>NC_080761.1:10668017-11268017 GCF_020826845.1 Diceros bicornis minor
CATGAGTGGAGAAGTGATATAGAAGATGATAGAAAGTGTAGCCAATGCCACCTTCAAGTATTTCTCCTGACACGCACTTTTAGGAGGGTCCAACTAGCCCTGAAATTTCCTTCCTCTTCCTTGGGGTAGTTCCCTTGGGCTGTGCTAACTCTCTTCCTGAAGCAGAATGTTCTTTGCTTCCCTGTTTTCTATCTTTATAAAAAGAAAAGCCAGGCATTTCTATCACTTGTTCTCTAAAATTCACTTCATTTGGGTCTTTCATTACAAAAGAGATTCTGCTTTCTTTCCAATTAAAATAATTGATTATGAAAAAAAAAAAATCCAAACCCATGGCAGTAAGCTTGAAAAAGAAAGTTACAAAAAACAAAATAAAAATTACCCATAACCCTACTACACGGGAATAACCAATGTTAACTTTGGATTTTTATTTTTTCACAATTGGAATAATGCTAAATCCCTCAATGTGGGGCAAAGGGACTGAGCAGCGAGTGTTTTGCTTTATGGTTTCTCACAATAAAAATATACCCGCCTGCCTTTGTCCTGGGCTTCCTGCCTCTGTTATCTGGGTTCTCATTGTGGGGACATCCTACTTTCCCTGGCTGCATGACTTCTCTCCCTTCTACTCTTTCGTGCCTCCTAGTTGGCTCCAAGCATCCCATTCTTCTGATACACAGCCTCACAATCGTGTCCCTGAAGAGCTGTTGGCCATCCCCAAGGTTCCTTGGCATGGTCCATTGCTCTGGCCCAACAACATTAAAAGTCAGTCTTCTTTTCAACTGTGCTGCTTTTTGGCTTCTCTAAACAGCATGGCTTCAGAACCTTGGCCTCCAGCCCACCGGTCCTGTCAGAGGATTAAGTTTTCAAAAGTTTGGCCTGTAATATCCAGATCAAATTTAAATTGGGTGCAAACTGCTCCCTTTGCTGGAGTCCACATGGGCTACCCTGCTCCTCCCCCAACAGTAGATCTCTAACCTTGGCTAAATCCTTTTGCAGACATGGTAATTCTAGCTTGAAAGAAATAGTCTGTGTTCTTCCAAAGGACAATTCCATAAATAGCGCCATCATCTGCTCCAAGGACAAGAGAAAGGCATGTGCTCTATCCTCCTCTTAGACATTCTTTTCTATAAAAGCAGGACTGGGCTTCCTTTGATCTCTGCCTTTTTGCTTGACTAGCGTTTTCTTTTATATGCAACTGAGCTTCTAGCAAAATGAGTTTCCCAATTTTTCCTGACAATGTATCTTTTGAAGAAGGATTACCTCCTGCCTGTCATCAAAAGCCAACATTGGGGTCTTTCTTCTCACTACTTGAGAGATGACTGTCCTCTGCTCCCACTTTTCACCATTAATTACCATCAGGTGACCATGAAAATGAAACCAGTTGTGCTCCCAAACCCCTGCTGGCTATCCTGGTGCTGGGCCTGGGTTCTGCTGTGTTCTAAGGAAGATCTGGCTCCAAAGATCAGCCCTATCACTTCCTGCCTACTCGAGCTTGGATGTGGTATTTGAGTAATTTGTGAGCATCAGTTTCTTTGTCTATAATACAAGACAGAATAACAGAAAGGAGAGAGTTGCATAAAGAGAAAAATCAGGAGACCTTCAGAGGGTCTTTCTCAAGTATTGAGCAGAGTAATGATCAATGCATGTATATGAGGAAGCTACTTGATAACTAGGAAAGAACTACCTGAAGAGATGAGAAGAAATAGTGTCTGGCATTCACATAGGGCATGGAATAGAGTCTGTTCCCATCACCGAGACTGAAAACCTATGACTCACAGGGCTTTTGGCAGAATACATAGAAGATTCTTGCCTCAGAAATCGGGGACTTATTAGCCCTACAACAAATTCTATTCCATTCTTGACTAGCAAATATGAAAAGAAAGACCTGAAAGGTTCAAACTATTTCTGAGAAACCTAGCTGCATCTCAGAACAAAGTAAAAGAAGATTTATAGGAATACAAAAGTATCCAGCACCCAAAAAGTAAAATTCACAATGTCTGCCATCCAATTAAAGATTACCATTTAAAAATTACCATGTATACAAAGAATCAGGAAAATATGACACAAAATGAGAAGAAAATCAATCAAAATAAACCAAGAACTGGTAAAAATGTTGTAATTAGCAGTCAAGGACATTAGATATGTTCTATCTGTTCAAAGGATTAAATAGAGACATGCAAGATAAATTTTCAAAAAAATCAAATTTCTAGAGACGAAAACTGCATTGTATGAGATAAAAATATATATATACACTTGGTGGTATTAACAGCAGGTCAGATATTGCAGAAGTATAAATTAGTGAATTTGAAGAAAAACAATAGAAACTATCCAAAATGAAACACAAAGAGAAAAAAGAATTTAAATAAATGAAAAGAGCGTCAGTGGTCTATTGTACTTGTAACTGGAATCTCCAACAGAGAAGAAAGGGGAAGACAGGAAAAATGGACGTTAGAGCTAAATGTGAAACCCAAAACTATAAACTATCTAGAAGAAAACAGAAGAAAATCTCTGTGTCTTTGGTTAGGTGAAGATCCCTTTGATACAACACCAAAAGTATGATCCATAAAAAAAAAAAATCAATAAAATGTGCTTCATAAAAATTAAAACTTCTGGTCTTCAAAAGGTACTGTTAAGAAAAAAAAAAAAATACAAGCCACAGACTGTGAGAAGATATTTGCAAAACGTATATGTGATATATTAATACTCTCCAGAATAGGTAAAGAACTCTCAAAACTCAAGAATAAGAACACAAAACAACCTAGTAAAAAATGGGTAAAAGATTTGAATGCATGCTTCACCAAAGAAGTTATATATGAATGGCAAACACACACATAAAAATATCCTTAACATCATTAGTCATTAGGAAAATGAAAAATAAAACCACGATGAGATACCACTGCACACTATCAGAATGACTAAAATTAAAAGGACTGATGATACCACGTGTTCTCAAGGATATAAAGGAACTGGAACTCATGCACTGCTATTGGAAATGTGAAATGACACAACCTAAAAAAGTTTAAAAAGGTAAACATATATCTAATATGTTATCCAGCCATTCCACTCCTATATATTTATCCAAAAAGCAAAGAAAATACATAACTATAAAAAGATTTTTACATGAATGTTCATAATGTAACTGAACTCAATGGGTCTGTCTCTTGGTGAGTGTGGAGCCGAAAAGCACAACCAAGGCTGAAATGAGTGAATAAAAAAGGTTTATTGCTTTCACAAGCAATGGAGAACACCAGGGATAGCTTCCAAAGCAATGCCCCACCCCCCATCTTAGTGCAGTTGGAGGCTTTATATCCCAGAGTGCAGAGGATATGTTACCGCTATGTAACAACTGGGCCCAATCAAGGTGCACGTGCAGGCCATTACATAACGAGTTCAAGGCACCATTACATAACAAGTTCAATGTAACATGCCATCACATAATGAGGTCACGGTATCATTACATAACAGGTCCACGGTAACTTTTGGACACTTAGAGCTGGAGCAATTTGCAGGGGTCCTGCAGCAACCATGTAAGTTTCACTGTAGGGTGGCTACATCTGCAACAAAAGAGGACATCAATTCTGAAAAACAGCATATTTAGTTTCCTCCTTGTCTGGAAGGAGAAAAAATTGGACAGACTATGTTTAGTTATGGATCATATTTTCATTAACCCTTTCCTTGCCTGATTTCTGGTCACAGTAACAGCTTTATTTGTAATAGCTGAAAATTAGAAATAACCTAAAAGTCAATCAACAGGTAGATTAATAGATAAATTGTGGTAAATCCATACACTGGAATACTACTCAGCAATGGAAAGGAATAAATTATAGATACACAGCAGCATGATGATTCTCAAAATAATCATGCTGAGTGAAGGCAGCTGGACAAAAAATAATATATATGGTACAATTTCATGTATATAAAACTTTAGGACTTATGGTTTCAGCTCTACTATGTAAAGAGCTTGGAAGTTGTCACTCCTATCCTTACTACAAGAAAAAGATAAACAAAATGAAAATCAGTGATTTTTCTTGGACCCGTCAGAGAACTGAGGTTACAGGACAAGCGACCACCCTGGAATATGGAGAGACAGGTGGATCCGGAGAGTCATACCCAGATCTGCTTCCCTAGAGCCGAAGCAACTGAATCCATAAACTGGTAGGAGCACTTAAATGGTAATTTTGACAAATTGCCAGAGGCTAAGTGTGGACTAGAATGAGAGTGAGAAACTCCAGCTTTTTCACTATTAGAGGGAGCTCTCATGCTTTTGTGGGTTTTACCTCCAGAAATCCCTTCAGGTTCTCATGACGAAGAACCTAGAAAGATCCTCTCATAGCTCTGGCAGAGGGGAGGGAAAGAGTAACCACTGCAAAATACATCAGAAGCATTCTCCATAGCACAGGCTTATTCTCCAGGGAAAAAGTACTTTACCAGAACCTTTTCCTCTTACTCCAGAGCCTTCTACCCTTCCTGTCTCATCTAAGGAAAGTCACAGCCCAGGGACAGAGGCCGAAAAAATCACTAAAACTTAATCGTAATAGCACAGAATGCTTCTCCTCTCCCATACCTTACCACCACACAAACAAGACTACAGTATCATAGTGGATTACAGCTGAAAGAGCTGCAAGATGCAGTCTCTGCTGGAAGAGGAGTTCTTAAAAAAGCCTGGTGTCAACAGGGAAGATAAAAACAAGGACACTGGAGCAATTGAAGCTCTGACACCTTCTGCTACAGGAAATATTAAACACAGCACAACTGTTAGGCAGATTAGCATAAAAACTCACACTAGTGGTCTATTTGCCTCAGTCCCTTTTACCTGATATATTATGTCTGGCTTTCAACAAAAAATATTTAAGGCATGATAAAAAGGCAATAAAAAAACATAGTCTGAAGAGACAAAAGAAGCATCAGAATCAGGGTCAGATATGACACATATATTGTAATGATCAGACAGGGAATTTAAAATAACTATGATTGATATATTAAGGGCTCTAATAGAAAAAGTAATTATGCAAGAATAAATGGGCAGTGTAAACAGAAAGGTGGAAACTCTAAGAAAGATTCACAAGGAAATGCTAGAAATAAAATGCTGTAACAGAAACGAAGAATGCCTTTGATGGGCTCATCAGTAGACTAGACACAGCCAAACGAGGAAAGAATCAGTGAGCTTGAAGATAGATCAATAGAAACTTTCCAAACTGAAATGAAAAGAGAAAAAATAATGGGAAAAAAAAACAGAACAACAGTGTTGTAAAGGACAGGGGGAATTAGGAATACTCTGTTATAGCACCTGCAGTATACATGAAGTGGTATATTGTTATTTGAAAATTGACTAAGATTAGTCATAAAAGTATACTGAAAATTCTAGGGAAACTACTAAAATTTTTTAAAAAGAAGTATAATTGATACATTAAGAGAGGAGAGAAAATGGAATTATATAAAATGCTCAGTTAAAACTACAGGAGATGGAAAAAGAGAAGATTAAAAAAAAGTACAAGTGTAACAAATAGAAAACAATTATAAACATGATAGATATTAATCCAGCTATATCAATAATCATTTTAGTATAAATAGTCTAAATACACCAATTAAAAGACAGAATATCAGAGTGGATAACATAACAAGACCCAATTATATGATGTCTACAAGAAACCCAGTTTATATATAAAGACAGCTTAAAAGCAAAGGGATAGAGTAAAACAGACCACACTCACACTAATCAAGAGCAAGATGGAGTAGCTATACTAATTTCAGACAAAGCAGACTTCAGAACAGGAAAATTATCAGGGATGAAGAGGAGCATTCCATAATGATAAAGGTTTCAATCTTCAAGAAGCCTTATCAATCCTTAAGTGTATGCACCTAACAACAGAGCATCAAAATACATGAGGCAAAAATTCATGGGACTGCAAGGAGAAATAGATAAATCCATTCTTAGAGTTGGAGACTTCAGCTGGATCTAATTGACATTTTTAGAATACCTCATCCAACAAGAGCAAAATACACATTTTGACATTCTGGAAAAAGCAAAGATATAGACAGAACTAAAGATCAATGGTTGCCACAAGTCCAGCAGGGGAAAAGGAGGGTTGAATAGGGGAAGCACAGGAGATTTTGTTTAGGGCAGTGAAACTATTCTGTATGATACTATAATGGTAAATACATGACACTATGCATTTGTTAAAACCCATTCAACTAGATAGCAAAAAGAGTGAATCTTAATGTAGGCAAATTTTTAAAAATCATAGGATATCAGGAAATCCCAGGATGGAATGCAGAATGTGATGAAACAATCTAATGTATGAAACAACTTCATTGAATTGAAGGGGGTGGAGGGAAAGGATCCTGACCTAAGTGATGTTGGAAATGAATGGAGTCTGTAAATCTAAAGGCAAAAGAGACTGTACATAAACACTAAACTCTAGTCGATAAAGATGTTTCCCATGAGGGTATGGGTTCACAATTCTGACGCTGCTATACATGTACATCGAAACTGAATGATTGAATAAATAGGTGGTGGATGGTGGGAACCAGGTTCCTCGCTGTTTGAGTGGGAGTTTACAGAATTGTAAGGGGAGGGGGTTTGAATGATCCATATGTTTGTAGAATCGAGTGGGAGATAACTGTATGAACTCATGTTTAGCTCAATACAGGTACAGATAGTTACATACATAAATATTTATAGATATGTGTATATACATAGGTTAGTATACACATATACCTTTCCTTGCTCTGTCAGCTGAAAGGGCCTAGAAGAAATGACACCCCAGGAGCAACAAGCACATCTAGTCCCCAGATCTTGGTTTCTAATACCATTCTCCAATAAAAAGAATCAGGGCTCCTTGGAATAATGGCTGATTCTAGGACTAGGGCAGGAAATAAAAAAGATGAACCCAGAACATCTTATATTGCTAGAAAGTAAGGAGGTGCTCAAAGCACAACAAAACCAAACCCACAATGATGAGGTATGTCGAAGGACACGGGAGCCAAATGAAAGCTCTCAGTGGCCAAAGCTGGAACAATTTGAGCAACAAGAGAAATGAGGTAATATTGGAGTATAACCCAAAGTACAAAATAAATCCATGAGTCCATACCGGAATAAATAAATGATTGAAGGGGCCGGCCTGGTGGCATAGTGGTTAAGTTCCTCCGCTCCACTTCAGCGGCCTGGGGTTTGCAGGTTCAGATCCCAGGCACAGACCCACGCACTGCTTATCAAGCCATGCTGTGACACCGTCCCACATATAAAGAAGAGGAAGATGGGCACGGATGTTAGCCCAGGGCCAGTCTTCCTCAGCAAAAAAAGGAGGATTGGCAATGTATGTTAGCTCAGGGCTAATCTTCCTCACTAAAAAAAAAAAAAGATTGAATAAATAAATAAATGGAGAAAATGGATAAATCTCTCATGAAGACAAATTCCAAATAATTGATGTAGATACTCTGCCTTTGAGGAGGTGGAACACAATTCCCTACTCCTTAAGTGTGGACTGCACATAGTGACCTCCTTCCAAATGGTGTAGAGTATGGAAATGGGGGGAAAAGAATAACTTTACAATGGAGAAACCTGAGAAACACTACTTCAGCCAGGTAATCAAGAAGATCAGCACTAATAATTCGTGACTTTGATACAATGTACTGTTGACATGATATGATGAAATCACACTTCCTCCCAAAGCTCTAGTCTTCCTCCTCAAAACCTGTAACCTAGTGTAATAAGGAGAAAAACTCACAGATATCTCAATTGAGGGACATTCTATGATATACCTAATCTTCATACCTGTCAAAGTCAAAAAAACAGGGAAAATATGAGACACAGTCAAGAGGAGTCTAAGGAAACATGACAAATAAATGTAATGTGGTGTCCTGGATGAGATCTTGGGACAGAAAAAGGATAATAGGTAAAAACTAAAGAAATCTGAGTAATGTGTGTATTTTAGTTAATGTATCAATATTGTTTCATTAATTGCGACAAATGTACCATACTTATATAAGATGATAATAATAGGATGCAGGGTATTTGAGAACTCTCTGTAATCTCTTAGCAATTTTTCTATAAATCTAAAACTATTCTAGAAAAAGTATATCGAAAAAGATAAACAATCCCAGTTTTTGGAGGAAAATGAAAGTTAGCAGATTTCCTTAGAGGCTTATATAATATTTTTTTAAAAAGCAGGATGATTGAAGACTCAGACCCTTTAGGAATCAAGATTTGGGACAGTTTATCAGGTAAAGAACTCTCACCATCTGAGACTGGCTGAGGAGGGAAGAAATATGGAATGCATAGTGGGAGAAGGAAGCCGTAGATATCAATTATGACTTTGTGGTCAATTACAGAGACAAAGAGAAATAAAAACTATGGTCGCTTTGCCTATTTTCTCTTGCTTTAAATATATATGTGGTGTATGTATATGTATATATAAAGTTTTTATATATGTATGATTAAATGAGTATGTATTTGAAAATACTAACCATCTTCTATCTTTTTCTTCTTCTCATTTTTATTTTATATACAAGCTACTGGAGGTTAACTTTAAATTTTAATTTTTAGGTAACAGAATATTCAGTGGTACTGTGACCAAATTTTAGGAGTAGTTAATATAGCCAGCTATGGTGACAATGGTGGTTGGGTCTGTGTGTCCTCTCTTTTGAGGGAAAGGGAGAGAACTTCACTTGGAAGAAGAATAGCCGTATCTTGTTAGGTGTACAGATAGTTGTCTTGTTGCATGAGTGATCAAATGTGTGTGGAAGGGTGCATATGAAAGCTGAGAAGCCAAGTGATGGACGGTGCCAGTTACTGATTTATTGTTTCTCAGTCCCAAATCTACCTTTCATTACCTGCTGTGTGTGTATGGCCTTCACCTTTTAAATATTTCTTATGTGCAGCAAGCATGAGATTAAGAATCATGGAGAATGAAATGGGAAGGTCCAACACAATCTAATAGGAATTCCAGAAAGCAGGAATAAACAAAAGGGGAGAGAATGAAAATATTCAAAGAGCAATGGTTGATAATTTATCAGAATTAAATGAAGTCATGAATCCTCGGATTTAAGAATCACAAAGGGTCCTGAGAAAAGTAAAACCCCACCTCTAGATACTTTGCAGTGCAACTTTAGTAAACCAAAGTCAAGGAGGACTTCTGAAAAGCAACCAGAGGAAAAATTCAGAAATCTTAGAAAGGAATGGCAATTAGACCCACAGCAGACATCTCAACAGTTATAAGAGAATCTAGAAGATAGTAGAGTGATTGTTCAGGGGCCTGCCCGGTGGCGCAAGCAGTTAAGTGCGTGTGCTCCGCTACTGTGGCCCGGGGTTCGCCGGTTCGGATCCCTGGCGTGTACGGACGCACTGCTTGTCGAGCCATGCTGTGGCGGCATCCCATATAAAGTAGAGGAAGATGGGCATGGATGTTAGCTCAGGGCCAGTAGTCCTCAGAAAAAAAGAGGAGGATTGGCATCAGATGTTAGCTCAGGGCTGATCTTCCTCACACACACACACAAATAGAGTAATTGTTCAAAGTGCTCAGAAAAAATAGCCACCAGTTAGAATTCCATACTCATCTAGACCATCCTTCAAAAGAAGGGCAAATAAAGCTATGTCTTGCACTGAGACTGAAAAAATAAAGTGTAACTTACCAGAGAAGGTGGTGGAATTACAAGTACGTGTGGCCACAGCTAATCATGTCGGCACTAAGGGAGGTAATAAAAAGATAATTACTACTACTCTATGAGGTGAGCCAGCAGAGCCTCAGTTGCTAACCTTGGATTTCAGCTGAAGACTATTTTGAGGGAAATCTGGACAGCTCGGAAATGTGAAGGGAGAGAGGAAGAAAATAAACAAGATGCTCCACCACCTTGTGAGAGGCTGAAACGCTGTGTGTATAATGTTGTTTTGGCAACAAGAGTTGTGGCAACAGAGGAGACCAGACTTATTTCTAGGTTCACATCGTTTCACGGCTTAGTCAGAATTTTTTTCTGACAGTTCACATAAACAATTCAGAAATTTTGTAAGTCTAAATTGGAGAAAAAAGAAATGCAAGAGAAAAATTCCCTGCCTTCAAAAAAATTGAAAAAGAGAAGCAAATGGATGAATCACAATGCCTTGTATAATCTATAAACGTTGCACCCTTATTCTATTTCTTTGCCCTGTTAACTTTGTAAGGTGCAGAGAGCCTGGAGGAAGCTTTAATGACTCGACTATTCCCTTTTGCATTCAAAGAAATGGAGAAGCACTGAACTGAGTAAGGCAACGCTTTACCGCCTGTCTCCATTCGCCTATTAAGAGTGGTTTGGATTTCCGGTGACATGAAATGAAGAGATTCTGCGTATAGTGCAAGAGCCTGGGTCAGACTACAGTGAAGGAAATACACACACAGCTACGCCTCACTGCTGAGCAGACTATAAAATACACTGAATCTGCATGCTATTTTTGTGTGTGTCTACCTTCAAAGGAGTTTAGGGCCGGCCCCGTGGGTTAGGTGCACGCGCTCCCCTGCTGGGGCCCGGGTTCGGATCCCAGGCGCGCACCAACACACCACTTCTCCGGCCATGCTGAGGCCGTGTCCCACGTACAGCAACTAGAAGGATGTGCAGCTATGACGTACAGCTATCTACTGGGGCTTTGGGGGGAAAAATAAATAAATAAAATTACAAAGGATTTTAATTATGGGAATGCACAACTATTAACATCAAATAAAACATTTTAAAACCTGAAAAAAATTTTTCTTGGGTACTAAAACAGAAACAGTGGAAAATTGACATATCCATTTCCTGGTTGTCTAAAATCTCTGTTTAATTGCTATTTAAAGAATAAATTAAGAAGGGCCATGATTTTAGCAAGGTTCTAAAAGATACACATCAATTGTATCTAAGACACCTGAAAAGCAGCACAGCAAATTGGATAGAAGAATGGACTTCTCTTAAATCAAACTGTGATAGGCAGAATAATGACCTCCCTAATTCCAGGAAACATATTCACATCCTAATTCCAGGAAACCGTGAATCTGTTTTGCTACAGGGCAACAGGGAATTAAGGTTGCAGATAGAATTAAGGTTGCTAATCAGATGACCTTAGAATGACAAGATTATCCTGGATCATCTGGGTGGGTTTAATGTAATCACAAGCATCCTTTAAAGGGGAAGAGGAATGCAGGAGAGGAGGTGGGAGTCAGAGAAAGATTTGAAGATGCTACATAGCTGGCTTTGAAGATGGAGGAAGGGGTCACAATCTAAGGAATGCAGGCAGGCTTTGCAAGCAAGAAGGAAAAGATTCTCCACTACAGCCTCCAGAAGGAATGCAGCCCGGCTAATACCTTGGTTTTAGCCCAGTGAGACAGATGGTGAACTTCTGACATCCAGAACTGTAAGATAATAAGTTTTTGTCATTTTAGGTTTGTGGTAATTTGTTACAGCAGCAATAGGAAACTAATGCACAGACAGACAGATCTGAGCTCAAATTCTGACTCTGTCGTCACAGCTCTAGGGCTTTGGGCGTACTCTAAATCACTGCAAACCTCAGTTCTCTTGTCTGTAAAATGGGATAACATATATCCCATGAGTTATTGTAAAAAAATAAGTGGAAAAGCATAAGGTCACTTAGCACAATGCCTTGCATATAATAAAAGTGTATATAATAGATGGAGTTATCAACATGAATCTAAGGCTTAGAAATGGCCCTGAGCATGCCTTGGCTGTGTCTCAAATATGAGGCAGGACAGACAACACGTACTTCTTGGATGGAGACAACAATGAAGCTTCCTATAGAATAAGAGGAAAGGAAGATAAGGAAAAGCACTGCTTCCCCAGAGCTCAAATATCTTCTATGATGATCTCAGTTCAGGTCAGATGTCCCAGGATACTTTCAAATTTTCTATATCAACTTTAGAGTTTTTTTTGTTTGTTGTTGATTTTGTAGCTTAACAATCAAATTTTATTGCTGTGTTCATGTGGTGCTTTGCAAGGCACTATGGTATGGCCTATAAAACTTGAAATGACTTGTGAAGAAGCCTTGGAATGATACATGAAGGATATGAAAAGTCATTCTGGGGCAGGATGCTTTACTGAATTATGTTTAACTAGGGAATTGAACATCAGGAATGACTTCCAAGTTAAAATTCACAGAAGAATGGAAAGGGCTTTAGGTCAGTAACTTCACATGCTCATCCTGTTACTTTGAATAATCTGGAAAATTGCAGAGCCACAAAAAACAAAAATGAAGAGAGCCAATAACCAGGGTGCTACATATGCCTTCTCTTCAGGAGCAAAAACTAATATTAATCCGCTTGGATAACTTAACGTATTCCAACATTAACATATACAAATTAAATAATTTCTGGAATGAAGAATCTGTTGAGGGGCCAGCCCGTGTGTTCTGCTTTGGCAGCCTGGGGTTCACCAGTTCGGATCCTGGGCATGGACCTACTCACTGCTCATCAGGCCGTGCTGAGGTGGTGTCCACATAGAAGAACTAGAAGGACCTACAACTAGGATATACAACTATGTATGGGGGCTTTGGGGAGAAAAAGAAAAAAAGAGGAAGATTGGCAACAGATGTTAGCTCAGGGCCAATCTTCCTCAAAAAAAAAAAAAATTAAACATGAACTCCCTAAACTAAAAAAAAAAAAGAATCTGTTGGTCAGTGCAAATCAACAAATATTGATTAAGTTTATATTACATTCAAGGTACATTTCCTACATGCTAGGAAAGGGAAAATGAGAAAGACTCCATTATTCTTCCCAAGTCCTCTAGTGTAACCTAGCCAAAACATCACCATGAATAAGCGTCACAATGTAGGAGGATGTCCCAGTTATGAGTTAAAAACTAGAGAATTCCTGCACTGGTCAGTGAGCAGCTGTTAACAAAGGAAATGTGCCCAAACAAAATTTCCGTGAACAGCGACTCTCCACTACTGTATCACGTTTGAGAATCACATCAGCCCTTTCTACATAATTCTTCCCACCTATAACGTGATAGAGTTGCCTTAATATAATCAATTATGTCCCAAGAGAAAATATGCCACCACTTTTCTTGCATTAATATAATTAGTTTAATTTATAAAAGTGGCTAATATAATTGCAAACCTATGGTCTGTCTCTCTGCTTGGCATAAAACTTTACAGCTGTGGGGACATGGGGAAGCTATCGCATCCTTGCATTATGGAAGTCTGCTGTCTCTGTGGAGTAACAAGCATGTGCTACTATAAAAATTTATTCTTAACACAATGACCCCACTGGCATTTTAAAACATAAATATGAATTCCTTGGAGAGAAGAAAATAGAATCACTCAAGGTGTTGTGAACTCAAACCATTTGCATTTGATTTCTGTTATGCATTGTAGTAGACCTTCATTTATCGGGACTCCATTAACCGGAATTTAGACCACGGTTGCACTGAGCCATACATTTGTATAATCTATATGGGAGAAAAAACATTTACTGAGCAAATGAATAATGGGAACTAGATTTTCCAAACAAGGTTTATTTATAAAAGAATATTAAATGTAAAAAGATGTTACCTGTACTTTCATCCTTGGTCCCCTGATATTTGTTTGAATGTCACTCTACCTCCAACCTAAACCCCTGCCCACATGAATAAAGAATTCAGCTCTTTTCATCCCTCTGAACGAATGCTCATTTGCTCATTTGTTTGCACACACACACACACACACACACACCCACACAAACAGGATTGAGGATTCCGTGGGGGAGGCTAGTAGGAGGTATCATATGACCTAGAGGTAAACAATTTTAAATTTATATTAATGTTTCTTTTCTGAAAATTTTCTGTTTGGCCTTCTGTTACTTAGATTTTATTTTTTGCTTTTCTTTTTTTAAAATGTATTTTTGCTTCTCTTATTTTTCTTTTTTCTTTCTGGCCCATATAGGGTACAGCATCAAACCCCTCTGGCTTTTCTTTCTCCCTCCCTGGGGTTCCCTACCCCACCTTCAACTCCATTACCTTCCCCTCTACTGTGCAGGGGAGTTGAGATCTTACCCAGTTTCCACCCCAGACTTACTCCTACCTCCGCTTTGAGCGAGTAGAAACCAAGAGCTTCCAGCAGCAGGGTGGCCTCTTCCTTGGGAGGAGAATACATTCGCATTTGTAACTTGACTCTACATTTTGTGGTCTACTCCCCACCCCCAAACAACTTATCAGAGCCTTTCTTCCTTACAAATAGTTTCCTTCCTGAAGGGAATTTGAATGTGTTACATTTTCTCCATCTTGTCCTATAATATTCCACAGGAATCCATTATCCCGGGTTGTGTCCCCTAGTTATTCTTTACGTGTTCCATACAAAATTGCAAGAATGCCATGCTTTTTGACCATGTGGCTGTGGACACATTCTTAGCACTTTAACTTTGAGAACAATTAAAACTATTTTGGATGTATATCCATTTTACAGGCAACAAAATGTTTTGTTTATGGGTAAATATAGAAGAAAAATAGATCTATTTGCTTTTAAAAGGCAAATTCTGATTCTCGTTATATCTTTTTCTGAAACTTCAAATCCAATTTTATTTTTGCCTCAAAGATGCTACAGCTTTGGTGGAACAGAATGTCCTAGATAAGTGAAATGAGACCATGAGTCTGGAATGCCCTGGGGTGCAGAACTATGCACCTGGACCCCTAACCCCTCTAAAACCCTCCCTGTGTGTCCAATATTCTTCTAAGGGATTTGGAAATGCTAATTTGTTTGTCTCACAACAACTCTGAGATAAATGCTGTGAATAACGTCTTAAAGATGAGCAATCAAGCCAGAGAGATGAAATGACCTGCCCAACGTCACACCCACGAACAGCAAAGCTGCAGTTAGAGCCCAGGCCATTTGGCTCAAAGGCCAAACTCTTAATCATTGTACTGCCCTGGCTTTCCGCTCCAGGTAAACCAGAGGCTTTTATCAGTGTCTTCTGGGGACCATTTTTATACTCTGGCCTTTTGTCATTATTACAAAAGCACTAAATAATAATAACAATATGCAAAGTTATTTTTGTAAAAATGCAATATTCTGTTTCATTTAATGTATTAATTATTAAGATATTAATAGTTACTTCATAATAGGTTAAGTATTAAAAATAACAGATGAAATTTTATTAGAAATACATCTCTTAATGTTACAAAGGGAATTGTTCTTTATTCTTTATCCATGGACAAGTATTACTTATTGTTAAAATGCGACTGGGTTCATTATCAACTCTTCTGCTCTCAGGACAAATGCTGCTATGAAAATTTGTGGACTAGTGCTTCTGTGAATATGCTTTTCTATTCTTGTGGACATATACCTGAGAGAATAATTGCTGGCTCATATGGTAACCTAACTTTAACTTTTTGGAAGAACTGCCAAATAGTTTTCCAAATTAGTCACAGAATTTTAAGTTCCCACCAGCAATGTGTGAGGGTTCCAATTTCTACATATTCTAGTCAACACTAGAATGGTCTGACTTTTTCACTATAGCCATTCTGGTGGGTGTGAAGTGGTATCTCATTGTGGTTTTGATTTGCATTTTTTAAATGACTAATGATGTTGAGCATCTTTCAATATGTTTACTGGCCATTTGTATATCTTTTTTTGAGAAATGACCATTGTGATCCTTTGCCTGTTAAAAAATTTTTTTATTGAGGCCGGCCCCATAGTGTAGTGGTTAAGTTTGGCACACTCTGCTTCAGCGGCCCAGATTTGCACGTTTGGATGCTGGATGCAGACATATACCATTCATCAGCCATGTTGTGGTAGCGACCCACATACAAAGTAGAGGAAGATTGGCACAGATGTTAGCTCAGGGCTAATCTTCGTTAAGCAAAAAATGAAAAATAAAAAGAGGAAGATTGGCAATAGATGTTAGCTCAGGGTGAATCTTCTTCAGCAAAAAAAAAAAATTGTTATTGAGTTGTAAGTGTTCTTTATGTATTATGGATACAAACCCCTTATCAGATATTCTCGTCCATTCATTGGGTTGTATTTTCACTTTCTTGAGGATGAGTTCATTGAAGCACACAAGTTTTTAATTTACCTATTACTATCCAATTTACCAATTTTTTCTTTTGTTACTAGTGCTTTTGCTCTCATATATAAGAGAACATTGCCTAATCAAAGATAACAATGATATCTTTCTGCGTTTCTTCTGAGAGTTTTATAGTTTTAGCTCTTACATTAGGTCTTCAATTAATTTTAAGTTAAATTTTGTATATGGTGTGAGGTGTAGGTGTAATTCATTATTTTGCGTGTAGACATTCAGTTTATTGAAAAGACTATTCTTTCCCCCACTAAATTGCCTTGGCACTCTGTTCAAAAATCAGTTGTCTATAACATGTGGGTTTATTTCTAGACTCACAATTCTATTCTGTGGATCTATCTATCTATCTGTCTATTCTTATGCCAGTACCACACTGTCTTGATTACTGGAGCTTTGTATTAAGTTTTGAAATCAGGAAATTTGAGTCTTCCAATTTTGTTCTTTTTCAAGATTGTTCTAACTATTCTAGGTTCCTTACATTTCCATATGAAATTTTAGATCACTTTGTCTGCAAAACAGCCAGGTGGGATTTTGATAAGTATTGCTTTGAATTTGGAAATTAATTTAGGAAGTATTGCCATCTTAACAATACTAAGTTTTCTGATCCATGAACATGGAATTTCTTTTCATTTATTTAGGTCTTCTTTAATTTCTTTCAATGATGTTTTGTTATTTACAGTGTACAAGAGTTTCACTTCTTTGTTAAATGTATTGCCAAGTAATTTTATTCTAATGACATTGTAAGGGGAATTATTTTCTTAATTTCATTTTTGGATTGTTCATTGCTAGTATACAGAAATACAGTGATTTTGTGTGTTGATCTTGTATCCTGCAACCTTGCTGAACTTATTTATTAGCTCTAGTATGGTTTTTGTGGATTCCTTGGGATTTTCTGTATACATTATGTCTTGTGCAAATAGAGATAGTTTTAGTTCTTCCTTTCCAATCTGGATGCCTTTTATTGCTTTTTTCATTCCTAATTGCCCTGGCAAGGACTTGTAGTATAATGTTGAATAGAGGTGGCCATAGAGACTTTGTCTTTTTTTTTTTTTTTACACAATAGTTTATTTTATTTATTTATTTATTTTTAAATTTTTGTTTATTGCAGTAACATTGGTTTATAACATTGTATAAATTTCAGGTGTACATCATTATACTTCTATTTCTGCATAGATTACATCATGTTCACCACCCAAATACCAATTACAACCCATCACCACACACATGTGCTGAGTTATCCCTTTCATCCTCCTCCCTCCCTCCTTCCCCTCTGGTAACCACCAATCCAATCTCTGTCTCTATGTGTTTGTTTATTGTTGTTATTATCTACTACTTAATGAGTGAGATCATGTGGTATTTGACCTTCTCCCTCTGACTTATTTCACTTTGCATAATACCCTCAATGTCCATCCATGTTGTCACAAATGGCTGGATTTCATCATTTCTTATGGCTGAGTAGTATTCCATTGTGTATATATACCACATCTTCCTTATCCATTTGTCCCTTGATGGCCACTTAGGTTGCTTCCAACTCTTTGCTATTGTGAATAACTCTGCAATGAACACAGGGGTGCATGTATCTTTACACATTGGTGTTTTCAAGTTCTTTGGATAAATACCCAGCAGTGGAATAGCTGGGTCATATGGTAGTTCTATCCTTAATTTTTTGAGGAATCTCCATACTGTTTTCCATAGTGGCTGCACCAGTTTGCACTCCCACCAGCAGTGTATGAGAGTTCCCTTCTCTCCACATCCTCTCCAACACTTGTTGTTTCCTGTCTTGTTAATTATAGCCATTCTGACCGGCATGAGGTGATATGTCATTGTAGTTTTGATTTGCATTTCCCTGATAGCTAATGATGTTGAACATCTTTTCATGTGCCTGTTGGCCATCTGTATATCTTCTTTGGAGAAATGTCTGTTCAGGTCTTTTGCCCATTTTTTAATTGGGTTGTTAGTTTTTTTGTTGTTGAGATGCATCATCTCTTTATGTATTTTGGAGATTAACCCCTTATCAGATGTATGGTTTGCAAATATCTTCTCCCAATTGTTAGGCTGTCTTTTTGTTTTGTTGATAGTTTCCTTTGCTGAGAGATCTTGCCTTGTTCCAGAAATCATTCAGTTTTTGCCCAGTAAGTGTGATGTTAGCTGTGGGTTTTACACAGGCAGTCTTTATCAGATTGAGAAGGTTCTTTTCTATTCCTAGTTTGTTGAGTGTTTTTGATTATGAAAGTGTTAGATTTTTTTCAAATGCCTTCTCTACATCTGTTGAGATGATCATGTGGTTTCTGTCCTTTATTCTACTAGTATGATGTATCACATTAACTGATTTTTGTATGTAAAACAACTTTGCATTCCTCAGACAAATCCCAATTGGTGCTGGTGTATAATCCTGTCTATATGTTGCTCGATTCAGTTTGCTTGTAATTTTTTTCAGGATTTTTCATCTATAGTCGTAAGATATATTGGCCTGTTTCTTTCTTGTCTTGTAATACCTTTGTCTGGTTTTAAAATCAGGGTAATACTGACCTCAGAATGACTTAGGAAGTGTTTCCTCCTCTTCTGTTTTTTGGAAGATTTTGTGAAGTATTGTGTTTTTTCTTTTGTAAAGAGTTGGTAGAATTCACCAGTGTAGCTGTCAGGTTCTGCTTGTGGGAAAATCTTTTATTACTAATTCACTCTTTTTTTCATTGTGGGAAATCTTTTATTACTAATTCACTCTTTTTTACTTGTAACAGATCTATTGAAATTTTCCATTTCTTTTTAAGTTAGAATAGTTTGTGTCTTTCTTGAATTTTGTCCATTTCATCTAGACTAGCTAAATTGTTGGCATAAATTATTCATAGTATTCTCTTATGTTCTTTTTTATTTATGTAAGGTCTGTCTATAGTAACATCCTCTTTTGTGTTCCTGGTTTTAGTAATATGAATCTTCTCTCTTTTTATTTTGGTCAGCCTAGCTAAAGTTTTGTCAATTTTGTTGACATTTTGGAAAGAACCAACTTTTGGTTTCATTGATTTTCTCCATTATTTTTCCATTACATTTATTCCTATTCTAATTTTGATTATTTCCTCACCTCTGCTTCTCTTGGATTTATTTTACTGTTCTTTTTCTAGTTTCTTATGGTGGGAGGATGGTTATCAATTTGAGATCTTTCTTCTTTTTTAATAAGGGCACTTTACAAGTGTAAATTTCCCTCTAAGCACTGTTTTAACTGCATCCTATAAGTTTTGGTATGTTGTATTTTGATTCATCTCAATGTATTTTTCTAATTTTCCTTGTGATTCCGTCTTTGACCCATTGCTTGTTTAGGGATATGATACATTAATTTCTACATATTTATAAATTTCCTAGATTTCCTTCTGTTAATTCCTAATTTCATCTTCCTATACTCAGAAAACATACTTTGTATGATTACAATACTTCAGATTAATTAAGACTTATCTTGTGGCCAAACATATGGTCTATCTTATAGAGCATTCCATGTGCACTTTGGAAAAATGTGTGCTCTTCTGTGGTTGGGTGGAGTGCTCTATAAATGTCTGTCAGGTCTAGTTTTATGGTGTTAATCACGTCTTCTATTTCTTTGTTGATCTATCTAGTTGATCCATCCATTTTTGAGAGGAGACTATTGAAATCTCCAACTATTGTTAAATCATTTATTTTTCCCTTTAAATCTGTCAGTATTTTGGAATTCTGTTCTTAGGTGCTTACCTATTTATACTTGTTATACTTTGTTGATGTATTGGCCTTTTATCATATAAAATGTCCTTTTCTGATATAGTAACAATTTCTTTAAAGTTTATTTTGTCTGATATTAATATAGCCACTCCAACTCTCTTTCGGTTACTGTTTGCTTGGTATATCTTCTCCCATGTTTTTACTTCCAACCAATTTGTGTTTTTAAATTTAAATTGTGCTGCCTGTAGATAGCATATAGTTGGATATGTTTTTTTTTTCAATTTCCCCCACTCCGCTAGAGTGTTTATTTCATTTACATTGAATGTAATTACTGAAAAGTAGATTTTATGTCTGTCATTTTGCTATTTGTTTTCTACATGTCTTTCATATTTGTGTTTCCCTTCTTAAATTACTGCCTTCTCTCATTGTAATTAGATATTTTCTAGTATACTATTTTTAAATCCTTGTTATTTCTGTTACTATATTTCTAGAGTTATTTTCTTAAAGTTTACTTGGGGCTTAAAATTAACATATTAACTTTAAAAATCTATTTTCAATGAATACCAACTTAATAGCAACAGCACACGAAAACTTTGCTCCGGGATAGTTCTGTTTACTACTCCCTCCTTTGTATATCTTATTATACATGATAATCCCCATAAAACAGTTTTATAATTATTGCTTTATTCACTTGTCTTTTTTTGCCTGCTTGTTTACTTCCATAACATCTTTATTAACTTCATTTTTTTAGAGCAGTTTAAAGTTCATAGCAAAATTGAGAGGAAGGTACAGAAATTTCCCACATACCCCCTGCTGCCACACCCACAGCCTCACTCATTATCAACATCCCCACCAGAGTGATACGTTTGTTACAACTGATAAACCTACACTGGTACATCATAATCACCCAAATTCCATTGTTTACATTATGGTTCACCCTTTGTGTTGTACATTCTATGGCTTTCGACAACAATATAATGACATGTATCCATCATTGTGTTTCATACACAGTATTTTCACTGCCCTAAAAATCCTGTGTTCTGCATATTCATCACCCCCTCCCAAACTCTGGCAACCACTGATCTTTTTACTGCCTCCATAGTTTGGTCTTTTACAGAATGTCATGTAGTTGGAATCATAGAGTATATAACCTTTTCAGATTGGCTTCTTTCACTCAGGAGTATGCAATTAAATTTCCTCCATGTCTTTTCACGGCTTGATAGTCCTTTTCATTTAAGTGCTGATGTACCAGACTTTACTTATCCATTCACCTACTGAGGGACATCTTGGTTGCTTCTAAGTTGCTAAGTTGGTTGGTTGGTTGCTAAGTTTTGGCAATTATGGATAAAGCTGCTACAGACATATATGTGTGGGTTTTTGTGTAGACATAAGTTTTTAACCCCTCTGAGTAAATACCAAGGAGTGCGATTTCTGGATTGTATGGTAAGAGTATGTTTGGTTTTACAAGACACCAGGAAACCACCTTCCAAAGTGGCCGTACTATTTTGCACTTCCACCAGCAATGAATGAGGGTCCCTGTTGCTCCAAATCCTTGTCAGCATTTGGTATTGTCAGTGTTCTGGATTTTGGCCATTCAAATAGTTGTGCATTGGTATCTCGTTGTTTTCATTTGCATTTCCCTGATGACTTATGATGTGGAGCATTTTTTCATATGATTATTTGTCATCTGTATATCTTCTTTGGTGAGGTGTCTGTTAAGGGCTTTGACTCATTTTTAAAACAGGTTGTGTATTTTCTTATTGTTGACATTTAAGAATTCTTTGTATATTTTGGATAACAGTCCCTCACCAGATGCATATTTTGTGAATATTTTCTCCCATTTTGTGGCTTGTCTTTCTAGTAGAGATCTGTAGTGATGTCCCCTCTTCCATTTCTGATATTAGCAATTTGTGTCTTCTCCCTTATCTTTTTTTAGTTAGCCTGGCCAGAAGTTTTTATTCATTTTATTGATCTATTCAAATAATCAGCTTTTGGTTTCATTGATTTTTATTTACTGATTTCCTGCTTTTGATTTCATTGATTTCTGCTCTAATTCTTATCTTTTCTATTCTTATCATTACTTTCAATTTAATTTGCTCCTCTTTGTCTACTTTCCAAGGTGAAAACTTAGATTATTGATCCTTCTACTTTTCTTTTTTTTTTAAATCTTTTTAAATAACTTTTTTCCCCTAGCTTTATTGAGATATAATTGACAAATAAAATTGAAAGATATTTAAAGTGTACAATGTGAGGTTTTGATATACATATGCATTGTGAAAGAATCCACGCATCAAGTCATCACCTCACTTATTTAGCCTTTTTTTTGGGTGAGAACGTTTGAGTTATATTCTCTTAGCAAATTTCAATTATACAATACAGTGTTATCTACTATAGTCACTATATTATATGTTAGATTTTCAGAACTTATTCATCTTATAACTGTAAGTTTGTTCTTTTTTTATTTTTATTTTTTTCCCAGTCTTATTGAGAAATAATTGATCTACATCACTGTATAAGTTTAAGGTGTACAGCATGATGGTTTGATTTACATATATTGTGAAATGATTACCACAATAGATTTAGTTAACATCCATCATCTCATATAGATACAATAAAAAGAAAAAGAAAAAAAATTTCTCTGTATGATGAGAACTCTTAGGATCTACTCTCATAACAACTTTCCTGTGTATCATACAACAGTGTTAACTATAGTCATCATGCTGCCCATTACATCCCTAGTACTTATTTATCTTGTAACTAGAAGTGTATACCTTTTGACCGCCTTCCTTCAATTCCCCCTCCTTACTCCTGCCTCTGGTAACCACAAATCTGATTTCTTTTTCTATGAGTTTTGTATTTTTGTTTTTGTTTTTAGATTCCACATATAAGTGAAATCATACAGTATTTGTCTTTCTCTATGTGACTTGTTTCACTTAGCATAATGTCTTCGTGTTGTCACAAATTGTAGGAGTTCCTCATTTTTTATGGCTGAATAATATTTCATTATATATTATATAATTATTATATATATCACATTTTATTTATATATATATATATATGACAATTTTTTTATCCATGCATCCTTTGATGGACACTTAGGTTATTTCCATGTCTTGGCTATTATAAATAATGCTGGTATGAATATGGGAGTGCAAATATCTTTTGGAGTTTGTGTTTTTTTTCCTTTGGATATATTCCAAAAGTGGAATTGCTGGATCATATGGTAGTTCTATTTTTAGTTTTTTAGTATCCTCCATACTGTTTCCCATAGTGGCTACACCAATTTACAATTCTACCAACAGTACACAATCGTTCCCTATTCTCAGCATTCGTGCCAGCATTTGTTATCTCTTGTCATTTTGATGATGGCCATTATAACAGGCATGAGGTAATATCTCATTATGCTTTTAATCTGCATTTCTATAATGACTAGTGATGTTGAGCATCTTTTCATGTACCTGTTGGCCAATCATATTTTGGAAAAATGTCTATTCGGGTCCTTTGCCCATTTTTTAATTGGGTTATATTTGTTTTGCTATTGAGTTGTATGAGTTCTTTATATATTTTAGATGTTAACCCCTTATGAGACATAATATATGGTTTGCAAATATTTTTCCCATTCCGTAGATTGTCTTTTTCTTTGTTGATAGGTTCTTTTGCTGTGCAGATCTTTTTAGTTTGATATAGTCCCATTTGTTTATTTTTTATTTTCTTACTTGTGCTTTAGGTGTTATATCTAGAAAATCATTGCCAAGATCTGTGTCAAGGAGTTTTTTTCCTGTTTTCTTCTAGGAGTTTCATGGTTTCAGGTCTTATATTTAAGTCTTTAATTTCAAGTGAATTTTTGTGTAAGATCAGGGTCTAGTTTCATTCTTTTACATATGAATATCCAGTTTTCCCAGCACCATTTGTTGAAGAGACTGTCTTTTCCCCACTGAGTATTCTTGGCTCCTTTGTCAAATATTAGTTGACTGTATATGCGTGGGTTTATTTCTGGGCTCTCGATTCCGTTCCATTGATCTCTTTGTCTGTTTTTATGCCAGTATCATATTGTTTTGATTACTATAGCTTTATAATATAACTTGAAATCAGGAAATGTGATGCCTCCTGCTTTCTTCTTCCTTCTCAGGATTGCTTTGGCTATTCAGGGTCTTTTGTGGTTCTATATAAATTTTAAGATTGTTTTCCTGTTTCTATAAAAACTGCCATTGGAATCTTGATAGGGATTGCCTCGAATGTATAGATGGCTTTTGGTAGTATGGACATTTTAACAATATGAATTCTTCCAATCCATAAACACAGGATACCTTTGCATTTGTGTCTTCTTTGATTTCTTTCATCAGTGTCTTCTAGTTTTCAGAGTAGAACTTGTTCACCTCCTTGGTTAAATGTATTCCTAAATATTTTATTGCTTTTGTTGCTATTGTAAATGGGATCATTTTCTTTATTTCTTTTCAGAAAATTTGTTGTTAGTGTATAGAAACACTACTGATTTTTGTATGTTAATTTTGTATCCTGCAACTTTACTATATTTATTGATTAGTTCTAATAAGCAGTTTTTTGGTTGAGTCTTTAGGATTTTCCTTATATAAAATCATGTCATCTGCAAATAGCAACAATTTTACTTCTTCCTTTCCAATTCTGATGCCTGTTATTTCTTTTTCTTGCCTGATTGTTCTAGCTAGGACTTCCAGTACTGTGTTGAATAGGAGTGGTGAGAGTGGACACCTTGTCTTGTTCCTGATCTTAGAGGAAAAGCTTTCAACTTTCCACCATTGAGTATGATGTTAGCCGTGGGTTTGTAATATATGGCCTTTTTTTATGTTGAGATAAGTTCCTTCTATGCCTAATTTGTTAAGTGTTTTTATCATGAACAAATATTGAATTTTGTCAAATGCTTTTTCTGCATCTATTGAGGTGATCATATGATATTTTCCTTCATTCTATTAATGTAGTATATCACATGGATTGATTTGCATATGTTGAACCATGCTTGTATCCCAGGGATAAATCCCACTTGATCATGGTGAAATACCCTTTTAATGTGCTGCTGAATTCAGTTTGCTAGTATTTTATGGAGAATTTTTGCATCTATATTCATCAGGGATAGTGATCTATAGTTTTCTTTTTCTAGTAGTGTTCCTGTCTGGTTTCAGTATCAGGATAATCTGGGCCTTGTACAATGAGTTTGGAAGTGTTCCTTCCTTTTCAATTTTCTGAGGGAGTTTGAGAAGGATTGGTATAATTCTTTAAATGTTTGTTAAAATTTACCAGTGAAGCCATCTGATCCTAGGCTTTTCTTCATTGGGAGGTTTTTGATTACTAATTCAATCTTCTTACTAGTAATTGGTCTTTTCAGACTTTCTATTTTTTCATGATTCAGTCATGGTAGTTTGTATGTTTCTCAGAATTTTTCCATTTCTTTTAGATTGTCCAGTTTGTTGGTATATAGTTGTTTATAGTAGCCTCTTACGATCCTCTTTATTTCTGATCCTTTGTAGTATCAGTTGTAATGTCTCCTTTTTCATTTATGATTTTGTTGATTTGGGTCCTCTATCTTTTTTCCTTGATTAGGCAAGCTAAAAGCTTGTAAATTTTGTTTATCTTTCCAAAGAACCAACTCTTAGTTTGGTTAATCTTTTCTATTGTTTTTCTGTTCTCTATTTCATTTATTTCTGCTCCAATTTTTATTATTTCCTTCCTTCTGCTAACTTTGGGCTCAGTTTGTTCTTCTTTTTCTAGTTACTTAAGGCATAGGGTTAGGTTCTCTATTTGGGATCTTTCTTTCATCTTAATGTAGGCATTTATTGCTATGAACTTCCCTCTTAGGACTGCTTTTGCTGCAGCCCATAAGTTCTGATATGTTATGTTTCCACTCTTGTTTGTCTCAAAAACGTTTTTTATTTTCCCTTTAATTTCTTCTTTGATCCATTGATTGTTCAGGAGACTGTTGTTTAATTTCCAACAATAACAAGAGGGCAAAACATGGGGAGTGTGGGATGCCCATGGGTCAGTTGGGGGATCCATGGATGAGGTGTCCCCAGAAGCTTGTGAGCAGGGTCCTTGGTGGAATCCACAATGCAGTTAGGATCTGCATTCCTTTAATGTCCTCTGATATTTCTATCTGCTGCCCTCCCCACTGCTTTCTGCCCCCAGTCATGTAGCTCTGATTCAGTACTCTGTATGGGGTGATAAAGAAATGAATTTCTTTGGCAGAATCCCATACAGCTGGGGAAGCCAGGTGCTCACTCACATACTGTCTCTTTCCCCTGCAGAATAAATCACAGGTTGAGGAAGATCTGTCTTGATCCTAAGCTGTACTGCTTTGGGGGAGGTGTGATGCGGGCAAAGTCAAACTATTCCTCTCACACACTTCTAATGCATCCAAACTCCTACTTTTTTATCCAGTGGGGTGCTGGAACTTCTCTGGAATCCTGCATTTCCACGAAGGCTCTCTTGTCTGTGAGTGATTGCCTAAGTCAGATTCCCTGGGGCTCCCAGACTGCAGCCTAGAGGGGCTGGAGCCAGTTCATGGGCCACTGCAAGGTCCACAGCCAGGGCTGAGGTCTGTCTGCCTATTACCTGATGCATGGGTGGGAAAAATTACCCCTGGATCCCTTGGCACATGACAGTGGATCCCACAGCCCCCTCAAAGGCACTTTTGTCCATGGATGGATGCCAAATTTTTGTTTTTGAGAAGGAGGACAAAAATGAGGGACATCTTATGCCACCATGATGCTGACGTCACTCAGTGTAGATTTCTTTTTATTCATTTTGGTGACGATTCTTCCAGTTTTCTGAATCTGTATATTGGTGTTTCTAATCACATTCAGGAACTTCAGTCAAAATAATGAAGTAGTTTTCTCCAGGCTCCTCAATTTATAAGTCAGAAATTTCTTTCCCTCCATATTACAACATCTTCTCCAGGTGGCCCCTAATGTCCTCCAGCTCTTTTCATTTCCTCCCCAATCTATGTATTTTATTTGGGGCATTTAATTCATTTACATTTAAAGTAATTACTGATAGGGAAGGATTTACTATTGGCATTTTGTTAATTATTTTCTATATGCCTTGTTTCATTGTTTTATTTTGTAGTGACATACTTTGATTCCCTTCTCATTTCCCTTTGTGTATATTTTATGTATTTTTTCTTTGTGGTCACTGTTACAATTACATAAAACATCTTAAAGTTATAACAATCTATTTTAAACTGATAACTTCAATCACATATAAAAATTCTACTCCTTTATATCTCTTCTCGCAACCCCATTTTATGTTGTTTATGACACAAATTAACTCTTTTTACATTGTATGTCCATTAACATATATTTATAATTACTTTTTATGCTTTTACCTTTTTAAGTGTATATCAAATTTAAAAATTATTTTTATACCTACATTACTATACTACAGGATTTTGTAGTTTTCTATATATTTATCTTTATCAGGGAGTTTTGTATGGTTTTGTGTTGCTGTTTATTGTCCTTTCAATTCATGCAGAAGAACTCCCTTCAGTATTTCTTGGAGGACAGGCCTACTGATGAACTCACTCAGTTTTTGTTTATCTGGAAAGTCTTCATTTCTCCTTTTGTTTTGAAGGACAGTTTTTTTCTTTCAGCACTTTATTATATCATCCCACTCTCTCCTAGCCTGCAAGGTTTCTGCTGATAAATATGCTTATAATATAATAGGAGCTCCCTTGTACATGATGAGGTACATGTACAGTTGATTTTTGACAGTTTGATTATGATGTGTCTCAGTATAATCTCTTTAGATTTATTCTAATTGAAGTTCCTTGAGCTCCTTGAATTTGTATTTACATTTCTATCCTCATCTTTGGGAAATTTTTGTCCATTATTTTTCAAATAGGCTCTCTGCCCTGTTCTCTCTTTCTTCTCCTCCTGGGACTCCCATAATGCATATATTGTTCTGTTTGATGGTGTCCCATATGTCTGTTAGCCTATCTTTGCTTTTATTCATTCTTTTCTCTTTTGCTCCTGGCCTTGGTAAATCTTTTCCTTTTTTTTTAAGGAAGATTGGCCCTGTGCTAACATCTGTTGCCAGTCTTCCTCTTTTCTTTTTTCTCCCCAAAGCCCTAGTACATAGTTGTGTATCGTAGTTGTAGAGTTGTAGCTGTTCTATGTGGGACACCACCTCAGCATGGCTTGATGAGAGGTGGGTAGGTCTGTGTTCAGGATCCAAATCAGTGAACCCCAGACTGCCGAAGTGGAACGCGTGAACTTAACTGCTACGCCACTGGGCTGGCCCTGGCCCTTGGTAATTTTGAATGTCCTGTCTTTGAGTTCACTGATTCTTTCTTCTGCCTAGTCAAGTTTTTTGTTGAGCATCTCAAGTGAATTTGTCAATTCATTTATTGAATTCTTCAGTTCTAGCATTCTTGTTAGGTTCTCTTCATAGTTTCTATCTCTGTTGTTATTCTCATTTTTTTCATGCATTGTTTTCCTGATTTCATTTATTTGTCTTTCTATTCTCTCTTTTAATCACCGGGCATCCTTACAGTGGTTATTTTGAATTCTTTGTCTTGTAATTCATATATTTCCATTTGTTTGGCATTCCATTTTTTCGTCTAGAGATTTCATTTGTTCCTTGCTATCTTATGTTGGATTTGAGCATTTGGTAAAATCAGCCATCTCTCCCAGTCTTTGCAGTTTGATTTCATACAGGGAGGACTTTCTCTGATCAGCCTTGTTAGAGATTCTGGAGACCTCTCAAGCCTTTTCCGGGATGTGTCCTCTCTGGACTTGTGTGTGTAATCTCCTAATTGGAGAGGTTTGCCAGTTCCCCCTGAGGATCTTCCCCCAGTGGCTTTCTGTGGTACTGCAGCCTCTCTGGTGCTATAGTAAGCTATGGCCCTGGATTTCCACCTAGTGTCTATCTGTGGTACTGCACTCTGGTGCACATTGATAGCTTTTGTTCTCAACTGCCCCCAACCTGGTGCCTTGTTCTTATCAGCACTTAGATTCAGGCAAGACAGAAACCAGTCCCTCTGTCCATCCCATGAAAAGTCAGAACGTTGGACTTATGTTCCACTCTTGTCTTTCCCTCCTCAGGGAGAAGTTGGGAGTTTTCTTCCAATCATGCCATGCTGTACTGGAGGGAAGGGCTCTGGCGAGTGAGTGCCACAAATTTTTCTACTGAGCTTCAATTCAGTTGGCTTCATTCTCACCTGGGATGTAGGTAGCTCTTAACTGGTTTCTGGATTTCTCACAGGGCAATTGGTCCACGTATTGTTGCTAATTTGGTTTCTTCATGGAAGATGGGGGGTCTGGGAGTTCCTACTCCACCATCTTACTCTGGTCAGTCCCCTTTGTTCAGTTCTTTCCAGACTCAACTTCTATCACCACTTCAGGCAGCTGCAGTTTTAAACTGTTGCCGCTAATTGTTTTTGAGAAATGTTCTGGGAAAGCTAGGAGCACAGAGGGAGTTCTGAATAAAGTCAAATAAAGAGAAGTCTGAGAATGGAGCTTTTCAAGGAGCTGCCGTACAGGTCAAATAGTAACCATTCTCTGGGGGTTGAGCTGTTAGGGAACTCCAAACCCATTCTGCCCTCTCCAGTGGCTATAATTAGGTTGTTTTCCACAGCTATCATGGTCATGACCTTTTTGGTTTAGGATATTGCAGGGCTGCTGAGAGGGAGGTGGAATAGGGCAAGTTAAAATGCATCAAAGCGAGGCCAGCCCTGTGGCATAGAAGTTGAGTTTGGCATGATCTGTTTTGGCAAGCTGGGTTTGTGGGTTCGTATCCTGGGTGTGAACCTACACCACTTGTTAGCCATGCTGAGGCAGTAACCCACATACAAAGTAGAGGAAGATTGGCACAGATGTTAGCTCACGGCTAATCTTCTTCAAGCAAAAAAGAGCAAGATTGGCAACAGATGTTAGCTCAGAGCAAATCTTCCTCACCAAAAAAGAAAAAAAATGCATCAAAGCTTGCTGATCTTACCAAGATTCAGCAGGTTTTTCTTGAATAAATTTTTGTTAGTTATTTGCAAGGCTTTGGTTAATTTACATAATTCTGGAAATGTTGATTTTCACAGTTTTTGCCAATATTCTCATTGTTTTTATGGATTTTCAGAGGTCCTTACTCCAGCACTCTGGAAAGTGCTTCTTCATCAAATATAATTTTAATGTCCCCTAATGATTCAACTAGCTCTTCTTTCAATTTTATTGAAGGCAAAGAATTGGTAATGGCCTGACCTGCAAAAGGATTTGTCACACTGTCATTGGGATCATTCACTCTCTCAGTTACACAGAATTATACCACAAGGGCTTTGCCAAATCCTAGATGCTGAATTTTAATTTTTCTCCATTCTCTTTCACTTATAGGCACCTTGTTTAACCCAACCTAATCAGCAACGTTTGAGAAAATCAAAATATTAGAAAAAAGATTAGCTCCCTCACTTTTTACTTTATAAAGAAAGAGGAAATCTCTTCTATAAGGTAGACTCTTCATCATTATTTAGATGGTTTTATTTTATTTTATTTTTTGGTGAGGAAGACTGTCCCTGAGCTAACATCTGTGCCAGTATTCCTCTATTTTGTATGTGGGTCACCTCCACAGCATTGCTTGATGAGTGATGTGTAGGTCTGTGCCCAGGATCTGAACCCATGAATCCCGGGCCGCCAAAGCAGAGCACGCGAACTTAACCACTGTGCCATCGGGCTGGCCCCTATTTGGATGGTTTTAAATTCTCAATGAAAGAAAAATTAGCCATATGCATTTGGCTTTCACAATTAAATCTTCAGTTCTGACCATCAAGGAGTCACTTTCATGCCTCCCACAGCATTCATTTAACCCTTCAGGGTAAGTGACATAATTTGCAGGGCCCAGTGTAAAATGTAAATGTGGAGCCCCTTGTTCAAAATACAGGGGAAAAGTACAGGTAAAGGTGCTAAAACATAAAGGTTTTGCTTTTAAAAATATTTTATTACTTATAAAACATACTAGGGTAATAGTGATACACGAGTAACAACATTTATGTTACAACATGTAATGTTACAACATGTAATGTTACAGATTGCAAAAAACAATATATTGATGCCATAATTTTATATAATGCAATAAATAACGATACTTTATTATATCAACATGTATATCAATATATAAATCTCTTGATTGATCATAGATTTTTGGGGGGGTTACTTTTCTGCAAATTCATTTATGAGGCCATCAAAACTTATTTTAGCAACTTCATTTTCAATTGATATAATTAAAGTAACATCACTTGCTCTAGACAAATGCAAGATCACATATAATTCTTGATAATTTTTAGTTTTAAGAAGGATCTTTCTGCTAATGCAACTGTTCCTGGAGCTGTTAAGAGTATTTTATAGCCTGTAACAGCATTAGAATAAATTTCTGATAAATTATTTTGAAACAAATTTTAGTGCATTTAGAATTAATGATTCTTACAGAACAATTTTTCTAAAAAGATTTAACTCTTCTTACAAATCAGTTTTTTGCAAGTCTCAGTGTAGCATTAAATGTTAATTTATATAGTAGCATTTTAATGTTTCCTCTAACATTTCCTGTGACTTGCAGAGGTTGTACAAGAAGCTGAAAGTAGTTTCATGATTTGTATATAATTTTAAATGCCTGTTTATGAACTCTAATACAACTATATGTTCAACCACAAGGAAAAGTAATTTTACAATTGTAAATTGTAATTATTTTTAATAATTGGTCCATGCAAGTTTTTATATGAATATAGTGGTTTTTCTCTGTGGAACGTGAGGATCTTTAAATTTAATTTCTATTTCCGAGCCTGTGGATATTTGTTTTATAATGTTGCAGTGGTTTTCAAAACCCAAGATTCTAAACTCTCTGAAGAATTCTGATAACTCTGATATAGTTTATTGCAATGTCCATGTATACACTTTTATGTCGTAATAAGTTACTGACAGAGTTTAATGCCTGAGTGGTGGCAGTTCCTGTCCTAGTGTTGAGGCAAGAGACTTGGTATCTGTGCAGATCTTCAGGGATGGTGTCCAGGGTCCGATGGGCACCTGGCCTCCCGCCGTGGGTTCCAGCTCTGCCCCTCTGTGGGATGCCTCCTTTCTCCCAGGGCCAGCTCCTGCTGCAGCTCTCTTCTTCGCCATTAACATGGGCTCAGGTTCTGGTGCAGGCAGTCCCCTCAGGGACCCCTGGGGCCTCAGAGTGCCCTGTGTGTGTACATGCCTGGTATCCAGGCCAACTGCTCAGCATGCATGGTGCCCACTGTTGTCTGGCTGATCTCCTGCACAGGTCTCACTGTCCCATTGGACTTCACTTACAAAACACAAGTTTAAAGATAGAATTATTAAGAATTTCAAGATGGTGAGGGCAGAGCATTAAACCAAACCTTTGCGAACAGGGCCTTGCACAAGTTCACAGGTCACATGCCGCTGAAACCTCTCCTGAATCTCTAGTTCTCAGCCAGGGGTGATTTTGCCCAACAGGGTGGGCTACCTTGGGTTTAACCTGTGTGAGATTCTGAAAGAAGCTCTGGAAGGAGAGCCCCTGAAAGAAGGGTGACAAATATGTTACCAAAAGTAGGCCCTCACCAAAGTCTGGCATTCTAAAGCACAGAGGTCTTCTCCTCCTCTCTGTACAGTAGTTCTACCATAGCATCTCCTGGGAGATGCCAGTGCTGGGCAGCTTCTATACCTGCTTTCAGCTGCACTCTTGTTTCTTGGGAGAGCTAGCCAACTTGAAGAGGGGAAGAAAGAGTGGTGACAGCAACTGACTTGGAAATTGCCCAAGTAAGACTTCGTTGCTCAAGTAACAGTCCAAGATGGACGCGGTTTAGGGTGAGATGTGGGGTTCTCCACTCCACACAGTCATTCAAGGATTCAAGTTGCTGGCAGCTCTAAAATCCTTAACTGGTGGCTTCAAGGTCACTGCGGGTGTTGACATCCAGGGGCAAATGGACGCTACACCTAGTCCAGGACTTGGAAGTGACACAGATCACTTCCTATTCAAATTCCATTGGCCAGAACTGTGGAATACAGCTATACTTACGTACATGAGGGCTGGAAAAAGTCTGATTCTGTATACAGGATGAAGAGGAAATGGTTCTGGTGATCAGCTGCCAGCCTCTCCCACAAGAAATTTGGAAAAATGGGAGATTTGGAGTAAAGTGGGTATAATGCATCCCCAGCCCTTCTGAGACAGGTATGGCCATGGGAACACCTGGTCTGTTGGGGCAACTGCCCTGAAAGGCATCTTTCTAGCTGTGAGTCCTTGTTCTCATTGATAGTGTTTGGTTCACATTACACCCTACATTCTGGGAAGAGCATGCAGGGAGCATCAGCATCAAACAAGCGCCAAACTGACTGACACTTCTTGTTATAAATGATCCAATTGGCTTTTGCACAGCTCAGTCTCGAGTGTACTTCGTGCGAATCAGTTGCTCACAGTTAAGCTGATCATGAACATACCGTATGTGCAGACTGGAAATGGCAGATCAGGACCATGGAAACAAAAGCAGCATTGAGATTATTCTAACCCTCTACCCACCTCACATTAAATGAGAAATCCAACATTATAAATGGCAAACAAATTGAGTGTGCAGCATTAAATATGCAATGCCAGAAGGCTCATTTAAAATAATCTGTGCAATTTATAGTCTCACACCAAACGACATGATATAATTAATTTTTGTGAATTTTAATCTGATTCTTGATGGCAGGTAGGAGAGCTATGATTATAGGGCAATCTTTCCCTATTTCACCTTGTCAATATTTTAGAGAAACAAGCTGGAGAAGTTGTTGACAGAGGGCATCTAGCTGACTGGGCAAAGCCTTACAGGTAGAGTGTCTGGAATGGTCCTAGTTAACACTTGTTGCTGTGATATACTCATTAAAAACACCCCCTCACTCTCACAAGAGTCTTGGTTTGGACGATAAGTTATATGGTAACCCTACGACCAGGGAGCAGTACCTTTACGCGGCCACCACTGCTCAGGGGCTGGTTTGCTATTTTGCAGAACCAGCAGCTCAGGGTTGTTAGGACACTCAGGCTGATCCAGGATGGAAGAAGCTGATTCACACTAAGGAAATTACAGGAGACTGATGCTTAAACCAGAACACCAAGATTTAAACTTATTATGAAGAATGTAACTGCCAAGCAGAGCAGAAACTAATGTGGGTTTGTTAGTGTGTTCTCTCCCTTTAATGGTAGTCTCCTTGGAAAGCCCATTATCAAAGTCAATTCTTGCGGATGAGGAGATTTAAGGTGATGGATGAAGGAGATGCTGTAATTTGCAAGACATGTTTTATTACTTGGTACTCACACAAAGTATATCCTTTGTTCTACTAAGAATTTTCCTTTATAACCAGGAATGTGGCGTTGGTTCTCTTTCCAAAGAGATATTTGGGGTAAGCATCAGCTACAGGTAAAGAATAGGGATGTGTGGTTCCAATCGACTTGCTGTTCTTTCTTGCTTTCTGCTTTCGTGCCAAGTTCTCTCACTCATTTGCAAGGCCTGTCAAGGCCAGTGTCAATGGCAGACATCCCCTGATGTTCAGCCAGGAGCAGCCTTCTCCACTCCTTCTTTGCTGGCAACGTCGGAGGTTGTAGAGATCCTAGATATTCCCCACCATCTTGCTCCTGCTCCCACCTCAGTTCCCAATAGACAATAGACACAATGGCCAGGAGAGGATTAAAATCAGCTTTATTAATAGATTGGAGAACACAGCTGGGGTCTGAGGCCCATGTGAGGCTTCTTTTGTCCTCTCTGAAGTGATGACAGCTGAGCCCACTGGGCGGAGCACACCAAACTTACCGACCCCGTCACAGACTGAGGCTGGAATGTGGAGAGCCGAGTCCTGGTTGGGCCCACCATGGGCAGGTCCTGCTGGGTCTGTTTACTGCATGTAGACTGGAAGCCCAAAAGCAGGTCCAAGAGAAAGAGAGAGAGAGAGAAGAAGCAGGAGCACGAGTAAGCAGAGACCTTTAGCACATTATCTCCACCCAGTAGAGAAAGACGGCCCAAAGAGTCTCAAGTTCATCAACCACAACCATCCCAAGGTCACCCACAGGTAGAGGCTTCTCCCCACTGCTTTCCTTCCAAGCTGGAGAGTGATTGGAGAGTTGTCCCCTATTATTTGGCTGAGAAAGGAATGTGGAATAAGGAAAAGAGTTACTCCCAAGAGGCGAGGTTGGGTCAGGAGCCTGGACTGCTCAGCGAATAAGTGGCCAAGGGCCATTTTGTGTGAGCCTTCCAGTCTGTAGACACTAACCAAACAAAGGGGCTGGCTGGAGCTGCTGGAGTCAGGACCATAGGTCCATGAGTCACCTCACGCCTGAATACTAACCACTGAATTCCTTTTTTTTGCCTGTACTCTAGAGCCTGGACCTCTGAGGACTGCTGAGTAACAACCTGTCAGACTTCCCCTACTCCTAGCCCCCAGGTGGGTGAATGAGTGAGCAAAAGGTACACACTTCCAGTTAATAAGATAAATAAGTCCTGGGGACATAATAGACAGCATGGTGACTCTAGTTAATTCTGTATTATATATCTGCAAGTTGCTAAGAGAGTAGATCTTAAAAGTTCTCATCACAAGAAAAAAAATTGTAACTGTGTGAGGTGATGGATGTTAACTAAACTTATTGTGGTAATCATTTTGTAATATATACATGTATCAAATCATTATGTTGTACACCTAAAACAAATGTATGTCAATTATGTCTCAAGAAAACTGGGAAAAAGAAAAGACCTTGACAGACATAAGAGGCCAGCACAGCTGGGGTACACTGTGGCTTGACATCTCTGGCGTTCCTGTTGTAAAGAGAGCCCCCCCCCCTTTTGCTTCATTTAGAGTAAGACCTCTGACTCAGCTGTCAGGTTTTGTTAGCCTTGTGCCAAACCAAAACAGAGGGCCTTTCACGCTATGCTGTGTGCAGGAGAAGACAGGAGTAGAATAGTAAGATCCCTCCAAGGTCGGTCAACAGATGAGGAAGTGTAATGGCCAGTGCCACAGAGTCTGGTGTAGCTCTCTCTGGCACAGGAAGGCACCCTTTTCTGGCCAGAAGTGATGAGCACTCTAAAATCCCTCCACCTACCCATCATGCAGAACACTCCTCATCTATTTTTTCTATGCTTTTCTATTTCTCTTGTTATCTTAATGGCATTAATTAGGCTATAGGTTTTTGTTCGAGTGTATTTCCAGTGCACACAGGATTCCTGATTTTAGCCTGGGTGACTTCTGCAAAGGGCTACTCCTATCCATTACCTGTGATTTTTTTTTCCCCCATATTATCACCATTCAAGGATGACCTCATTCATGGTCCTAACAGCAGTGTTCTGTAGTTTCCAAAAGGCTATTTATGCAACTTTACTTTGAATAAAACTAAATGATTGCAGAAACATTTTTCCCCAGAGTATTTTTATTAGGGATTCCTGCCACCATATTAACATATAAAACAATCTGGATGTTGACATAGAAATGCAAATTTCACTATACAAAGATAAGGCTCCAATCACAGGTAACATGGCCCCATATCGCTAGTATTTCAATGAAATCCACTCATTTTGAATTCTTCCCAGAGTTGTCTTTATAAATATTAGACAAACCACAAAATATATTCCAAACACATAACATTTTACAGTATGTTCCAAGCACAGAAATACACGATACTTTACCTACATTTTTTGCATGATCCAACTTGCATTAGCACTAAAGACAGGATTGTGTGTGTATATGTATTTGCCATATATATGTGTATATATAACCACAAACGTACACATAGTGGTTTTCATGGAAAATGTAAACCTTGGAGACTACAAGTTTTATCCACCATGGTATCTGAGAAGGAAAAGGAGTAATAACATGTCACAAATTCCTCAAGTGGGTAAAAATAAACACAACTATGTGTGAAGGGTATATCAGTTATGTGTATACAAATACACACATATATACAGATTCATAGATAAACATATATATATACCAATAATATGGAATGTACATATACTCACACACTTGCTGTGAACTCTCTGTCTCACTCTATTACATCCTCTCCATCTTTGGAAGCAGTCTTTTCCTCATTTGATTCAGGCAACTGGTGACCATCTTCTAACAAAACTTAAGTGGCTATATCTACGAGGCTCTTATTCTATCCCAACACAATGGCATTTCAGGATCCCAGTTTTACTTTTGGTGGCTATTGTTTAAATTCAGCAGACCCTATCCTGTCAACTCCCTTGCTTAAAAACATTTTTATTCAACAGTGAAGTTTTTGCCTAAGAGAAAAGAGATGTTAGCTGGAAATATTAAAATAATGTATTTATTACTCCTTAATATAAATCTGCATGGTTGGACTACGGGTAATATTTATCCTGTGAGTTATTTTTCAAATGTTTTGCTATGGGCGATATGTTACTTCCATTATTTAAAAAATATTATTTAACATTATTTTAAAAGAATGAGGGCTAAATGATTTGTTCTTGTTAGAACTTCAAACAAAATTATATGAAGCATGATTAGAAGGGGGCTAATTCTGTGCAGATTACACTGGAGTATCCTTATTTCAGAAGGTATGACTTAGAAGTCATATAAAAAAAGAAGAGCGAAAAAAAAAACCTTCAGTTTCAAAGCTGGCCATTTGAAAACTTCCAGAATAAACTATAGAAAATATATTTCAATATTGGTATCAAATTTCATATATTAAATGCTCTTTATTAAAAAGCAAAATCAATCACCAAAAGCACATGAGAAAGAATACCCTATAAACTTCATAGCAAATGTGTATCATAGTTTGCTCAACTGAAGGCTCCATGAGATGATTTTTAAAACTGATTTCCAAAATCAAATATCTAATAAAGCACTCAGAGATCCATTGACTAGGACTGGAATGGCCAATTTGGAAATTATGCTAATGATAGAGTTGGAGTGTCTGTTAGAGTTAGGGGGTGATTACAGGCAGCCCAATCTCTTTGCAAATGGAAGCAATGGAATGTTTTCAGTCCATGGAGAAATCCCAATGCTCCATGCTCTAAGTGCCATACTCCTTTCTTTCTCACTTGTACCACAGTATTGGTAGGCACTCCGCATAGAAGGGCATCAGAGCCTTTCTTTCATGGATTTAAGGGTATGCAGGAAGGTACTAAAGCGTTTGTCCCCTCTACTGTCTGGTTAGGGAGTCATCTCACTACTTTACCCAAGCTGGGAAATGGCATATCACCTAATGAGTCTCGTCCACTCTCATTTTAATTATGAATGAGTTAAGATCTTAAGAAAACCAGGAAAGGAAGGGAGTCTAATGACCACCACAAAGGAGGATCATCAGCATTTAAACAAAGCCAAAATCCATCTTCTTCATTCTCTCTCTCTCTCACATACACACCTCCTCTTTTGAAGTTTCTTCTCCGAATCACAATAAACTGCCTGTGGGACCAAAAAACGTTGCTTAAAGTGTCTCCACTTTTATTGAGATCCACTTAAACATATTCACGTCAACTCGGACAGCGAGTGCTCTGTTCTTTGCACCATCTAGGACCCTGCATCACCATCACTTGCATAAAACAGATCGTTCGCCTGTGGCCACTTGCCTACCAGCCTCATCAGAACTCTATTTTGCTACTTGCCATTTGTCCAGTTCCCATCTGCTTCCACTCTTGGGTTCATGTACAATACTATGCAATTAATAGCATATCTTTTAACTTTTTTCCTTTAAAGTTTCACTTTCTTTTAAATACATCCTGCTTCCCCAGCCAAAATATATGGACAGAACGCAAATGAAACTAACAGGTCATCTCGTCCAAATACTTTGAAAAATGGACCACCCTGTGTCCATTTGACGCTTTCAGTTTCTACATCCTCCAGTTCCATCATCCATTTTAGGAACTTAATTTATTACAGTGTCGTTCTACCTATTTTCTATCTCGTATGCAGGTAACAACAAATTATGCGATTATTCAGCCAAAAACATTTTTAAAAACAAACCAGTGCTAACACATTAAAAAATTCCTGACATACTCTTTGTGCATTAGTCTTACAATCTGTACACTTAAATAACTCCAGGAGGCTTCTTTTTTTGCTAAAAATTTACGAAAATATTTTGAACACATAAAAATATTTTTAAAAAAAGAAAAACAAAAGCCCAGCATAAATTTAGTTGTATAGGCATTGGTTAGAGGACGTTATTTTCACTAAGGATTATATTCAAAAACTTTCTCTTGGGTTTTTACTAAAATTCTGATTCTGAACCTTACAGCTCGCAATGGTGCTATTAAAAAAGGGGAAATCTCATTCAGCTCAATGTGTTATGTATTATGATATACTAGATAAAGAGTATGTCTGTACTATAATAAAAAATAAACATACTTTTGGTTATTTAAAGGCCATCTTCCTGAACTGTAACTAAAGTAAATGTATTTGATTTAAACTTATTTAACTGCAGTGAATTATGGAAAGCTAACTTAAAGGTTTGAATAATCAGTTATGAGTAAGGAACACCTGTTGCTGGCCCTGGGACCATTCAGAACCAGGCATTTGCTGAAGAAAACAAATCACTAGTATTGAATATAGCCCTTAGTCATATGGGATATGAACTTTATGAGCAACCCAGCATGTAGAGAATAAGGTTTACTTTGCCAGCCACCCACTCCTTGAGAGGACAATAGTATTCATAGTGAAACTGCTCAAACTCGGGCGTCTGGCGAATTTCACATAAGAAGGAGAGATCAATACCTGACTCCAAAAGGAGGAGGAGCAGGGGGAATACAAAGAGCAGCAGCCCCAGGCCCACCACCAGGAGCCTGGAAAAACTCTTGACCAGTGGGTTCACCCGAATATGGCTGCTCAGAATGTCATAGCTCCACGACAAAGCTTGGTGAGCCTCCTTCAGCTCCTCTTCTTCAGCCATCAAAAAGGCATTTTCATCTGCTTCCAGTTCCTCGAACGAATCTGTGTCTTCTCTTTCCAGCTCCAGCCTAGATGGACAGTCAAAGAGCATGTCAATCTCGTCATCGTCAACGGGGGTGGGGAGCAGGCTGGCACTCGGGTTGTATGCCAGTTCAGAGATGGTCAAGGGCTCTTCTCTTATTTTATCTTCCTCCTCGCGGGGGGGCTTCTCATACTCCCGGGCTTCCTTCACCGGTGAGCTGGAGATCAAGGGGGCAGAAATATTGTCTTCTTTGGGTAAGGGAATACCTGTAAAGAGACATTTTCTTCTTAATTTTAAATTTCAGGTTTTCTTTCTCCACCAAGATCTGCACATGGGAACAAACCAAAAAAATAAAAATAAAAAAAGAATGGAATTCAAGGAATATATGAAATTGTTCTGTGGAATCCTGACTTTTAACAAAGTCATTTTAGTAACAGATACTATACCATAAATTCTAAGGTCAACATGCTAAACCCAAAATAAGCAACACACCTCAAATGGTTGGCAGTATTTACTACATTTACATGTGCAATTATGGTCTGCAAACCAACTTTGGTCATGTCTGCAAGAATAAAATGACGATAAACCACTATTATGTTATAATTATGAATAGTGTCTTTTAGAAGTCAACACTGTCATCCAATAAAGTATTAGAGTAAAATATAGAATCTACTATCCAGTGACAATCACTTTATTATTATTATTATTATTTGTGAGGAAGACTGGCTCTGAGCTAACATCCATTTCCAATCCTCCTCTTTTTGCTGAGGAAGATTAGCCCTGAGCTAACATCTGTGTCCATCTTCCTGTATTTTGCATGTGAGATGCCACCACAGGATGGCTTGATGAGTGGTGCAACAGTCCGCGCTGGGGCTCTGAACCTGTGAACTTTTCCAAACCTGCGAACCCTGGGCCGCTGCCCTGGGCGGAACGCGTGAACTTAACCACTATGCCACCGGGTGGCCCCTACCACTTTATTATTTTTATGTATTGTTTTCTAGTCTTCGTTCTAGGCACAATTTCGTGGTTTCTATTTTTATATAATTGCAATCATATCATATGCACAAACTTACATCTTGCTCCTTTCATTTAACATTTTAGACATTTTCTGTTGACATGAATTCCCATTGGTATTATTTATTATGGTTGCCAAATTCTCTCTTTAGTTAATACAATAAATTAGTTGCCTACTGGCAAACATTTACATTGCTTTGCAGTTGTAAAAAAAATGCTATGAGACATTTTTACATATAAAGCCTTTTTTCCCCTCTTGTTTCAGTTCATTTGCCATAGATAGATTCTGAAAGGAAAATTGACTGGTCATAGGGTATGAACACTATTTCTTAAAGTTTATTGGGGGAGAGGTGTTTCTCAATGCCTCATTTTACAGAGGGGAAATCCAGTTACCTATTGTCAGGTCTAAGGCTAGCTCTCCTAATTTTGAGTCTTGAGTTCTTAATGGGAAATAAAGTCAGAATTAAAGAAGTATTCCCCAGGATGGCTCTACAATACAATACCAAATCGGTAGCCAGGTGCATCAGGTAACTGTAAACCAGCTTTTAATGAATACATTTCAGGATTTGTCTCTCTTCAAGATATGCAGGAAGTGATGTCACCAAGATGGCGATATAAGTCGTTCCTGACTTCACTCCCCCTCACAAGAAGAACAACTAACAACTGCTCATGGACAAGACACCACTGAGAGAGGCCTAGAACATGGGAGTGAGGCTGAAGGACGCCCCCCTGCACCACAGAGACCAAGACAGACTGCAGGAGAAGAGAAGAGGAGCAGCTACACACTGACCACATTGCCCCTTCCCCAGGCTGGTGCAGCACTGCTGAGAAGTGCCCCCTGAGCCTATAGTTCCTATAGTAGGAAAAGAGAGCCCAGGGGAGACATCCAGCCTCCCTGACCCCAAGCACTGTGGGTCGCTTTGTGGCAGCCTTTACTCTGGTTTTGCCCCATGGGGATCACAGGGGAATCTGTGGGGCTCAACCACTAGGAATCTGGTTGTGACAGAGAAGGGGGAGAACAACCAGCACTCAGATCTTGGTGGACCGAGTTCCTACCTGAAAAGCCCAAGTAGTCATCCCAACCAGAGGCTTTGTTCATCTGTAGAACCAAGCTGGTGGTGTAGCCTGGCCAGGGAACTTGGCTGGGTGCAGGTCTGCCTGATTCGGGTCCTCAGATGAGGAGATTTGCCGGCGCTGGAGCCCAGTCTGCCCATGCCCAGGTAGGAGAGCTGAGTCATAGCTCCATCTGCTGTGGAGAATGGCCTCCAGCCCCATCTGATAGGAAGAGCTGGTGAGAACATCTGGAAGCGACGTTACTCAGCAATGCTTGAGCCAAGAGGTGGGCAGACAGAGCTGACTGCCCCCAGAGCAAAGAAATTGGGGTATGGATCAGCTTGAGTGAAGACCACAAAGAAGGAGCCTTAGTGGCCTTGGAGCCACTGTGCCCAGGCAGGGAAACTAATTCATAGCCCCACTCATTGCTAAATATAGCCTTCATCCCACCTGAACAGGGAACCTTACCAGAGCACATGGGAAGCTGGGTGGCCCATCCAACAGCCCTGCTTACAGTGGCATATGAACAGAGAGCACAGCCCTTGGCTTTACCTGTCTGCAGAGTAAAACTGGTGGCCTCACCTGAATAAGATATCCAGTGCACACTCTTGCCTGATTTGGGTCCCCAAACAATGAGCCATGCAGGCCCTGGGTCTCATCCTACTGCCTCATCAGGACAAGAAAGCTAATTCATAGCCCCACCTACTGCTGAGTATAGTACCAAGCCCATACCATCTAGTAAACCTGACTAGTGAATCCGTGGAGCCCATCCTACTGCCTCACTTGGGCAGGGAACCAAGCAAACAGTCCTATGCAGCTGGTCTCAGCCAGAGGCACAGCCCTCCACCCCCGGCCTCAGAGTTCAAACAGTTGCCTGGCTCAAAAATAGACCCTAATAGCAGGGTCTTCCCAAGGATGTTACTGGCAGATACATCCAGAAACACAAACTAAGCTGACTGGTGAAGAACTCTGCCAAAGTGAACCTGCAAAGTCCAGAGGAGGAGACCACTTACTCAAATGTGCAGATACCAATGCAAGGAATCAAGGATCGCAAAAAATCAGGTAAATATAACACTACCCAAAGAAACTAATAAATCACTAATAACCGACCCTAAATAAATGGAGATCAACTGTCATAGAATTCAGAATAATCCTCTTAAAGAAGTTTAGTGAACTACAAGAATATAACATAACTAAACAAAATAAAAAAAACAACGAATAAATAAAATGAGAAGTTCAACAAAGAAATAGAAACCATCCGAAAAACCCCAAACAGAAATCCTAGAGCTGAAAAATAAAATAACTCAACTAAAGAATTCAACAGAGAGCTTCAAATGCAGACTTGACCACACAGAAAAGAGAATCATCAATCTGGAAGATAGGACATTTGAAATTATCCAGAGGAGCAAAAATAAAAGAATGAAAAAGAGTGAAGCCAGTCTATGACACTTATGGGACACAATGCAAAGAAACAATATTTGCATTATGGGAATTCCAGGAGGAAAGGAGAAAGAGAAAGAGACAGAAAGTATATTTAAAACAACAATGAAAACTTCCCAAACCTGGGGAGAGAAACAGACATCCAGATTCAAGAGGCCCAAGGAACCCCAAATAGGTCAACACTAAGACACATTATAATCAAATTGTCAAATGTCAAAGACAAAGAATTTTAAAAGCAGCAAGAAAAAAGAGAGAACTTACATAAAAGGGAACCCCCATGAGACTATAGGTGGATTTTTCAACAGAAACTTTTCAGGCCAGAAGAGAATGGGATGAAATAGTCAAAATATTTAAAGAAAAAAAAACTATCAACCAAGAACATTATATCCAGTGAAGCTGTCCTTCAGAAATGAAGGATCAATAAAGACTTTCCCAAACAAACAAAAGCTGAGGGAATTCATCACCTCTACACCTGCCTTACAAGAAACACTAAAAGGAGTTCTCTGAGTGGAAATAAAAGGATGCTAATTAACATCATAAAAACATAAGCAGGCAATGTAAAACATAATGGTAAAAATATAGCCAAAGTTAGATTTTGTAATGAGGTAATGGTGGTGCATAATCCACTTACAACTCTAGTTTAATAGTTAAAAAACATAATAATAATAACCATAACTACAATAATCTGTTATTAGTTACACAATATAAAAATATGTACATTGTAACATCAATAACCTAAAATGTGAAGGGGAAGAGAAGTACAAGTGTATAGCTTAGGAATTCTATTGAAGTTAAGTTGTTATTAGTTTAAAATAGGGTGTTATAATTTTAAGATATTTTTATGTAAGCCTCATGGTAATCACAAGGGAAAAACCTGTAGGAATTACACAAAAGACCATGATAAAGAAGTTAAAGCATGCTGATACCACAAGACATCACAAAAAAAGACAGCAGGATAAAAAACAAGGAACAATGGATCTACAAAACACCCAGAAAACAATTATTAAAATGGCAATAGTAATCTCTTACTTATAAATAATTACTTTAAACATAAACAGATTAAATTCTCCAAGCAAAAGACATAGAATGGCTGAATAAATAAGAAAGCAAGATCCAATGATATGCTGCCTACAAGAGACTCACTTTAGCTTTACAGACACACACAGACTGGGAGTGAAGGGATGGGAAAAGATATTTCAAGCAAATGGTGACCAAAAAAAAAGAAGAAGTAGCTATACTTGTATCAGACAAAATAGACTTGAAATTAAAAATGGTAAAAAGAGACAAAGAAGGTCATTATATAATGATAAAGTGGTCAATACGTCAAGAAGATATACCAATTGTAAATATTTATGCACCCAACATTGGAGCACTTAAATACATAAAGCAAAAACAGAGCTAAAAGGAGAAATCAACAGCAATACAATAATAGTTGGGGAATTTACTATCCCACTCTCAACAATGAACAGATCATCCAGACAGAGAATCAATGAGGAAACAGTGGATTTGAATAACACTATAGAGCAAATGGACCTAACAGACATATATAGAACATTCTACCTGACAACAGCAGAATACACATTCTTCTCAAGTACACATGGAACATTTTCTAGAATAGGCTATAAGTGAGGCCACAAAACAAGTCTTTGCAAATTCAAGAAGATTGAAATCATACCAGATATCTTCTTTGACCACAATGGTATGAAACTAGAAATCAATAACACAAGAAAAATTGGAAATTCATGAATACATGGAAATTAAAGAACACTCTCCTGAACAATCAACAGCTCAAAAAGAAATTAAGGGGGAAATTAAAAAATATCTTGACTGCCCATTACTGTTATGTTGCTTTTCCTAATTGAGCCAGACATTTCTTGTAGAATTTCTCTATTTTAAAAACATCTTAGTTCTTCCTCCTCTTTCACCTGAATCATTTCCAGATTTCTATCTCTGAGCTCACTAACCCTCTCTTTCATATCGTCTGCATGATGCAGTCTATATAAAAGTCAAAATATAATGATGTACACCTGAAATTTATATAATGTTACCTCAATAAAAAAAATTATCTTGAGACAAACAAAAATGGAAACACAATATACCAAAACATATGTTATGCAGCAAAGCATTTCTAAGAGGGAAGTTCACTGTAATAAACACCTACATTAAGAAGCAAGAGGGGCCGGCCCCATGGCGTAGTGGTTAAGTTCAACATGCTCTACTTTGGCGCCCAGGTTCAGGGGTTTGGATCCCAGGTGCAGACCTACACCACTCATCAGCCATGCTGTGGTGGTGACCTACATACAAAATAGAGGAAGATTGGCACAGATGTTAGCTCAGGGCTAATCTTTTTCAGCAAAAAAGGAAGAAGACTGGCAACGGATGTTAGCTCAGAGCAAATCTTCCTCAGCAAAAAAAAAAAAAAGCAAGAAAGGTCCCAAATAAATAACCTAAAGTGTATGCCTTAAAGAACTAGAAAAGGAAGGACAAACTGAGCCAAAGTTAGCAGAAAGAAGGACATAATGATGATTAGAGCAGAAACAAATGAAATAGAGAACAAGAAAATAGAAAAGATTAACCAAACTAAGAGCTGGTTCTTTGAAATATAAACAAAATTGACAAACCTTTAGCAAGAGTAACCAAGGAAAACAGAGAGGATCCAAATGAATAAAATTATAAAAGAAAAAGGAGATATTACAACCAATACTACAGAAATACAAAGAATCATAAGAAGCAACTATGAACAAACTATATGCCAACAAACTAGACAACCCAGAAGAAATGACATAAGTCTCAGAAACATATACACTACCAAGACTGAATCATGAAGAAATAGAAAGTCTGAATAGGCTAATTACAAGTAAGAAGAATGAATCAGTAATCAAAAATCTCCCAACAAAGAAAAGCACAGGACCAGATGGCTTAATGGGTGAATTTTACCAAACATTTAAAGAAGAATTAACAGCACTTCTTCTCAAGCTTTTCCAGAAAATAAAAAAGGAAGGAACACTCTCAAACTCATTTTACAAGGCCAGCATTTCCCTGATATTGGATCTAGAAAAGGACACTACCAGAAAAGAAAACTACAGACCAATATCTCTGATGAATATAGATGCAAAAATTCTCAATAAATTCAGCAGCACATTAAAAGGATCATTCACCATGATCAAGTGGGATTTATCCCTGGGCTACAAGGATGGTTCAACATACACAGATCAATTGTTGTGATACATAACGTTAATAGAATAAAGAAAACATCATATGATCATCTCAGTAGATGCAGAAAAACATTTGACAAAATTCAACATCTATTCAAAAAACTGTTAACAAATTAGGTATAGAAGGAACCTACCTCAACATAATAAAGGCCATATATGACAAGCCTACAGCTAACATCATAGTCAATAGTGGAAGGTTGAAAGCTTTTCCTCTAAGATCAGGAACAAGACAAAGGTATCCACTCTTACCACTCCTATTCAACGTATTTCTGGAAGTCCTTACCAGAGCAATCAGGCAAGAAAAAGAAATACAAGGGATCAGAATTGGAAGGAAGAAGTAAAATTGTCTCTATTTGCAGATGACATGATATTATATACAGAAAATCCTAAAGACTCAACCAAAAACTGTTAGAATTAATCAATGAATTCAGTAAAGTTGCAGGATACAAAATTAACATACAAAAATCAAAATAGCATTTCTATACACTACAAATGAATGATCTGAAAAAGAAATAAAGAAAATGATCCTATTTACAATAGCATCCAAAACAATAAAATATTTAGGAATAAATTTAACCAGGTAAGTGAAAGATCTGTACTCTGAAAAATATAAAACATTGATGAAAGAAATCAAAGACACAAATAAATGGAAAGGTAACCGTGTTCATGGATCAGAAGAATGAATATTATTAAAATGTCAATACTACCAAAAGCCAACTATACATCAATATCCCAAAGACATTTTTTACAGAAGTAGGAAAAAAAGTTCCTAAAATTTATATGGAACCACAAAAGACCCCAAATAGCCAAAGCAATCCTGAGAAAGAAAAACAAAGTGGGAAGCTTCACACTTCCTGATTTTAAGCTATACTTTAAAGCTACAGTAATCAAAACAACATGATACTGGCATAACAACAGACAAATAGATCAATGGAACAGAATCAAGAGCCCAGAAATAAGCCCAAGCATATACAGTCAACTAATATTTGACAAGGGAGCCAAGAATACTCAGTGGGGAAAAGACAGTCACTTCAATAAATGGTGCTGGGAAAACTGGATATTCACATGTAAAAAAATGAAACTAGACCCCAATTTTACACGACTCACAAAAATTCACTCGAAACGGATTAAAGACTTAAATGTCAGACCTGAAACCATGCAACTCCTACAAGAAAACACAGGAAAAAGGACCCTTGGCATGAATCTTCTCAATGATTTTCTAAATATGACACCTAAAGCACAAGCAATAAAATAAAAAATAGGGGCTGGCCCCGTGGCTTAGCGGTTAAGTGCGTGCGCTCTGCTGCTGGCAGCCCGGGTTCGGATCCCCGGCGCGCACCAACGCACCGCTTCTCTGGCCATGCTGAGGCCGCGTCCCACATACAGCAACTAGAAGGACGTGCAACTGTGACATACAACTATCTACTGGGGCTTTGGGGGAAAAAAGGAGGAGGACTGGCAATAGATGTTAGCCCAGGGCTGGTCTTCCTCAGCAAAAAGAGGAGGATTGGCATGGATGTTAGCTCAGGGCTGATCTTCTTCACAAAAATAAATAAATAAATAAATAAACAAATAAATGAATAAATAAAATAAAAAATAAACAAGAGGGACTATATCAAACTAAAAAGCTTCTGCACAGCAGAAGAACCAATCAACAAAGTAAAAAGACAATCTATGAAATGGGAAAAAATATTTGCAATCCATATATCTGATAAGGGGTTAATATCTAAAATGTATAAAGAAACTCATACAACTCACTAGAAAAAAAGCAAATAATCCAGTTAAAAAATGGGCAAAGACCTGAACAGGCATTTTTCCAAAGAAGATATAAATGGCACAGGTACATGAAATGCCACTCAACATCACTAGTCATTAGGGAAATGCAAATTAAAACCACAGTGAGATATCACCTGATGCCTACTAGAATGGCCACCATCAAAAAGATAAGAGATGACAAATGGTGGTGAGGATGTGGAAAAAAGGGAACCCTAGTGCACTCTTGGTGGGATTGTAAACTGATACAGCCACTATGGAAAACACTATGGAGGATCCTCAAAATATTAAAAATAGAACTACCATATGATCCAGCAATTCCACTTCTGGGAATATATCCAAAGGAAATGAAAATGATAACTCAAAAAGGTATCTGCACTCTCATGTTCATAGCAGCATTATTTACAAATGCCAAGACATGGAAACAACCTAAGTGTTCATTGATGGATGAATGGATAAAGAAGATGTGGTATATATATACAATGGAATATTATTCAGCCATAAAAAATGAGGAGATCTTGCCATTTGCAACAATGTGGATGGACCTTGAAGGCATTATGCTAAGTGAAATAAGTCAGATGGGGAAAGACAAATACTGTATGATCTCACTTATATGTGGAATCTAATTGGAAAAAGAAAAGCAAACACATAGAAAAAAAAATCAGATTTGTGGTTGTTAGAGGTGGGGGATGAGAGGGAATTGGAGGAAGGGGGTTAAAAGGTACAAACTTCCAGTTATAAGATAAATAAGTACTAGGAATATAATGTACAACATGATGACTATAGCTAACACTGTTATATGATATTTATGAATATTATTAAGAGAGTAGATCCTGAGAGTTCTCATCACAAGGAAAAAAATTTTATTTTCCTTTTTTACTTTTTCTTTTTATTGTATCTATATGAGATAATGGATGCTAACTAAATTAGTGTGGGAATCATTTCATAATATATGTAAGTCAAACCATTGTGCTATACATGTTAGACTTACACAGTGATGTATATCAATTATATCTCAACAGAACTGGGGAAAAAAGACGTGCAGGGCTGAATTACTGGTTTTATCTTTCAAAAATCAACAGATATTTCCTGATAGTTGTGGTATGCTAGCGTTGAGCAGCCTAGCTGAAAGATACCATAAAACCTGCAAGCCCTATACAAAAAATAACAGGCATATGAAAAGATGCTCAACTTCATTAGTTATCAGGGAAATGCAAATCAAAACTACAATAAGGTAGCACTTTACATGAGCTAGGATAGTGATAATTATTTTAAAATCTGAAAATAACAAGTGTTGGTAACGATGTGGAGAAATTGGAATCCTTGGACATTGCTGATGGGAATTTAAAATGGTTCAGCTGCTGCGCAAAACAGTTGGGCAGTTCCTCAAAAAGTCAAATATAGGGGCTGGCCTGGTGGCGTAGTAGTTAAGTTCGCACGCTCTGCTTTGGCAACCCGGGATTCGTGGGTCCCGGTCCTGGGTGCAGACCTGTGCATCACTCATCAAGCCATGCTGTGGTGGTGTCCCACACACAAAATAGAGGAAGACTGGCACAGATATTAGCTGAGGGACAGTCTTCCTCAAGCAAAAAGAGAAGGATTTGCAACAGACATTAGCTCAGGGCCAATCTTCCTCACACACACACACACACACACACACACACAAAAAAAAAAGTCAAACATAGAATTACCATATGATCCAGCAATTCCACTCCTAGGTATATAATACAAAGAATTGAAAACAGGTACTCAAACAAATACTTGTACACAAATGTTCATAGCAGCACTACTCCAATAGTCAAAAGGTGGAAACAACCCAAATGTCCATCGATGGATGAGCAGATAAAATGTGGTATATCCATTCAATGGAATATTATTTGGCAATAATATAAATACATGCTACAACATGGATGAATCTCGAAAATGTATGCTAAGTGAAAGAAGACAGACAAAAGGTCATATAATGTATGATCCCATTTATAGGAAATATCTAGAATAGGTAAATCCATAGAGACAGATGGCACACTGGTAGTTGCCAGGGGCTGAGGGAAGAGAGGATGGGGAGTGACTGCTTAATGTGTACAGGGTTTCCATTTGGGGTGACGACCGTGTTTTGGAACTAGACAGAGGTATTAGTTGCAAAACAGTGTGAATGCATGAATGCTACTGAATTGTTTACTTTAAAATGGTTGATTTTATGCTATGTGAACATCACTTCAATAAAAATTTTTAAAAATGCAAACTATAATTTTTCTATTACCATATAATACTCCATGAAACCTGAAAGGAGAAAATGTTCACAGTGTAGGGAAAGATGACAAGAGTTATGACTTTGTGCAATGCTACATCTTACACATCTGGTCTTCTGTATCCTCAGAAGGAGAGTCATTGTACTCACCTCTTTTGGAAAGCCGTGAGAGTAACGTATTGTATGTGAGTGGTATTACTGCTCTAGAAAGACCACTCCCATCCTCTTTAGCTATTTTCTTTGCTCCTTTGGTCCAGGATCTTCTATGCTCTTTGTTCTTACCTAACAGCACTTTCTCGTATATATGGCCTTTCCTCCTTGTCTCCTTTTCCTAATATACAATCCATTCTCCCTCTGTCTTCTGCTTTCTGTATCTTTGTCCTATAACAAGGGGGTAAGGGAAATCTCAAGTTTCCAGACTGTAGTATTTTGTTGATGGCAACTCCCTTCTTCTAGTTGCTCAGACCCAAAACCCTGAGTTTCCTCTATTCACACCCACATTAGACTTGTCAGCAATTTCTATGTCTCTACCTTCAAAACATCCAGAACTGGACTACTTCTTACCACCTCCTCTGCTGCCACCCTGGTCCAAGCCGCCGCCCTTTCTCCCCTAGATTATTGCGACAGCATCTCGTCTGGTCCCCTGCTTCAGCCCTTGCCCATGTAAAGGCCGTGATCAACACAGTGGCTGGAGTGACTCTTTGAAGACATAAGGTGGATCATGCCTCTCACCTGCCCACACTCTCTACTGCTTTTTGTCTTACTCAGGACAAGCCGAGCCCTTGCAGGGGTGTCTAAGATCTACTCAGTGTGCCCCCACCCCCCACCCCCGAACCTCTCTGACCTGTTCTCCTACAGCTCTCTCACTTGTTCACTCCACTGCAGCCACACAGATGCCCTGCCGTCCCTCAAACAGGCCAGTCATGCTCCACCAGAGGCCCTTTGCCCTTGCTGTTCCCAGTAGCTTCTGGGGAAGACATAAACATAGTAACTAATCCAGGGTCACAAAGGCCAGGCAGGTGCCTAATTTGAGTAGGTGTGGGCTAGGTACGCGATGATAGGGAGTGGTGCTGACTGGGGCAAACTGACATACTGAGCTCCCTCTGAAAACTCTAAAAATTCAGATTTTAAAAAACATCTATGCAGTGCATCAGAAATGCGCCTGTGGGTCTTTTTAGGCATACATGCTGCTGGTCTATAAATGCTGCTGTAATAAAATCAGCTAAATTTCTGATGTTTCAAGTCATCCAAGTGTTCTGGTACTTTGATCTCAATAACAGAAGTATTCATTTATTTTTCTGGGAAGGAGGAGGTAGGCAGGGAAATAAATGCTTTCTTCCCTTTCATAGGTTTTCTAACCACTAATGTTAGATGTGCTGGAGTTTCACATTACTTTTCCCTCCTCTCTATGTTCAAATTGTAGGCAGCTGGGGTAGAGTAGAAAGGAGACCAGACAAAGGTTGGACAACCCTGGGTTTACATCCCAGCTCTGCCACCTACTTAAATCATGAGACTTTAGTTATTAAGTAACTTTAAACATTTCTTAATATTCTTGGAGCTCAGTTTGCTTAACTACAACACAGGAGGAACACCCACCTTATAGGGCTAGGGGGAGGGTTCAATGAAATTATGGATGCATAAGTGCTGTCCTATGGCGAAAAAACTCTAGAAATTAGATGTTACTATCTTACCAAAGAACATTAGGCTACATTTGATCTATTATCAAGCAAAATGATTTTATCAACATGTAGATTAATTTTCTAATGAGTCTCCTATTAGAGAGTACAAGGAGAATTATAGTTAGTTATCCATATTTTCTTAATTTTCTTTATATGATAGATGCTTAAAGTTTCCTACACGCCTTTTATGGTTAATTCTAACAAGAATGTCCAAAGAGACCAGAAAAACTAAATTAGTAATATTACCCACATTGCTTCATTAAATTTATTCTACTTCATCCATGCATGAGAAGCCTCCTGAATATATTCACAAAGCTCAATGACTGAAAACTTTTTTCAGAAGTGAAATAACAATGATTGAGGAAAAGGAAATAGCTTTCCAACTTATATATAATTATGCAGCCCATTGAAATTAGATAATAGCTGTAAAGTTTCTGACACATAGGAAACACTCAATAAATGTTAAGTATTATAATTACATTTTAGTGTAGTAGTATAACTATGTTTTTATACCATTATTGTCATTATTCAACTTGAAGAAATACTTTATGAAGTGAAGTAGTGAGAATCAAAAGATGCTGATGGAAAAGACGCCACTGATGATGGACAGGCAGTGTGCCTGTCATGTAGAGTCAAGCAGGTTGGGCACTGCCCATTCCAGTCAACACCATTCACACGAGCCCAATGTGATGGCACTCTCTAAAGATACACCAGGCACCACAACACAATCTACTCAGCAGGCTCCTGACAGATGCCGTTACTGAAAAAGTTGTTCATCTTATTGCTGAAGGCAAAATATGGAGACCTTTTGTAGTACACAGCAAAATTAGTAGCAGGTAAAAATGGTATAAGCATTGTTCACATTTACATTCAGAAATCAGCCCCTCTATTAACTCTGAGCATATCTGTGAGGAATCCAAATACTACAGCTGAGATTAACCAGTAGCTTGTGTTTACATAAAATAGCTAAAGAGACTGGCTCACGGCCCTCTTGTGCTTTGCCTGTGTGCGATGATCTTTATAAATGAAGCAATGCAATATCGGTGTCACCACAACAAACGTCTTACAATGAAGATAACAGTAACCCCTAACTATCTCATGAGTTTGCGGAAAGGCTCAAGAGTGCGTAGAAAAGAAAAACGTAAGAAAGCACTTTAGGGACGATATGGCGCTATCCAAACATCCCGGATCGCCTGTCATTTGCATGTATGTAGGCTAACTTCCTTAGCAAAGACTGGAGTTTGGATTACTTGGGGTAACTTTAGACCCACTTGGCAATGCCTCTCCCATTTGGAACCTGCCATTGTTGTTACTATCATTTGGCTAAAACCAAACTGGCTCCCTTTGCAGGAGGCACTCCTTCCACTTGGCTCCTCACCCCGCCTCCACGGCCACATGATGCTCACCCTGTGAGCATCAGGCCTTTCTCCTTGCTGGAGGCTTTGGCAGATGGGAGCACTGGGAACCACCATTTTGGTTCCCTCTGAGGCACTCAAGTCACCCTGGGCTGATACCCAACTATGGAATGCCCCCTAAACCTGCAGAGCAGGAGGTACGAAGAAAGTGGTACCACCACCTGGCAGGGAGGAGAGTGAGAAAATCATAGTTTCTTTTTGGAGGTTGTGATGATGGGAGGGAGCAGTGTCATTTAGTGGGTGGGGGTCAGCGATGCCAGGCATCCTAAAATGTGTAGGATGGTCCCACAAAATGAAGATTTATTTTGTATCCACATAACTTTCATATGTCCTATCAAATATTATCCATGTAGATGAGAAACCTATTTAGAATGATCTGAATCTAGAACCCACCTGTTTTACACTTAAACGCAAAGCATTTGAGTATGATTTTTAACATATTTTGTATTTTTCAAGAATGCAACCACTGGGTAAAGTGAAGGAAGAGTTTTGCCAAGAGTTGTTTACCTGTTCCGATGATCACATCACTGCCATACAGAATGCCTGAGGGGTCTATGTTGCCTACATAGCAGCACACGTTCCCGCACCTGCTGGCTGGTGCCCTTGATGCTCATGTCCCCCCACTGCATTCACATGGGTCCCAGCATCCCACTCCTTCATTCCGGCTCCCCGTGAGTCATGCTTGACAAAAACCTTTGGAAAGTCTTAGTATTTTCTTATAAATTACTCTCTTCTAATTCCTCCTGACATTACAGTTAGCTCGTTACTTTGACTTTTAAAGTTGTGTGCAAGTAGGCTGTTTTCTCTTAGCTTCGTCTCAGGACAGTAGAGAGAACATTATAAGATCTTTGTTATTAAAGGGGGACACTGATCTGAAAGAGCTGACAACCACGGCCCTGCACACACCAACAGTCAGGTTGCTACAGAGGTCACGCCTTCGTTGCTTATTAACCAGAAGCATCCTCCTTGAGGTGGGCTGAACTCTGGCTGATCTACTCACGTTGATCAGCTTAGCCGTACTGGCTCTGGGAAGTGTGCTGCACTCTTGAGTTGAGTGTAGGGAAGAGAAGAGTGAAGGAAGAGTGGGAGAGGAGACGGAAACGGGTCATCATTCCACTTCTGGGAAACACCATGGAGTGGACAGAGCAGTGGCCTAGAATTTTGGGGACCTGGATTCAGTTCCCAGCTGAGCCAGAACTCTCTGTGTGTCTTCAGACACATCACTTCAGTTCTAGGAGGCGTGGACTTCTTACAAATTGTCCGGACCCCTTCCAGTTCCAGTGCTCCACGGCTGTATTTAGTCTATGTCCATCAATACACCAGCGCACATAAAACTATACATACACTTGCTCTGAAAGCACCGTTCACCTGAATATAATAAGCAGAGCCATTTCTCCTTTGTCTCTTGAGAAACACTGTGGGAGAGGGGAAAAAGACAAGAGCACTACGATTTTTAATGAATTTTTACAGGTACACGATCATGTGATATTCATAAGAGGAGATGAGGAAACACAAGGTCATGAAGCCAGGAAACAACAGAGCAGGGGTTTGTGCCCAGCCTGTCTGACTCCAAAGCTTGTTCCAAACCACCATGTTGCCTGAAGAGAAGGAGATTTGAGAGGTCCCAGAGAGACCTTCACTTCTTAACTAATGAGGAGTCTTAAGAGTCTTCACTATTATTGATCCAATTTCATTTGCTGACACCACAGTGTCATTATATGTAGGGTGATCACTTGTCCCCATTTGCCCAGGACAGTCCTACTGTATGCCTGTTATCCTAGCAGCATTATTAAAGTGCCTCTTTCACTCTCAAAAGGTTTGCCTAATAAATTTTATGGTCACTTAATTATTTGTCAGATCTCCTGTGATTGTATCATAGCCAGGATAGAAGGCAAAAGAAAATCACTTGCTGTTGTGGGGATTAATGATTTAGGACAGAAATAAAATAAACTATAAAATTTACTATATTCTGCATGTGCTATCAGTCTGAGATGTTTTCTATCCACATTAAGCAGCACGTAAATTTCCAAAATTTAATAAGACAGTACGCCAGTAACCTCCCACGTGATTCTTTTATCTTCTTTTTGTTAGGGATAAAGTTTAATCCTTCAAGTGAAGCTCATGTCTCATGGGTTTAAAGAAAAGATCCTAAGACTGACATTTACGTTTCCACATGAAGGTTTTCACTTTCAGACATGGCCACTGCAAAATATCTCATACTAGAAATGTACTGATGCCTCTAAATACCCTTGGGAGGCTGCCCATTCATTCTATTTAAAACTCATGAAAAATCATCCCAGTGACTCAGGAAAGTATAGACGAATGGAAAGTTAAGTCTCACACACACACACACACACACACACACACACACACACACACAGAGCAAATCCTAATGTTCTTCCCATCCATGCATCCCAGCCTCTCTTGTCCTTGTGGTCATCATCTACCAACCTCCCGGTCATGCCTCTAAGAGTAGCCGAACATTTTGACACCCTTAGTCTTACCATCATTTTGGGCAACTTTAACATCTAGAATTCAAGAAGATGATTCAGTCAGTCCTATCCTTACATTGCGGTGGTCAGATGCCCGTTCTAGCTGACTGAAATGGCTCTCACCAAGATCTCCAATGACCACCATATTGCTGAAGGTAATGTGTATTCTTTTCTGTCCTACTGACCACGGGACCTCTGAGACTTCTCTCTCTCTTCGTTTTCATCCAGTGATTCTAAACTACCTCTGTCTTCTCCACAGTCTCCCCACCTCTATTTGTGGTGGCCTCAACTGTCTGCTCTTGTCACTCAGTACTCTCTCCATTGGAGTCTCAAACAGATACATGGCTCCAATATGCTACTGCAGCATTGCTCAACACGGCTCTGCAGGTCACTAGTGTCCCTAAAGGTGTTTCCAGTTGTTCCTTGAAAAGAGTGTTCTGTGGTCAGATTAGTTTGGGAAACTGCACACTATCACTCTTTCGGACATTAGCATCAAGGTTAAGAGTACAACCTCTCATCAAAAAGTTATGGCTATCATTAAAAAGACAAGAGATAACAATTGGTGGCAAGCATGTGGAGAAAAGGAAACCCTTGTGCACTGCTGGTGGGAATGTAAATTGGTGCAGCTACTATGGAAAACAGTATGGAGATTCCTCAAAAAATGAAAAATAGAACTATCGTGCAATCCAGCAGTCTTACTTCTGGGTACATATCCAGAGGAAACGAAAACAAGATATCAAAGAAATATCATCACTCTCATGTTCATTACATTATTTTACATTATTTTACAACAGGCAAGATGAAACAATCTAAATGTCCATCAATAGAGGAAGGGATAAAGAAGATGTTGTATATATATACAATGGTATATTATTCAGCCATGAAAAAGAAGGAAATCCTGCCATTTGTGACAACATGGATGGACCTTGAGGGCATTATGCTAAGTGAAATAAGCCAGACAGAGAAGGATAAATACTGCATGGTATCACTTATAAGTGGAACCTAAAAAAAGAAAAAGACAAACTCATAGAAGCAGAAAGTAGAAAAGTGGTTGCCAGAGGCTAGCAGTAGGGGACATAGGGAGAGGCTGGTAAAAGGGTGCAAACTTTCAGCTATAAGATGAATAACGTCTGAGTATTTAATGTATAACATGGTAACTATAGTTGATAATACTGTATTGTATAATTAAAATTTGCTAAAAGAGTAGAACTGAATGTTTTCACCCTCCCTCCAAAAAAGATAAATATGTGGGGTGATGGATGTGTTAATTAACTAAGTGGGGGTATCCTTTCACAATGTATATCAAATCACCATGATGTACACTAAATATCTTACAATTTTGTCAATTATACCTCAATAAAGCTGACATTTTTAAAAAAATGTACAAGCTCTTAAGTTATCTTTCTGTGTTTGAATCCAGGCCTTGTAATAATTGTCTGTGGCCTTGGACAAGTTACTTAATTGCTCTGTTTCAGTTTCCTCATCTATAAAATGGGAAAAAAATCCAGGAGATTGCACATTGGGCTATTGTGTAGAGAGGCATGTGAAGTTCCTGGCACATGGTAAGCACTCACTAACATTACTATTAGCATATAAAAATACTTGGATGTCCTGAAGAGAAGAAACCAGTGTTGCTTTATTTAACTGAGTATTTTCCAAATTTATCTGACCAGAGGATGGTATGTGGTTTGGAAATGGGCAGGAGAGCCAATCCTGAAAATGAATACTGAAGGGAAGAGTCCAGAGGTGGGGAGGTGCTTCGGAGAAAGGTTTCTTGCTTCTAAGAAGAGTATCCTGGAAAGATACACTCTGTCTCTTGACATTGTTGTATCTGAAGGAGACGCCGGGAATTCTGGCAGCCATCCTAGGATGCTGACGGCATTGGTCTGAGGGGAATTCTGGCCAACCCAGAAGAGCAGTGCAGAGAGATGAAATGAACCTGGGTTCTTAACCCTGGAATCCTCCCTGACTCTGGACTTGTTGTCTTGGATAATAAATCACCTTATTTTTAATTTAATTTTTTCTTGGTGAGGAAGATTAGCCCTGAACTAACATCTGTTGCCAATCTTCCTCTTTTTGCTGAGGAAGATTGGCCCTGGACTAACATCCATGCCCATCTTCCTCTACTTTATACGTGGGACACCTGCTATAGCATGGCTTGATGAGTGGTGCGTAGGTTTGCGCCGGGGATCCTAACCGGTGAACCCCAGGCCGCTGAAGTAGAGTGTGCGAACTTAACCACTACACCACCAGGCTGGCCCCTAAATCACCTTATTATCTCAACCACTGTCTATTACTTGCGGCTAATGGCATCCTAACTGATGCAGCTGTCATACCACCTTGTGGCTTTCTGTCATCACAATTAATCATCACACCAAAGGCCGGAACATGACAGAAACTCTCACTACAAATCCGTATTATTCTGGTGGCCCCCAGTAACACACTATGATAAAGGAAAAAATAAGAAGTGTAAATACTGGAAAGGAAAGCACAAAACTCACTATTTCCAGGTGATACTATCATCTACAAGAAAAGGCAAAAAATTCAAACAAGAAGCTAGGGAATACATCAGAGTTCAGTAAGATGTTCAAATGCAAGATCAACTTATTGAAGCAGGTGGGTTACTGCACACCAGCAAAGACATTATAAAAAATACGATAATGGAAAATCCCATTCAAAATAGCTAAATACACCAATTAGAATAGCGATGTAATATCCAGGAATATCCATAATAAGAAATACACAATTTGCATGGGGACAATGTTAAAACATAGCTGAGTAACATAAAAGAAAATCTGAAAAAATGAAGGAACATAACGATGTTCCTGAATAGGAGAATTCAATACTTTGAAGATTCAGATCTCCTCTAATTAAACTAAAATTCACTGCAATTCCAATACAAATCTCAACGAGTTTTCAAAAATGACAAATGGAGAAAGTGCACATGAATAATCAAGAAATTTTGGATTAAAAAAAAGATTGATTGAGGGAACTTGACCTACCTATATCAAAACTATACTATAAAGTTAGTAATGGCACAGGAATACTAAAATACATAATTCAAAAACATACCTTTGAATATAACGGAAATTTATTATAACTAACTTGGAGAAAAATTGCTAACCAATTGGGGGAAAAATGTGTATTTCTACTTCATGTCATATACACATAAAAATTCCAAATAAGTTAACAGGCTAAATAAAAACAAATATTAGATCAAATCATGTGGAATTGCCATTTTTATAGGTCAAAAGTAGTTGATTATCAGCAATTTCACATAGTTCAAGCGAATGTATTAATTGTGAAGAAGAAAACACAGGAAACATTTTTATAATCTTGGAGTGAGGAAAACCGACAATAAAAAAAGAAATAAAACTTAGAATATACAAAAGCTAAGTAGTCTACACATGTAGAATTTGTCTGTGCATATGAAAAGTGCCCTGTTGCAAAGTTAACATTTAAAAAGGTTGAAAGCCAAGACAAATTCGGAGAAAAAGGTTAACATTTGTAAAAGACAAAGGATTAATATTCAGATTATAAAAGAATTCCTACAATCTATAAGGAAAAGACAAAAACACAACAGAAACGTGCAAAGAAAACAAGCAATTCCCAGGAGAAATGCACATGGACAATTATCATTTGAAAAGACGCTCACCCTCACTAGTAAAAAGAGACATATAAGTTAAAACAATAAAATTTCATTTTTCTTTCAACCTTTTTGCAAAAGAAATTGGTGACATCAGTGTTAGTGATTATGTAGGGGTAGACATTCTCATGCTCATCTTGTTAGTGAGGGTTAATCTTTTAGAGGATATTTTATCCATTTCCATCAAAAGTTAAAATGTGTACATCCTTCAACCCAACAATTACACTTTTAAGAATCAATCACAGAGAAATGCCTGTGTGTGCACATTCATTGCAGCACTGTCTGTTATAGCCAATTAATAGGAAACATCAATTTCCAACAATAATTTGGTGATTAAATAAATAAATTATGGTATTGCTACACTACATAATATTATTCAGCCATTTTTTAAAAAGGGTATACATTAATATGTGTTGATATGGAAAGTCCTTCAAGCCATATGATAAACTGAAAAAAATGAGTTCATACGGAACAGTCCCATTCATGTAAAAAATATATATATCCTATATCCTATATGTCAATATGCATAGTTTGGCTATTGGGAGTATTAGGGTCAAGGAAAACATTCTGTATAATTGCACTTTTGAAAATCTTTTACAACAAGAAGATATCCATTATCTATGTCATTATAAAAATACAGTTAATTTCATTTCAGTTCACTTAGGAGTCAGTTCCACACATGTGCATGAGGTATGGCCAGTTCCAGACATGTCCCAGGATTTCTTTCATTTTAGTCAATTGGTGAAAACCATGTGGGAGATCAAGATTTGGCCAACCTGAAATCTATCTCTTTACCTTGGTTGTTTTCTCTAGGGACATTTGACCTCCCTCACTAACTGCCTAAAGAATTTGACATAGTAACCCCTTCCTGGAACAGATCTATCATGATGGCTGTAAAGATAATGTAGGATAGAGGTTACAATAGAAAAGGCACCAACAAGCCCATCTTATCGGAAGTTCTGTCTCTCTGGCCACATTCTCTGGATGGCCCTGCGAGGAGTTGCCAGACAATCATTTACATTTATAAGGGAAATCTCCACTTGTAAAGGTATCTCCCTCTCTGTTTTGGGAAGACGGGAGGATGGTCTCATTTCTAGAGGCTTATCAATGTGGAAGGTGAGGCCTTAAATCTGCAATAATAACCTTACTCTTGTTTACTGTGCTTTAGTGGTAATCTCCTGTAACTGAATCCCCCCACCCCCAAAATCCTCCTTTGTCATTGGCTGAACATGGTATTTAAGACAAGAATTTCTGAAATGCAGCGTCCCTGCTTTCTCCCATGTATACATGTTATTAAACTTGGTATTATTTTCTCCTGCTAACCTGTCTTGTTAATTATTTGGCCAGCCATAAGAACCTTAAGGAAAAGGGCAGAGGGAGATTCTTCCTCTTCCCCTGACAGTTTTGGCGTAGTCGGCAGGATCCACACTGGCTGGCAAGTTGCCTTCTCTGGCTGGAAGACCTGCCTTCTCCCTGGACTACTGCAGATGATGAGATACGGGAACGCCTGACGAAAGCCGGCAAAAGGTAAGACTTCTTACCACGTCAGCCTCCCGGAATCTCTATCTGTGGGGTCCGGCGGAAGGAAGTGGTGAGAATTTTTTCTCTTTCTAAATTTAGATTGGCAGGAGAAACTAGTTTGGGAAACTAGTTTCTTGTGCTTTTAGTGACTCTTGGTTTAAATTTGGTAGAGTACTCTTGGTTTTGATCTTGATCCTGATCCTTTTTCCTCCCAGATAGTCTCTGTCTTGTTCTGTGTCCTGAGAAAACTTGGCTTTGTGACCAGTGAGAATATTCTCCTTGGTCTCCACCATACGGAAGGTGCATTTATCGGAGTACACCTTGGTGGCCAGTTGAGTAGACTGGGGTTCCGAACTGTCTCTTTGTCCGGCTGTGCCAAGCTCTCAGGGGAGTTTGTCATAAAGGGCCCAGTCCATAAGGGCTTTTGTCGTCTTAACCTTCGTTGCTTGTTAGTGCCAGAAAAATCCCGTTCCAGTATCGCCTGCCTGGTGTCACAGATTAGCGGGTCTGTGACTGGAGGCGTCCCACACTATTGTGGGAGACTGGAGACACCGTTTTCACCACATCATCCTTACTGCCTGTGCAACAAAGGTCTTTACTTTCTCTGAATATCTTTGGGAGTGGATTCTGTGGATCATGGGGGCTACATCATCTGCGCCCTCACCAGGGATGCCTCTTGCGTCCATGGTAAAGATTTATTCTAAGCGTGGAAAGTTACCTCCGGGTCTTTCCTTAAAAAGGCTTATTGGTTCGAGTCACTATTGGAATAATAGTGGCCAGACGACGGATCCTTTGAATTGGGAAAACTTCTAAATTGAGGGAAAAAAAAAATGTTTTGAGAGCTCTCACACAATTGTTTAATTGGTACCAAAAAAAAAATGGTCAGAGAAAGAAAGGGAAAAATTTAAATAGCCTTAAGACCTTGACTCAGGTTACAATTGAATTGAGAACATGTAAAAGTGTAAGTGTTGATAAGATTATAAAGGTTGAAATGTTTGAGCTAATTTTATATAAAGAGGTTACATCAACTTTGCCTGAGTATGTTTTCAAATGTCTGACTGGGAATGCTTCCCTTGCCCAAAATTAGAAGACCAAGACCTATTGATAAAAGTCTTAATGGAAACTATGTCTAAAGGTATAAGAGGTAATGAAATTTACATGACATTTTGTAGGAAAAAACTGATGTTATTTCTATTACAGAACTGGTTAAAAAAAAAGTAACTTAAATGATGACTAATTTTATCTGAAGTCTTATGAAGTCTTGTAGGCAATCTAAATAATTATTGGGAATAAGTAACTAAATAGTTGTGAAAAAGATGAATGTTGGGTAAACTTTAAACAATAATTATGTGTTATGGTGGTTACAGCTTCCAAACTCTTTTTGGTGACTTAAAACTTCAGAGTTTTGCTAAATGTATGATAAAAACGCTCTGAGTATCATCATTTCCAAATAAGATATTAGACATTGATTGCTAAACGTACATTTGTCTACTTTTGGCTTTTCATTACAGAAAAACTAAAAGGTGTTTTGGGTCTATTGGTAAACATGTGTTTTATTAAAAGGTTGTACTATAAAGTAACATATTTCTAGAAGTTATGAAGTGTTCATAAATTTTCCAAGCCACAAGATAATAATGTAACAGAAAGTTTATAATTGTTTACTTAGTTTTTACTTACAAATTAAGGTTTCTAAAGGTTGAAATTTCTAATTAGTATATGTGATTGAAGCTACTAAATATCAAGAAAAATATGTCTGTGTACAAAGAAAGTAATATGTATAAAGAAGGAACAAAGAATGGAAATATTTTGTTTGATTGATTAAGAAAGATAAATTTGTCTTCAAGTACTAGGAGGGAAAAGAAAGACATGGGACAAATTCTGAATGTAAAAAGGAAGTTATAGAAAGTTTGTGGAAGAGAAATTCTGGAAAAGGAGTATTTGCATGGTCAAGTTGGCTAAGATTGAAATGAATTTAATTAAGTAAGTGAGTTTTAATATCAGAAGTAAGCTGGTACAAAATTATAATTTGGTCTTATTTCTCTTAAAAGGATAATTTGCTTAAACTTGATAAAGAGGTTATAAAAGATTTTTCTTTACCTTTGGGTAAGTCTACCTAAAAGACAGAAGAAAAAAACAACAACAAAAAAACAAAACTGTTAAAATAATTTCCCATGTTCAAAAGACTGAGGTCTCTCTTAAGGCTTTTTGGACTGTTAATGCTCTGTTTACTTTAACTTTTTATATTTTTGACAAGCTCCCCAAAATTCATATCTTACATAAAGTCTTTCTTTTACTTTTTTCTTTGAGAATTTTCAAAGGGCCCTGGAACTTCTCAAAGAAATTTGCTCTCTTCCTATAAGGAGGAAGATACTAAACTTATTAGGCTTATTCAGTATGTTAAATTACATGGAAAGCATTGTCAGACAAGTGATGATAAGCCTGCTTAGGTGGTATTATGTGGGTAAATGTTATTGATATAGGTGTTTTAAAATTGTATAACATTACTGAAATTCTGATCTGTCCTGGTTATCAGTCATAATTCTGGTTATTATTATTTTAAAGTGTTGTATGTCACAAAATTAACCAAATTTCCTTGTCAATTGCCATTTTGAGGTCTTGTTGTTTACAGACTTATTTCTTTGCTCTGATGCTTTTGCAAAATGTTTCAACTTCAGAAAAATTCATGGAAAGGACTCTGACATTTACACTGGAACACAGGTTTCTGACAAACTTTCTGATCATAAAACTGAACTTGGTAAGAAATTACAGAAATCTGATGGAGAGACTGATGACTTCATGAAGCCGCTAACAAAAAGACTGGGATCGAGAATGGATTACACAGGACTGAATGAACTGATAAGGATGATTATAATTTTTATGATTTTTCATTTGAAGTATTGCTGAATTTTTAATGTTTTGTTTTTTCAGATTTAAGGAAAACTTTTTCTCTTTTCTCCTGAGCTAGCTATGACTTATAACAATTTGGTAAATGATATTTTTGTAAGTAAAATTGAAATATTTATCTTTTTCTCTCTATCTGATCCCTCGAAATTAGAAACTCTTAGTAAGTGAGTATTGTTGTTTTCATGGCAATATAGTTATTTGCATAAGTTCAATAAGAATCTGTTCTCCTTATAACAGGACACAATTGGAAACACTGGTTATATTACCAAGGTTGTGACTGGAACATCATATTTGCGATACAATCATACAGCTTTTGAGGAATGAAGATTGGACTTTATGGAATAAAGCCACGTGGAAATATTGGCCTGGTACCTTTATGTTCCAAGCAGCACTTACCAGGATAAGTAAAGAATGTCACTTATCTGGCAGGTACAAGGAACCTCGAAATATTTTGGGGGAACCTCGGAAGAGAGGAATTCACCCAAATCTGTAGGTATTACAGGCAAAGTCTGATGACAAAATCCTTGGCTTGGCTTTCCTGGCCTGGAGAGGCCTTTAAAGTTCAATCCGAGATTCCTTATAAAAAGTTCCAGCAAAGCAGATTTAAAAGAGCCTATGTGATCAATTGCTATTCTTGCTGTACTTATGTAAGTAATTGGGCCAACTCTATTGGAACTAGACTTATTTTGCAAACTAGTTAGTTTTAATTTGGCTATCTTAATAAAAATGAGGGTGATTTTAGAGAGAAAAATTGTATTTCAATAAAAACTATAGTATACATTTGCGGATATTAGCTCCTAGTTTTGTTAATTGTCTTTTGAGGTTTTTGTTTTATATCTGTTGACTGGACTAGATCCTGATTTCTTCTAGTCTCCTGAAATATCTGGCTACAGATGTCCAAACTAACGTTTTTGATTTTTTCCATCATTTTCATTTGAAATCACGGAAAACTGAACCTGCCCTTTTTCCTGAAGTCTTACAAGCTCAAGCTGATGGACTTGACATAAACTTAAGAGATTACCCGATGACATCATCAGAGACATTTTAAACTGCAAAAGATACTTTGATGCTGACATCTAAAAATCTTCTTAACTGGCTGTCCTCTGAACTCAGAAACTGGTTTACAATTTGCTCCAATCATTAACCTTGTTTTCTTTTGTTTCCATAGAAATGCTTCTTATTAAATACTTGATTGCTTGCTTCCACAATATAGGCGTAACCTTGAGAGCCCACCTGCATCACCACCTTCTAAAATGAACTTAATTAAACTGATCTATTATCAGGACTAAGAAATGTGTTCAGTGAGATGAAACAACCTACCAACTCAGCTTCTGGACTATGAAACTTCTTTAAGTTTCAAAAGGACTGTGAAACTTTTAGTTTCAAAGGCAGGACTGTGGGAGATCAAGATTTGGCCACCCTGAAATCTATCTCTTTACCTTGGTTGTTTTCTCTAGGGACATTTGACCTTCCCCACTAACTGCCTGAAGAATTTGACATAGTAACTCCTTCCTGGAACAGATCTATCATGATGGCTGTAAAGATAATGTAGGATAGAGGTTACAATATAAAAGGCACCAACAAGCCCATCTTATCGGAAGTTCTGTCTCTCCCTGACCACATTATCTATAGATGACCCTGAAAAGAATTGTCTTCCTGGCCTCTGAAGTCCCAGACCACTACCCGCCCCCAACACGCTCCTCGCCTTTAGCTGCAATACTTAAGCAAGCAGCTTAGACAGAGGGACGAGTTGCTCATTTCTGAGTTTCTCCCATGTATACATGTTATTAAACTTGGTATTATTTTCTCCTGCTAACCTGTCTTTTTAATTATTTGGCCAGCCAGAAGAACCTTAAGGAAAAGGGCAGAGGGAGATTCTTCCTCTTCCCCCGACAACCACATATACATATATAACAGCAGCTTCTTTCCTGCTGCAGGCTCTGATTTTTTAAATTCCTATTTCAATTTGTATTTTCCTCAAAGACCACAAAATAACACACAATATATGACATTTTCCATGAAAAGTAAATTGGCAGAACATGAGTTTGATCCCAATTCTTAGCTGATATTGTCTTTCAGTAAAGCTCCGCTTTGAAGATAAAGGGGAGTTTTGCCTCATCCAGGCAGGCACACTTGAAGATTTTACCCTATAAACAATGAAGGGTGGGGAGCATGTTTGGATCATCCAATCCGCCCTCTCCATAATCTCCCGTCATTCCTGAGCAGTCTGGATTGGACACACCGCCACTGCCTCCGTCCTAACCAGGCTGCTGACTAGAGTGTAACTTATTAGCCTGTATGGCAACTTCATAGCATTTTCACTTAACAAGGGAGTTGGGACCCTCATTTCAGGCCCTCCCATTTCCCCTTCGCACTTGCTGGCTCACTCTCCTCCCTGCCTGTCTCGCCGCCTTTCTCCCTCCCCCTCTCTTTCCCATCCTTATCACAAACCTCTGACACTAGGTTCACTCTTGGCGTCTCTCCCAGCCGCAGGCCAGCAGTGAGCAGGAAGCTGGAAGCCCGCAGCCTTTCCCCAGTGCAGAATGCCAGCCCAGGGCAGGGCACCTACCGGTGTTTCTAGCTGTGATCTTGGAGCTGTGTCTCAGCAGGCGGACAAACACGTCGCTGCGGCAGTGGTTCACCATTTGCAAGCGGAGGCCCCTCCGAGTCTGAATCTTGACCAAGCATTTTGCCATACCGCTTCTTCCAATTCTCAGTCTCCTCTGCCTGTCAGGGCCCGGGGCAGCTACCACCAGCCATAGTGGCTTTGACCTTTCACTAACTGCCCATTCTGTTTTAAAGGACCGAGGCAGGGCCCAGTGAATGAATCAAATGTCAGGTTCCTAATGCGGCCAACAGAAATAATTCAGGAGGGATCAGCGTGGGGCGGGAGGAGGGGGGCCAGAGGAGGCGGAGGGGGGCGCTATTTTTAAACTCCCCACTCACTCCTCTAACAAACAATGAAATATTATGCATCATCTCTACCCCAGCCTCTTCTAAACCATCCGGACCAGAGGACCCCACCCAAATGCCTCACAGTGTCCTAATGCCCCCAGAAGATAAAGTGACAACCAAGCAAATCCACAAGGGAGAAAAAAACTCACCTTTAAAAAATATTTATTAAGCCTTTATGTTCTAGAGCAGTGCTGTCCAATAAAAATGTAATGCAAGCTACAGTAAAAAAGGAAAAAGAAGCATTTGAAAAGTAAAATATATTAAAATTAATTTTAATATTGTCTTATTTGAAGCCAAGATATCCAAAATAGTATCATTTCAATATGTAACAATAAAAAACTAATAAAATAGTTTATGTTCTTTTTAGGCACTAAGTCTGAAATTGGTGTGCACACGTATAGCACATCTCAGTCGGGACCAGCCACATTCCGAGTGCCCAGCAGCCGCCCGGGGCTGCTGTGTTGGACAGCGTGGCTCTGGACAAAGTGCGGTGCTCCTCACAGCGGTGTCTCCATCCTCACAGCCACGCTAATAATTTCTTCACTTTAGAGAGGAGGAAACAACCCTTAGAGACAGCAATTGACCTGAAACTTACAAACTCACTAAGTCAGTAAGTGGCAAAGACCTGGTTTGAACCTAGGCATCCTATTAACATCTCTTGACTCAAAACACAGTCCTCCAGGGGCCGGCCCGGTGGCGCAAGCGGTTAAGTGCGCACGCTCCGCTGCGGCGGCCCGGGGTTCGCTGGTTCGGATCCCGGGCGCGCACCGACGTACTGCTTGGTAAGCCGTGCTGTGGCGGCGTCCCATATAAAGTGGAGGAAGATGGGCACAGATGTTAGCCCAGGGCCGTCTTCCTCAGCAAAAAAAAAAAGAGGAGGATTGGCGGATGTTAGCTCAGGGCTGATCTCCTCACAAAAAAAAAAAACAAAACAAAAAAAAAACAAAAAAACACAGTCCTCCAGGATGAGAGTTGTTACCCACCTCTACCGAAATATGTTTTAAATGCAGGATCCAAACGTTACAATCTAACTCTCAGCACTTTGAAAGTCCTGGACTCCTATGTCTGAGGCATAAAATGTGCTTGCTTCCCAGTGTCAGTGCTCAGGGAGCAAACTGTTCTCATTTTTTTAAGACATGCTCTATTTGAAAAACTTCAACCGATTCACAACGGTGCCCCACATACTATCTTTCAGTTGTACTTCTTTGCTGGTATATTTTTCTCACTCTCATTTTCAAAAGAAAAAAATGTTTCCTCACACAATTTCATCACGCATGCATGCATTTTTCTACTTTAAATAGGTATTGCAGCCGAAAGATGATTTTCTAATAAAAATATTCTTTTTTTTTTCCTTGATGAAACAAAGCGTTACATTCAGAGCAGTTGGCTGAAATTCTATATTATTATATTCACTGTGGGACTATAAATTGATTTAGCATTTCTGGAAAGAAGTTTAGCAAAATATATTGAGTTTTATAGGTGTGATATTGTTTGACCCAGAAATTCCACTTTTAAGAATTTATCCTGATAAAATAATTAGATATGTTGACAAAAACTTTAGGACAAAGATGTTCATCAGAGTATCATTTATTATAGCAAAAAAAGTCAATCTAAATTTCCAGTGGGAAAATGGTTAAATACATGTGATGGAATGTTGTACATGCATTTTAATTTATGTTTAGGAGTTTAAAGATGTGAGGAACAGCTTACAATATACTGCCAAATAAAAAAAGCAGTTTATATAAGCAATATGACCTCAACTATGTAAAAATGTACACAGGAGAAAAAGTAAGACTGGACTGTAAATCTTGGAAGGGGAGAAAGGGGGCAGCCAGTTGTGCACTGTTTACTGAGGTGGGGGTAGTCACTTCCAGGAAGGGGGGGAAGTTCCCATAGGTTATCAGTTCCAGGTAAAGTATAGCCCTGGGGAGTTCCTACTCTCATGGGGGTTAATCAACTTCCAAACCTGAAACTGGAAAGGAAAATACCCCTAAAAATTCACAAATTAACTCTGAGCAGAATGCCCACATATAAAACAGACATACTGACACAGAGGTGGGGCCCTGGGACAGTAGCTTCTAGGCCTTCCCTCATTAGCTGCCAAAGGTGGTTCTTGAAGAACCACGGACAATCTTTAGGACGCTGAGGAACACATCTGAAAATCTCTGTTCTAAATGAATTGATGATTTGCAGGACACAGATGAAGGATTTCAAAGATCAATGTGGGCTCATTTGCATGGCAGTAGGCCAGAGCCAGAAACTGAGAAAATCTCCCTGTTGCCTGTTTGGAGGGAATATAGATAAATCTGTAACATAAATCATGTTAAAACAACATGTGATCTGATAGCTCACTCTAAACAAACAGACCTTCCACAAACAAAACAGAAAGCAAGGAAAAATCCTGAAATAAAATCACCATGATACTTTATTTCTGTTCTTTTCCACCAAGAGTTACTCCATTAATTCCATTAATTAAAATCTCACCATAGTGTTAAAATGCATCCTTCTTTCATTATTTTTTAAACAACAGCTAGTTATCTTGCATTTCATACATTTTTAATTTTTCCCTCTCTTGAACTTGTTCTCACTCTTTATACTACTTTCCAGTGATCATAACTAGATTCTTTTACACTCTTTCTTCTGGGATCTTCTGCTTTTATTTAGAGAGAACCTAGCAGGACGAGCATTCCATATTGTTCCGGCCGTTTCTCTCTGCCTTGCCCTGCTCCGCCCAAAGGTGTGGCTGCCTCTCAAGACAAAGAAGCAAAGGATGCAGAGCCAACCCAAAGATCCCGCGAGATACCCCACAGAGAGGACTGTTGTTTCAGGCACTGTGCTCAAAAGAATGGAATCAACAACACAACACTTGGACGCCCTTGAACACTCTTTCTGCTGAGATTCTTCTGTTTGTTTGGAGGATCAGGAGTGCATGTCTGCGCGCAGTGACAAGAGGCTAAAGAGAGCAGAGGATGTGTGAAGAGGGGAATCCATTTTCCATAATGAGGTGCCAGAAACACTGATAATCAAGCAGAAGCTAAAGCGGAGGAGCAGAGTTCAATGATAAGAGCCGTTCGGGGGCCTGGATTCCACGTCTACTTCTGCGACAAACTTCCTGACGTAGATGTGGGGCGACACGACAAGCTTGCCTCTGCTTTATGGGTGACTGGGAGCTCCTGGATGACCTTGGAGCCCTGGTGCAACTGTAAAATGGACATGATACTCCTCTCATGGTTGTAACAACAAGGAAATGAGATCATGCATATTGACTGCCTAGCTAGTGCTGGTTCCTTTTCAAGTGTTTGCAGAGAGGGAGTTTAAAGCAGGGCTCTGGAGCAGTCCTTGGGTTCTAATCCTGGCTGCAATGTTTCTTATCTCTGAGCCTCAATTTCCATACTTGTAAAATGAGCATAGCAAAGATGGAACACAACTCTCAGGGTTGTTGTGATGTGAGGATTCATGAAGTTTGTCTACCTGGCATGCTCAGATCCCGGCCTGGCACAGGAATCACTCAGGAAGTATTAGCGATTTTGTCCAACGTAAGCTCCTTCTTTTCTCTTCCTTAACTACTCAAGGGGAAGATAGTGAAGATTCTAAATAGTCTGGATTCTATTCCTTCTGTCAACTATCTGTCGGTAACATTTCTAGTTACTTCTCCTCAAATAGTAGGGAAGCAGCATTGCTCCTTGTTAAGAGTTTACCTCACCAGCCCTGTAACCTTGGGAAGTTACAAAAGCTAGTTGAAAGGCAGTTTTCTGTCTGTAAAACAGTAATGATATTGGCGCTTATGTAACTGGGTGGCTGATATCTAGTAGGCACTTAATAAATGCTAGCTATTCTACTATATCATCATCAATATCATGTACCTTATTAACTGTTTTGATAACTAACAGATTTCACAAGTGTCATGGATTTGGCCATTAGTTAAAATAGTTATGCAGATTCACTGAAATTTTAGCTAAATGCTGACTCCAATTTGAAAGATAACAAAAAATTATTATACACATTAGATATTCTTCGTAATAAATTTAAACTTTAAATATCCACTATTAAGAGTCCTTGGGACTATCACATACTTTAGAGGACTTTTCTGATATTTTATTAATATAATAATAACATATAATAATGATATAAAATATTTTTTTTTTTTTTTTTTTTTTTTTTTTTGTGAGGAGATCAGCCCTGAGCTAACATCCGCCAATCCTCCTCTTTTTTTGCTGAGGAAGACGGCCCTGAGCTAACATCGGTGCCTATCTTCCTCCACTTTATATGGGACGCCGCCACAGCATGGCTTACCAAGCAGTGCGTCGGTGCGCGCCCGGGATCCGAACCAGCGAACCCCGGGCCGCCGCAGCGGAGCGCGCGCACTTAACCGCTTGCGCCACCGGGCCGGCCCCCGATATAAAATATTTTAATAATATAATTGTGATTAGATGGGCATATTCTTGGGTGTATAGTAAAGAGAAGTGCAGATAGTTCACAACACCAAGTGGCAGGGCCGTACGGCCAGGAAAGCAGTCATCTGTATAATTCAGTTTCCTCATTTGTAAAGTGAGGCAACAATATCTGTCCTATCCATTTCAAAGAAGTGGTCATGAGTCTCAAATTCTGATAACTTCCGTGAAGAAAAACCTGAAAACGTATAAGATGCTTTGGCATATTGGATACTCTTCCTCTTATTAGTATTCTCGTCAGATGAAGCATTCACGGAGTGTCTCCTGCCTGTGCATTGACAGCACTGCTCTGTAGGGCCAGGCTTCACCATGCAGTGGTGGGAGAAAGGCCAGTAAGAATCCTCTGGAGATTTATAGTTGCAGACAGAATAGAATTCAAACAGCACAGTTGGGCTCTCCTCAGCACTGCTGTGGGGAAAGAGAATGCTCTTGTGCAGGAACTCCACGGCTGCAGAGCATCCCGGCATAAGGCCTCATCCCTCTGTTTTCCTGCCCGTCCCGTATACTGATAAGTGTGGCATCTCTAAATAGGCAGCTTATGCTTTGAGCCATGCCAGAGAGAGGGGGAGAGGGAAGGAGGGGGGGGAGAGAGAGAGAGGTGGTAGGGGGAAGGGGGTAGAGGGAGGGGGCAGAGTCTGGCAGGGCCCTCTCTCTGTCTGCTCAGCTGCCGGTGATTATTTCTAAACAGGCAGAAAAACCGAGACAGAGCGTCAGGGAAGAAGAGCATCAGACTCTGCTCTGCTCTCACTTCCTGCCTCTGTGTCTCCTGTCCCTGGCTCTTTTTGTCCTAACCTTTCAGTTATCTTTGAAAATAAATCTTAGGTGGTGGTTGTTATTATTATTTAAAAAGCACTACCTGTGCAGCGTGGGAGAGTTGAGAAGCACCGAAAGTTAGGAAATGGGTGGAGATCCCAACAGTCCCTCAAAATGCGACAGCCCAGAGAAAATTGCTGTTGACATTTGCTCTATTTCCTACGAGACCTGCAGCAGCTTTAAGTTCAAATGGGGTGCAAATATACTTAAAATATTTACAAGCTGGTGAGGCCTAGAGAAGCCAATAATTGTGTACGAAATTTTAACTTCAAAGCCTAAAATACCCATGTGTTGCTTTATGTATCATTCTGTAAGTGTGATGCTTTAAACTAAAAGTTTACAAGCTGAACTTTTCCTTTGGGGTCTGACTTTCTGAGTGCTGTTTACCAAGATCTGAGCAAGTCTCAGTTTGCCCTTTCTCGCCACCTCCCCCCTTCTCTCACAGAATGCCCACCAATGGCTGCTTTAGAAGATGCTCCACGAGGCCAGGCGAACCTGAGTCCAGGTGAGTTTACAAACTGGATGGCCAGTCATTCATTCATCCGATAAATAACTCCCTGAGCCCCTGCAGTGTGCTAGGCGCCCAGACCTGGAACACAGCTGAGTGCAGCCTGATCAAGTCTCCACCCTGTCCTGGAGGGGATTGCAGATGTGCAACAAGTGAACCAACAAATAACATGGTAACATTGTGAGTGTTATGAAGGAGATAAAGGGGTGTTAGGATCATGATAACTTGGCAGGAGTGGGGTTTGGGGTGAGGCTTCAGATGGAGCTGTGGGGGTGATATTTTATCCTACATCTGAAGAGGAGACAGAGGAGCCAGCTATGCAAAGATACCTTATCACATACTGAACGCTTATGTGTGGTATGGAAGTCTGATGGGTGGCACCTGAATCAGTCTTCATTATTTTATTTTATTTTTTATTTATTTATTTTTTTTGAGGAAGATTAGCCCTGCGCTAACATCTGTTGCCAATCTTCCTCTTTTTCTTTTTTCTCCCCAAAGCCCCAGTACATAGTTGTATATCCTAGTTGCAGGTCCTTCTAGTTCTATGTAGGACGCCGCCTCAGCACGGCTTGATGAGCGGCATGTCTGCGCCCAGGATCTGAACTGGCGAACCCCAGGCTGCTGAAGTGGAATGCACGAACTTAACCGCTACGCCATGGGGCTGGCCCCTCTTCATTATTTTATGTTTATGGTAAGAACAGGTCACACTTATGGAGCGCCTCATATGTGCCAGCCATTGTTCTAAGCACCTCATATGCATTCTCTCAGGAATGATGATCTTATTTTTGAGAGTGCATTTGTCTTTTTCATAGTAAAAAAATAATCTACCTCATATTGCTGTGTGTCAGTTAATACTCATGAAAACCCTATTAACTAGGGTCATTATTATGTCTAAATTTTACAGATGAGGAAACAGAGGCTCAAAGATTAAAAGCTACCTCCTGTGAAAATAAGAGCACCCTTACAGTAACATCATGCCCCCCACAAACACACAGCACCCTTGAAGCCTCCCTCGCCCTTTATCTAGTCAGTCACCGTCCTGTCAATGCTCCCTCCTAATTCTTCTTCCTCACCCACTTCCTAGTCCCAGCCACGTCACTGGACTCCTGTGCCACTACCCTATCACCCTCTTCCCCCTGCATCTCAGAGCCTCAGGGGGTGAGTTTTAAAAAACACAAATCTGTTCACTTCACTCACTTCTTAAAACTGTCAGGTAGCTTCCTTCAAACATAGCCAGTAGGGATCTTCTTGGAACTTTTAGCTCATAAATTTAGAACAAAAGCGTAGTGATAACTTCTCATGGCCACAGAATCTTAACAAATAGGGATAGAGTCCATACACTTCTGGAAAATCTAATGGTGAAGAATGGTATACAATATTTGCTTAAATAAACTTCTCAATTAGGTCCTGGAGTATAACGCTAGAAACATCTCTAGAGCTTTTGGTTTTTTTTTTCCTTTCAGTTTTCTGGTAATCCAGATTCTATCAACCAAAGAGGGGGATATCCACAGTGGGGTGAGGGCAGCACAAGCCTAACACAGCCTTAGAAACAGCACGAGATGCTCTAGCTACAAGGAGATGGGAATCGCAGACTCTGTTTCCAAATCTCTTCTGCCAACCAGGACAGCCGTGAAAGGACCTCTGCAGACTGAGGCGCCCGAGGCCTGCTGATAGCGCTAAGAACCTCCTCATGCTTCCTCATATTTTTCTGACTCTCCATCTTACTTGCAAACAAGAAAGAGCATATCATTTCAAGCAGTCAGTTCTGGGTAAGAAGTAAGAGGTAAAAACCATGTTTGTGACTCAAGATAAATGTTTTGTTGAGTCACTGCCTCCGTCTTCTGAGAATGAATTTAGGCCCCTGCTTCCCCACCAAAAAATATTGATAACAGGATTTCTGCACAAAATGTTTAAAATTATCATACTCTGTTCCAATAGGGTAATGTTTAAACATTTAAAAAATAAAGTTAGAACAAAGAATATAAAAAATCCACTAGTTATTTTAAAATGATATGAAAAGCTTAATGCATTACAAATATGCATTGTAGTTATACTTATTCTGAGTTCTCAATGGAAGCAAATTAGAACTCTGAATTTTGTGTTTTACTCCATATTACAAGACTTATTTTAATCTTAGGGTTTAGGGTCAGGACCAGAAAAGTCAGCTAGAATGGCTCCCCTTCTCTACCATCCATCCTTTGTTGAGCACGTACTGGGTGCTGTGCGAGGAGGGGGCACCCAGTTAGACCAGACGTGTAAACTGATGGTTAGAAAGAGGTGTTTTAAGAATCAAATGTAGGGCCGGCCCAGCGACGTAGTGGTTAAGTTCATGCACTCCGCCAGCGTTCGCGGGTTTGGATCTTGGGTGCAGACCTACCTGCCACTCATCAAGCCATGCTGTGGCGGCATCCCACACACAAAACAGAGGAAGACTGGCACAGATGTTAGCTCAGGGACAATCTTCCTCAAGCAAAAGGAGGAAGATTGACAACAGATATTAGCTCAGGGCCAATCTTTCTCACCAAAAAAAAAAAAAGAATCAAATGTAAGTGGCACCTCCAGGGAAACAGACAGTAGAGTGGTGGTTACTAGGGGCTGGGTGGTGCGGAAAATGGGGAGATGTTGGTAAAAGGGTACAAACTTCCAGTTATTAGATTAACAAGATCTGGGGATCTAATGTATAGCATGGTGATTATAGCTAATAATACTGTATTGTACACTTTAATGTTGCCAAGAGAGTAGATCTTAAATGTTCTTACCACAAGAAAGAAATGATAACTATGTGACGGGTTGGAGATGTTAGTGAACTCTATGGTAGTAATCATTTTGCATTATATAAATGTACCAAATCAATACATTGTATACTTTAAACTTGTTTATGTCAATGTTAATGTTATATGTCAATTATATCTCAATAAAGCTGAAAAAAAAGAATCAAATGCAAGAATGAAAGAGAAGAAACTATTAGTACTGTCTTTGGAGCCAGGAAATATGTCAAAGAGGAGGAGCTGCTTGAGAAATCAGTATAGATTTACCTGGTGGAGCAAAGGGAAATTGAAAGAACAGCCCGAGTAAAGGAACCAGCCCATAGAGAGGAACCAGCACGAGCATGCAGTACTGAAGGGGAAGCTGCATTTAGAGAGTGATGAGAGGGTCAGGCAGGATGAAAGGAAGGAAATAAGGCTGGAGAGGTGAGTAGGGACCAGGTTGTGAGGAGCCATGAACACCTTGCAGGGTTGGACTCTTCTCTACAGTTAATGGGAAGTTTCTAGAAACTACTTCAAACACGGGTGATTGCTCTAGCAGGAGTTCAGAGGATGGGTTATAGGGAGATCAATAAGGAAGATGTTGCAATGTTCCCAGAAAGAGAAGAGGGGACTTGCAATGAAGCTGTAGCAGCAGGCTGAAGAGCTGGGAGCAAATGTCAGAGTCGCTTCTGAGATGGAATTGACTCTGGTGGCTGAGCGGATATGGGCCATGAGGAGGGGTAACAAGGCAAAGATGGCCTCCAGGTCTCTGGCTGGGGCAACTGTGTAGATGGTAATGTCATTAACCAAGTCAGGGCAGGAGCAGTTTTGAAATTGGGATTTGGAGAAGGAAGAGAATATGAGTGCAGTTGTAAACTCATTAAATTTGAGGTGTTGGGTGTGAGCTGTTGTGTGGTATCCAAGTGGAGGTGGCCAAAGTACAGGGTGGCACTGTGGGACTGAGCACTCTGTATGGAGGCTAACAGAAGAGAAACAGGAGGTCAAGGTCACCCTGATCAGTGAAAACGCTGCACCTCGAGTCCTGATCTCCTTATTCCACATTCAGTGGTGTCTCCACTCTGCTACCTTGTCTCTCTCCAAACACCAGTGTAGAACAAGCTTGACTGTCTTCCAATCATGGTAAGATAATATTTTGAAATATTAATTGATGGGCTTCTCCTTCCACCCATGCTCACAAAGTTCCCGAGACCTTTTCGTGATCCTCAGCCCAGAGAGCAAACCTAGCCCATCCAGCAATAAAACAATGACCACAAATACTGGACCATTAATTTCACCAACCATTACTCCAAGACAGAAGATCTCCCCCACCTACAGACCATACTCTGAGTAAAAGGAGAATTGAAGGGGCCACAAGTAGAGGACAGGGTGAGATAAGGGATCCCAACCTCCAAGGATCAAGTACCATCCATTGACAGCATCAATGAGCCTCATGGGAGTCATTACCCAATAAGGCACACATGGATTGTGCAGCAACATAACTGTCTGTCCCCTCTCTGACTTATCTGCTATAAGAGACGTCCTTACTGACTGGCCCAAGGCACTCTTAAAACCCTATGAATAAAGATAGGGCCTGAATACCTATAGTTACCCCCACTAGAGGGGTGGTGGTAACATGAAGGGAAACCTTCCATAGCTTCCATAGATGAAACCAGCTGAAAATCTCCCACCGAGGTTGGACAGGAACTAGGAATTTCACAGCTATAATGCATTCTTCAGAAACACCCATGAGGAATTCCCTTGGAGTAGAATTTAAACCACCTCGCTGACCAAGGCTACCTATAATTCAGATTCTTCCTTTCATGTAAACAAAGTCTTTTTCCTCTATCTTGGTTGAACCTAGGACTTAAAAATTCCATGATGTTCCCTGACCCAGATACATCAAGGCCATCTAGTGACAGTGCAGTTTTGTCAGATGCCAACGTAGCCACCCAGAAGTTTCCTTGGAAGAAGAAATGGGTGACACTGCTGTCCTTACTGGCTCCAATTAGAACAGCCTCCTTTGGTCTGTGTTTAGGACTCTCAACCAAGAATCTACTTCCTTTGTCTCTGTACAGGGTGAATTTGTTTTCCCATCACTTCTGCTCTATTATTTCACTCCCTCCGGCACAAGTCACCATTATAGATAAACCATTTTTCTCTGAGTAAAGGAAATTAAATTGGGCTGCATTAATAAGTGGAGCTCTGTGTTTTCTCCATGTTTCCCAACAGCTTTGCAGATGGTATTAAGAAACAGGCATCTATGTCTCCTTGTGGAAAAAAACAGGATGATCTGGAACCGTGGGCTCCTTGTGTGGCTGCTATGGAATCAAGAAGCTAGAGGTAGGAGACCCGATCCTTCCGCCCAACACACCAGCCAAGGGTCTCTCACTTGCTTGTATTCTAGCTGCATGCTCAAAAGAGAAGCACAAGTGGCCAATAAATGCAAGAAGATGTCCAACCACTCTAAGTTTTGCCTTTTAAATTACCAAAGATTTTAAAAAATTGTTATACCCAGTTTTGTAAGGCTACAATAAGAGACATTCATATATATAATTAGTGGGAGGTGGGGGGGGGTGAGAGAGATTTTTGTATATTTATGTGATGAAATAATATACGTCCATTAAAATTAAAATTGTGGAAGAATATTTAATGTCATAGGGAAATGCTCATGTTATATTAATAAGTGAAAAAGCTCATTACAAAATAGTCTCTAGGGTAATTCAATATTTGTCAAAAATATATAGATGGGTTATACACATTCATACCACAGTTTGAACATAGGAGATTACAGGTGCTTTTAAAATTTTATTTGTGGTTTCTGTAGTTTCCAAATTTTCTACAATGACTATGGTATTCCTTTTGATTTTGATTTTTAACAAAACGCAACAAAAAGAAAAGAACATCCATGGCTTCTGGTAAACCCTAATCCCAGGAGAATATTCTCCTTATATGCTTTCTCTTATATAAATAATGGCTGTCCTGGCTGCATTTAGAATTCATACATTCATTCATTCATTTGTTCACTAATTCGACAAGTATTAATTTAGCTCCTATGGTGTGTCAGAACATCTCTAAGTGCCAGGGATAATGTGGGGGATGAGGCAGGCAGTCTTGGCTCTCCTGGAGCTGACATTTTAGTCAAGGGAGACAGTCAACAAACAGGAGGATAATATATAAACGGGAGAGTGTTCAAGAGTGCTAAGCACTCTGACAAAAATCACTCAGGGTGACAGCATGAGAGAGCAGATGGGTAGGCTGAAAGAACCTCTCAGAATTGGATACTTAGGGTAGACTGTCCAAAGAGCTGAAATTTGAGCTAAGACTTTAAGAAACAGCCAGCCTTGCAAAGACCAGAGGAAAGGCCCTTCTAGAATGAAACAGCTTGTGCAAAGGCCCTGAGGTGGCAATGAGGTGGGCATATTTGAGGGAAAGTGGGAAAACCAGTGTGGTAGGAACACAGAGCTTCAAGAGGAGAGCTGTAGGAAATGGTCTAAGGGTGGGCCAGGGGCAATGCATGCACGGCTTCACGGCCAGAGTGAGGAACTTCGATTTTATCATAACTAGATCTCAGTTACCTCCCTCAGGAGATGACAACAGCATCCAGGACACAGAGAAGAGGGGCCACAGCAGTGGTGGTGCAGTGGCAATGATTCTGGGGTATATTTGAAAGGTTCAAGTGAATAGGATTTTGCAGATGGATTTGACAATTTACTATCTTATGACCACTGGGCAGTGGGAGAAGTTTAACTTGAGAAGATGGGCATTTAAAACCAGACTCTTCTGCTCAGGATGGGGCAAGTGCTGGGAAAGCGTCTGCTCTGGAAGGAACAGAACACGGCCCCAAGAGACATAAACAGGAAGGGAGAGCCATGCAGGCCGTCAATCAGCAGAGCAGGCCAAGGTCCAGCCACTGGGTGGAGGTCAGGAGCATGGCCTGGCCCCAAGGAGAGGGGCCACCCAGGTCCTGGGGGATGAGAGTACTGGGGACACCACCAGAGCAGAGGCTCAGGAAAGGGAGCAGGGCTGGCATGAGGACAGAAGACGGCAGAGCAGAGCAGTAGAGAGAGCAGGACGAGCAGCCTGGTCCACAGGGCTGGGCTTTGGCCTCTTAGTTCCCTCCCAGGTGAGGGCAGGATTGGCCCTAGAGTCAGGGGTGGGCTGAGCCTGCACTTAGGGGCCAAATTGTGCGGCTGTGGCAGAGGGGCTCAGGCAGGGACTGGCAAGGGGTGCTCTATTTTTTTTAATATGGATACTCCTTCCTTTATTAGCAAAATCCACTATCTGTTTAGATTATCAAGTGGGTCATCCTGAAAACCCTGTTTATTTCTCTTTCAGCCAAAGCATCTGCCCATTTTCACATTTCCTTTGCTGAAGTGGCAATTTGGGGGTTAAAAAGGTTCCAAATTGGACTTCTCTTCCAAGAGGACATGTTAAAGGATGTGAGGGCTCTTTCAAGTGGGGAAATATTCATTTTATATTCCCTTTTAAGCTAGCTGCTATTAATTTTCAATTTTATGCTGGAAATTTGCAACTCACCAAAAGAAGGGCAAAAAATGTAACTGTGCTTTTATAGATCATGGCGCCACATGCTTACCGTTTCCTTAACCACATTTAAACAGAAGATGTCTATACCTTTGGTCTTCCAGGTACTGATGAATGATCCAAAAGTACATATTTAAGAACAGTAGCAATTTGGGGGAAGAATAATAAAGAACAGTCAGAGTGGGGAGGAAACAGAAATCATCTCACCTTGTCTTATGAAACAGGAAATAAGATCCAGGTGACATCAGTGTCCAGCATGTACCAGATGAGACGTAAATGTTTATCGAATGAATGAATGAGTGAACCCCAGCCCTCTCACTCTCTATCCGGTGCTCTTCCCACCACCAGAGAATCCCCACTGAGGCTGTGTCTTGTGTGCCCTCAGCAAGTGGAGTCCAGCACCCTTGTACTCTGGGGCCTCGGGGCCACCACGGAACACTTCAGTGAGTGACACAGCACCTATCAAGCTGCCTGGCAGAGGCCGAGACTACGCTCGGGTGACTCACCCTGGGTTACCAGCCTGGAAGACCAAAGCATGTAAAATGGCATGTCACTAGCGTAAATGGAGCAGACAGCTCTCACGTCTATTTTAAGAATCTGGAGTTCTGGCAAGAACAGAGATTTCAGAGTGTCAAAAACATGCCCCGCCTTTTCTTCTTTATAGATTCATCTGTAAGATCTAGAGCAGTCGTATCCAGACCTTTTCTGGGGGGACAAATGTTTGTGTATACTTATGAATAAATGCATATTTATTTATAAATTAGATACATGTACAGCTGTCTTCATATATTATGTCCATTAGAAAACCTACACGATAGAAATTTTCTAAGGAGGTGATAAAAGTAAAATGCCAGTAGAAGTCCGAATGGTTTCTTCCTCACCCCAGTGGGCCGCTGTGTGCTCCCACCACACATGAACCCGCTCTGGAAGCCATGGCTCTGGGGCCTCCAATTCACCATCAGCCCAACCAAGCAGGAGGCTGCACCCCTCTGCAGACGGCATTGGACGGGCACCCCCGTGGACACCCCCAGCATCCAGCCTCTGCCGACTGACCAGAGCCTCTTTTTTGTTGTTGTTATACACTTATTATACTGCTTGGTAGAATCCAGAAACGTCGAGAGATGATAAAATCAGCTTAGCACACGTTATTCTTACTACTCAGCAAATAAATTTTAATACACTCAAAATTTTAAAAATCATCATTTAAAAATAAAACAACCAGAGCCTCTTTTCTGAACCCTGCCCACGATGCCCATATTGCCACAGACCTATCGTTCTGGTCCTCATAGAGTGGAGCTAGCATACACTGCCTGACACTTTCCTCCATGTCATTGGCTCTGAGTCTTAACAGAGGAGCGAGGAGGCAAGGAGATTCTGTGGTCCTGCCTCAACTTAAGCCTGGGTATCAAAGAGAACATTTACACTCACTTCCAACCCACTAACACAAACACTAGAAATAGAACCCCATGCTGACTGTGGAATGCATCTAAAAATCAGAAAATTATAGCCTCTGCTTTGTACTCATGCTGGTTTAGGAATATTTTTTTTTTTTTAAAGATTTTTTATTTATTTTTATTTTTTCCCCCCAAAGCCCCAGTAGATAGTTGTATGTCACAGCTGCACATCCTTCTAGTTGCTGTATGTGGGACGTGGCCTCAGCATGGCCGGAGAAGCGGTGCGTTGGTGCCCGCCCAGAATCCGAACCCGGGCCGCCAGCAGCGGAGCGCGCGCACTTAACCGCTAAGCCACGGGGCCGGCCCTGGTTTAGGAATATTTTCACTCTTCCTCTCCTGCGGTTTCTTAGGGATGTGATGGGAGTGTTTACTTGTCTAAGTGCCAAGCAAAATGTCTTCCCCGTCACAGACCACACTCTAGCTGTCACAGCTGCTCACACTTATGCTCTCCCCTGGCTCACGTCCCAACCCTCAAGGCCCGTGACCGGATTACTTCATGGGACACTTGAATGACATATTTTTTTTCATCCCAGCTGAATGCTTTAAAGCAGTTATTTATTAATACTTAAGTGCAGCAGCAAAGTGCCAACCTGAGCAGGAGCAATGATTTGGGAAGTTCCGCACTGAACTGCTTTCACTAATAAAACAAAGATCCTTAACAGACGATGAGCAAATGAGTAATTAGAACTCGGTCCGGAGTGAGCTGTTCCTTATTTAACAAATTCAACTTTAAAATCAGAACATGATTCCCAGAAGGGAGCAAGCCTTCCTGTACAAAGTCTGTTTCCCCTGCAGCCCGGCTCTACCACGAATTCTGTTTGGGGCAGCACTCTGTCCACAGCCTCCTCCCCACTGGTTCCGAGGGGAGGTGATGCTCTTCCTTGTGCCGGGAGTCTCTGAGGATCCCTAGGTCCTGGCATGCTGTGATGGGAGGCCAAAGACTCAGACACTGCTCCGAATACGCAGGAGCTCTTCCCTCTGAATCACAGAGATTCCCTACATCTATATAAGAGAAGTCATCTCTTTTGACAATTCATTTGATATAATTGAAAAATAAAGGCAGCTCCTTAGTTACTGGTTCTGTTTTAGCAAGAAGGAGTTGAGCCATTTTAGATATGTTTGAGGTCATCTAAGATACCTGGGCCAGGAATTTGAGAGCCAGGATCTGATCCCAACCCCAATACTTATCCAGTGATGTGATTTTGGGCAAACTGTCTCCCCTCTCTGGGCTTCCTCATCTGTAGAATCCTGAGGGGGTGTGCTAGATCAGAGGCCAGCAAGCTTTTTCTATAAAGGCCCAGAGAGTGAATTTAAGGCTTTGTGGGCTAAGAGGTAAAATCAAGGATATTTTGTAGGTACTTATATAATCATTTAAAATGTAATCATTACCTCCTAGGCCAGAAAAAAAAAAAAAAACAACAGGTGGTAGGCCAGCCATGGGCCATAGTTTGCCAACTCCTTTGCTAGAACATCCACAACATTCTCTCTAACTCCCAAGGGCTATGAAAAATACTCCTGTCCCCAAGTTCCCATTTTCATTGTAAAAGACATCCAGCAGTGGTCCTGGAATCTGACCTTGACAGTCAGCAAAAGAATCAAAGAGTTTAGAGCCAGAAAGCATTTGCATGGTACTCAAGTCCAATTTTCTTGTTTTATAGACGAGGAATATGAGGCTCCAAATGGTGGAGCGTCTTGTCTGTGGTCAACCAGCTGCCTGGTTGAAAGTATGAACCAGAGTTCATACTTTCTCACTTGTCCACAGCACTGATGCAGAAACAGAGCGGCTACCTGAAGCACTGCTAGGTTTACACCGGGGATGCGATATTTCATGAAATGAACAATTTGTGGGAAGTAGCCAACTACAGAACCGAAATGATGCACAATATTGGCATCTTATGATGTAAACTGAAAAATCCTTGCAAGATAAGATGCACTTAAATTGCATCAGGAACGAGGGGTTTAGCTTCCTTATGGCAGTGTAAATACTTCAAATTCCAAAGATCTTTCAAGTGATACCACCTTCTTATGAGTACTTAGGTTGTCAGTAAATCCCAGAAACCAAAGTTCCAAAGATGAAACAAACTCCGAAGAAAAGGACAAAAGGAGACGGTGAGAAGCTTTGAAGAGCTTCCAGACGGGAATTTGCAGAGCGCAGGCCTTTATCTGGTCCCCTGAGCTGCTCTTGGCATCTCCTACCATAGAAGATTGCCGACCCAAACTGCGGTTCTTTCTCCTGGAAGTCAATAGATGTGGGAATGAATGCTGAATTTTGACTCTGCTAATCCAATACTGCAGTTATAAATAAAACCAGAAGGTGACCTCTGCTCCGCGGAGGCTCTGAGCTCCTAAAGAAGCAGGTTCAGCTGCCGTGTGCCTGTCAGCCGTGGGGGTCTGTGGGTGCCAGTAAATGGAAAAGTTCCGGAGAGACCAAACCTGTGCCATGCTAAAATGATGCTTAAAAGGGCACTTTGTATGAGTTCCTTCTAATTCAGGATATTAACCCATTTGTTTGCATTTCCGTTAAACACGTTCCCAATTCATTGTTGACCTATAGTTCAATTTAAGATATGTTGTCATGCACTAATGTTTTCAACATTAAGCCAACAAAGCAGGAATTTAAAAAAACTGTACACACAAGATGATCACAATGGTATTAAAATGCATAGGGAAGGAAATTGCTAACACATTAACATCCATTGCCTCTAGGAGGTGGGACAATCAGGGAAGTGATTTTTTTCTGCTTATTTATACGTTTTGTGCTTTCTAATTTTCTAGAAGATGATAAATTAGTTTTATAATAAGAAAATAAAAATAAATAGCAAACACGAACCCTGTGGTAGAGACAAGTACAATTAGAGCTGGTGCTAACTGGTCTGCCGTCACCAGGTAGCAGTAACCACAAGGGGAAAGGTGGTACCATGAGATTTATAAATAGCTCCTACCCTTTGATGGAACAGAACATAAAAGAAATTCCAAAAAGACCAGTGCATTTCTCCTCATGCATGCCCTGACATACCCTGAGCCAATGGGAAGAAATTACTCAACACATGTGGAAAATGGCAGGGAAGAGAGACACTGAAACCCTGAGAAGAGGGTAAATCTGCCTGAGCCATGGCCATGGAGCTCCATAAAGGAAGAAAAGAGGGAGGAGAATTTTCATCTCCGATAAGCAGGGAGGAGACCTGGGTGGAGAGTGGGAAAGGGATTCACAATCAGTGTAACCATAGCAGCCTTGGGCCATGAGAGACTCCACCAGTGATGGGATTGGAGCAACCCTGTAGTATACGAAAGGCTCTGCCTGCATGATGTTGAAATACCTGCACATGTAAAAGGCAGTTGGCCCCACAGGTCACCTGTTATGTGCTGGACTGGAGGGTGGATGGGGTCAAGAGTATGGCATGCTTGATTGAAAATACTCTTTTATATGCTCAAAATGCTTTCACATGCTCCCATACGGACATTCTAGAATTTCAGTGACACTACCCAAGCCATCTATTGTTAGGGATAGATGCTGTAAACAACACTTTAAACAATCCCACTGCCCTCCTAACCCCCACTGAGCCACATCCATGACACAAGCATGCACTCACACACACATGTGCGCGCGCACGCGCGCACACCCACACACACATCTTCACAGGGACAGTGCTAAGGGGTGGCTTGGAAGAGTTAGTTTTATCACCCTCCTTAATTTCCTTCTATCCTTTGATATCTTCTCAATCATATGCAAATGCAGCTTCCAGCTGCCCTCAATCCAACCACATCGCCAACCGCCAACCCCACGACACTCCCTTATAGAAATTCTGGTGTCTCCACTGTGCTTTTGTTTTGCCAGCAGGAGGGTGTCAAGCATTTGCAACTCTTATTTAGTTTTGTCTACCAGGGGGAAGAAAGCATGGCTTTCTGCCTGTTTAATTAGGCCAGCCTGCACCACTGCTCTGGAAGACAAGAATGATCTTCACTGGGCATCAGTAATTGCCAGGTACCAGGTCTCATGTGATTAATTTCATTCCCCTTCTCTACCATAATCCAGCTTTTTTCCATAATGAAAAATACACTCCACCAATAAAACATGTAAGCATTTCACTATCTAGACTATGGAGACCCTGCTCCATTTTGCATGTGAATTTATTCAGATTAATGACTCCTTATAATGTCATTTTTACCCAGAACAATTCCCACTCTCAATTTTTTCTTCTCCCAAAACTTTCATAAACTCTAAGTGGCACTTTTCAAATGGTTTGCCATTCTCATCTAAAGTTTTCCACAGCACTAATCTACTTGGATCCTGTAACCGAGCAACTTGGGGGTAACATTGAAAACTTTCCCGTTGCCTAGTGGTGCTTAGAAACCGACTTTATTTTTTCTCCACCCAGATACAGCTGACTTCAGAGCTAATCCTCCAGCTGTCCTATGCGTGAATGTGGTCACAGGTCCTCCCAGAATGCCACTGGGCTAGTCGGGGCAATGATGCTCTGCCCAGCTGTCTTTGAGAAACTTGAAGTTCTAGGAAGAACAGAAGGAGCTTGTCAGACAAATGGGTGGTCATGACCCCAGAGAGTCATGGCGGCAGCAGAGATGCCACCACCACGGCACTCATGAGAGACAGGGCGCCAAGACCTTCCTGTGGCCTCACAGAGATGGGTCTCCAGGTGTCAGGGTCAAGACCTTCTTTCTTCTCTCAACCTGATTTTTAAAGATTTCCTAATCAGACAACACTTACCAGGACTCAGCCTGCCAACCTTGACCTGTTTATGGATCTAGTTCCAAAACGTGTGATTTGAAAGTCCCCCAAACAAGAATCTGAACTACTATATAGAGATGGCAACAGCGACATCAAAGGTGACCAGTGATGTCCAAGTCTCCTGCACTCCATGTTTGAACCTCAGCAAAGCAATGCACAGTGCCAACTCTCTCAATGGCTCCAATATCTAAATGAAATAGTTTTTGCCATTGACTCCCTGTGTGATGCTGACACGTCACTTAAATCTGCCTGTGTCTCAACAGTCTCACCTTTAAAGAGGCTGAAGTCTGTTCACTCTCAGTCCAAGTCTCAGAGATGAGGACAGAACCTCGACAGAAGGAGTCCAGGGGCTACTCACCTGCCGTGTACTAGCTTGAATCCTCCTCCTCCTCCCTAATGCAACTCTTTCTGCCTCAGTTCAGCCCTGTTTATCTACTCTCTGGTTATTGCAGTGGTTCCTGTGTGGTCTCTGTGCCCTCAACCTAGTGATTCTCAACCAGAGAGCAATTTTGTTCCCCAGGGGACATTTAGCAATACCTGGAGACATTTTTGGTTGTCAAGACTGGTGGGGTGCTGCTGGCATCTACTGAGTAGAAGCCAGGGATGCTGCTTTACATCCTATAAGGCACAGTCCAGCCCCCAACAAAGAATAATCCAGCTCAAAAAGCCAATTAGTGCTGAGGTTAAGAAACTCTGCTCCAGCCATACCCGCCTCTAATCCATCCTCTACACACAGGAATGATACAAAACAATTCCAATCAGGTCATTTCCATGCTTGAAATCCTCCAGTACCTCCCAGTTGCCCTCAGGTTAAAGTCTCAACTCTCCAGCAAGTCACATGAGATCCATGCTCTGGCCCTTTCCTAACTTTCTGCCTCACCCTTCACTGTTCCCCTGACTCCTCTTCCCTGAAGCCACACAAGCAATCAACACAGGTGACTAGACCACCCACAACTCCCTCTGCCTGTCAGTCACATGCATTCATTCCTTTGCCCCAATTTTATGTCAGACACTCTAATGAGACTAAAAGGGAACGAGATGCTCTCCAAGCAGCTAGAGGCACTGATGTCTCGTGGGACACGCAGAAAAGTGAGCATGCAATTCAATCAGCAGAGGCAGAATCTCCTCATCACCTCTGTGATCCTGCTGCTGCCTCCCCAACAGGCTGTGAGCCCCCAGGGAAGAGAGAGTGTCTTCATCTCTATAAGCCACAGAAACTTGCAAATGCTAAGTGTGGTCTACTAGTGGTATACCTTGTCTTTGTCATAGTTCTTGTATTAAGGAACGAATGAATTCCTAGCTTCTTTCAATTTGGCTCTTGCTCGGGCATAAAAAGTACTAAAATAACAAAATACAAGGATGAAACTAAATTAATCACATTGTGTGTACCCAGAAAGAGAGCCCATCCACAAAGGCGGAGACATCTTTGTTTAAAGCTGTATTCTCTGCCTGTCTTCTTTTTATATATCAGAGAAATATAAATGTATAAAATCTATAGAATAAGTATTTATCCCTTATATGGAACGTCTAAGTCCCATCACCTGACACTCAAACACAAGACATGCGAACAGAATTTGACTCTAAATAGTAACCGAGATACAATGGTATTAAGAGCACAGAGCTGGGTTCACTGTGGTTATCATAACTTTGAATTTGGTGGTACCTAAGATGATCTGGCTCTCTTTCTCTAGATTGGGAGGTTCATTCTATTTACTGGACATTTAACAATACTATCCTTTCTACTTTCCTTCCTTTTTAAGTTGATTCTATATCCTGGAGGTTGTTATGATTTTCCTGAGCTTCAGAACCCACAAAGATGTCCCATAGGGGATGGATCTCCTAGAAAAAAGTTTTATTAGACATTTATAGAGCTATTTTGGACTTTTTAAGAGAGAGACCTATCAGTTTGACTTCATAGCTAGTGAAAGAATTTAAGATTCTTCTTTAAAATAAATGGAAAAATTGAAAAGGTGGCTTATAGATTCTATCATATATCATGAAAATTTTTATTTTTATTGCAGTTAATTATAATGTATGTGTCTGTTGTCCACACAGTTGTCATGTTAAAGACGAGGTTAGTATTTAGCAGTAGAAGCTCATTGTAGAAAATGTAGCAAAATGGAGTTTCTAAGTGAAGGTGGTGAAGGGTCCAGGGCAAAGCTTGCCAGGCCCCCCTTCACATCCTGGGGGCTCCCAAGGCAACAGCAGCCTAGCTTCCATATTCCCTGTGGTAACTGGTCTTCCAATCTTTATTCCCTAATCATGACCTCCAAAAAAAGTGATTTCCACTTAAACAAATATTCCAGATATATGGGAGGAAGCCCAGGAAATCATTAGTGATCAGAAATGAAATCTGCTTTTATTTCACTTGAAAAACAAAAAAACAGAGAAGGTGCTGAAAAATGTAGATCAGCACATGGACCCAGAGACCTTTAGGCTAAGAAAATTAATTGAGCACGGAACTTCCAGTGTTAGTTGTTAAGACAGAGAGTAAAGGCCATTATAACAAGACCCTTCGCAGCTGGGGATACAGGTGTCTTCTGAGACTCCATCTCTCGTCTTTTGCACACTTTCCTTCCACCTATAGAATTTTTGGCATCCAGTTGCCCAGTTCTCCTTCTAACCATTAAAGCTTCCTTTCAGGAAAAGATTTTCTAAAATTCTTTACACTTCAGTGTGAATCAGCTGCTGCTGCCACTCCCAAGAGTATTCACACCTCAAGCCATATTCTTATTATGGGCCAAAGGGTCTTCCCCTATGGAAGGAATTCTTGACTTGAAGCAGCACGTGAAGGTGATATTTTGGGAACAGAGTACCCTGCCCTCTGGAAATTTCCCAGTCTCCAGATTTTAAATGATAAAACCAAAATCACATAAAGTTAAGGAAAAGCATGTTATGTTTGTGTTCAGCATTCCAATAACTTCTTTTGTGTGAATTTTTAAAATTTACTTTGAAATTAATGTGTGAGATTTGCCTTACCAGGTGTCTGCAGCAAGCAGCACGGTAAGATTCTTCCCTGAGGTAAATAAAGTCCTCAAAAGCAAAAAAAGAAGCCTAGAAGGACATGTATTATATTCTTTATAAATATAACAACTTTCGGGTTGAAGTGGACCCTATACAGTTTAGCTTGTATCAAAACTGTCAGACAAGGACCTGTGGAAAAGGAACATGAGGATGGAGAAATACTGAGGCAGAAAGGGGATGATCAGTGGAGAATTCTTTAATCACTAACTTAATTGTGATTATAGTCAAATCATTGCTATTCAATAGAACTTTCTGTGGTGATGGAAATGTTCTCAGTCTGAACTGTCCAAGATGGTAGCCACATGTGACTACTGAGCATTGGAAATCTAGTTAATGTGGCCGAGGAACTGAATTTTTAATTTTAACTAAATTAAACTTAATTTTAAACAGCCCACAGCATGGCTAGTGGCCACCATACTGGACAGTGCAGGTCTAACACCATTACTGCTTTACATGTAATTTTAGGAACACTTTGTACCTCTAGGAGTGAATCTCTCTAGGAGAAACTGAAAGAACTCTCAATATAAGGCAGTCTTCCGGCAAACAGCTTATTTACTAAAAACACAAGTTTATGACTCACTTTGTCCTCCACCCCGACCATTACCCAAGGTACCCAGGATTGGCGCCTCACTTGCTCCTCCAGGGTGAGCCTGCAATGCTGGCCTCTGGAAGGAAGGGCACTTACCCTCACCCAGCGCAAGGTCCTCCTCCTGCTCACTGGGGGAAGGTAGCAGGGGCTGCAGGGGCTCCATGTTAATGATGAGCTGTTTGTTCAAGGAGTGCGAGCTGCGGCTCTGGGTAATGCTGGCTCTGAAAACAGACACAAGCCCGATGAGGTTGGTTTCCACTGCGAACGCCAGTGCCTCCATCTCAGTAGGCTACCAAGCTGAGAACCGCTTCTAGACACACACAGTGGATTAGGCCAGTGGTAAAGATGACGTAACACTCAACACACAGCCCATTTATCCTTAAGGTCCTGACAGTGACAGAATGTCCATGTGTTCTAATGGGATATAGTGAGAGAAAACGTATTTCCCCTACGTCACCAGACGTGGGCATGCTACGTGGCAACACAGGCACTGGAAAAGGATGTGGGAGGCAGGTATCGCCAAACTAGACATGCAGAAAACTGAACGAGGGGCGCGGCTCAAAGTAATTAACCAAAAACACAAAACGAAAAACCCTGGCCGATCGATGGCACAGATGTTCTACAGCTCTGAGCTGTCTTGGTATTGCTGGATGTCCAACATTTAATGCCAGTGTTTAATATTCCCATTCAAATTCACACCCCATCACCAACCAGCCTGGAAGCCAGCTCTGTTTTCTCCATTGGAAAGGAGCACGCACGCATGTCAGTGGCTGTGAGGGGCAGCTGATGGCAAGCAAGCTGTGCAGGTGTCTTGTCAAGACTATTGGCTGGCAGCTGGGAGGCCTGTTGACACTGCCTGTAGCAGGGACACCAGCTGTTTGCCCTGAGAGACAGGGAAGTGGGGCACAGGCAGGCAGCGGGGTTTGAGCACCTTTCCTCTCCCCATGTTTCCTATCAAAACCAAACCTACCCATCCTTCAAAGATAATGTCAAACGTCTCCTTCCCCTTGAAGCCTTCCTGGATTGCCCTCACCACACACACACGCACTCTCTCTCTTCTCACACTACTCTCCCTTCTTTCACAACTCACGTTTGTCACCTCTGTCTCTCTCTAATTATTCGTGCATTAATTAATCCCACCTTGATAAGTGCCTTAAGGGCAGGGACTGGTCTATCCATTCTCAAGCGCCTTACAGCGTCTCGCTTGGCATCTTGCTAAGGGCTGTTCAGGTTTGGAACTGAAGTAAACTGAATATACTCCTGGCTTGACACAAATTGCCATTTTGGACTGGCCCAGAAGTTCCCCAGGCCGGCTGACGGGACTGCCTTACGGCCCGGGAGTTTCCACTGGGCACGGGAGGGGGCCGGGGAAGATCAGGATGCCTCTTAGCATCTAGAGTGAAAATCTCCCTACAGCTGGCACTGGCTGGAAAGGAAATTTATAAGGATTCGCTTAACCATGGAGTCCTTTTCTTCATTATTTCATTCTCTGACCACTTATTTTGAAGCTGATATATTTGTATTGGACGGTCTGCCTTATTCTGGGGAACTGTGGTCCTCACCTTAAGTAACTCACTCTTTAGAACCATGATTTTCACACTTTTTTGACTGAGACCCACACTAATAAATACATTTTATATCTTCTCTCTGTACACACACACACACGTGCACACATGTAGGAAGACACACAACTAAAGCGATGTTTCCTGCAGCAATAGTAACCTTTGCTGTGTGTGATTCTCTGTTTTTTTCATTCTGTTTTAGTTTGTTTAAATGCTGGTCTTGATCACTATTTTCACTTCATGACTCATTAAGGTGCTGCAGCCACAGCTGGAACAGCACGCGTCTCATGGAGGAGACCGATGGCCGAGGGTCCCACAGGAGCACTCAGGAGGGGCCGTGATCCTGCCGTGAGTGAGGGGAGAGCCAAGAATGACCTTCCAGGGGAGGTGATGCCTGTGGCAAGTCCTGGCAAGTGTGGTGGGGTTTACGGGGAAAGAAGTGGAGATGCGGATTCCTTGCAGGGGGAAGGAAGGAAGGAAAGAAGAAAGGAAGGGAGGGAGCGAGGGAGGGAGAGAGGAAGGAGTAGGGGAGGAGATTAAAATTTACCACAGGCAGTTCCTTCTTTTATTGTGAAGGATTCTCATTTTTTGAGCTTTCATGGGGTTTCCTTTGGCCCTGTGGCCCTCATGACTGTGATGCTAGCTCTGCAAAGCACAGCATGTTGCCATGTTTGTGTGGGCCATGTAGCTTTCTGACCTCTGAAAAGGCCATTTTCCATTCTTGCACAAACCAACTCTGAATCGCTCTGCCCCACCTCTGACCACGCATGCCCCCTGAGCTGGCTACAGTCCTATCGCCCGGGAATCACCGTGTATGTTGCAACAAAGTGGGGCCCACAGTGAGCCTTTATGGAGGGCCTTTCCTCCCCATCAGCCCTCCTCCCAACACTCTTCAGTGGGAGATATCAAGCAGCCTAGGGCTGGCCCCTACCACATCGCAATGTCTGGGCAGTTGCCTGGTGCTGGCACAGGCTGAGCTCACCAGCGGTGACCTCACAGGTGCGAGCCTGGCATTGGATGGTCAGGAGGACGTTGACTCAGCCCCTACGCTCACTGCTCCTGCTGCTGCGTTGTAGCAGAGGCCCAAGGCCAGGGGCAGGGGGTTATGGGGTCTGCCTAGGGTTAGGCCAGATGACCCCTATGGTCGATTGCAACCCTGAGACATTCCAATTCTTTGATTCAGAGATGAACACAATTTCCCTGGGAAGTACAAGACTCAGATAAACCCAAAGTTGGACACGACTGGGGATCTCCCCGGAGCACAAAGAGTCCAGGGCTCTAGACTTGGTGCGGGGCACCAGGACAACTTGGTAGAAAGAGAAGCAAAATTAGAATCAAAATGCAGGTCTCCCACCTTTCCCTACTGACTTTAGACCACAGGTTACCCTTTTTGACCTAACTATCTCCTTGCAGCCTTTTCAAAGGTGCCAACTGATCAAGCTTCACTTAAAGCAAGAGCCCACCAGTGCAGTCATTCTAATAAAAAATATAACACCAGAATTCAGAGGGCTCTTTCCTAGTTTACAAAGTGATTTGTATACACTTTACTGCATTTGTTTTTCTCAATGTGCTTAGAAGACAGGCAAGAAAAATACCCTATCTACAGATGAGGAAACTGACTCAGTGAGGTCATGAACTTGACTAAAGACACTTACATGAGCAGACTCAGGACTCAAAGCCAGCTCACCTGATTCCCAGCCCAGGGCCTCTGCTGCACTCCACACTGCCTTTCTGCATGATTTATCCTCCACCCCCCAGCAGGGGCTCCGTTCACTACCCCTAATGCTCTGCCATTTGTGGCTGTAGAGGTCCCGCTGTGTCAGCCTCTAAAGGATGTGCCGACATCCCACTTGGCTCCCACTCCACCCTTCCGCCTGAGTTCCTGAGGTAACAGCTTCTATAGCTGGGGTCTCCCCAGGCCGCGTGAGGGTCTGTGCTGTGCTGTGTGTTTCTCCCATCCGCCCATCAGCTGACTCGGCAAAAGTGCCTGACTTGCTTTGCAGCCCACTCATGTGTGTGCTCCCGGCACAGAACAGTTTCCGAATGAAACTGTCATTAAGAATTCTATTGAGGTAGAAAGGTTACCTCGGGGACCTGCAAGTATATTCCAAGATTGGCTTCAAGAAACGGTAGCACAAAATAAAGCCGCTAAAACAAGGCTCACGGAGTCCTGCACCACTCCTTGGAGTGAAAGGAAGTGCCGCTGGCCAGTGATCAAAAACTCCATCTGAAGAGACTTTACTGTGGACGTGTCTGTCAGATGCCAGCTTCCCATTTTTGGATGAGAGATGATAATAATATCACATTTGTATGGCACTTTGTAATTTTTAAAGCACTTTATTTTAATGCTCATAACAAAACTTAGAAGTTTGGCAAAGAAATATGAATCTCATTTTATAGATGAACAAACTGATGATCTGAGAAGTTAAGTGACTTACCCCAGACCACACAGTGGTAAGCAACACAGCCAAGATTAGAACCCATTCATGACTCCTTAGACAGGTGCTCATTTCAGGTACAAACGCTGCCTCTGGGGGTCCCCTGGTGGTGGCTGCTATGCCCAGGGGGCTCACACAGCTCATCAGGCCTCTGCGGTGGGCAGGCGAGTCTTACTCAGCAAAGATCAGTGAGCTACCATGAGAGTTAGCTTGTCCTCTTTTTGAAAAAAAGAAAAATCTCAAGACAGCATTCTCAGTCTGTCCATATCTGTCTCTCTCTAAACACACATCAGCAGAAGTAGGAGTCCATGAACTTGTCATTCTTTGACGTGTAAAATCTCAAGTGTGAGGAAAGATAGCTGACTGAAGCTTTACTGTCACCATTCTAGACTAGCAGTCATCTCTGAACACCGCCAGAGAAAGAGAGCTCATTACTACACTCTCACTTTTGACAGCCACATCAGAGAAGTCAAAATAATTCAAGAATAAAATAATTGTTCAAGAGAAACAATTTTCTATCATGCAACTGGCTCCTGGGAAGGAACGAGAAATTGCTTTCTGAGAGTGGCCCACATCGCTATGGCTCTGACCCCAGTGCTGCCTCCTGGGAGGTCGAGGTCTCTGGGTCAGCACCGTGGACAGATCTCAGGTCTCAGAAAATTGCAGAAGTGCTGCTGTCATCCATGCCCCTAGTTCATGCATTCATTCAACAAATATGTACTGACCTTCTACTATGCGCCAGGCACTGTGTTAGGTTTTGGGTGATATGGAGACGATCGAGATAGACACAGGCCTTGCCCTCCCAGAGCTTGCTTTGTATCATTATTTTAAACAAATTTTTCCCTGTATTGTCAGGGATTTGAGAGATATGGCCAAAGAACTGAGGACCAGAAGAGAGGCATCCTGAGGATGTGAACTCAATAGGCTTTCACATATACATAAAAGGGGTAGTGGAAGGAAAAGAAAGCGCATGAGAACCAGTGTCTCAAGGGCTTAAGGGCCTTGTCTGCAGTAATAACCTGGGGCATTTTAGAAGATTCAGAAAAGGGAAACTGTAAATTAACGGATGCCTCATTTCTCATCGTCTCCATTGGTTCAGTCCACTCCAGGAAAAGCTTTTCTCTATGGGCACTCTGCTCCCCTCACCCCCTCCACCACCAGTTATCTAGAGCGTGGCTACTCAAAGTGCAGCCCACAGACCAGCCACATGGCCATCTCCTAGGAGCTCATTAGAAATGCCAGATTCATCAACCATAATCTGACTTGAACAGGATCCCCAGGTGATCCATGTGCGAGCTAAGGTTTAAGAAACCCTGATCTAGGAAGCCTTGATTCCCATAAATTATGCAAACTTTAATTGAAAAGAGAAGTATTTTTTAAATTCTTTTCTAATCTTATTAACCAGCCATAGATGGTAACTATGGGACTCTTAAAAAACCTATATATTTGGAATACGTCTCTTGAAAGTATATTGTTAAAAACAGTTTCAGACTTTGTGCCATCGAGAGAACTCCCTAGCATTGACTATTTCTTTTTTTTCAGATCAAACACTCAAGATTCAAGCTGGAAGAATAAAACCCAAGCTGAGCTCCTGGGGTAGTTCTGCCTCCCGGCTTCTAGGAGAATGCCAGAGGTTTTCAACATGACAGATGCTACAGAGAAAAGAGCTCAGGACTCAGAAGCAGAACCCTAGAGTTCTAGGCTTAGATCTGCCACCAAAAAAGAATTATGACCTCAGAAAATCATTTAACTTTTCCGAGACTCAAGTTCCCTTGTCCGTAAAATAGAAGCATCAAACTCGGTGATCCCTGAGGTCATTTCCAGCCCAAAGATTCTGGAAAAGTTCAAATGATATGTTTTATCATTTCCTCTTCTTCATTTCTGCTGCACTGAGTAACCAAAATGTGAGGCAGAGGAGAGGGTATAAAAAGACTATTAAAAAAAAAAAAAGACAATTGTCATGGATGGGTGGGCTGTAAAACTTCCACAGGTATTACACCAAGATGCTCCCAGACAAGGTGCTCCAGCTTCCCTCACCCCACAATTTTCTCCTTCTTAAAGCAGGAGACACTGGTTTTGCAGACTTGCATGTGACAGCTTCCCAGTGGGTCACCCGAAACTGGGGATGAATTATTCTCCGTACAAATCTGCACGGGATCTTGTGCAGACTGTGGTTCTGCTCCCCTGTAGGAAGGGAAGTGCCATCTGGACGTCCACGCCAGGCTAGCTTAGCCACACTTCTGAGAGATCATGGCCTCCTTCTGCCCAACAACCTTGGGGGATAAGGTGAGAGGCACCCAGCTCACTGGGTCACCCGGGAACTAGAAGGGACTGGGCAAATCTGAGCATAAGGGAGACTCCTCTGAGTTCAAAGATGGGAAAGGAAGAACAGGTGCCAACCCAGTGTGTGCGAACTTCCTAAAGAACATAGCTTATGATGATCTTGCTTTCAAGAGGGGAAGCGTCATGATGAGAATGCTCAGCTTGAGATATTTAGCATGTTTGGGGTTTAGGATGTCCAATGATTTGTGTAAATTGCAGTGGTATGAAGTCCAGCATGACCAAGAGACTATTTAATTCCTAAGACATACATGTCACACCACCTTAATGAAATTGCGTACTCTTGAACCACTAATGACTAAGTTCCTCATTCCTCTGAGTGACTTTTGGGAGTAAAGAGTCCAATGAGAGGCGAGCACCCTCGCCCCCCTCATGTGAAATAGCCCAGAAGGAGTCGGGCTGATGAGAACTGGCCAAGTCTGAGGAACAGAGGCAGGAACAGAGAGCAGCTCTAAGAGGACATGCTGAAAGACTCAGCCAGGAGATGTCACAGCCGTGCTTCACACATGTCCTGTTCGTTCATGTGACACTCCAGGCTGAATCAAGCAGACGACTCCCCACAGAGCAAGTAACTCAAAATGGAGCCCAGCCGCACTCACGCCACGGCCCTGCCAAATCTGAGGGAGGTTTCCAGCGATAGTGTCATGCCTGGAACCAGAGACGAAAACAATAGACAGCTGGTGCCCTTACGCCCTGTCCTGTTATAGAGGATTTGGCAAAGCCAGCCTTGAAATCCCTCTGTCCACCCCAGAAGCCTCCCGAGCCCTGGGGAGCACCCCACTCACCTGTGCACCTCCGGAGGCTCCCTCTGGATTTTAGAGCTCGCCTCCACCACCTCTTTGGCAACTTTACCGCTGCAAAAGACAGAAACCCAACGTCTGTGAAATGGATGCTCAGAGCAGAAGGGGAAGGCTGTGCACACATATCTTTTTTTTTTTTTAACTTCACAATGGTCTGACCCGGCACTAGGGATCCACACCTTCTCTTCCTCCACGAGGGGAAGTTACTGCAGAGTTTGAGGGTGCCTGTGAGTGTAAGAAGTGAGTGGAGTGGAAAGGGAGGACCAAAACAGCCCACAAGCCAACGGGCACTGATTTACTAGCAAAATATTCAAAGGTAAATGGCTGCCCCCACCCCAAGCCCGTCGTCAACATGGAACCATGGGTACCCACCTATATCGAAATCTACTTCCTTTAAAAAATATCTTGCTGCTTGACACAGTCTTGATCTGACTCGATTTTGCATACCTTTAAGAAAAAGCAAAGCAAGGTTGGTAGTGACGTTGGAAAGTCCAAGTGGGACAAGCTACAGAGCATGGTAAACAGATATTTTTGACGGAAAGAAAGAAATACGTTTTATCATGTGACTCAGTGCGCACGCACACACAAACCTGAAAGAAAACTTCCTCAAAAGAATGGTTACTTTCATTATGTGTATTGCAATCTGATCTTTTCTATGCCATCTCTTTTCATTCTTTTAAATGCTGGCGATGACCCACACGTTTGGTCTCATAATCCATTACCGGGTCATGACCTGCAAACAGGACCAGGCAATACTGATGATCGGAAGGGATTCTTCCCCATTTCTATTTGAAAGCTATGAAGGACTGGCTGTGTCACATGGCATCATTCAGTTCCTTGCTGTGTGGGCAATTTCTTGGCTGTGCCTTAACCAACACTGCAGCAGAAGAAAGCTTCCCGGTGACCCAGGTCACTCACTAGGTCACAAAGAACCTACCTGTTGTGTACTGCCTGAGAGAGGGCATGAGGGGCCCATGTCACCATGGGAATGGCCTCTGGCTTCTGAGTATTCCCCAGCTAAGTCACCATGACCCAGTGCTCTTTCAAAGAACCCGCCCTGGTAGATGACTAAGATACACGAGGAACGAGAAGCCAGCCAAGCACTGATTCAGCACGTCTGAGCCCTACCCATAAATACATACACAACAACAGCACTCTGAAAAACAATCTGGGACATGGGTGGCCCGGAGGCTGCCCACGGGGCACTAAATTACTGTGGGGGCTGAGGATGGCTCCAGTTAGTCACTTGAAGGCTTAGGCAATTAAATCCAACAAGTTAGACAGAATGGTCTCTCAGAGTTCAGGATCATTTTTAAATATTGACAGTTATAAAATCTTAATTTAAAAAGCACCACAAAACAGTGTGCTCTATACAATTCTGAGCAGAGACAGGCACACAGCAGGGCTCTGGCAAGAAGTTTGCCTGCAGGCAGATCCCCACCCCTGAGGTCTTGAAGCCTTTGTTCATTCCCTCGGCAATTGTTAACCTAATGCCTGTGGCTCTGGGCACCACATTGAGCTCAGGGAAGACACACATCTCCGCGGTCTCTGCATTCCTGGGGTATAAAGGCCTAGAGGGGAAATGGATATTAATCTAGAAACCACGCAAATAAGTAACAAATGTAAATTGCAAGCTATGGTGCAGCTGTGAAAGGAAAGATGCACTGCGAGCATGGGGGGTGGGGGACTGATCCAGTCTAGGGGCCTGGGAAGGTGCCCTGAGCTGAGATCTGGGGGAAGGAAGGTTACCCAGGGCAGGACAGTGGGCAGTGTTCCAGGCAGAAGGCCCAGCAGGCACAAAAGCCCTGAGCCTGAGCCCTGGGGGAACTAAAAGAAGATCTGATGTGACGTGTATTTCCCCAGGGTATTACTATTATTGTTATTACTATGAGTGCGCGTGCACACACACACACATTTTTCCCCTTAATTTACCAGGATCTGATCTTGAACTGTCTTTGTTAAGGATTTTAGTCTTTGACCTCAGAACAATGGAACACCATAGTAACTAACACTCATTTGCAAAGAAGCCCCTTCTCCCATCCACCTCTGCAAACAGCCTGGGCCAAGAGAGAGGGGCACTGGCAACAAAGGACGAGCAGGAGAGTGAGATGGGCAGGGGAGGGGGTGCAGGCCCTGGGAGGGGGATTCCTGTCAAGGCAGGGCCCAGAGAAGATAGCGTGGGAGCCCTAAAGACAGGCCAGAGCACAGGAGAGCCACACCTGGAGGCTCTGGACACCTGGGACAGGCAGCACAGGCCGCTGGCCAGAGCTGGGTTACAGACCACACCCAGCGAAGAGGAGAATCCCTAGCAAGCCGGCGGACGTGGGCCAGCATCGCACTGTGCCCTCCTCCTCGCTTAAGGACGCGCCTGCTCTGACTCCTCTGCCCTCTGAGCCCAAGAGGGCTGTGGGCCCGACACAGTAATTGCTGGAGCTGAGAAAAGGGTCGCCACCACCTCCCTCTCCTCGTCTTCTTGGCAGGGCTGTAGCTCCCAAGTCCTCGGAGGTTGGGGAGGAGAGAGCTTTAAAGGAGCTTCTGCTTTTTTAATGTTTGTTGTTGTTGTTGTTCTAGGTTCCTAAAGATCCTTGGGGCAAGGTAGTCTGCTAAAAAGAAGATTATTAGGGGGCCAGCCTGGTGGCGCAAGCGGTTAAGTGCGCGCGCTCCGCTGTGGCGGTCTGGGGTTTGCAGGTTTGGATCTCGGGCGCGCACCGATGCACCGCTTGTTAAGCCGTGCTGTGGTGGCGTCCCATATAAAATAGAGGAAGATGGCCACGGATGTTAGCTCAGGGCCAATCTTCCTCAAGAAAAAAGGGGAGGATTGGCATCAGATGTTAGCTCAGGGCTAGTCCTCCTCACAAAAGAAAACAAACAAACAAAAAAAACAAGATTATTAGGAGCCCTAATTGGAGTTTTTGAAATTCAAATTCAACTCTGTGCCCAGTTTATAGAAGATACTAGAAGCTCAAAGGAATGTGGCCAGCACAGCAGTTCTAGGGAACCTCTCTGGGGAGAGGTGGGCGGCTCTGTTTTTCACTGGTTCAGCCTCAGCTCCGCCCTGCCAGGCCCCAGAGATGCCACTGCCTTCTCCTTACACCCAGAGCGGCCTTGGCAGGAGGCCTCAGCCCTGCATCGCATCGTCCCAAACCCTCAAAGACCCTCAAGAAAAACAGGTCAGAAGACATATTCTCACAGAGAGAGCCAAGAGTTGTCTGCTCAGCATGAGAGGAGTGAAAAAAGCCTTGGCTTCTTTCTGACAGCTGATTGCCCTGGGTGATTATTCCTGTCACTTGATTTGCTCAGAGACACTCTCCCAAGAGCTTTATCACCAATTCCCTGCCCTCACAAATGTCCACGTAGACTCCCCATAATGTCTGGGTTGAGATCTTTAACAGAATTTTAACAGGGGAGTTTATTCTGAGAACTTGAACACAGAAATCAACTGGGAATTGGGAAACCCAGACAATGGGATGGAGAGAAATAGACGGGGGAAGGAGAAAGGTGGCTGTGTTACAGGACGCGTGTCTAGTTGTTCCCAAACCTGGCCGCGCAGCAGCAGCACCCAGAGTAGGGGTTAAAAACACCGGTTCTCAGGCTCCATCACTAGAGATCCTCATTTAGCAGGTCTGGAGAGGGGCCCAGGGGTTCCTATTTTTGTCAGACAACCCAAGGTCATTCCAAGGCAGCCCACTTGTGAAACTGGCTAACAGCCATTGATGATTAAGCAGCTAGTAACTATGGGGGATTGGAATTTGCGAACTCAAAATATGTCTCTGCCTGAATGACATTTTGACCCCCAACCCCACCAACTAACCAAAGGAGTTTGGGATGGGAGGCCTGCCCTCAGAAAAGGCCATTACTATAGACATCTCCGGGTACCTGGGTGGGTCGTGCTAAGCCCATTCTTAGTTCTAGTTATCCTTTATGAGAGACATTTACAGTTGTAAAGAAAATCTCCATTTGTAAAGGTATCTTCTTCCCTGCACCAGGAAGAAGGGGTGATGTCCTTACCTAGAAACTTATCAGAATGGAAAGTGAGGACTTAAATCTGCACGATAAACTTACTCATTGTTAACTGTGCTGTTTGGGCAATATGCTTTCCGACTCCCACTAGGTTCCTATGGATGACATCTCCCTGGAGCCTGGGTTACCATGGTAATGGGTGTTTGAGCTATTTTTTTCAGGAACTGAACCCCTTGTCCACTTCAGGCTGGATTAAGACCACCAACCCATCAACTGGGCCCTTTTGACGGCAAGAGGTTGGAACTCCCCCCTCCGGGCACGCTAATGCCGCCAATTCTGTGAAGATGTGTCCTTCAAAGAGGCATGAAGGCTGACTATGCGTGCGCAGATCATCAATTACCTCATCTCTCCTCACCTCCAATCATTTCAGACCACCTTGCCCCCTTCCCCATAAATACCCCTGAGTCCCTATTTCCAGGGAGGCAGATTTGAGACTTGTTCTCCAGTTTTCCTCACTTGGCTGCCTTGTGATTAAACCCTCTCTCTCTGCAATCTCGTCGTCTCGGTGATTGGCTGTCTGGGCAGCGGGCAAAAATGGACCTGGTGCGGTAACACTTGCATTTGAGAACCTCTGAGTCCCTGTATTCTCCTTGAAGACTCGAGCAGTGGCATCTTCCTTGAAAGAGCAGAGGTCCGTATTTTTAACAGCTTTTGGTCCTGTGAAGTCAGGTCATATCAAGACATGTAGATTTTCTGTACCTCAGTTTCTCCACGAATTTTTTAAAGGGGGGGTATTATAGTACCTAATTCATGGGGTTCTGAGGAGGGTTACATGAGATCAAATGCCGTGAAAGCACCTGGCACACCACCTGCTCATTATAGGAGTGCTTCTCCTCCCTCCCTCCCTCATATCTCTCTCCAGGCCCTCCACTGCCTTCTCACGACTGAGCCACTACAGCCAATCCTCTCAGTCATGGAGATTCCAGGAACCATGTCCAACACTCTGAAAGCCAGAAAGAGGCCCTCGTGCTCCAACTTAGCTGATGTGTTCCGGCGCTCTGTTTCCCAGGCTCTCACATCAACAACGAGCCCAGAACAAAAGTCTTCTTCCCACTACAGGCCGTGAAGGCACAATCTAGTAGAAACAGCAATTCCCTCCCCTCCAGCCTTCTTCCCCGCCTGCCCTCTCCCCACCTCCACCTCCCCGTCAAAATCCCACCACAAAAGTGTTGACTATTCTCAAACATCTGACCTCACAGAGAAATCCAGGCAGTCTCCAATTTACCAACACCTGACCTGGGAACAACTGTGTATTTAACTGGTGGCCTGGTCACACTCACCTTTCTGCTGTCACAGCTCTCCACTGCTCCCCACCCCAGAACTGCCAGGGCAGCCACTGTACCCAGAGACCCCTTCCCATGGCACCAGAGAGCTCTCCTGCCCAGTTCTGACATCAAAGCTGTCCTTTAAATGGGGTAACTCGTGAGATGTGCCATGCGTCCAGACAGTGTCTGGCACAGGCACAGTGTTCGCTGAGTGTCAGTATCACACGATGCACACACAGCACAGCTCTGCAGGAGCACACCCCCTCACCCTGCCTCTAACTTCTCCTCTGGAACCTACCACTACAGGGGCTGGGGGTGGAGGCCAGATTAGGTGCTGGGGAGACAACGGGGGGTGTTCTAAGAGGCCACTTCTAGAATTAACAATACAATTTCCCATTGAAATCATGGTTTAGGGGTTCCGCAGTAATCATAGCAACGACGACCTGCGTTATTATGGAGCACTTACTATGGGCCACGCACCATCCAAAGCACCTTCAATATGCTAATTGATTTTATCCTCACAGCTCTCTCCTAGGAAGAAGCAATCCACATTTTTACATGAGGAAACTGAGGCACAGAAGGGTTAAGTCACTTAACTATGGTCACATGATAGAAGCTGGAGGAATCAGGCTGCAAACCCAGGTTTGTCTGTATTTTCAAAATAATGCTTTAGCCATGCAGGTTCTCATACTTCAGAGAGCAACCGAATCACTTTTATAACAAAAGTTTCTGATTCAATAGTTTGGGGTAGAGCCTAAGAATCTGCATTTATAACAAGTTCCCAGGAGATGCTGATGCTCCTCCAGGGACTCAACTTTGAGAATCACTGGATTAGAGCATTTCAACCCTAGGCTGCACGTTAGCACCACTGCGGGAACTTTTATTACTACCAACATCTGGACCTCTTATCCCAGGTTCTGACTTGTTAAAACAGCTTTCTGGAGAATTAACTCATATACCATAAAGTTCACTTTCTTAGATTGTACACTTCAGTGGTTTTCATAACTCACAAAGTTAAAAAAAAATCATCGAAAAACATTTTCATCATCCCAAAAACAACCCTCCCATACCCGTTGGCACTCACTCTCCATTTCCCCTCCATATCTCCCCCACTCCCAGGGCTAGAGGACTACTAATTTACTTTCTGTCTCTAAATATTTGCCTATTCTGGACATTTCATATAAATGGAACCATATGATATATGACATTTTGTGACTGGCTTCTTTCACTTAGCATACTGTTTTCAAGGCTCATCCTTGTTGTAGCATGAATCAGCACTTCACTTCTTTTTAAGGCGGAATAATATTCCATTGTATGGATATACCACTTTCTTTTATCCATTCATCAGCTGATGGGCATTTGGGTTGTTTCCACATTTTAGTCATTATGAACAATGTTGCCATGAACATTTGTGCACAAGCTTTTGCAAGGACCCAGATTCTGATTTAACTGGGTCTGGGGTAGGGTCCACAGTGTTGGTATTTTTCCAAAGCTCCCCAGGTGATTCTAACGTGCAGTCAGGGCTGAGAACCACTGGTTTAGAACATTGTTACTCAAAGTGTGGTCCATGGGCCTGCAGCACAGCATCACCGGGGAGCTTATTATAAATATGGGCTCTCATGCCCCACCCAGACCCCCTGAACCAGAATCCACATTCTGACAAGATCTCCAGGTCATTCACGTGCTCGCTAAAGTGTGAGAGGCACTGGTTTAGGGAGCTGCTGTGCGTCCTTATCTACCAAGTGCAATCTTGTTCCTCTGACAAAATGCACACCAAACTCTAGATATGAAATTTATTAGGGACTGCCTTTATCCCCTGCACACAATTCTATACAAAGTTGGGGACAGAGAGTGCCATCTGAGCCTCCACCGTGTCCCCAGTGCCCAGCACAGTGCACGTATAAAGCAGGTGTGAGATAAAGATTCCTCAAATGGAAACACCAGTGAGCCCCTGAGCCCTGCAGGGCGTCCAGTGTGCTTTAGGGGAACCAGCGCCCAGAGAAGGCGAGCTCCAGTGCCGGGGCGGGGGGGCAGCACCTAGAAAACACATGGCATAAAGGAAGCTCTGAAATAGTGACTGAGTCTGTGCCAAGGATCTCCTGGGGTTTGGAGCAGGAGCGAAAAATCAGAGTTTCTGCTTCTGGGCTCCATTCCCAGGCAGCAGATCTCAGAGCCAGGGCTTTCCAACCTGATTGGTGGCCCGGGGCCAGCTGACAACCAGCAGCACATTCATGTCTTAAAAGCACACTAGGAAATTCCCAGGCACCAGCCAGTGGGTCCCATGGCAAGTGAAGTGGAAAAGGAGGGAGCAAACCACCCCCAACCCAGGAGACAGGATGAGGGCCTTGCTCTGCCAGCAGAAACCATTAAAATGCAGTGCCAGTCGGACAGAGCTGGAAGCAGGGCCAGGACCTCTGCCCGGAAAAGGGACGGAGCAACAGAGGAAGCAGGCACCCTCCCCAAAGCTTAACAGAGTCGGAGCCCTTCAGAATCAAAGGACTGGGCTCTGCAACCAACTGGCGCTCAAAAAACTTTCATTAGTGGAGGGGTAGCAGCTGTAGTCATAGCAGCAACTACCACTTATCGGTGGTCAGTGCACCTGGCAGAACTAAACACTGCAGGCAGGTATTAAACAATCACATTTTGAAGATGAAAATAAAGATGATGCTCAAAGAGTCTAAGTGCTTTGTTCCAGGCTCTACTGCGAGTAAGCAACAGAGTCAAGATTCAAACCCAAGCCCACTTGCTTCCATAGCCCACACTCGGCAACGCCAGGCCACAGTGAGGCAAGCAAATCATGGCTGAGTTCCACTGCCTTCCGTTCTACAGATGAGAAGGCTGAGGCCAGAGACTTGTCCAAGGTCACACAGCTGGGTCAGAACAAGCGCTATCTTTCCTTCTTACTAAGGAATTGGGATGGTTATGAGACAATGCAGGAACAAAAGGTTCTGGTAAATCTCAGATCAGCACAAATATTAGGGGTCAGAAGTCCTAATGAGAGAGACGGGGTAGCCCAGCCTAACCAAAGCAGAGGTGCTGATGCGAGGACTCCATCAACCCTATGCAGTGCCACTTGTGCTCACAGCTAAACTCTCTGGGACTTCAGAAACATCCACAGATGACTAGAGGGGATTTCTTCGATATGCCCAGTTGGCCTATTTGGTGATAGAATTATCAGACTGACCTCTTTGCTAGCTGCCAGCTAATCAGCGTACCCAAAATGTGCAAAACAGATTCCCCAGATTGCAGTTTTTTCTCCCCACTTCCTCTCTTTCCACTCTGCTTTTTTTACCTGACTCCATCTACCAAGTGACTCCCTCCACATGATAAGACAACATGTGTGCAAAAGAACTACCTAATGTCCTAAGTTCTTCTTTTATAGAGACCCTATGATTTCACTAAAGGATCTGCAAGTCTGTGCTCAACTCCTCCCAAGTAGGACTTACTGAGTGCTGCCGTCTGCTCCGTGTTCTCCTTTACAACTCTCTGCCCTCAGCTTGTCTGTGGGTCAGCAGCAATCAACCACATCTGTCACTCCTCTGCCGTCTTGTTCACGATGGCTGAGCCCTCCGTCCGGCCCCAAGATCTCCTGGCCCCTCATCTCCTCCCTTTCTACTTCATCTACCCTCTGCTCCAGTCTTGTGTAGCTGCTCATCCTCCCCAAAGTAAGTCTTCCACTTCCCGCCTTGGTCCCTTGCTCAGGTCAATGTCCTTCCTCCACTCAAAAGGGCCTTCTACCTCCAACTCCCCCAGCAGGGAGACTCACCTCCTCCTATGGGGTCCCTTGGGGAATTTCATCAGCACCTCCCTTTTAGTCTCTCATGAAATACAAGTCTCTGGAGGACAGAAACCATGCCTGATCAGTTTGATACAGAAAATATTTTTTGAGTGCCTGGGGTTTTTAGGAAATACAGAGATAAACAGAATCTAGTTCCTACCCTCAGGGAGATCAAATCTAGTACAGATATGACATAAAAATCTACAATAAAATAGTGTCACGATATACCTTACTTTTACTTTTAGGTTCCATCTACCAACTCCCTCATTTGTGAGAAAATAGTCATTCAAAATACTAACTAAATATCTCTAAGTTATCCTTTAACAGGAACCAGATGATTTCATTAAAGGTAGAAAAGAAGAGCTCCAAAAGCTTAGGCTCTAAGAACAGTTTGTCAGTTTCTTAAAAAGTTAAATATAAAGTTACCCTTTGACCCAGAAATTTCACTCCTAGGTATAACTTTCACATGGATATTCATAGCAGCATTATTCATAATATCTAAAAAGAAGGAACAACCCAAATGTCCATCAACTGATGAATGGATCAACAAAATGCAGCGTATTCAAACAGTAGAATATTATTCAGCCATAAAAAGAAATGAAGTACTGATACATGTTACAACATGGATGAACCTCGAAAACATTACCTTAAGTGAAAGAAGCCAGGCACAAAAGGCCACATAGTTTATGATTCCATTTATATGAAATGTCCAGACTATATGAAATCTATAACCACAGAAAGTAGATGTGTGGTTGCCAAGGTCTGGGGACAGGGAGGAATGGGGAGTGACCTTTAATGGGTACAGGCTTTCTTTTGGGGGTGATAAAAATGTTCTGGAATTAGATAGTGGTGATGGTTGCATAACTTTGTGAATTGTACTAAAACCACTGAATGTATAATTTTAAAGGGTGAATTTTATGGTATATGAGTATTATCTCAACTTTAAAAATAATTAAAAACAAAAACAAAAAATGTGCAGGCTCCACCCAAAGACTAAGAGCACTAAACCCTCTGCATTTCTCTCTCTCAGCTCTCATGTGAAGGAGAGGTCTAGACGTGCTGATTTTTTCAGAGGCTATCAGGTATCCTTTTTCGTGTGCGAGGAAGATTAGCCCTGAGCTAACATCTGCTGCCAATCCCCCTCTTTTTGCTGAGGAAGATTGGCCCTGGGCTAACATCCATGCCCATCTTCCTCTACTTTATGTGGGATGCCTGCCACAGCATGGCTTGATGAGTGGTGCGTAGGTCTGCGCCCGGGATCCGAACCTGCGAACCCCGGGCTGCCCAAGCCAAGCACGAACCAAACCACTATGCCACCGGGCCAGCCCCTGGATATCCTTTTTTATCAGCTCCAAAACACCCCAGGGGATCTACGGATGCCTTGAGGTGCAGATGGTTATGGGAAGTTCTGATATACATCATCATTCCTAGAAGCACATTTTGTGGATCATCTCATGCAAAGGTTTTCAAATTATGCTCTTGATATAAGGTCTGCCAGGGACTGAGGGCTTTCTCAGGACACGGGGCTCTCAAAACTAAACCTGGGAAAGTTCTAGGCAAATGGGACAACTGGTGATCCAAGCTCCTGAGGAGCAGTGAGCAATGGGCAAAGGGTCTCCAGTCCCCAGTCCCAACCCTGGTCCCTACCAACAACCACAGCTTTTCTATTCTGATCTCTTTTATGTACTAGGCTTTACCTATACTTCTGTTAAAGGAAAAGAGTTCTGTGGCTGAAAATCATTGTCCAAGCCATTATTCTCCTGACGGTCCTAGTCAGCCAAAGCCCAGGAGGTTCAGAGACTCAGCATTTTCAGGGAGGTGAATCTAATGAGTAAGACAGAATCTCAGTGTGGGGAGACTGAGGAAACGCCACCTGGATGAGCTCCAGAGGTTGGCAGTGCTGATACGCTGGGCAGGGCTGGGCTAGGTTCTTAACTGCGTCCATTGCCACTGCTCTTCCAATCAGCAAGTGTGTCTCAGAGAGGAGAAGCTGGAACTCAGTGGAAAGATCCTATACTTGAACCTCTTTTGAAACCTGAGAGCTTTATGGATGGTTTCTGAAGTCCTGTCCAGCACTGACTTTCTATGATCCTAGGCTCTGATGGCGTTCCATCTGTGGCTCTGATGGCATAAACCTTTGGTTCTCATCTCCATATACAAAGGCTTCTTACTCTGAACATGTGTGACTCTCTGCCAAAGGTTTCTTTTTCTGGTTGTGAGAGCACATTCAACCCACACTCAGAGTAAGTCAGATGTGCCAGAGAATATTAACTCTGCCCTCCAAAGCGGCCCTCCACCAAAATGAATGGGGAATTGGTAGAGAAACAGCCCGGCCTCTTTGCTGGTCAGTGGGAGAACTTGGAGGCATGTTCTGCGGTCTGCCAGAGTTCCCCACAGAGCTGAGCCCAGCACCCCACAGTAGTGACCTGCTCAATAACACACCCTACGTTGCTTGCTTCCCCATGTCCCTTGGTACATTCAGGGACCACATCTCAAAGAAACTACTTGCTCCAAACTCTTCTCAACGTCCGCTTCTGAGGGGGGCACCCAACCAAAATTAGATCCTGTGACATGTTGAATGAAAACAGCAACGTCAGGAAACAAAAGCCCACAGCAGTTCTACGGTAAAGGCCCAACATAGAGTTCAGGACTTGGTCGGGCCAACAGTGGTTGGGAGCCACCCTGAACAATGCACCAAACTCATAATTCACTTACATATAATAAAAATGACTGTATTGAAAGAAATGAGTATGCAGCTGTTTGCAAAACATAAAGAGCTCCAAGGGTGCTTTTAAAACCTATGATTAAATGAATAAAAGCTACTTACTTATAAAAGGCCTGGTTCTCCACCCCACACTTCCAAAGATGTTTGCAGGCAGCTGGTGTTGAAGTATGGAATGCCAACATGGCTTTTTTCTAATAAAAAATAACAGAACAAGAAAGAGCAGGTTAAACACAGCTTATATTTTTCATGTTTTTCCTTTAGGTATTTACCTCTTTGTATCCCGCCACCTACCAAACAGATTTGAAGTAACTAATGAATTACTATGTTCTTAAAAGTGTCCTTAAAGTGGTATCCCCCCTCCCTCCCCCCTTGCAGACATCACTAACCTATCTAGGCCCTGTTTCTAATAAAAGCAGCCTTGCAATCCTTCTCAACACTCCGGGCACCATCTACCCCTCAATCAGACTTGGATTAGTTTAAAAACTATTTGCCATCCTTGAATAACTAGTGCTTCAACTGAAAACTAGGGTCAAGAAAATCTGCAAGCTTCCATCCCTAGCTCTGAGGCTCAAAGTTTCAGTAATGGCCTCCTCCCAAACGCGTTCCCTGAAAAATGAACCCAACCCGTATCTATCTGGTAACTCCTTTTGTTCCCAGGACTAATAGGCTCTGTTTATAAACTCTAACCAGCACTGGTTGATATCTAGCTTTGTAAGTATTTTTCACTTGTTTCACAAATCTGTATTTTGGCAAATTATAGAGGTGAGGGAGGTTCCATTTTCCATTTCTCAAGTCTATCCCAGTGTATTTTTCACACAGGGGTATATGGCCAACATTGCTCACTGACTTTATTCTTAAATGTGCAAACTCAGTGTGTATTTGTTTACCTCTAAAATGTTTTCAGCATATAGCTTCCATTATCATCACAAACTTTAAAGCTACAAATCTCAGGGCACATTTTATGCTTGAACTTCTCTCATGCACACACAACAACAGGCAGTTAGAAAAGCAGTATCTGACCTCCTTCTGGGTGCCAATCACATAAAATGTCTTTCCTTCAAACTTCAACTTGCAGACATCCGGCCTAAGAAAAGAAAATCTCTTTGGGTAAGAAGGAAAAAAAAAGTGGCAGCTAACCAAGGTACCTGGCCTTCCCATAGGAATCCGGCTGACTCATAAACGTCAAGCAGACTGCAGTGAAACAAGATATTATCTTATCATCGGTGAAGGCCTAATGAGCAGCGAAAACCCCCACGTGAATTATACAGCAATTTTCTTCCCAAGAGAGGATCCATAGGCAGCTCAGATTTATTTATTCCATTTTTTACAGTTAAGCTGCACCTTTCTTCCATGGAGCTCTAGAAGTTTCGTGAACATTAATGACCAAAACAATATTAATTGGCCAGCCCACTTTGCGAGGTCGGAAGAATGTGATTGTTTCAGACTCAGCTAATGAAATGACATAGATTCACAATATCTGTCTCCCTCATCCTTTTACATCCATCTCCAAGAAACTCACACACCACACTGCAAAATTTTCATTTCTGCTCTCCCTGTTTATAAAACAATAGTGTTATTAGATATTGAGATACTCAAAACTGTGAGGACAACTTGACGAATTGTAGTCAAAAGAGCGACTTGAGGTTCCATCTTAAGGAGCTGCTTGATTAAAATCTGCCTGAAATGTAGACCCCAGGTCACCTCCTGGGTGAGAAGACACGTGTAAAGACAGGAAAGAATTCTATTTTTATTCCTTTGATCTAATTCCTGGGATAGTGATGTGTGTGCCCCTGTGCTTTTCCGGGGGAAAAAGAACAGTGAGGTCACATTAAATTGTTTTAACTTAGGAGAGGATTTGTGGGAGTGACAAAGCTCAATGGATGTCAAAAAAAACCCAAACTAGGATTAATGTGGGAAGAAAATTTGTTTTAGCAACATGTACATGGCTGTTATAAATGCATGTGCCTAAGCAGAGGCTGGAAAGGATGAGGATGACATCAGGACCCCACCAGGAACACCAAGATGTAGAACCAGAAACAAATGGTCTGGCGATTGTCCATCTCAACTCTTCATGGACCCAGGAAGAAACTGAAGCCCAAAGAGGAGAGACTTGCAATTAATTTGCACTTGAGATATGTCAGGTTCTAATCTAACTACTCCAGAGCTCAAGCAATTCAGAAACCTGAGGATCTAACACCCTTTGGATCCCTAAGACTTTTGTAGGCCCAGGGTGGGATGGGGGAAGTCCTCGAATTACCTATACTCCCCAAAGTCTGTAGGAATCCCTAGGGATCTTATTCTGGAATGGACTGAAGGGTGACTAACATTGGAGCTTCTTTACAAGGTGCTGAAACAGAGAAGAAAACTGGGTAACACCATCACGTTACACGTATATAACGTCATAGTTCACAAATTGCATCGTTCTTACACACACTATTTCATTTGCTTCTCCCTCATCTCCTTCCATCCTTATAAGGCAGTTAGATATAATTGATACCCATTTTATGGATGAGTACATTGAGACTCAGAAGCTAAGTGATTTATTAAAGGCAAACAAGAGTTTTGAGAATGTTAATTGTGGAAGAAGAGAACAAGTGGGCACAGAGGGGAGTTGAAAGTATGAATTGAGTAAAAGGCAGTGATAGAGAGGGCTGATCATAAAAAAGAGCAGGAGGTGTAGGGAGTGGAGTGGGCATTAGCGGACTGATGCTGGTGGAGAAGGTTTGAAGGGAAGGCAGGTGCGAAGAGGAGACAAGAAGAGGTAGGGGGAGGACTTGATAAAGAGGTGGTAGAAAGATCCTGAAGCTAAAAGAACCATGAAACTGAGGTTCAGGTAAGTGCAAAAGAGCATTTCCAAGCCAGGACTGAGGATGGATGCCCACTGGCCTATCAAGAATAACTTCAGACCCAAGGGCTCAGGCCAAAGCAGCAAGCCCACCACCCAGTGAGATGCAACAGGGGTGAGAAGCCTGTCAAGGACCATCAGAGAGGGAGCTGAATCCAGCTGAAGGTAGGAACAAGACTAAGCCTTTACAATATTCCACATATAATGTTTAGCCTTCTTCATTCTTAACAAAGCCATTTTGCTCCTTGATTGGACCATGGGTGCTGCTGGTCACCTACCCCACTCCATCCTCCCACTTTTTTACTGACAAAACCTAGACTTTATTCTTCTTTGAGGTCAGGCAGATTATGCTCTTCCCAGACTCAAGAGGATTAACCAACTTGATTTGAGCAACCCAGTAATGGAGTTCCCATTCTTCTTGGAAGGATTGGTTTAAATAGGTGCATATGACCCAATCCTGCCCAATTAGATACACAGGAAGTCCCTTCAGGGTTTCTGAAAAAGTTATCCTTGTTTTAATAGGAGACAAATGGAATGGGCTGCTCTCCTCCAGGCTCTGGGTGTTACTGTGTGAAGATGTGATGGCCAGAGTTGCACGCGTGGCCATATTATGAGCACGAGCCTGGGGACAAAAGACACCAACCTGGGATGGCAGAGAAGAAAAGGAAGCAACCCAAGTTCTTCACAGTGTTGTTGGAAAGTTAAGTTAATGGACTGTGAAACTGCCCAATGTCTGGAATTTTTGCTGTGTGAGATAGTCAGTCCTCTTACTTGTAAGCCATTGTGAGTAGATATTCCTGTTACTTTGAGCCAAATGCATGTTCAGTGATACACTGGATAACAAAAGGTGAGTTTGCAGCAAGGATTCAACAGAAGAAAGTGGACAGAAGTGAGTGGGAGAGAGTGGGTCCTGCATTGCTCGAGAGATTTTGCACCTTACCCGCCCTGACCCACTCCACGGTCAGTCTTCTGGCCAGAGCAGAAGCTACTGGTAAGGAAACACTGGACACTTTCTCTTCGGAGGCACCCCAGGTCTCCTGCGTTGACTCCTTAGCTTGACAAATCCAATTCCCCACTAAGACAGGGCCGCCATGGGTTTCATTTATAGGTGACAAATCCCTTTATAAATGAAGCTCCGAGGCAAAGAAATGGACACTAGGCATTCTACATGATGTTTCCAAAAAATGTCAAAGGCAGGGAAAGACCAACAAGACTAAGAAAAACGGTAAGCCAGTTTTCCAAAGACTCACCATTTTACCAAATGGATTCTCTTATTTCCCTGGAATACCACAAAGCCTGCAGCAGTGAATCCTAAAAATGTTGTTGTGCCTGTTGAATCCTGAAAAAATAGAAATAAAAACTTATTAGGATTGAGGAAAATGAATGATAAATGGTATGCTTACTCATCCTCAATCTGGGTTAATTTCAGATTAATTCCGATGATTATAGCAATAAATTAAGTTTCTGAGCTGAGACTTCTAAGGACGGGACTTCTAGAATCTAGGTGAGGTCCAAGAATGTGTAGCTTTTCCCTTTGAGGAACAGAACTTCCGCCTCACCAGGAACCTCCTGGGAAAACACAGATTAGTCCCAAACCACCACTTCTACTTCCAAGCGCCTTCTGGGGCCGCCTGAGTTCTCCGATCTGCCCTGTAATGTGGGTAAATTGTTCTTGGTGGCCATCAGCCCTGAAACCAAAGATGCTATGAAAGCAAAGCCCTGAGCATCTGATCCAGCTTGATTCAATCCCACACAGGATTTCTGGCAATTTTGTTATAAAGATATGTCCAGAAAGGCCTAGTTGTTTCCAGGTTTTACCAAGAACATCAAGCATCGATAAGTTAAGTAAAGGCAAAGGAACAACAACAAGAAAAATCAAATCAGTCTCCAAGCAATAAGTACAATAAATAGAGAGGCACAAATTTGTGGATAAAATGTAATTCACTAAATGGAATAACCTAATTGATACCATTACGAGGAAGGGGCATCTGGCAAATATTCTAAAATAATTGTGTGGTTATACCTGAAACTAATATAATATAGTATGTCAACTATACTTCAACAAAGAAAATAAATAAAAATCACTCAAATAAATTAAATAAATAAATTAGCTCAATGAAATGAAAATAAAACAAAACAAATAATCGTGTGAGCAGAGCAGGAAGATGCACATACCAACGTGGGCAAGTACCACCGGCTCTCTGCCTTGGCTGCACATTGGAATCATCTGGGGAGCCTGGTCTGCACTCCCACAGATCCTGATGTAATTGGGCAACAGGAGTTGCTGAAAAGCTCCCCAGGTGCTTCTAAAGAGCAGCCTGAGCTGAGGGCTATGGGACGAGTACTTCACCAAATCCCATTAGCTGGTCCCATCTGGGTAAGGAAATGTTCCAGCATGACTCAAAAACGTACCTGTAAAAGCCTGGCTGATATAAACACTTAGTTTAGGATTCAGGTTAGTGCCTGGTTGATGTGTAGGTTAGGATATAGAAAGGAGGATATTGTTTTCATAAAACATTTCTGGCAAATGTGTGCATGAGCATCACCCTGGGAGCTCGTTAAAAAGGCAGATTCCCCAGTGGCACCCCCAGCAACTCTGACTCAGTAGTTTGGAGTAGGGCCCAGGTGATTCGGATACACATGGTCTGGGTTTCACGTTTGACAGAAATACTGTCAAATAATATGAGTAAAGGAAAAAAGAAAAACAAATACTCCTAATGTCAAAATATAATTTTAAATCTTTTTTTTTTCTTCTACCTTCCCATTTTTTAAGACTGCATTCTTGCTGGCAATGGCCTGCAGAATAAATCTGTTAGGATCCAGTAACTTCTCAGGGATAAAACCATCAACTTGATGAATGAATCCATGTAGGTTAATTTAGGAAAATGTAGCAACTACACAGCAATTAGCAAGCAATTGGAAGACTCCAATGGAGAGAATTAACCACCAAAATGTGCGACTGCAGCCCACTCTTGTCCCTTCCAATCAGGGGCAGTCAGTCAGGCTGTGGAAATGTCCTAGGAGGGGTCTTCCGGGCCTGCACACCTGTTAACTCTCTTTTGGGCAAAATAATGATTAAATATCGACCTGCTATGAGGGGCAATTACCTTGCATGGGTGGGGATCCACCCCATAGGTTTCCAAAGTGTGAGCTTTCAGGAGTAAGTTAAATTCAGCAACCGGTGGGCTCTGGCCTCTAAACACAAGAAAAGTTTAGTGTGTTAATATGGAAAATAATAGAAACATGGAGTCCCTTCCTTCAACAAAATGTGAGATCCTAAACTAAACAAAGAGAGAAATCCCTATATAAACAGTAATTAGTCAGACTAATCACTATTTCTCACCACAAGGAGCCCTTTGCTACGGAATCTGAGCTCATGTTCCCTGGCTAATTGTTCCGTAATAAACTCACATGTACTCTGAGGACTCCAGTGACCCATACAGTTAATCAAGGTTATCAAGTTACCAATTAGTAGGCCCTTGCAAATTCAATCTTAATATGAAATAAAACACAGCATCTGTTCTTTCCTACTCATTTAAAAAGATTATCCAGGGTAAATGGCATTCCTACTTGCTCAGGGTAGAAAGTGGGCAATCCTGTTACCCCATCAATAAGCCCAAAACAGAGCCATCCCGCTAGAAAAAACTGTCAACCATTCCATTGGAAAGCCCTGGATTTTGAAAGGAAATCTCAGCCACTAGTCCTAGCACTGTCCTCCAGGGTGGTAAACAAGGTCTTGGCCTTGTCGGGGGTGGGGGGAGGGGGGCGGGCAGACAACAAATAGAGATGGCTGTGAAGGCCTTTCGGGCTGACTTCCAAACCACGACTGGGCAGCATTTCAGACTCTGCTTTGACCAACATTAATATCCCACATGTATCTTAGAGAATCTGAACCACTCCCCAAAGATAACCATATAACCCTAACAACCAAGAAGAGTTTGCTAAGGAAAATAACAGGAATTCATTTTCATTTTCAAAATGTAACACTATATTGCAATATCAGATCTATTTCCACCCAAGCTTCTCCCCAAAGATGGATTCTCCCACCCCCTCAAGACAGCTAAGAGTCATCATGCCTCTAAATCAAAATGGTATCCCATCTACCTTCCTCATAAAGCCTTTTGAGATCTTCTCTTACCTGAGTGGACTGAAATTTCACTCTTCTATGTCTAAGGAGCATCTTTATTTACACACCCTGATCAGCACTGTGGGACCCTTTCAATCCAACAACTCCTATCTTTCTTGGGCCTTTGATTCTTTTATTCCTCTCCCAACCTCCTCCCTCACCCCAACCACCTCCCTCTTCTCTCCTTTGCGAGGCCCTAGTAAATGGACTGTGAGGCTCCTAGATCTATTCTCCATGTCTTTTTAACCTCTGTTTCATTCTTTAAATCTGTCATTTTTGTACTATATTCTGAATTATTTCTTAATTCAAACCTCCAATTGCTAATTTATTCTTCAGCTGTGTGCATCCTGCTTTTCATCCCATTTATGAGTTTTTTTTTTTTTAACATCAATTATTTCATTTCCAATGTACTATCTGTTTCGCTCTTGAAATAGCTGCCTGTTCTTATTTTATAGAATAAATTCCTCTGAGGAAACCCACTTTAAAAGAAACAAAGTCCAATCCTGTTTGCTTCATTGGTGCTGCTTTCTTGGTGACGTCCTTGGTGTGCTGAGTCAGTGTCTCTCATTCATTGAGTTGATGTTTCTGTAAGTGTTTGCTGATTCTTGTTGGGATGCACATCTTTGTATCTGATGTTATTTGTTGAATGCAGTGGCCGACAGAGATTGTAGGGTAGGGTAGGATGTGCCATATGGGAAGAGTATGTGTTAGTAACTTGATTTCAGGCTGAATGTTCTAGTTTCTTCTGGGTGTTACCTACACACAAGGCTCCTCCAGCTCAAGTCTGCTGCTGCCCATGACTCAGCACAGGGAACCAGAGGAAGGAGGCAAAGCTGCCAACTGCTCCAAATGCAGTTACCCACTCACCGTGATGGCCAACCTGTGTATCTTTTGCCTGAAGCACCGAGAACCACTCCCATCCTACATATGTGTGTGACCCAGAATCCCTCCATCTGTTCCCTGACTTCCACAGATATTGCAGGACTTCTGATCCAAAGGTGGCATTCTTTCTTGTATCTGCTTTCTAATACTTTTTCTATAATCCATAGGGACTTGGAGAAGAAAGGGAAGGTAGCCCACATATGCTACCTTTTTCTTTTAATAGAAGAGATAATTTTTTTCTTTTTTTGTGAGGAAGATCAGCCCTGAGCTAACATCTGCTGCCAATCCTCCTCTCTCTGCTGAGGAAGATTAGCCTTGAGCTAACATCTGTGCCCATCTTCCTCTACTTTGTATGTGGGACACTGCCACAGCGTGGCTTGAGCAGTGTGCAGGTCCGTGCCCAGGATCTGAACCTGTGAAACCTGGGCCACTGAAGTGGAGTGCATGAACTTAACCATTATGCCACCTGGCCAGCCCCTAGAAGAGACACTTTTTAAATCCATCTTTTACAGAATATATTCCTGAGGGATTAACTCAAACACCTGCTTTAGGAAAACAGAGTCTTTCTAAAGTCCTTCCAGATTTCCTCTTTAGTCTTAGTGCTCTGAAATTTCACTGTGATTTATATGAAGGGATCATTTTTGTTTTTCCATCCTGATCATCACTATATGGGCCCTTTCAATCCAACAACTCCTTTGATTGTTTTTTTTTCACAAGTCACAGTCATTATAATTATTTCTCTTCTTGATAAAGTAGCAATAGATTCAAGAAAGTCACCAACTATATTGACAGGGAAGGAGAAACGGATTTTTTAAAAGTTTTATCAATACATATAGGTATTTGTCTCTCCATAGCTCTCTCATAAGTTCTTGAAGTAATAGCTTACCTTTCACTGGAAAATAAAGATAATTATTGAATCCAAGTATTGAGGGCTTTCTCCCTTCCTCACTCCCCTACTCTCTCTCCCTCACTCACTAGTTCACTCATCTCACCCCTGACTAGGTACGAAGCAGAGCCATCCAGCACGTTACTAAGCAGGACCCCACTCTGGTGGTCCTCAATGCAAACCTTCAGCCTAGTGACCCAGACTGAGGCCAAAGTGAACCAGGACCAGAGCCAAAGCAGCCCAGTGCCTCCCACAGCCACAGGCCATGAGCTCTGCTCCAGGAGAGTCCTCCCACTGGACACGAAAGGCCCTCTGTCCACACTGATAGGGCTCCTCTGTTCTGCAGAGCTGGCCTTGCTCTGTAGTGGTTAAATCATCAGCACCTTTGTATAAACCATACAATGTTTATTCTTATAATTCAAGTTTGATTTTGAAGCTTACCCTTTTTTTCTGTTCAGTCTGTTAAATGTGAGAGATTATAATCTGGAAGTTCATGTTGGAAAGTGAGTAAGCTTTGCTTGCCCAGGTGGTCTCTTTCTGACCTCTTCCCTATCCTGAGTAAATCTGATGGACATCTAATGTCTAATCGCAAACATCAGCTCCAGGTGACGGCAGGGTGTGGTGCTACACAGCTCCAGAGGGTGTGCCATTAAACTCAGTCCTCCCTGTTCATCAGGAAATACCATGCAGGGTGTGAAATGGCAAGCTCTGGTACGGGAAAAGATCTCAGCAACATCCACAATCAAAAAAATAGGACTCCTATGTAGAATTAAAAAAAAAAAAACTCATAAATGAATAAATAACAATACATTTTTTTAAAAAAAAGATAACCCAGAAGAAAAATAGGCACAAGACTCGAATAGGCACTTCATAAAAGAAGATACCCAAATAGCCAACCACCACGTGAAAATATGCTTAACTTCTTTATGATCAGGAAAATGCAGATTAAAACGATGAGAAATCATTCACACATCCGATAGCTAAAATTTAAAAAACAGTACCAAGCACTTGTGAGGATGTGCAGCAAAAGCAACTCTCATACACTGCTAGTGAAAGAACAATTTGGTAGAATTGTTTGGAAAACTAGCAAAATCTACTAAAGTTGAATATGTGTTCCCTGTAATATACCACATAGTTATATGTGCAACAGAAATTAATGCATGTTGAACCAAGAAACATAAAGAATTTTCACAGTGGTGCCATTTGTAACAGCAAAAAATAGGAAACAACTCAAATGTCTATCAACAGTAGAATGGATATACACTGGAATACTATACAGCCAGGAAAATAAATGAATTAAAGCTACACACAACAAGACGGATGACTATCATAGAAATAAAACTGAACAAAAGAAACAAGATATAAATGAATATGCACTGAATGAATTCCATTTATATGGCTTTTAAAAATTGGCAAACAAAACTAAAGTGTTAAAAGTCAGAGATGTGACTACTTTTGGGGAGGAGGGAGAAGGTAAATTGGGAAGGTACAAAGGGGCTTCTGAGGTGTTCCCAGTCCTCTTTTTGACCTGGGTGGTGGTTGCACACAAGCTCTCTTTGTAATAATTCACTGAGCTTTGCATTGATGTTGTGTGTACTTTTATGAATCTGTGTTATAGTTCAGTTCTTAAGAGTTTAAGAAACAAGGAAAAGAGAAAAAAGGCTGTGAAGCACTGGGAACCCTCATATATTGTGGGTGTGAAAGTAAGCTGGAGCAACCCCTTTAGGCAACAAGCTACCGCATTCTAGAAAAACTTAAGTTGTGCAAACCCTATGGCCCAGCAAATTCCACACCTAGGTTTGTACCTAGACTAGGGGCTCCTTTACATACGCTCCCATGAGAATTGTTCAAGAAGCCATAATAACTTTTTTTTTTTTTTTTGGTGAAGGCCCTGTCTTGACATGAGTACAGCCATGTTTGGCTGCTCCACTGACCTACAGCCACCAGCACGAAAAGCAATATAAAAGCTGCTTTCTGTGTGGTAGGAACTGGCCCTTCTCCCATGGAGATAGTTGCAATGTGTAAAAATTTCAAGGCCCTTTGGGCACCGCAGCCTGGGGAAGACTGGCCATCTGTGGCGGGCTGGGATGATAAGCAGGGTAAACAATGCACGTACACAACTACTGGGCTGGGACAACAGCCGGGGGGCGAGTGCACATACGCCACTGATAACCATCTGTACATGGGAACACTAGATGCTTGCTCTGTAAACTCTGTAACTGTTTATGTAAACTGCTGGAAACTGAGACCCGGTGAGAGTTCCACCTGTGGGACGCCTTGCCCAGGACGTGTGATTCCCGCCCAGCCGTGTCGATTGACAGGACTCTCCCGGCCGTGGGGCGTGGATGTTGTAATTGATTTATTGTGAAGTAATTGATCTGATGTGCTCTCTTTTCGATCAACCTGGTGTTTCTCTTTCTGGTTGATTTGTGTCATTTCCCTTCAGTCGATCTGGTGTTTCCCTTTCTGATTGATCTGATGTTTTTCCCTCTTGTTATATGACCTATTCGAATCTGCTGCTATCTCAGCCGATGTGAATGTTTTCCCTTTCCAGTCGAGCTGGTGTTTTTTCCCTCTTATTATTTGACCTATTCGGATCTGTTTGCAGACTATCACCTTTTCTATCCTCTATATAATAAAATATACCTTCAGTCCATTTGCTTGGAGTGGAAAGTTTTTTTTACATCTCCGATGGAATCCCTGAACCTCTCATAACAGGCTCTGAGATAACCGCCACTGCCAATCCTCCTCTTTTTCCTGAGGTAGACTGGCCCTGAGCTAACATCTGTGCCTGGGCTAACAGCATGACTTGATAAGCGGTGCATAGGTCCGCACTGGGGACCCGAATCTGAGAACCCTGGGCCGCTGAAGTGGAGTGCGCAGATTCAACCTCTACGCCACCTGGCCGGCTCCCATGATAACTTTTTTTAATAGCAAAAACCTAGATACAACCCAAATGTCCATGAACAGATAAATGGATACGTAAAATGCAACATGTTCATAGGGTAGAAAATTAATTATACAAAAGCGAAAATGAAGACCTATGGCTATATATATCTGTCAATGTGGAAGAATCTCAAAAACATAATGCTGATGGGGAAAAAGTGAGATACAAGAACAGAGTAGTATGATCCCATTTATATGAAAGTTAAAAATAGGCAAAAACAAAGCAATGCATTATTTAATGATACATATGAAGTACATTTATAAAAGCAAAACAAGAGAATGAATAACCCTAAATTCAGAATAGTGTAGAGGAGGGAGGGAGTTGAACTGGAGGGGCACACAGGAGACTTCAGAGCATCTGGTGATACTCTAATTCACAAGCAGAGTTAGGGGGTCATGGGTGTTTTTCCAACCATTTCTTTCAATTTTACATATATTGTATATACTCTTTCATGTATTATATATTTGCAATGATTAAAAGAGAAACAAATTCCCGTGTTTTTAATAAAAGAATTATTGGATGAAATATTGCAGTCTAAAAGCACGGCTGAACTAAACAGAATTGGTTAAGAATATAATAGATACGCACACAGAGTTACGTTTCACTAAACTCTACTGTTCCAAGCAATATATAATTGTTTATATTGCCATTTTTTCACTTAATATTCATAAAGGAGGAATTCTTATGCTCATTTTATAGATGAGGACTCTGACATTCAAAGAGAAAAAGTAACTTGCTCAAGGATCCTCGCCTAGTAGGTGCACAAGCGAGGCGCAGATCCAAGTCCGCCTGGCTCCAAAGTGCTCCTCAGCACCTGCGCTGCCATCACTCCCTACATGATATGGTCACGAGCCACCTGCCCGCCCTCCTGGACACTATGGCAGAGCATTTCGAAATGACATGGTTTCTATCAGTTCTTATAGAAAGCATTTTTCAAATTCTAAACACTGCACCTTATCAATGATGAGGCAATCCACCCCAGATGACTGATATTTAGACCTGATTAGAGAGCAGTGGCATTTCGATTTTAATCTAGGTCAGAGATTCTGCACACTAAAGCCTGCAGGCTAAATCCGCACCGCCGCCTGGTTTTGTACAACCCTCGAGCTGAGAATGATTTTTCCATTTTTAAATGGCTTAAAACAATCAAAGGAAGAATAATACTGCATGACCCATGAAAATTATATGACATTCAAATTTCAGTATCAACACGTTTTTATTGGAACACAGCCACACCCACTGGTTTGCATCCTGCCTGTGGCTGCTGTCATGCTCTAACGGCAAAACCGAGTAGTTGCAACAGAGACCGCATGTTCTGCAGAGCCTCAAGTATTTACTAAATGACCTAGCACAGAAAAAGTGTTCTGAACACTGATCTAGGAACTCAACACAGGAATAGAGAACAACTGGAGCTATGTCTCTGTGATTCCATAAAATGAAGATAAAAACAGTACCTACCTTCCAGATTTGGTGTAAAGAGTAAGCAGTGAACAGATGGTAGCCTAACGCTAAAGCCATTAGATTAGTGCCTGGCATAGAGTATGCTCTCTCCTCACCGTCAGAATAGCATTTGTTCCTTGCTGGCCCTGCACATGACTGAAATCAGAAATACGATGGTGGGGGCAATGTCAGGAAGCATGTCGAGATAGTTATAGCAAAGCAAAGGCCCCTCTTTAAAACAAAAGTCCCCAAATTGGGATTGTTTGCTTTGAGTTTGACTGTAGATCTCCAAGAGCTAAGCATTTAAAAGACTTAATCTAAAAAGTCAGACACAGAGAAAGGCTAACTGCAAATGTTCAGAGAAAGGAAAGAGTTCAAAACCAATGGAGACAAGGTGGAGACCCCGAGGGCACTAAGGACCCCTGAGTCTTCTGACTCACTGAAGAAGAAACCATTTAGTGACCAGGTCTACAGGAAGACTCGAAGACCAATTAAATAGAAATTTTTCTTTTTCCCTCAGATCTCCCATTGGACATTTGTTTCTGGCAAAAACCTTGTTTGGTAATGGAAAATAATGATTTTCTATCCTTTAAATCTTGCACCAGGAACTGTTCTGCTAAGACTAATAGTGTCTCTAATGAGACATTTAGAAGTAAAGCCCAGTGATTAGTTGGATTCTTTTTTAAGACCTACCAATTCTCTAAAGAAATGCTTTTCTAATAAATTAGGTGACGTCAAGTAATTATGTATTTAGCTATGTATCTCCTTCCTGCCTGTCTTGAATACTTGTTGCCAAAGAGGAACACTCTCTCTCTTACTGATCTTCCTTTAGCATACTATTACATAGAGTACAAAAATGTACAGCATCTCAAGAATGAATGCAAATTATTAGTGGACATGAATTGTGGAATGAGGTGTGGATCTTGCCAGCAATGACCTGGACTGCTTGGAGCACAATTGGCAGGGAAGGCGGTGGATTCTCTCCACCGGATCTACTTGGGTCTGTGAGCTTCAGAATTAAACTCATGGGTGAAAGGCCAATACAATGGTCTTCTACTGTCAAGTAAAATTCTCAATGTGAGTTAGGTTAGGTTTTTCTGAAACTTGGTTGCAATTTTACGTGGGTTTGCTCACCACTGGCGTCAAGTGCTTGCGAGTGTTCTCAGGACTGGTCCTTTAGCATGGCTTGGGATCTTAGTCCCCACGGGACCCTGGAAAGCTCTATCTGCTTTCTTTATAGCCTGGCTGCCAACTTTTTTGAGCTGCAGAGTCTTCTTTGCTCTCCAGCCCCACCCCTGGCTCTCTGCACTTCAGAAGATCGTTTTCCTCCCTGTGGTCCTGTCCCTCACCACTGTGCAGAGCTTTTCTGCCCTGGCTGAAGGTCTGGAGTGCCTCAGAGGGATTTCACTCAGTTCTCCTGTCCTGTCTGACTTGGGCATACTGTTTCTCTACACTCAGTGAAGGCCTGGGGCTAAATCGTGGTGAGAAAGTGCAACTCACAGTGCAGCTTGAGTCTTTGGGGTCCCAATCAGTTAAGTCAGCCCATTCATGGCCACTAAAACCTTGTTAAAGATTTGGCTAGTTCCGCGCTGGCCCCACGGCTTAGTGGTTAGGTGAGCGCGCTCTGCTGCTGGCAGCCCTGGTTCGGATCCCGGGCGCGCACCGATGCACTGCTTCTCTGGCCATGCTGAGGCTGTGTCCCACATACAGCAACTAGAAGGATGTGCAGCTATGACATACAACTATCTGCTGGGGCTTTGGGGGGAATAAATAAATAAATAAATAAATAAATAAATAAAAATTATAAAAAAAAAAAAAGATTTGGCTAGTTCCTCTTGCACCAGCCCATGACATATCCCTCCTCCTCCCATCACTCCACCAGAAGTGAAAGAAACTGCAGGTCTCCACTCTGCTAAGAAGGACGTTCTGGATTTTTGGTACATTTAGGTTTCTTTGCAACCTAAGCTCTCAGGATAGGTTTTAAAAATATGAATTTGTAGTTTATGTAGCTTGTTAATGTTATCTTGGTGTTGGGGGCAATCAATGTCTCATGCTTTCCTACTTCCCAACTGGAAGTGAGAATCCCCAGTCTGAATTCAGTCAAGTTGCAGCATACAAAATTAATATACAGAAACCTGTTGCATTTCTATACATTCATAATGAACTATCAGAAAGAAAAACGGGGGCTGGTCTCGTGGCTTAGCGGTTAAGTGCGCGCGCTCCGCTACTGGTGACCCCAGTTCAGATCCCGGGCACGCACAGACGCACTGCTTGTTGGGCCATGCTGAGGCGGCGTCCCACATACAGCAATGAGCAGGATGTGCAACTATGACATACAACTGTCTACTGGGGCTTTGGGGAGAAAGAGGGGAAAAAAAACCTAAAAGGAGGAGGATTGGCAATAGACGTTAGCTCAGGGCCGGAATTCCTCAGCAAAAAAAAAGAAAAGAAAATGAAGAAAACAATCCCATTTACATTTGCATCAAAAAGAATAAAATACCTAGGAGTAAATTTAACCAAGCAGGCAAAAGACCTGTACTCTGAAAACTATAAGACATTAATGAAAGAAATTGAAGGCGACACAAACGAATAGAAAGATATACCATTCTCATGGATTAGAAGAATTAATATTGTTAAAATGTCCATACGACCCAAAGCAATGTACAGATTCAATGCAATCCCTATCAAAATACCAACGTCATTTTTCAGACCTAGATCAAATAATTCTAAAATTTGTATGGAATGACAAAACAGCCAGAATAGCCAAAACAATCTTAAGAAAGAAGAATAAAACTGGAGAAATCATGCTCCCTGATTTCAAACTATACTACAAAGCTATTGTAATCAAAACAGTATGCTACTGGGGCCGGCCCAGTGGTGCAAGCGGTTAAGTGTGCGTGCTCCACTGCAGTGTCCCGGGGTTCACCGGTTCAGATCCCCAGCATGCACCGACACACCGCTTGGCAAGCCATGCTGTGGCGGGGTCCCATATAAAGTGGAGGAAGATGGGCCCAGATGTTAGCCCAGGGCCAGTCTTCCTCAGCAAAAAAAAAGGAGGATTGGCAGATGTTAGCTTAGGGCTGATCTTCCTCACACACAAAAAAAACAAAAACAGTATGGTACTGGCACAAAAACAGACACATAAATCAATGGAACAGAATAGAGAGCCCAGAAATAAACCCATGCGTATGTGGTCAATTAATCTATGACAAGGGAGGCAAGAATATACAATGGAGAAAAGACAGTCTCTTTAAAAATCATGTTGGGAAAACCCATTCTGTCATGGGTTGAAGCCCTGGGGCCAGGCATGGAGAAGGTTTACAGGAGAGGAGCCACTTAGAAAGATATCAGAGCACTGTACAGGAAGACTCAGGTTTCAGGTCAAGGTCTATTGCTTCATAATTGTGTAGCCTTAGATAAGTTAATTTCTCAGGCCTCTGTTTCCTCATTAGTAAAAGAAGGTGGTTGCAAACTCAATATCAATGGAGACAGAAGGTGAATTAGCTGAGCAGAGATGGTGGCAATTCGGAGAGCAAATGATTCTTTTAAAAGGCACTGTTGCATAGCTCCAGCTGAGTGTTGCCATGTAGGGGTCAGAGCCTAGTGTTACCAAATCCCCCAGTTGTGAGTAAAGCTGGAAATTTATGGCAACTGATTCCACTTTTAAAAACTATTATTTGGCCCAAAGAACATACTTCTGGGTCAGAGTGTAGTCCAAGAACTGTCATTTTATAACCTCTGCTTTGACTCCAAGAGTCCTTCAAGTGTAATAATTGGGTGTCAAGTTTCTTTGTTTTTGGCTTGTGACCTCTTGATATTCAAAGGCTCTGGATGGTAGTTGTAGCTGGGTATGACTAATAAATATTAGGAAGTAAATTAATTGTTGCTTCAGGAATATTGTTTTTTAGATAAAATCTTTCAAAACATGAGGTCATGGGGGAGTAGGAATGATGAAGGGGATCCCAGCTTGGTGGTGAGGCAGTTGAAGATCATTGGGCTAGGTCATCCAACACTTCTATAGTTCCTGACACATAACTGCCCTTCAAGAAATATTTGTTGCATGAGCAGATGGATGGATAGATGCATGGATGTATGGATGAACGGACAGACATGGATAGATGCATGGATGTATGGATGAATCATGGATGGGTATGTGGACTGATGGATGGATGGATAAACACAATATTATAGTCTCATCAAAAGTTCAAAAAGTCTTTGACTCTATGCATAATTTAGAATCACATGTCAGGGGCGATCAAAGAATGTACTAAGTAATGGCTGATTCCAGCTTCCAATACTACCCCTTTCTCCTTCTTCAATGCCTCGTTACACTTCGGTAACATTGCTCTTTCTCTCTTCAAGTCACTTTAGCCAGATTTCATCTGCATAAAAATTGTTGATGGCTTGAATGCACACATCATTTGCCTCTTGCCCAACCCTCTCTAGAAATGTCCCTAGGACATATAATGACACTAGGACATATAATGCAAGGATTTAGTTTTTACAAGAGGAGCATTTGATGCCAAATCATTTTGTCTTCCCCTTCCTAAGAAGGGTGTTATATCAAATAACAACAGAGAATGGAAAAGGACTTGATAACCAACCAGAGAGATGCTAGGGTTTTAGAACGAGAGACTTCAGAAGGGAAAGGATATGGGGTAGGGGGAGATGACAGAGGGAAAGCACATTTCAAGAAAGATTAGAGTTATAAAATAACCTGACATTTCTTCTCTTTCTTTTACACAATAAACACTTCTCAAAACTACACAAAAACACTTCCTTGTGATCTATTCATCAGAAGCACAGGTAGAGGGTATTTATCATAGCAGGGCACTTATTTCTAGAAAGCTAGACATTTTTGAAACTATAAATCCCTGTCAGGAAGCCATGGCACATGATTTACAGAGAATGTTACTTTTGAGAAACAGAAAGAGATAATGACTCTTTAAAATACACTCAGTGTCATTGTTGCTTCCAGCACAAACCTCACTGCATCAGATCGTTATGGTGGTGGCTAATTGGATGATTTTTCTGCTTTTTAAGGGCAAGGAATATACTTCATCAAAACCAATTGAGCTTTTTGACTATTCAAAAGCTGATGACCTGTGACTGAAGCTAATCCAAGTGTCTTTGCCTCTAATAAGAAACCTGATGAACTGGTGATGAGAGGAATAGCTGAGTAGAAACTCTAGGAAAAGCTCCAGAAAAGCCAATCAGGGTTCCTGATAGTGAAATCAATCTTATTCTTGATCTTCAACTCCTCCAAGCACCCTCATGACAAATGGAATGGGTATTCTCTCTCAACCTGGATGACCATGATTAAAGCTTTGGAAAACAGAAACTAAGAGAGTCAAAAATAGAAGTGTCATGTCCCCAAGGATTGTGGCAATGGCTTCCCCCAGCCACCAGAGGGCTCTAGAAGGAGGAATAACCTATTTCTGTGCAGGCCCAGTGGCAGGACCTCAGCTCTGCATATCAAACTCAAACGAAATCCATAAATTACAAGAGGTTCTTTTTTATACACAGTTTTCAAAACAAATATGGCTCTTGTTGCCTTAAAATTACCTATAGAGGCAGGAGAGTGAAGCAGAAATGGATTCAAGATGTGCTCTGCCACATGTTTGGAACAGGAGTCAGCAAACTAGAACCCCTGGGTCAAATTTGGCCCACCATCTGTTTTGTCAATAAAGTTTTACTGAATCATAGCCTAGTCATTTATGTAACGTCTACGTTTTCTTTTGTCCTACAAAAGCATAGCTGAATGGCTGCAATAGAGACTATGTGGCCCAGAAAGCCAAAAAAAAATTATTAATTACTCCTAATCTAGAAGAATCATTCAGCCTCAGTGATTTTTAGCACTGACATCTATTTAATAATGTGAATCATACATCTCCACATCCTCTAGTTCACAGGATATTAAGATGCCCCAAGATGCCTCTATAAAATCTTTCTAAATAAAACTCTATTAGCTACACACCTATTAGAATGGCCAAAATAAAGAACATGGAAAACACGAAATGCTGGCAAGGATGTGGACTAATAGGAACTCTCATTCATTGTTGGTGGGAATGCAAAATTGTACAGACACTTTGGAAGATAGTTTGGCAGTTTTTTACAAACTTTAATATACTCTTACCATACAATCCAGCAATCACGCTCCTTGGCATTTAATCAAATGAGTTGAAAATTTATGTCCACACAAAGCCAGCATATGGATATTTATAGCAGCTTTGTTCATAATTGCCAAAACGTGAAAGCAACCAAGATGCCCTTCAGTAGGTGAATGGATAAATAAACTGTGGTACATCCAGACAATGGAATATTATTCAGCAATAAAAAGAAATGAGTTATTGATGAAAAGACACGGAGGAGGCACTGGCCCCATGGTGTAGTGGGTAAGTTTGTGCGCTCCACTTCAGTGGCCCAGGGTTTGCAGGTTCGGATCCCAGGTGTGGACATACATACTGCTCATCAAGCCATGCTGTGGTGGCATCCCACATACAAAAAATAGAGGAAGATTGGCACAGATGTTAGCTTAGGGACAATATTCCTCACACACACACACACACACACACACACACACATACACAAGACATGGAGGAAGCCTAAATGCATATTGCTAAGTGAAAGAAGCCAATCAGAAAAGGCTACATACTGTATGGTCCCAACTATGCGACTTTCTGGAAAAGGCAAAACTATGGAGACAGTTAAAAGATCAGTGGTTGCCAGGGATTAGGGGAAGGGAAGGATGAATATGCAGAGCACAGATGATGTTTACAGCAGTGGAGGTATTCTGTATGATACTATAATGGTGGGTACACGTCATTATACTATTGTCCAAGCCCATAGAATGTACAACATCAAGAGTGAACCTTAAGGTATATTGACTGTGGGTGATGATGATGTATCAATGTAGGTTTGCCAACTGTAACAAGTGTAGTACTCTGGTGAGGGATGTGGATAATGAGGGAGGTTATGCATATGTTGGGTATATATATATGTAGGGGGTATAGGGGAAATCTCTGTACCTTCCACTCAGTTTTGCTTTGAACCTAAAACTGCTCTAAAAAAATAAAGTCTATTCAAAAAAACCCACCTCTATTAGTTAATGAGATTGTGAGGGCCATCAAGAGCTGTTTGCCAACTGTTTCCAGTTTGCACCTTCTGAACATCTGATTCAACTGTACTTCCCTGCTGTTGGGTAGGACCATGTGACTAGTTCTGGCCACAGTGGTTAAGTAAAAGTTACATATATAATTGCCAAGCTGAAGCAAGACCTTCCAGAGCTCTCTTTTCCCTTTGGCTCAACAAATGGGAAATTCAAGCTTGTGACTGCTCCGAGCGACAATGATGAGCAGAGCCCCCAGCTGACCTCTGGTGGATATAGAGCAGAGCAAGAAATAAGGCTTTCTTGTTCTAAACCACCGAGCTTTAGGGGTTGTTTCCTCAGCAAAATCTAGCTTACCTTGACTGACATAAAGATGATCAATAACTATGGTATTGTATTTTCAAAACTGTTACTTCTCCCTGCCCTACTCTCTTGTCAGTCAAAGACATGGCACATTTAAGGAAGCAAAGTTGACCCAGGCATGAATTTCAGTCTTCACTCAAAAATCTCTTCAACAGCTAAAGGACTCTAAGCACTTTATCCATGGAAATTTCTACTAAAATCTTGGTCTCCTATTTTCAAGCACCTCAAAATTCCAAGAAGTCTCTCTCTCACTTTCTTCCCCCTAAAGAACTCTCCTATTCACGCCTGTCTGTCAAGCCACTTGGTTTCACCTTCACACAGCGTGTAGCCTCCCAGGGAGAGAAGTTCTTCCTCCCTGATCAATTTTCTCCCAAGAATCACAGCTTTTGCCCCTCTTCAGAGAGCACAGGAGGAGAATGATCCTAATCAAGTCAAAAGGCCAGAGAACGTTGTGAACCCCACTGTGAATCATCATCATTTCTGCTAATATTTGAGTGTCTCTATTGCCATCTATTTTGTTTTCTTTCTCAATCAGTTCAGAAATCAGGTAGGAAGCAGGTGGTTATTAGTTTTGGGCCCCTCAAACCCCACCGAAGACCAAATGGGAGCCTCTCAGGAAGTTTCCGTAACAACAGTTCAATGGTCACACATTATCCCTTGCTGTGTGGGAGGGTCATGGCTGTGATAACCATGGAGAGTAAGATGGTCACTCCTTGGTGCAGCCTCGTACAGGGACGGGTCTTTTCCATCTAAGACTCCTTCCTGACACTGTCAGGTTTGCAGAGTAATCCAATTCCCATAGTCCAATGGTCCAATTCCGACAGAAGATCAACACTTTCACTACCTGTATGCAAAGGGCTCCTTGAGCCCCCAGAGCAACCTCAGTCTCTACCAGCAGGTTTCCAACCAATTCCAGACAGCCCCTCCTCCTCCACACTGTCAGCCAGTTCTGCTCTTCTTATCTTCCCATCCAAACCTAAAATCTCCCTCGTTGCACTGATGCAGAAGGAAATGCACAAGTACTTGAGGAAGATGAGCAAAAATTCACTGGAAAATACCCCCTGAAACTCTCCTTGCAATATCACGTGATGCCTAGCTGTTTCATCCTTCAGACATACAACTTTGACTTCTTCACAAGTGTTTTCTGGATGTTACTGTGTAGCGCCAGAGAATGGCAACTTTGATCAAGCCATGGAACTCACCTCTGAGACCTATAAACCATGGCTGACTGATGACCTGCTACATCCCCTGGGTGCATGATGACTACTTTCAGGGCTATAAACAAATTCAGCTGCTGACAAAGTCCAACCTACAGCTTTCTGATTATAGAAAACAATCTGGAATCTTCTTTTATTCACTCATAAAATCCAGTGGGTCACCAAGTCTTGCTGCAATGTCTTGCAAGACTCTCTTCTCTTTTCAATTTTCTCTACTCTTATTCTTTTTCAGATCCATGGCATCTCTTGCCAGGACAGTAGCAATAACTAACTGGTCCTGTTGCCCACAGTCTCCACCCGCTGGAGTCATCGCCATAGTGGTCACTGTGGAATATGATTACCTGATTGCCTCACCACGGCTCAGCACAGTGGACAAGAGCATGAGTGTTAGTGTCGGAGAAGAACAAGGTTCAAGTCCTGCCTCTGCCACTAACAGGGCAAGTCCTTTAGCCACTCCAGGCAGTGCTTTCTTCAACTCAGACTAGGAATAACAATGGCACCTATTTGGTAGAGTTTGGGAGGACTGAATGGAGTAATGCAAGTAAGGTTCTTAGCACAGTGTTTTGGCATCCAGTAAGTGCTCAATAAATGTTTATTATTATCATATATTGATATATCAATATCAATGATTATTATATATTATCATATAAATCATGATATGATTTATATCATATACATCATATAATATATATTATCATATATGTCATATGTCACCCATGACATATATCATATGACACATCACATATCGTATATCATATTATGACATATTGTATATTGTATCATATATGACATATATTGTATATTGTATCATATATCATATAATCTGAGCATTTGAGGCCCTGCAAATTCTGATCACAGCAGATGTTCAATTCCCATCTCCTACCAATCTGCACAGTGGATCTGACTCCTTCATCCAGAGGGTCTCCCCCTATACTCCCCAGACACTGCTGGTCCACAAACCCCTCAACTGGAATATTGGAACTTTATTTTTACCTCTAGTGTGCCTGCCCCCAAAATGTAAAAAGAACACTCATTGTGTCATATATTTTCAACAAAACTTTTCACTAGGAGACAATACTCTAAAATTACCCATGGACGTGGATGTTACTTTCTGAAATCTGGACATATTTTTTGATGTCTAATCATCTTTATCTCTAAGAACGAAGACCATCTTTTCCAAGCTGAAATATGCTGCCACCTCTAATGCCCACATGTATACTCTCCTCAGACTCACCAGAAGGCGGAGTGCCTGCATAAAGTAGGGAGCTTCAGGACTCCCTCACAAGGGGACAGTTATTTGCTCCAGAATTCATAATCCAGTGACACTATTTTCTTTATGATTACCAGAGGCCCAGAAGATGGAAGCATCTCAGCTCTTGCAGTTCTTCATCAATACTTGTCATAGCACAGCCCACGCTTCCTATTATTAAAATGAACTTTTCTGTGATCTGCAGTCATCTAAATTTCAGTTACTGACTAGAACACCTGAGTTACCTGAATTCTGAATTGGTGAGGTTTCCTATGCATGCTTCATTTCATTCCTGGTAGCTTATGCAGAGGGGAAGCATCACAATGCTTAAGAGCACAGACTCTGGAGCCAGGCTGCCTGGATTCAAATCCTGCCTCTGCCACTTCCTAACTGTGTGATCTTGGATAAAATGCTTAATCCTCTGTGCCTCAGTTCCCTCATCTGTAAAATGGAAATAACCACGGCACCTATCTCGTAGGTTGTTGTGAAGATTGAACGAGTCAATATGTGTAAGTAATCAGAACAGTGTGCGGTACACAGTGAGCACTACATGCGATTTCATCACTCCTAACATTACTACTTTGTGGTCAGCAATCACAGTTGTCCTGGAGCATCAGAGACAAGTAAAAGAGGAGCAGGTGCTGAATCAGCCATCTTGAAGGCAGCTCAGCAAAGGAAACCTTGTCGATAGATTCTACCCTACTTGGAGTCAAGGCTTCCAGCAATGGCCACAAGAGGGGAAGAGGCAATGCAAAATTAAAAATAGAAAGGATTACTTATTTACCCTCAACTTCACTTTCAGAAATTCAGGATGGTTAAAAACCCATAGGGAAAGATATGGCTCTAATAACTGGTGATGGTTCATAAACAGCCACCGAGGAGACTCCAACTATTGAGATACTTATTGATGGGGGACCTTGGCAGTGCCCAGAAATACTGCTCTGCCACGAGACACAGACTCCCCATACCTCACAAATATTTTCACCTCACAACATGATTTCCATGTTCCCTGCAGTAAGAATACTTTCTCACCTCTATCATTCCTACAAATGTCTACACATATTACCTGAGTTCACTTTTATGGATTTCCACTATTTTTCTTTCCAGCTTCTGCGACTGCTTGGGGAAAATCTCAAACTCACTGATGTAATTCTCAGGATGCTCATCAGGATCATAATCACCGAGCTCAGCTGTAACCAATAAAAAATAGAGAGAGAGAGATTAAAAACAACAAGAGCAGCGTGCACCTGGAGGCTCCTGCCACCCAAAAGTAGAGCTTGGAATAAGCTCACCCAAGAAATGTATGTATATCCATGGAAAGACCACAGCCTGAGTGTCTAGAGGCTCATATTCTAGTTCAGATTTAACTGTGTGGGCTGCTTGGGCTCTTGCCAACCTCTCTGGGTCTCATTTTCTTCATCTATACAATAAAGGAATTTAAATCACTGGTTCTCAATGGGGCCCTATTGGCATTTTGGGGGTTAAACAATTCTTCATTGTTTCAGACCGTCCAAGGCATGGTAGGACATTTAGTGCCCCTACCCTTAAGGTACTAAGTGGTAGTGGCACACCCAGTCATTGTGACCACCAAAAGTGCCTGCCCCCCATATTTCTAAATGCTCCCCAGGATAGAAAGTGGCACTGCTTCTACTTGGAAACCACTGGACCTTCCTCAAGGATCCTTTCACAGCTAATTTTCTCTGAGTCTAGGAATTCCCTGGCGGGAGCCACCTGCTCTGACATTTGTGCAGGTGTGTCTCATTCAATGAAAAAAATCACAACATGAAGGCCCCCAAGAGGATTGCACTTAAAAATAAATGGATTGCTCTTCAAATTAAAGAGTGTGTATCTAAGTATGGACAAGCATCCAGATGAAGGCTGCTGCTGGATTCTAATATAGGGCACCTCCAGAGGGCCCTTAAGGGTAAAAAGAAATGCCTGCACATCTCTGAGCCCCTGGAGGATCTAGGAGAGGATGGACCTAGGATGTGCATTGACCACAGCCTGGAGCAGCAAAGGTGATGCTCTGGCAGTGAGAATACTTTCTACTGATTCCACAAGCTTGCTAAGGAAAATGAGCTAGAAGGGGCAAATATCTCAGGAAGAAATGGCACCGGAGAGTAGATTAAAGATGGTGGGAAAATTGTATTAGAAGAATTTGATCACTAATATGACTTTAAAGTAGACAAAAATCAATATGTCTTGAGCACATCTGCGAAATCACATCCAACTCTGTAATTTGTCTCCACTGTCCCTTCATTGTTGAATCATCTAATGACTGTAAAAGGACAAAACTGGGAGAAGAGCAAAGCTCTTTAAAGCTTCTTAACAGAATCCAAATTACAGAGTTCTTAAAACAACCTAAAATGTCTACCACATGGGGAAGGACTTATAAAATAAGACCCAAAATACCATCAACCATAGGGGGGAAATTGGTTAATTTGATCATATAAAAATTAAAATATTTCTGCCCATTAAAGGATATCAAAGTCAAAATAATAGATGGTAAGTTGAAAGAATATATTTGCAAAATCTAAAGCTGACAAGGGCTAATGTCTAGAATAAAGAAGAAATCCCTACAAATCAATAAGAAAACAGGCAGGAAAATGGTCAAAAGATATAAATAGCCAATTCATAGGAGGGAAAACCCAAAGGGCTAGTGTATGGAAGGATGCTCAAACTTACCAGTAATCAGAGCTCTGCAAACCAAAATAAGCCATCACTTTACACCTTTACACATCACTTTACACTTTACATAAGACGGGCAAGAAGCCGAGGAAGTCAGATAATTCTATGTGTTGGCAGAGACATGAGGAGATGGACATACTTATACACTTCTGGAGGATTCTTAATGCATGTAGCTCTTCCAGACAGCAAGCTGGGAGTATTTAGTGAAACATTATGACCCAGCAATCCCACTTATGGGCACATATTCTAGAAAAACTCTGGCTACAAAAAAGGATATGGAGGCAACTTGGTGTTCATTGTTGGTGGGAGCAATAAATAAAATGGGCGGTGTACCCCACTGGATACTCTATAGCAATTAAAAGCAACAGAATAGATGTACACTCAGCAATGTGAACAAGTCCCCAAAACAGTATTCTGAGCATAAAAAGGAAGAAATAAAATGAGTTCTATAACTCCATTTAATTTATGAGATGTGCAAGTATATACACACAAACAATACTAATCATTTTATGAGGATGTAAGGAAAGTCAAAGATATGTATGAACCTAGTTGTTGCCTTTAGGAATGGAAATGGAGAATAATGAAAAAAGGGAAATCACTCAATCTATTGACAGATGGGCCCAAAGGGACCAATGATGAGGATGGGCCATGAACTGATGATTAACTCAACCTAAGTTTCAAAAGAAACCCACATAATGTACCCACACATGCACACAAACACACACACATACATATGCCCCTGTGGTCCGGCTATGGGCCTAAAAATTTAGGAGATGGTATAATCCAATGCCCCCATTTTCCACAGGGAATGGACCACAGATACGAAACTGGGTCATCTTTAATGCCAGTTTCAGCTTGCATGGTGGTTGGTGAGGGAGGGTGTTGTTTGTGGGGGCACTTTTCCTTCCAGGAAAATCTGAGGTACAATGGACTTGTACTGCTAAACACTGCAAGTAAGAAGCCTGGCAAATGCCACAAAACTAACAGAAGAAATGCCATGGAACCCACACAGGGTTCCTGACAAGGCAAATGTCAACGCATCCCCCATCACAGGCCCTGCTTTCTTGTCCCTTAAAGCTTGTCTTGAACTCTGACTTCACCTGAAACAGAGGCAGTTTATAAACGATTAAGGGCTTCTAACGATTCAACTGTGTTTTCCATACCAAAAAGAGTTGAGTAAGCAGCTTGTGCTTCTCTCTCCTACATGTGAGGTCGAGGGTAAAGTTGTGGCAAATGACATACAGCACTCTGGATGGCTCACAATTTGAAACAGGCCCTAGCACTTTTCTAAGAGAATTTCCCTGTCAGAAAAATCCAAAAAGTTGAAGCAAAAGGATGAGTGTGATTGGGTGATGGTAAGCCTAAAGGGCAAGCTTGGCCATGGCATTTCCCCTGCTCTGGGGAGGACTCATTCCAAGTGAACTTGCGATACAAGACGTTACAGCTCTAGGGCCAACTCCTTCAGGAGCCTTCCCTGACTCCCCCTGCTGGGTCAGGGGCCCTCCTGAGGTCGTAGCAGGGATTCGTGTGTCCCTCTATTTAGTTATTAACACATCATCACAATGGCCTGTGTACTTGTCTGTCCCCCCACCCCCACCCCCCACAGGGACTTTATACTGCAGTGCTTGCCACCTAGCAGCTGTTCCGTAAATGTTCGGAGAACACAAGTAGAGAAACAAAGCATATGTTGGTGCAATTTAGACAAGTGCCCTGGTTCACTTCACACATTTAGTGGAGAACTTATGATGTGCCAGCCACGGTAGGCTGCAGTGAAAAAGACACCGAGAGTCCTACTTCTGTGGAATTTAGATTCCACACAGGGGGGAATGCAAAATAAGTCCAAAACAACTCAACAAGATAATTTCAGATACAAGTGCTTAAAAGACAACAAAACAGGAGTGTGAGAAAGAATGACGTGCAGGGTGCAGTCTACTTTAGAAGTAGACTTCTCAGAGGCAGTGACGTCTGAACTGAGTTTTGAATACCTAGAAGGAGCCACAGACCCACATGTGTTGAACACACCAGGCAGAGGTGATAAGGACAATAATGTCGCCATGTTGCTGTTTTGTAGAAGGAAAACGAAAAATATTTTTACAAGAAAGGATATAAATAGATTCCTGGGGTGCTGTGTGTTGTGTTTGTTTTGCAACTGGTATTTTGAAAGAAAATGCATGCATTGCATGTATCGAATATGCTCACTGTATTCAGTGTGTACAGGTAGCAAAACTCTAGGTGGCTGTCTGTTCTTTATATACTCAGAATATATTGAAGCTTAAATCATGCTCCTTCAAAGAGCACCAGCAAACAAGAAGCCAAAGAAAAGTCACGTGGCCTCCCGTTTTCTCAACATTTACTCCACATTCCTGATCACTCTCCCTAAGCATAAGCAGTTCCGACACAGCAGATCGTTATCTGCATTTGTAATAATCTCTAGAGCTGCTGAAGTATCACCCGAGCATCAGAGAACTTAATGAGTTCAGCTTTTACTGGATTTGCCTCAAATGGCCCATGGACACTGCTGCATTTTAGCGCTGAAAGGTCCTTTTGAGGTCTGCCAGTCCATTTCCAACGCTACAGCATCTGTGTGTGTGGTCAGTGGTAACAGCATTGAGGGATAAAAGAGGGCCCTAACCGTCTGGATGGAGCCTGTGTGGCTTTATTTCAAACGTCAAACAGGATGGCGAGCTTCCCATTACAGACCCATATTGAGTTTGTCCTTGGAGAATTGACCATAACTCACTAATGCCTAAACGCATTCTGAAATCCTCTATGCCGGTCTGTTGCTTGGATTAGTATCGATTCACTTTTCCCTTATGGAAGACAGTGCTCCCTAACTGGGAATCTGCAGTCTTCACAGGGATGGAAGATAACTATGGGGTTTTAACATCCTTAGCTCTGATGCAAGAAAGGCGGCTTGCGGAAGCACACACTCCACCTCGGGGCAGAGGGAAGAGTGATTTCCCATCACAGCATCACTGTAGTTCTGACTTGACACATGAATATCTCCAAGGGTTTTAACACCTCTGCCAAAATCCGCCACACAGCACTCGGGTGCTTTCAGGGGGAGGGGAAGCAGCACAGACACACTCTTCAGACCTCTCAGAGAGCACACATGCCTGGAGACGAGTCCAAGGAACTACGTCACAGCACAGAGCATCCCGGGGACAGTGTTGGCAACAGTGAAACCCCCCGGACAGGGATGGCTGTCTCTCTGAAGCTGTGAATGAGGCCTGGAACTCTGATGGGCAGACGACCGTCATGATCCGCTTATGACCCATCGTGAGCTCCTTTGTTATTCCAGACTCTTTACGAGGGTGACGTGCTCACTTGGTAATCTCCCTCTCCATCCCTCCTCTCTTCTCCTATCTCCCCTCCCTGCCCTCTCCTTCTCTCATAAACATGTCATTAGCATTCATGCTACAAATTGCTGGATCACCCAGGTCCCTCCAAACTGGCCCCGCTGCCAGCTGCCTCCCAATGGGCCCAGGAGAACAGAACACCTGAGTCCTTCTTCACTTGGGTCCTGGGCCCATCCCCATGGCGATGCGCTGCCTCGGGCCCTTCCCTCAAACAGCTTGTTCTTACAGGTGGAAACATCCAGAAGCCCACCCTGGGTCATATGTGCTTCTGTTTGCCACTGCCTCACACTCTGGGGCTTGTTGAACCCTGAAAATAAGTCTCCTGAAATCTTTACACGGCAGTGAAGGAGGTATGACCACCCCATTTAATATATGAAGAAACAAACTAAGGAGCTTAAATAATTTGTCTGGTGTGGAATCACCAGGAAATGAGAAGTAAGCTTCAAACTGAGGTACAACAGACTGTGACCTGGTGCTCTCCTCACCATGACCCATGGCTACAAAAGCCGAGAATTAGACACCGTGTACATGTACACATATATACATATACTACACATATGAATACGTACACGTATAAAAATGCTTTGACACTTCATTTCAAATGTCTGAAATGACACCTGTTTGACACCTATCTCCCTGGACACAGTTTCCTCCCTCAATATACCCATTAGGCCAACACCTGGCGGCCAGAGCTCAGAGCACAGAACACCCCACGTCCCTTCAGAGCCTCTTATCAAGTCACGCACTCAGGCCCCTTTGAAAGAGAGACTCTGAGCTCTACCACAGGGCCTGGAGGACCTTTGTTCTTGCAGAGGCCCCTCTGACCACCACAGCCCAGCCTTCCACCAGGGTGCCACTGGCTCGAGGGGTAAGGTGAGTAGGGGCTGTGTTGCTAAGTACCCAGCCCTGCCTGAGCTCAGACCACGAACACGGGCAGGATGGGCACAGGTGGGGGAGGAGGGGGGCTCTGAATAGCCAGAGCTCTACAGTCCAGTGCCAGTGTAGGGGGGGTGAGGGTGGGGCAGCCACGGCCACACTTACCTTGAACAATACAGGCACCCAGGTAGGCAGCGTCTGAAAAGGAGCAGAGCAGTCGGCCGTGGAAAATGTCTCTCTTAATTTGCAGGAACAAGAGGTACCTGCAATACAAAAGGAGAAAGAGTCGCCCTCAGTTTTGGCTGAGGCCTGGAAGAAGAGGAAGGATTGTTCATGCCTATCTACTGGGTCACCAGAGCCCTACCCAGCTCCAAGGAGTGGCCGAGACACGCCAAGCCCCTCAGAGGACAAGCAGAGGAAACTGAGAGGGGCCCTCTGAGTCCAGAAAATCTGAAGTGTCTGCGGCAGCTTCCAAAGCTGGGTGGCTGGCCCTTTTCAAAGATACACGAGAAGGACTGAGGAAACCCACAGGGCCCAGCAGTGACTGTTCCTGGCAGGAACTCCCACATGATGACAACCACGGCCACTGTCACCACCACTCACACCTCAGGTACATGCTGCCCAGGTTCTGTGTGAAATGGAGAGTCAGGAGATGGAGTCAGTCAGTATACGAGGACCAGTCTTGGGGGCAGACAGACTCACAATAGTCAATCTCAGAATCTCAGAAAGACTTGGTTGTGAGGCCAGGAGCCAACGTCTTCACATCTAGAGCTGTTGTCTGTTTAGTGTCCTCTCCCCTTTCCAGGGACGGCAAACTCAGACGCCACAGAGCTAGGCAGACCTGATAATGAGTGAATTGCGAGGGCTGAGGGGTCGGGGGGCAGGATGGAGAGTGCTGGCTCCCGTGAAGGGGTCGCCCTGCGCAGCTCCAGCCAGGGCTCCCACAGAAAGGCAGGCCAAAGGCGTCTAGCTTTTCGAGAAAACCAAGGAGACTGGATTTAGAAGTGAAACCCTTTGAATTATAATGTTGCAACAAATTCTGTTTTTGAAAACACTGTAGAGCCAAACAAAAAATACACAATTCAGCCAGGGGAGGGGACAGGCCAGTTAGGAACCCCTGGCTCAGGCCCCTCCTGTCACTGTCCCCTCTGCCCTCTGCGCTGATCAAGCCGTCCTCAGATCTGCTGTCTTTCTCCTGTCAGCCAGGTTGGTTCTCTCCTTCAAGGCTCAGGCTTGGGTCTACTGGTTCTGACTAAAGTTACTTTGCAGATGTGTACAGCTTCTTCCTGTGCTCATTTGAGAGTTTAACTCTCAGAGACCCATCTTTATTTTCCTTTCCAGGTTCTTGGGATGGGGAGGGGACACCACTCAATCCATCCCAGGTACCACCTCCAGTGCTCAAACAATCTGACCTTTACTCAACTTGTGAGAATCATAGGCACAACCCCATCCAGAGAGTGTCAGTAAGGAGCTCAGATCACACAGGCGCTGCCACCCCCAGGCGCTGGAGCTCGCCTTCTCTGGGCGCTGGTTCCCCTAAAGCACACTGGACACCCTGCAGGGCTCAAGGGCTCACTGGTGTTTCCATTTGAGGAATCTTTATCCCACACTTGCTTTATACGTGCACAGTGCTGGGCACTGGGGACATGGTGGTGGCTCAGATGACACTCTCTGTCCCCAACTTTGTATGGAATTGTGTGCAGGGGATAAAGGCAGTCCCTAATAAATTTCATATCTAGAGTTTGGTGTGCATTTTGTCAGAGGAACAAGATTGCACTTGGTAGATAAGGACCCACAGCAGCTCCCTAAACCGGTGCCTCTCACACTTGAGCGAGCACGTGAACGACCCAGTGGAGATCTTGTTAGAATGTGGATTCTGGTTCAGTGGGTCTGGGTGGGGCATAAGAGCCCATATTTATAATAAGCTCCCTGGTGATGCTGTGCTGCAGGCCCATGGACCACACTTTGAGTAATAAGGTTCTAAACCAGAGGTTCTCAGCCCTGACTGCACGTTAGAATCACCTGCTGAGCTTGTGAAAAATACCAACACTGTGGTCCCTACCCCAGACCCAATTAAATCAGAATCTGGGTCTCCACAAAAACTTGTGTGCAAATGTTCACAGCAGCATTATTCATAACAGCTAAAAGGTGGAAACAGCCCAAATGCCCAACTGATGAATGGATAGAAGAATGTGGTATATCCATACAATGGGATATTATTCTGCCATAAAGAGGAATGAAGTACTGATAGATGCTACAACATGGATGAAACTTGAAAATATTAAGCTAAGTGAAAAGAAGCCAGTCACAAAATACCGCATATTGCACAATTCCACTTATATGAAATGTCCAGAACAGGCAACTCTATAGAGACAGAAAGTAGATTAGTGGCTGCCAGGGACTGGGGAAGGGGAGAATAGGGAATGATCCCTTGGGCACTGGGTTTCCTACTGGGGTGATAAAAATGTTCTGGAATTAGATTGTGGTGATGGTGGCACAACTTTGTGCACACACTAAACCCACTGAAGTGTACACTGTAATGTCTGCCCCTAAATACTAACACTTTTGAGAATCCAAATTGCCTTAGTAGAGTTCTCAAATTTTGACATGCTTTAAAATTACCTGGAGGGCTTATGAAAATACAGATTGCTGGGCCCCATCCCAGGTCTGGGACAGGGGCTGAGCTCCCAGGGGATGCTGATGCTGTGGGTCCAGGGACCTCACTTGGAGGACCATGGCCAGAGACCACTCAGAATGTCAATATCACAAAACACTTGAAATGATCGAATCTTTCCTTTTTTAAAGCTTGTAAACTACCAGGCCAAAGGTCACGAGGTTTCCTCTCTACTTGCTGACTGTATGCACTGAACACAAAGCATTCCTTTCTACTTTTTGATGAGTTTTGTAGTGAAAAAGAGTTTTGAATAACTGTTTACTGATGAATGAGAGGTTTGGGTTCTAATCCCATAACTCAGAAATCAAGTGTGACGAAAGCTTCCCGAGAAAAGAAAATCAGCTTTCACAACATCCGAGCTTGGGTCCCTGCTCATATCAGTGATCTCTAGAGAGAACCATGGATTATCGTGGATTCAGCATAATCCACTCAGCCTTACAAATGGCTTCAGGTTCAAACGCTCATTTTTTAATATGACAGCCACCAAATAAATAAATAAATAAATAAATAACGCCTCTTCCTTTGGTATCACTCACATGAAAGGATTAAGGAACAAAAGCACAAGAGGATCTGGGGCCTACATTACTGTGCACCATTAATGACATTGCTTCTCTACCTAATATGAATTCAAAGACGGCTCTTACTAAAAAATTAAAACCAACATACGTTGATTATATTCAATTGTATACAGCATTTACAAAAGCCTCAGAAATCTAAAGAATTGTAAGATGACTGCATAAATGGAGAGACAAAGGATGAAAAATGATTTCAAATATCCTTTTTTGTGAGTACTTTTGGTGTTTTGTTCTTTTAAACCTGCCTTTTTCTCAATGTTCCTTTACCCCTGAGCATGGTCATGAGTGTGGTCTTAATTCCTCATATATTAAACTCTTCTTAAGTTTTAGGTTAATTTTACAATAAAATAACAATTTATAAAACAGAAAACCTAAACACTTTCAAGATAGGGTTTCAACCATAAATACCAGGGACATTCCACAGATTCTAGATTCGTTTTGAATTCTAAGGACTGTGTTGACTAAGAAAAGCCCATTTCTACCTGTGCAAGGACATGATATTGTCTTAATTTCCTGAGGAGACATAAAAATGTTCACAATTTTCCACTATTCATACCTTAGCTATTCAGTCAAATGCAGGGAAATGCTAGCAAGTTTAATTGAGAGGGGTTTAACCAGGGTTATTAACTAAAACTTTGTACTCTTACTTTCAAATGAGACTTTTGTCATCAATAAAAGATCCATCCTTAATTTATATTGTGACACATATTCAATTTTTACTCCCCAGACAAGAATTTAAAGAAAACAAATGACGAAAGTGAGCCATTTTGGCACCTGACAAAATAATGCCTGGCATTAGTATTTGATTTGATCTTCCCAATCACACAGTTAGCCCCTGGAGGGCAGGGTGTATCTCTCTGTTTTTTCTTTTTGTTTTTCATACAGCCCCCACCCCCTGGACTATACAGAGAGTAGGAACTGATGAAGAACTTGTCAAATAAATGAATAAATTTTTCAAACCAAAAGCAGGCCAAAGCCACACACTGTATGATTCCATTTATATGAAACAGCCAGAACAGGGTCTTTTTGGGGTGTCTTTTTGGGGTGATGAGAAAATGTTCTGGAACTAGATAGTCGCAATGGTTGCCTAACACTGTGCATGTTTGTAATGCCACTGAATTATACACTTGGAAATGGTGACACTAACTTATATGTGTGAATTTTACCTCAATTAATAAAAAAGCTGGCCAGATTGCAAAATACCAACACCACTTCTAATGTCCATCATCTATGTATCCGTCCTTTCCACACACACACCCTGCCCCCGCCCCCAAGCACGAACCTCACTAAATGGCTGTGCACAAATTAATAGCAGAGAACGAAACCATCTGCTCCCTTCCAACGTCACCTCAGTGCCACTGTGGTCAAGCTTTACTGACGCTCGTGGATAACAAGAAAGCAAAGTATCCAAGAAACCCATACATTCCCCTGCAAGTGAAGATCAGAGCAAACTGCATTTGCTTCTCTGCTGCGTTCAGACCTATGCAGAGCATTCTGAGAGATGGTTATGCATAGTGATCTTTACTGTCACCTCATCAGATCCTCATCAGCAACTAAGCACACATCGGCTCTTCTCCATCCACCGAGTTGGCCCTCCCGGGACCCTGCTCAGCTGCATTGACTGAGGCTGTTCACAGAAGGTGGGCTGAATTTATCTACTCCCAAGTACCTCCACAGTAAAATTTCAGAGTTTTATTTATATAGATCTTACACATTTCTTGTATGTTTATTTATAAGAAATTTATGTTTTGTTATCGCTATTGTAAAAAGTAGCACTTTTTCCCATTGCATTTGAGAAATAGTTACTGCTTATGTATAAATAAAGCTGTTGTTTTAGGATATTAACCTTGTACCCACGGACACAAGCCATTATTAATTGTGGGTAGAGGGTGGGGAAGGGGGGCTGGTGGAGAGCTTGGAGAGATCCCGAGAGGACACCACCAGGTTTAAGTGCTCTCTGGAGCTCTGAGAAGGATTCCTGCACCCCTCAGCGCCCCAGGCTTGGCTGAATGGAGTGAGGTGTCGAGGCCAGACAAAGAAATCGCAGAGTAGTTTAGGGGAAGTGTTCTGTTTGGGACTGTGAGAACACTGAAGAAATAGCGGCATGATGTGTTTAAGCAGAGATGAAACCTTAGAGAGTATACACGAGTTTCCCTGAGGCTGACGCGTGGCACGGAAGAGGCTGAGCAGTTTCTGCCTGTCGCAGGGGTGAATACAGAGTGCTGAGCCAACGAGTGAAAGAGACCTGGAGTGGGGAGCACAGACGGCAGAGTCTACAAACTTGCAGGGCAGACCATGGCAGGAACCACAGGTCACGACAGCATGTGCTAGTGCACGATAGAGGCCAGGTGGGACCAGTTACCTCCAGAGAGGAGGCAGCGGGGAAAGAGGCCAGCAACCAAAGGCCAAATCACATAAGTCACGCCAGGGGAGGACTCAGAGGACTGTGCAGGAGAGGGCCATCCCCCTCACTGCCATGATGGCATGCAGCTTCCCCTGCCTCAGGATGCCACTCTGGGGATGGGAAGCTCTTGATATGGGAAAAACACCCCAATATAGGGTATGAGCTCTCAAGTGACTATGTTTAAATTACAAATTCACTGAATAATTTGCTGAAAGAGATCAAATTCTTAACTGGCCGATCCTGAGTTACCCTGAAGTGGCAAGATTCAACTTTTTGCCCCCAAAGGAAATAGAGGCTCACAGCAGGCTGAATTCAGTCATGGGGAAATAATGTCACATTTCTGCACATCTGAGTCATGGTGTGTAACTTTTAAAAATCTTTTCATGCTAACATAATTTATGTGGTTACTAGACCCTGTTAGACATGTAATTTTTGTCCCCTTGATGTGTGCCACCACATGTACACACACTGGGCTACACTGCACAGTTCTGAGGACAAGGCTAAAAGCTACTGATTGTAAGTGAGAAGAGTCACTATGTCTTACACAGCAACATCCCTGCATGGAAAGCAAGGACTCTGAAAACCAAACACCCAAAATATGCCACTTCATTAACACCTTGTTTGCAGGCAACCTATTATCTGAATATCCTTGAAAGAAAAAGAAAAAAAAAAAGATCAACAGCTTAGTCCACTTCTGTACCCATAGATGTGCAATGATGGAATAGGGAAATGTGCAAGATATTCCCTCAACACTGCCCAGATAAATTATGTCACTCACCTGCATTTCAACCTAGTAGACAAAGAATGCTTAAAAATCTGATTTTAAGATTCCAGTTCCAGGTAGGATGGACTAGTTGCATCCCACCTTGTCTCTCTCACTGAATGCAGCTGTAAAACCTGGACAGAATATGTGCACAGCTATTTGAGGACTCTGGAAAGTAAACAGCAGCAAGCAGATTAGAACAGTGGTCAAAGGACCACTGAACCAGTGTTGAGTTCACCACGCTTTTCCTTCTGGTATCTCCAGACAGAACTCAGAGACGCCTAGAAGGACATCAACGTGGACAGAGAAAGCTCTAGGAGACACTCTTAGTTAAGGCTCAAGGAGCAGAAAAGGGGGTTCTGATACCAACATCAGCAATAGCCAGGGGGCTAGAGATTTCTTTTCTGGAAGGTTTGTAACCTGATTTCTTTAATAGTTATCAAACTATTCATTATGTATATTGTATTGGGTGAGTTTTGGTAATTCGTGGTTTTTGAGGAATTGGTCCATTTCATCTGAGCTGGCAATCTTATGTACATAGAGTTGTTCTGTGGGGTCGGTACTGATATCCCCTCTTTCGTTCCTAATATTGGTAACCTGTGTCTTCTATTTTTTCTTCGTCAGTCTTGCTAGAGGGTCATCAATTTTCTTGATCTTTTCAAAGACCAACTTTTATTCTCATTGATTTTCTTTATCATTAATCGATAACCATAGCAATTTGGATGAATCTCCGAGTTATTAGTGCTGAGTTACAGAAGCCAGTCTCAAAAGATGACATGCTGTATGATTCCATTCATTTGTCATTCTCAAAAGACAAAACCATTCTGATGGAGAACAGGTCAGTGGTCACTTGTGGTTAGGGGAGGAAGGTGTGACTACAAAAGGGCAGCACGAGGGAGGTTTTTGGGGTGATGGATCTGTTCTGCATCCAGACTGTGTTGGTGGTTACACAAATCTATCTATCTGTTAAAATCCATGGAACTATACACCAAAATACAGTCAATTTTACCATATGTCCATTCAAAAATTAAATTTAAACTGACTCCTAAGGTCAGAGGAGAAAACACTTCGGTTTAAGAAGTTTTCCAACTTTAAGATTTATATCCAATTAAGTAACTGTCCAATTAATTAGTTTTTCAATAAAGTATTTCTCTTCCTTAAAAAATTTGAGGTCACCATAAAAATAAGTTTGATTATACCTATCTTCAACAAGATTTGGGGGAAGAAAGTACTCTCCTGTAGTCTCAGTGGAGTAAATTACTATAAGCTCTTTGGATGGACATTTATCACTAAGGAAATGTAACATGTGTATACCTTTTGATCCAACAATTCCACTTCTAGGAATTTCTAGTGCAGATGTACTTGCACACGGTGTAAGAATGTACATACAAGCATGTTTAATGCAGCATAATTTATAATAGCTAAATACTAGAAACAACATTGATATCCATTAAGTAGTAAATTACATACATGCATACAATTAACTATCAGAAAACCATTTTAAAAGTGAGGCCAATCATCAATCACTGATAGTGAAAAATCTCTAAAATTATTAAGAAAAAACAACCAGGTGAAGAATATAAGAGATGATCTCATTTTTGTTTATAAAAGGCTTAGATATGTTGGGGGAGCTTGTATATACATAAAAATTCCCAGAATGATATATAAAATACTGTTAACAATAGTAATTTCTTTGGGGTGGGCTTGGAGATACAATGGGGAGGAGAAAGGAAATAGTTTTGGTTTTAACTTTTAACTTTTCTGAACTTTTAGAAAAGACATGAACATGATACTACAGTCACGTGACCCTTAATGATGGGGATATGTTCTGAGAAATGTGTTGTTAGGCAATTCTGTTGTTGTGCAAACATCATAGAGTGTACTTACACAAACCTAGATGGTATAGCCTACTACACACCCAGGCTATATGGTATTAGTCTTAAGGGACCACCATAGCATATGCTGTCTGTCGTTGATGGAAACGTTTTAAAAAATTCTAGATTGAAATAATAATGCCTTTGTACAGAGTTTGTTAATCGAGACAGCTGATCTTCAGCTAACCCTGGGAAACACCATTCCTGGGAACACCTCTAGACAGAGGGATCTTAATAAAGTCATGCAAAGGACCTGAAAGTCAGTCATCACTGGTGAGTGAGATGGGAATGGAGAAACGTTCCTCCAAGGAATTACACCCTCTCTGCCTACTCAAAGAAAGTCAGAGCATAAAAGCTATCCCCATACCAAGAAGGAAGCTGTCTGGGGTCTGCAACCAGACTCTTTAGGTAAATTCGCAGATGAGTCCGAGGGGTTGGACCCAGTTTCTCTGGGTTAACAATATATAAGCCCTAGCTTATTTTTTTTTTTGTAATTCATATTAAAATCAATATTTCCAGGACATACATACAAGAACACAGATAATAAAAGATGTCGTCAACCACAACAACCAAACCAGGTTTGTGATCTTGAGAAAATTACATAATTTTTGTTCATGAATGTCATTAACAACAGGGCACTGGGTGAGGGGTAAGATGCTTGCCAGTTCATACAATCAGTGAGTCACCTTGTCTGGTTTAGAGATTGAATCTAATATAATTCTTTTTTCCAGATTCAGATTCCATTTGTCAGTAGATTGAAATTGGCCAGGAGTCATATGTCAATCTTTAAACTACTTTTATAAAATATTATAAATTTTGTGTTGGTTGTTCAGATTTACTAATTGTAGAGACAAAGCTCTTAAGCAGCAAATTCTTCACAAATTTTAAATTTTTTCTTCTATTAAGTATTGAAATACATCTTACTTTAGAGATAAATTTATATTTCAAAAATGTGTGTAGCCTAAAATAATAGTTCATGACATTTAAGAACCAAAGTCAAAGAACCATTTACTATAAAGAAGTTTACTGGAAAATTGTCCAAATATTTTTAAATATTTAAACAAAAATATTAAAACTTGGTAGATAAGGGATAAAGCTAGGCACCAGCTATTTTTTCTCAGGCATGTTCGTTGATTCTCATTATCCTGCATATCGTTCTACACAGAGCCTCCTGAGACCTCTGTCCTGCTACTTCCTCTTGGATGCTTGTCCCTACTCTATTCCAGCCTCACCCCAAGAGCCTGACCTCTCTGGACCTCCCACACGCAATGCTGCCCCTGTTTTCACCTCACACATCTTTTCACCCTCTCCCTGCAGCACCCATTGCCTACAGCAGCCCTGGGTTAGCCTGCCCCAGAACAACCCGCTGACTTCCCTGCACTGGCAAGACAGAGTCTGCTCTTGAGGGGTGGGAGAGGGAAGGGGGAGGAATAGGAGGGGACAGAGGAGGGAGGGAGGAGGGACAGAGGGAAAGAGGAAAAGGGGTGGGGGGAGGGAAAAGAAGACAGTTAAGGAATAGATATGTTGGTTGCTAGTGTGCCATCCATGTTCAGTTTCTTCCTTCTCCCACTTAAAAACCCTGCCCGGAAATAATTTCTTCATATTTGAAAAAGAAAAAAGTCCCTTGAATGAAGACAAGTGACATAATGTGCTCTAACCTGATCTCCAATGAGAAACTCATTTATCACCTACATTTCAGAGCCCTGGGAAAGTGGACATGAGGGATAGATGGATTTCAGGGCAGGCAGTGAATTTCTGAGGTGCATTTCAGGAGCTCTCCTCCAACCCAGAAACAACGCAGGTTGACTACAGCCTGGCATGGTGACCAGGACAAAACATCATGCCACCCAGGACCACCAGTCAACACCCTCCTCACAATGCCCCAAGGGGATGACCACATATTTTACGGAGATGTTTTCTAGGAGGACTTCGCCAAGAGCTCATCAGGAAAAAATAGGCAGTTCAAAACACCAGAGCTTGAAAATGATTACCCAGAAAATATATTTATTTTAGGGAGTTTGAGGGATGGAAAAGAATAACGCAATCTTCAGTAAAGTGACCAGCAAGATTCCGGTTTTGAAATATACCTGCTTCACTCATCCCCTCAAGACTGTACCTCCCACCCTGAACCATTTACTGTAACAACTCCCACAATCGAAAGGAACCAGGCACCTGGTGATTATGTTACCAGATACTTAACCATCTAATTCCACTGCCCCTCTTTGAAAATGAAATAGGAGGGTAAGATGATGAGGAGGGGGAGACACAGGAGGCTATAGGAAGAGTGACTGTAAGGGGGACCCAGGCCAGCAAATAAGAGAGAAGTTACAGAGCTCTCACGGGAGAGAGAAGCCCCCACCCTCCCACACATCTTCAACTCCCTCCATTTCCTCCCTGGCAGGAGAAACTTTGTCAAGAAACAGAATCTATCTTCGGACATTTCATACAAAAGTGAACCCACAGATCAACACTTACATTTCATTTGCTTGAAGATGGACTTGTTAGGTTCAAGCCAGTGCTGGGGAGAAAAAAAAGCGGAGATTCTGGGTCAAATGGCTGGACCATATGATGCATACCTAATAACTAAAAGGAATTTAACAAAGATATTCTTTCTCCAAAGTACAACTTTGGTTCCCATAGACATTCCTCAGGGTTCCACCCTCTGAAGATCAACATGAACAATTTGGCAATAATAACACCGCAGGCAAGGGTGTAAATTACAGAGAACCAACACTGTCTGAGGAGTAGTTGAGTCACACCATTGCTGGGAGAGAAGCATAAGGGAGAGATCACGCACTGAAACGGGAGGTTCTAGAGGCTTCAGTTGACTCCTAGGTGATTCTTTGAGCTCCATTGCTCTGAGCAAGCTGCAGATGGCTAAAGATTTTGACATCCATGACCTCAAAGAGTCACAGTCCAAGACAGCATGAGCACCCTGCTCCCCTTCCGGGCAGCCGCCTTTCAGGTCAATGGTGGGCCAAGCCACCATTAGCCCTGTCACAGAGAGGCATTTCTTCCTCTAAAGTCAGGAGGAACAAATGATTTTTAAATATCTAATTTCAGATGGCTGAGGCCATCAAGAAGAAAAATTAGCTTTGTCACAAAACAAAGAGGCCCCAAGACCTGGGAAGCTCAGAATCGCGTTACTGATAAGTGTTTGAAGCAGATACCATGCTGGCCCCGGTGGCCGGCTCTCTCCACACCACATGTGAAGGTCACTTCAACACACTGAGAACCAGGCAGCTTTTGATGTCACTAACCATGATGTCCCTGAAGCTGCTTAGGGAAAGTCTGCAAGTGTTTATACAACTGAAGTTTAGAAAAACGATAAGAGGGGTGCCACTAGGTATCCATCAATGGGTCAAGGAGCCCTCACTTATGGGCTGCCCCCTCTCCTGCTTGATACAGAGAGGAAAGAAGAGGGGGGAACCTACCATCAGTTAAGCCTGTACACCTCGCTCTGTCTCATTTGTGTCATTCAGTAAGCTCAAGGGTCTGTCTGATCCCCATTGTTTGATGTAAATGAATAACCATAAAGTTTAAGAAGAACTAGCACTGGCTGAGTGCTTACTAAGTGCCCGGTGCTGTTCCATGAGTTTCCACGGGCTGTCACCACCATCCCATTTACAGATGAGAAATCTGGGCTCAGGATGTTACACAGCTCGCCTAAGGTCCCCAGTGAATAAATGTGGAAGCCAGCGTGCAGTACGATTCCAGAACACAGGCCCGTGACGTTGGCCTTGTGGCCTCCTGATGGGTCAGTTTGCTCTAAAATGTATTATTCTCCTCCCTGAACATTTTCTCTTTTCCCAGGAACTGAAAAGTTGAGTGGTCAAATCAGTAGTTTCCAGCCCAAGATGTCAGATCTGTGCAGGCTTCAAAAACAAGAATTGGGGGGTCTTTTAACTATTTCAACACCATGGAGAATCTAACAGAAAACCATACATTTACTCCTGACATGCTGCACAAACTAAAATAGCAATTTCTTTGCTTCTGGACAAAATTATATCAACTCATTTTGGGAACTCTTGTTATCTCCTTTTTTCCCCATTTTTTTAATGTGGTAAAATATACATAAATGAAATTCACCATCCTAACCATTTTTAAGCATACAGTTGAGTAAATAAATACGTTTATAATGGTATGCTACCATTACCACCTTCCGTCTCCAGAATTCTTGTCATCTTGTAAAATGTAAACTCTACACCTACTAAACCATAACTACCCAGTGCCCCCACCTCCTGGCCCCTGGAAACCATTATTCTACTTTTGATTATTCTTTCTAATCAGAAATTATGCTTGGTCTTTACATGGTTATAATTGAACAGCGGAAAATGTATTGATTACACCACTTACCAGCTATACCACCTTGTGAAAAATGTTTAACCTCTCTGTGTCTCAATTTCCACAACTATAAAATGGGAATAGTAATAGTACCTACCTCGTAGGGTTGTGTTGAGGATTTTAAAAATTAATAAATGATAAAACACTTAAACAGTGCCAGGCATTTGAAAAATACTCAATAAATGCTTATTTGCTGATGCTGCTGTTGTTATTTAATAAGCACAGTTTAATTGGGAGACCACAGCTTTCAATATATGGGACTCGCGGAGAAGAATAATAAAAGGGGCCTCTGGTGATGAAATTACTTTTCTAGAAATAAATAAATAGGATAATTTAGACCTAAGGGGAGAAAACAAATAGCAGCCAGAGATCAATGCCTATTGTTATTGTCTCACAGAGGAGGATCACCAGTCATCTTGCCAATAAAGTCTGAAATATAAATATGTTTTCCAAATTCTCTTTGCTTGGCATCCTTTGAACTCCTTAGCCTTCTCTGCCTAACTTCAACCTACCTCTCCACCTTCTCTCTGCCTCCAGGGATGACAGGTGAGTTTCATTTGTGTGCCCACACCAGTTAGTCAGGGGCCCTCTGCCAGGGCTGTGTGGAGGATTCCAAGACTGGGTGAAGGCCCGGTGGGAATGAGAGCCATGAGGGACTGGCTGTGTCTGCCATGTCATGATGGATTGACTGTGTCTGCAAGGAGGGGTAGGAAATATTTATGTCATGGCTGCAAGGTATTTACCATCTGTGCCCTAAATCAATTGTCTCCCCTACATGAACTGGCCTCCTCGTTGTCCTATGAAATACTCCTGCAGTTTGTGATCCGTTCCGACTTTCCTTCCCCTCTCGGCCTATTCACATCCTGCTCTTGCCTCCCAGACCTTGTGCGTCTCAATTACCTACATCCACAGTGTGATCACGACATGCTTCTCCAGGACAGCCATTCTTCCCCAGTGGGATAGTTACGGGGTATAGAGCCCTAAGGAAAACAAGACAGCAGTCACCATGTTTCAAGGAGTTACAGGAAATCATTTCTTCAAAGAGGTTAAAACTCAAGCTGTTAGTATGTATTAACATTTAAATCCTGACTGGCCTATGGCCCAGCTAGTCCTTTATTCTCTAATTTGCCCATGTGAACAAAGAGGGACGTAACAAGGATTTTCACTGCACTTTTATGTAAAATTACAAAATATTAGAAATGACATTAATAGTAATAACACTTTAATAATGTTATAATATATAATAATGTAATAAATAACAACATTATCAGAAAAATGGTAAATAAACTGTGGTCTGTTCATATTCTGGATGATTCTGCAGCAGTGTCTTATATGAGGTAGATCTTCATGTGTAACACGGTTAGATCTCCAAGGCACAATGTGGGATAAAAAAGGTGAGGTGCACAATGTATAATGATGGCTACAGTTAGTTCCCACATCACGCACTGAAGTGCCCCACGGAAACAGCCAGACTAGACCACTGTCGGACACCGGGAGAAGCATGAGCTGGAGAACGATCACAGTTGCAACATTAGATCATGCAATATTCTTTCTGATGTCATACTTTTTGCAAAGCTGGGTTTCTAGCAGTTGCTGTGATGAAAAGCAAGCACCTGGCAAAAACAGGTGTGGAACAGGCAATGGGTGCGGCAGTGTCTGATCTGATCCCAGGGTCTGAGAAGCCATGGGACGCCCAACAGGCACACACCTCCCCTTAGCAAGTAACTGTGGTTAACAAAGAGCTGAAAATACTATTTTCATGTGTGTAATGTTTTAAACTGCTACTAAGGCCGTAATGGCTATGTCAGGACATAAACACTCATTAACTTGCTTGGATCTAACTCTTATTAGACGGAACTGTTAGATATTCTTTTGACCCAGGGCACCAGGAGATAATTATTAAGATACTAAGGGAGCCATAAACCAAGAAAGTTGGGGAACATCTGAACTATGGTATCGTACAATTAATATGTTTTCCTTTTTAAATAAAAAGTAAAAATACTACCATATATTTTCAAAGAATACAGAATAAGCATCTAAATGTACTTCTAAAGACCTGAAACGATACACAGTAAACTACACCTGCAAGCGTGCTAACAGGGAGAGAACAGGAGTTCAGTGGTGCTAGTTAAAGGAAACCGTGACTTTCCTGATGTCTCATCTGTGATACTGTAACTTAGACTTTTCACATGTACTGGTGCATTACACAAATAGATAAAAATCAATTAAAAAAAGAAGAAAGCAAGCTAGCTCTACTCAGAGGATAAAGGTGGATTTCACGTAATTTAGACTCAAGAGGAAGAATTTCATACACAATAGGCAGACGCCAAATCCAGCTGAGCACCCAGGGCTGACACTGCGGTCCAGCTCAGGAGCCAGCAGGCCTGGGGTTTGAATCCCAGCTCTGCCACTTACTAGTGGTGTGACCTCCAGCAATTTCCTGCTTCCTCACTTAACAGCATCACCATGAGGTTTCAATGAGTTACCTCACTAAGAAGCCCTTAGAACAGAGCTTGGAGCACAGTGCAGGCTCCATAAACCCCAGCTGCTCCCATCTTCCTCGTGTTCACTAAGGGAGGCTCCTAGGTTGGTGCAGTGGCCCCTCTCGGGGAGCCCACCTTGTGGGCTCCACCTCTTCCTCTCTCACTCCCCACCCCACCTGCCTCTGCTCCACAGGGACAGAGAGTTCTCCTCCCTTATTTCATTCTGCCTTTTGGAGTTAGGGTCGGGCAGTGAAGTCGAGTCTGGTCTACACCAACAGCTCCTGCTGTTACTGTAGGTACAGACAGATTAGACACCTGTGAGAAAATATAACCATGATGCGGTGGCTTGGTGCTTAGACAAGAGGCTCAGAACATTTATTGCGTTGTTACTTTCCTTTCAATTGCTACTTGGAATATATGCTATTTTTTAAGTCTGTTTCCTTACTGGAGACTGATATTCCCTGAGAGAGGCAGAGAGGAAAGCCTGCCAACCGAATATCTGAATTTGTGGCTGTTTACTGTAGCTGAAACCATCATTTCCTCAACTGTCATTTAGAATAAAAATTCCAAAGACTAAGGAAGCTAAGACTCAACCATCGACTCTACCTGCTGAGCTTGGGGAGAGGGATGAACCCAAGGATGCCTCCCTCAGCCTGACTTGAAGGGATCAGGAAGGTGTCTGCAGAGTCACTGTCAGGGCTCTGCCCAGGTCCCCTCGGGTGCCTGTCCCTTTCGGTATACAGCAGTCCGCCTCTTTTTAGGAAGGCTGCCCTCAGCTCACTGAATCCACTGCAGGGTGGAGAAGTGCCTCCCCACTCCCCCCGCCCCACAGCGGGGCAGCTCTTAACCAATAACTGACAGGTGTGGGAGGACAAACACCTCTGCTCCCTCGCCCCTTGGCCAGGACAACACTCAGGCACGACCTCCACTGCTCCAGGGCTCCTCTGTGGCCCGAGCCCAAGTTCCCCTCTGCACGACTGTGCCGACTTCCACACTTGCAGGGTTCCTTCTCTTCCCTGTCCCAACCCCTGCTCTCCTACGAGTCTCTTCCTGGGAACACTTCCTACTAAGACTGGAATTTTCATCTCAGGATCTGCTTCCTGGGAACCGGACCTAAGGAAGCCTCCCTAACCCTCCCCTAGAAACTGTCCACTGTGGTTTAAAATCCTTTCCTTGGGGGTTTCTTCCTTCTGCCTTAGGCTTGAGCCCTGGTAACCTGCAAAGCCCCTGTGAGACGGCCCAGCTGAACAGGGTTGTCAGTAATGATGATCTGGCCTGACCACTTTCCAAGCCATTTCTTACAACAAATGCATTTTGATTGACAGCAGCTTGAAGAAAAAGAGGAGGAGCAGAAGGAGGCTACACAAAAGGGGCGAAAACAGAGAGAGGCCTGAACCCTCTAGACCCTGATTCCCTCACCTGTGACCTTGCGGGCAGGAGTAGCAGAGTCCAGGACCCTAAGATCCTTCAGCTCTCACGTCCACGTTCTCTGAACCTGAAGGATGAGAACGTTGCCAACAGATGTTTCTTTCTTTTTAATTTGCAAGGCCCAGCTGCACTAAGCCCTAAGAGATCATTTTCTCTACCCCATCACAGAAATGGTGCCTTCTTTTGTAGTTTCTGATTTTGGCTGGTTTGGGGAAAAAGAAGGTGGGTTTGAAGTGGTGATTTGTGACTAAGCAGAATGATTTTGAAATTGGTAGCTGCTGAGACAAGGAAAAAAAAGGCTCCCCAAAGTAAACAATATAACACCTGGTTTTCTCCAAATGTGGGGCTTCTGTTGAAATTGATTCAGCCTATGATTAAAGCATAAATTACACACCTCCCTATTATCCCTTTCTTAAAACCCTTGGTGCCCTGAACCAAAATAATCTGCAGCCCAGAGAAATGTGTCAATAACCAATGGGGCTTTAAACAAGAATGAATGCACCTCCCCAAAGAGGAGATTGTTTTTCCCCTCTGAGTAACCAGATCCAAAATCTGACCAATTCCCAACATGGCCCTGAAAAAGATGGCCTGATTCTCACATCTCACCCGAGCAAAGCCCCAGAGTAACTCAGTCCCTGCATTATGTAGCCAATTTACGCCATTTCTAGGCCCTTTGGCCTCTGCTGGGGAAAAGAATGCCGTCTGAATGAATGCTGCCTGACAGTGATCTGGACAGTGAAGTGAGAGCCAGGCCTAGTGACTTAGCTATAGTAACAATGGTTTCCACTCCAGGTTCAATAAAATCTACCACACAATGGCAACAACAACCATATCTGTAGATCAGGTACACTCCAAAGTTAGTGTCTTTTTGGAAGTCAATCTATGTAAGAAAATCTTCATTGCTTCTGCATAGTGTTTTTCACTCCTTCAGCCGTAACTGTCTTTGCATTCTAGGCTCTTAGAGATGAGTGAAATAGAAGTAAGAGTCAGGAGAAGAAACACTGTAAGAAACACAGGCAGAAATAGGACACCTAAGAAAGCAGAAGCATCGTTTTTTTGTTTTTTTTTATAAAGGACCAGATAATAAATACGTTAGTCTTTGTGGTCCATATGGCCTCTGTCAGAGCTACTCGACTCTGCCACTGGAACCTGAGAGAAGCCACAGACAATACATAACTGAACAGAAGTAGCTGTTTTCCAATAAAACTTTATTTACAAAAACAGTTGTGGGCCATCCTGACTGTTCTGTTCCAGCCCCCGCTCTATGTCCATGCAATCCTTAATGTTCACCTAAAGAAAAAAACAGTAGTCATCTGAAAATGCAATAGAAGTTGTAAAAACATTTATTGCTGTTTATTTTAAAGTACACTAGGATACCAAAATGCAATCATAAGGGAAATTACGGGATTCCTTCAAGCTTTTTACGATGGAATTTACCACTAGTAAGAGTTGCCGTCAAGTCATATAAATTTAACGTCATCACCAAACTGTTCTAAATTCAAAGATCTTCTGGTTGCCAGACCCATGGACCTTTTCAAACTCTTTCAAGCATGGAATAGTAAACAGATCAGTTACATATGTTGATAATGTGGGCTAATTCACTTAAACAACAACTCTGTATCATTGGCACTAATAGTATGCCTATTTTACACATAAAGAAATTGAGGCATAGGTTAAGGGGTCTGCTCAAAGTCATACAACCAGCAAGTGGCAGGAACAGGATTTGACCTTGTCTTCTTCCTGGTGACAAAGCTCTTAGCACCTGAACAATGATGTCTTTTGATCCTCCCTGTTGTTTGAAACTGTAGCCCATTCCCCTTTATTAAGTCTCTCTCTCTCTTCATTCTTTTCTTTCTGCTCTGTACATTCCTGCTCTGTCTCCTTCACTGCTTTCTCCTTCTGGAGCATGCTTTAAAATATGGATGTTCTTTACCTTTGAGATTCTCCTCTTGTTCTATATCTCTCCCTCAGCTCTGCAATCGATTCCATACTTGCAACTATACACTGGACATCTCCACCTCAGCATCTCACAGGCATCCCAAACTCAACATGTCCAAAATGTAACACCTCTGCCCAAAACCCACTCTCTTTGTACAGTTATTTGGTGAGCAGTTCCCCCTACCCTTGGATCCAAGTGGCCATGTAAGGTGTTGAAATACCCTGCTGGAGAGGCTATGTGGAAAGGCCCTGAAACCAGATGAGTTAAAAGCACCCAGCTGATATGCTGTCCAACTGATGTGGAGGTGACAGGTGACAGTATTGCCTTTTCCTGCAGTCAATACACTCTGCCTTTGCTTTGAGGACATCAAGAGAGAAGATTTCAGCAGACCATTGAAATAACATTACTTTTTTCAGAATATATTTAATACAAAGAGCTGGCACGTGTAATCTAGGCCTAAAAACATCAGAGCTGGGCCACGGTATTCAACAAACTGGTTCTCCCTTCTATTCCTTTTGTGTCTGATTTTCAGGGGACTCTGAATGGCTTTCTAGATGAGTTTGATAGAGAAAAGTGTGGGATTGTTCTTCCAGCAGAAAAGGTGTGGCTGTCAGCTGGAATCTGCTTGGATTTCATAGCAAGATTGTCATGGGGCCTGATATTTAGCACATATGTATGTCTGCGTGTGACCATCCAATTCCTGCTCCAACAGATAAGAAACTCACGGAGCAGTAAATTATTTTCTCGCTTTTTTTCCTCTGGTGAGGAAGATTGTCCCTGAGCTAACATCTATGCCAATCCTCCTCTTTTTCTTTGAGGAAGATTGTCCCTCAGCTAACATCTGTGCCAATCTTCCTCTATTTTGTATGTGGGATGCCGCCACAGCATGGCTTGATGAGCAGTGTGTAGGTCCATGCCCAGGATCTGAACTTGTGAACCCCGGGCTGCTAAAGTGGAGTGCGCAGACTTAACCACTACTCCACTGGGCTGGCCCCTCCCTTTTTCTTACACTAAATTGAATAGAACAGTACTCTACATTTGGGTGATGTTTTAACAGTTACAGCATGCTTTTACATACATCATCTCAACAACGCAGCAGAGGATGGCAGTTGAGGAATTATTATCCCCATTTTACAGGTGAAAATCAGGAGGCCAAGTGACTTGGTTAAGGTATTGCATAATCAGAAAGTGATAGAATTTGGGCTTAAAAACATTAGATTTTAAGTCAAAGCCTCCCACTACTTAGGATTACCACTAACATAGCTTCACACAATATTAAGAAAACAGTCAATATTTTTTCAGTGTTTACTATGGGCCACGAACTATGCACTTGATATATATTCCAGACTTAATGCATAAAACAAGCCCATGAGGTCTGTGCCATTATTATCCCCACTTTACAGATGAGGAAACTGAGGCACAAAGAGATAAAGTGACTTGCCCAAGATCACCTGGCTAGTCAATGACAGAGCCAGGGTTCAAACCCAAGCAAGTAGTGCTCCAGAACACAAACTCGCAGCCACTTTGCCATGCTGCCACTGCAACAAGAGTGGAGGTGCCTGCTCTATAGGAGATGGCGTGTAGCCCCCAGAACCCACCAGTTCAGTAAAGACTGAACTGATATGTAGCTACACAAACTACGGGGAATTATCCAATAATTTCTCTTATTCTGGAATTTGATCATACAAAGACTGCCTGAAATAAACCAGGGTTTAGATAACTTCTTATTAAACTCTCCTGACAGTATTATTGTAACAATAATTATAACTCAGTATGACCTAACTCAATATGACACTACCACTTGCTCAGCCATCCCCACCCCACACCACAGACACAAACACACACATCTCTCCATTCCTTCCATAATGGCAAAGCTGATCTCCCATTATAGGGAGTGAAGAGTGAAGACACCAGATGCACACATTCCCAGACTCTTTTCCAACTAGCGCATGGGTGTATGACCCAATCCTGGCCCATGAGATATGATGAGAAGACTTATGGGGGCCTCTAGAAAAGGCGTTCCTCCACGATTAAAAGAAATGCATGAGTAAATATCACTTTTTATATGGTGGATGTGGTAGTGCCTACTGACATCCAGAATTACTGCAGCCACCTTATAATCATGATGACTACAGTGACATAGATGGCACGCTAAGGATGGCAGAGTGGAAAGGTGGACAGCACCTGGGTCCATGTAGAGCTGCTGAACAACCCGGAAGCTGCCCTACCTCTGGACTTCTCCTTAGGTAAGATAATAAGTGTCCGTATTATTTAAGACAATTTAGCTGGGCAACTGTCTTACTTGCAGCCAAAAGCATCCTAACTCTCAAGTCTTAAGAGGCAGTGCTACAGAGAAGATCTCTGGATTTTGAGTCAAATGACCTGGCTTCTGATTCACTTACTTCCCAGGTGACCCAAATTGCTTAATCTCTCTGAACCTCATTTTCCACATCTATAAGATTGAGAGAACACTCAGTAACACAGTAACATCAATAAAATGGAGCTAACACAGGAGAGTTAGGAAAATCACCTGAGATAATGTGTATAGAACCACTCTGTCAATAGCAATGTTTTACTCAAAAGTAATTGGTTTTAGATAATCATTAAACTATAGATTTTTTTTAATCTGGAGCCATCCATCTGCCAAACTTCCTTATTTTATGAAAGAAGAGACATTGACTCCAAATGTCAAATGACTCACTCAACTTCACACAACTGATTGGTAACGTAAACGAAACCACACGTCTCCTGATTCCCAATCTAATGTTGTCAGACTACCCTCATGTTGATAGGTAATGAGCTAGAATAAATGTTGGGCACTCGTTCATTCAGGAAGTGTTTATTGAACACATACTATATGCCAGAAAACAATTCTCAATAAATTTAAGAAGATTGAAATAATACCAAGCATCCTTTCTGACTACAATGGCATGAAACTAGAAATCAGCTACAGGAAGAAAACCAGAAAACCCACAAATACGTGGAGAATACACAAAATGCTACTGGAACAACGATTGTGTCAATGAAAAAATCAAAGGAGAAATAAAAAAATAGCTGGAGACAAAGGAAAATGAAAATATGACATACCAAAATTTATGGGATACAGCAAAAGTGGATAGCAGTACAGGGTTACCTCAACAAACAAGAAAAATCTCAAATAAAAAATCTAACAGTATACCTAATTGATGTAGAAAAAGAAGAATAAACAAAGCCTCAAATCAGTAGAAGAAAGGAAATAATAAAAATTGTAGCAGAAATAAATGAAATAGAGACTAAAAAAACAAGAGAAAAAAATCAATGAAACTAAATCTTATTCTTTGAAAATTTAAACAAAACTGACAAAGCTTTAGCTAGACTCACCACAAAAAAAAGAGAGAAGGCTCAAATAAATAAAATCAGAAATGAAAAGGGGGAAATTACAACAGACACCTCAGAAATACAAAAGATTATAAGAGAACACTATGAAAAGCTACACACCAACAAATTGGATAATGTAGAAGAAATGGATAAATTCTTAGAACTATACACCCTTCCAAAACTGAATCAAGAAGAAATAGACAATTTGAATAGACCAATCACCAGTAAGGAGATCAAAACAGTAATGAAAAACCTCCCCCAAAATAAAAGTCCAGGACCAGATGGCTTCTCTGGTGAATTCTACCAAACATTCAAAGAAGAATTAATACCTACGCTTCTCAAATTATTCCAAAAAATTGAAGACGAGGGGAAGCTTCCTAACTCATTCTATGAACCAACATTACCCTGATACCAAAACCAGGTAAGGACAACACAAAAAAAGAAAATTACGGGCCAATGTCATTGAAGAATATTGATGCAAAAATCCTCAACAAAATACTAGCAAATTGAACACAACAATATGTTAAAAAGGTCATACACCATGACCAAGTGGGATTTATTCCAGGGATGCAGGGATGGTTCAACATCCACAAATCAATCAATGTGATATACCACATTAACAAAATGAAGAATAAAAATCACTTGATCATCTCAATAGATGCAGAGAAAGCATTTGACAAGATATAGCATCCATTTATGACAAAAACCCTGAATAAAATGGGTATAGAAGGAAAGTACTCAACAGAATAAAGGCCATATATGACAAACCCACAGCTAATATCATTCTTAATGGAGAAAAGCTGAAAGGTATCCATCTAAGAACAGGAACCAGACAAGGATGCCCACTTGCACAACTCTTATTTAACATAGTATTGGAAGTCCTAGCCAGAGCAATCGGGCAAGAAAAAGAAACAGAAGAGATCCAAATTGGAAAGGAGGAATTGAAACTGTCATTACTTGCAGATGACATGATCTTAAACCAGACAGCCACATGCAAAAGAGTGAAAGTAGACCATTATCTCACACCATACACAAAAATTAATTCAAATTTGATTAAAGATTTGGATGTAAGACCTGAAACCATGAAACTTCTAGAAGAAAACATAGTACACTCTTCGACATCCTTCTTAGCAGTATATTTTCAAGTACCATGTCTGACCGGGCAAGGGAAACAATAGAAAAAATAAACAAATGGGACTACATCAAACTAAAAAGCTTCTGCACAGCAAAGGAAATCATCAACAAAATGAAATGACAACCTAAAAATTGGGAGAAGATATTTGCAAATCATATATCTGATAAGGGATCAATATCCAAAATATATAAAGAACTCATACATCTCAACAACAAAAAAACTAAAAACCCAATTAAAAAATGGGCAAAAGATCTGAACAGAAATTTCTCCAGAGAAGATATACAGATGGCCCACAGGCACACGAAAAGATGTTCAACGTCACTAATTATCAGGAAAATGCAAACCAAAATTACAATCTGATATTACCTCATGCCCGTGAGAATGGCTATAATTAACAAGACAGAAAATAATAAGTTTTGGAGAGGATGTGGAGAAAAGGGAACTCTCATACACTGCTGGTAGGCATGCAGACTGATGCAGCCACTATGGAAAACAGTATGGAGATTCTTCAAAAAATTAAAAATAGAACTACCATATGATTCAGCTATTTCACTGCTTGGTATTTATCCAAAGAACATGAAAACACTAATGTGTAAAGATACATGCACCCCTACGTTCATTGCAACATTATTCACAATAGCCAAGACTTGGAATCAGCCTAGGGGCCCATCAAGGGACGAATGGATAAAGAAGATGTGGTATATATATAAAATGGAATACTACTCAGCAATAAGAGAGGATGAAATCTGGCCATTCGTGATAACATGGATGGACCTCCAGGGTATTATGCTAAGCAAAACAAGTCAGATTGAGAAAGTCAAATACCATATGATCTCACTTATAAGGAGAAGATAAAAAGAACAACACACACAGAGAAAGAGATTGGATTGGTGGTTACTAGAGGGGAAGGGGGGAGGGAGGAGGGTGAAAGGAGTGACTAGGCACATGTGTATGGTGATGGATTGTAATTAGTCTTTGGGTGGTGAATACGATGTAATCTACCCAGAAATTGAAATACAATGATGTACACCTGAAATTTATATAATGTTATAAACCAATGTTACCACAATAAAAATATACAAATAAAAATAATAAAAAAAAATAAAATAAAGTTTACAGTTACAAAAATAGGCAAAAGATTCGAACAGATATCTGTAGGTACTACTACACACCTATTAGATAGCTAAAATCCAAAATACTAACAATACCAAATGCTGGCAAGGATGTGCAGCAACAGAAACTGCCATTCATCACTGGTGGGAATGTAAAATGGTACAGCCACTTTGAAAGACAGTTTGGTAGTTTCTTATAAAGCTAAACATATGGTTACCATACAATCCAGCAATTGTGCTCCTAGGTATTAATCCAAATAAGTTGAAAACTATGTCCACACAAAAACCTACACACAAATGTTTATAGCAGCTTTACTCATAATTGCCAAAACTGGAAACATCCAAGATATCCTTCAATAGGTGAATGGATAAACAAACAGTGGCATGTCCATACAACGGAACGTTATTCAGCAATAAAAACAAATGAGCTATCAAGCCATGAAAAGGGCAACTTAAATGGATATCGCTAAGTGAAAGAAGCCAGTCTGAAAAGGCTGTATGCTGTATAATTCCAGCTATACGACCTTCTGGAAAAGGCAAAGATGATCATAATAGGGGAAACTAGGGCCTGAAGGCTGAAAGTAAGATGTATGGGGACTCTCCGTACTTTCTGCACAATTTTTCTGTAAACCTAAAAATGCTCTAAGAAATTAAATGTGATTAAAAAAATGATCAATCTTTTGTGAGGACACAGCGAGAAAGCAGTCATCTTCTAGCCAGGAAGAGAGCTCTCACCAGAACTGAATTGGCTGGCTCTAGAACTGTGAGAAAATAAATTTCTGTTGCTTAAGCCAAAAAAAAACAAAAAAAAGAAAAGATCATTGAAAATATATTCTGAACACTATTTATAGAGTTCCCTGTATGAAACTCTTGCATTCAGTAAATATTATTTGGGGGTGTATTACTCCATGCGTTATTAACTGGTCACCAGAGAGCACTCAGCTGTGGCAACCCCACATAGCACCTGCCTGTGCATTGACTTGCCCATTGGACCATCACAATTCATCTGATGGTTAATTTAACTGTAATTTGTTTTTGTCAGTGAGATGCTTTGTTTTTCAGGTGAATGTAAAATATTAATTTTCTGTTTAAATTAATTTTCACAATTATTTCTGCTAACACAAAAATACATTTGATTTTTCATTTTTGATATTACTTGCTAATAAATGATTGGTTTTTATTAATTCTTTCCATTGTTGTTTCTTGTTTTTTTATTTGAAAATTTCAATTAGCCAAATTGAGGTTATCGCTGGAATTTCTTTGTATTACTAAAAAAATGAAGACTAAACATAATTTTATTACTTCTACTCATTAAATGTACCTTTGCAATTTCAGGAGATTGATTTTCAATATCTTTTATGCTATACAAGGGTAGTAATATTTATATTTTGTGTCTTTTTTCAGAATTTTTGTTAAAGTCTCAATTTGTTCATTTTGTTTACTGCACACTTTATTTCTTTGAAAAAATTTTTTTTTTTTGTGAGGAAGATCAGCCCTGGGCTAACATCCATGCCAATCCTCCTCTCTTTTACTGAAGAAGACTGGCCCTGGGATAACATCCGTGCCCATCTTCCTCCACTTTATATGGGACGCTGCCACAGCATGTCCTGAGAAGCCCTGCATCAGTGCGCGCCTGGGATCCGAACCCGGGCCACCAGCAGCAGAGGATGCACACTTAACTGCTATGCCACGGGGCCGGCCCCTGTTTCTTTGAATTTTTGATGTTAATTGGTTAATTTCTTACTGTGGTAAGATACACATAACATAAAATCTACCATCTTAACCATTTTTAAGAGTACAGTTCAGTGGTATTAAATACATTCATAATGTTGTACCAGCATCACCACCATCCATGTGCAGAACTCTTTTCATCTTGTAAAACTGAAACTCTATACCCATTAAAAAATAGATCCCCCTTCCCCTCTTTCCCTAGCCCCTGGCAACTACCATTCTACTTCCTGTCTCTGTGATTTTGGCTACTCAGTGTACCTCATATAAGTGGAATGATACAGTGTTTGTCTTTCTGTGACTGGCTTATTTCACCCGGCATAATGTACTCAGGGTTCTTCCATGTTGTAGCATGTGTCAGAATTTCCTTCCTTTTCAAGGCTGAATAATATTCCATTGTATGTATACCACATTTTGCTCCATTCATTTATGGTTGGGCACTTGGATTGCTTCCACGTTTTAGCTATTGTGAATAATACTGCTGTGAACCTGGGTATCCAAATATCTCTTCAAGACCCTGCTTTCAATTCTTTTGGGTATATATCCAGAAGTGGAGTTGCTGGATCATATGGTAATTCTATTTTTAACTTTTTGAGAAACGACCATACTGTTTTCCACAATGAATGTACCATTTAAATTCCCACCAACAGTGAACAGGGGTTCCAATTTTTCCACATTCTCTCCAAAACTTCTTGTTTTCTTTTTTTTTTTTTTTGATAGTAGTCATCCTAATGGGTGTCAGGTGGTATCTCATTGTAGACTTGATTTATAGTTCCCTAATGATTAGTGATTTTGTGCATCTTTTCATGGGCTTATGGCTATTTGTATTTCTTCTTTGGAGAAGTGTCTACTAAAGTCTTTGGCTCATTTTTGAATGGGGTTGTTTGTTTTTGTGTTGTTGGTTTAGTAGGTGTCTATATCTTCTGGATATTAATCCTTTACCAGATATATGATTTGCCAATATTTTCTCCCATTCTGTGAGTTACCTTTTTACTTTGTTGATAGTGACTGTTTTAAATAGTGTCTTTGGTGCAAAAAATTTTTTACTCTTCATGGAGTCTAATTTGCGTATTCTTTCTTTTGTTACCTATGGTTTTGGTGTCAAATCCAAGGAATCATGGCCAAATCCAATGTCATAAAGCTTTTCCTATGCTTTCTCCTAGAGTTTTATTGCTTTAGGACTTAACATATATGTACTTGATCCATTTTGAGTTCATTTTTGAGTGTTAGGTAACAGTCCAACTTCATCCTTTTGCATATGGATATTCAGTTTTTGCAGCATCATTTGTTGGAAAGACTATTGTTTCCCCAATGAATGGTCTTGGCAGCCTTGTCAGAAATCATTTGACCACATATCTGGTAGTTTATATCCGGGCTCTCTATTCTATCCTATTGGTGGTTACATCTGACTTTATGCCAGTACCACACTGTTTTGATTATTGCAGCTTTCTGTAGTTTTTGAAATTAGGAAGTGTGGGTCTTCAAGTTTTGTTCTTTTTCAAGATTGCTTTGGCTACTCAGGGTAACTCAAGATTCTGCATGAATTATAGGATGGGTTTTTCTATTTCTGCAAAAACCATCATTGGGATTCTGACAGGAATTGCATTGAATCTGTAGATCACTTTGGGTAGTATTGACATCTTAATATTAAGTCTCCCGCTCCATGAACATGTAATGTGTTTCCATTTATTTATGTCTTCTTTAATTTATTTCAGCATGTTTTGTGGTTTCTGTCATACAACTTTTTTGCCTCCTTGGTTACGTTAATTCCTAAGTGTTTTCTTCTTTTCATGCTATTACAAATCAAACTGTCTTTGCAATTTCCATGTCAGATTGTTCATTGATTGAGTATAGGAATGCTACTGATTTTTGCATGTTGACTTTGTATCCTGCTACTTTGCTGAATTCATTTATTATTTCTAACAGGATTTTTGTGACATCTTTAGAGTTTTCTATATCAAAATCATATTATCTGCAAATTGAGATAAATTTACTTCTTTGTTTCCAATTTAAATGCCTTTATTTCTTTTTCTTGCCTAACTGCTCTGGATAGACAACTGCTCTGGCTAGACATTAGAGTACTATGTTGAATAGAAGTGGCAAGGGTGGGCACACTTACCTTGTTCCCACTCTTAGAGGAAAAGCTTTCAATCCTTCAACACTGAGTATGATATTCTCTGCAGGTTTTTCATATGTGGCTTTTATTAAGTTGAGGTAATTTCCTTCTATTCCTAGTTTGTTAAGTGTTTTTATCGTGAAAGTGTGTGGAACTTGGTCAAACACTCTTTCAACATCCATTGAGAGCATCATGTGGTTTTTTCTTTCATTTTTTTAATATGGTGTTTTACACTGATTGATTTTTGTATGTTGCAACATCCTTTCATTCCAAGAATAGATCTCACTTGGTCATGGTGTGTATTCCTTTTAATATGCTTCTGAGTTCAATTTGCTAACATATTGTTGAGATTTTCCTTTAATGTTCATAAGGAGTATTGATTTGTAGTTTTCTTTTCATATAGTGTCTTTGGTTTTGGTATCAGTATAATACTGGCCTTATAGAATGAGTTAGAGAGTGCTCCCTCATCTTCAATCTTTTGGAAAACTTTGAAAAGGACTGAAAAGATATTAGTTTTTCTTTAAATGTTTGGTAGAATTCACGAGTGAAGCCATCAGACCTAGGCTCTTTTTCAGGAGATTTTTGATAACTGATTCAATCACCTTACTATTTATAGGTCTATTCAGATTTTCTAATTCTTTGTAATTTAGCCTTGGTAGTTATATTGTGTTTCCGTTTTCTTTCATTTCTAAGTATTTTCTAATTTCCCTCGTGATTTCTTCTTTGATCCACTAGTTGTTGAAGAGTGTGTTTAATTTCCACAATTTTGTGAATTAAGTTCCTTTCTCATTTCCTTTTGTGCATATTATATAGCTGTTTCCTTTGTTATTACCATTGGGATTACATTTAACATCCTAAAGTTATAAAACTCTAATGTGAATTTGTACCAGCTTAACTTCAATAGTATACAAAAACTATTCCTCTACACCTCTGTCCCCAATGCTTTTAGTTGTTGATGTCACAAAATTATATCATTATGCATTGAGTGCCCCAAACCATAAACTAATAATTCTTTTTTTTTAATTTTTATTTATTTATTTATTTATTTTCCCCCCAAAGCCCCAGTAGATAGTTGTATGTCACAGTTGCACATCCTTCTAGTTGCTGTATGTGGGACGCGGCCTCAGCATGGCCCGAGAAGCAGTGCGTCGGTGCACGCCCAGGATCCGAACCCAGGCCGCCAGCAGCGGAGCGCGCGCACTTAACCGCTAAGCCACGGGGCGGCCCAATAATTCTTTTCAATTCATTAGCCTCTTAAATTATGTAGAAAACAAAATTTATAGTTACAAACTAAAGTTACAGTAATACTAGCTTTTAGATTAATCATTGTTTTCTTTTAATGTATTAGTCCCTTAAATCATGTGGAAAGGAAAAGTAGAGTTACAAATTATCATTACAATAATACCAGGTTTATAGTGGTCTGTGTATTTATCTTTAGTGAGATCTTTGTTTCCTCATACAGCTGTGAATTACTGTCTAGTATCATTTCATTTCACTCTGCAGGACTCCCTTAAGCATTTCTTGCAGGGCACGTCTAGTGGTAAGGAACTCCTTCACTTTTTGTTTATTTGGGAATGTCTTAATTTCTCCCTCTCTTTTGAAGCAAAGTTTTGCCACATATAGATTTCTTAGTAGAAATTATTTTTCTTTTATCACTTTAAATACATCAGCCCACTGTCTTCTGACCTCCAAAGTTTCTGACGAGAAATCTGCTCATGATCTTACTGAGACTTCCTTGTGTGTGATAAGTTACTTCTCTCTTGCTGCTTTCAAGATTCTCTCTTCTCTTTAGCTTTCAAAATTTGATTATAATGTATCTCAGCATGGATCTCTGATTTCACCTTATTTGAGCTTCCTGGATGTTTATACTCATGTCTTTCATCTAATTTAGGACTTATTCAGCCATGGTTTCTTCAAATGTTCTCTCTCTCTTCTCCTTCTGAGACTCCCACAATGCATATGCCAGTCTGCTTGATGGTGTCCTACAGGTCTGTCCCTCAGGCTCTGTTCACTTTTCTTCAATCTTTTCACTTTCTCTTCCTAAGACTCAATAATTTCCATTGTCCTATCTTCAACTCCACTGATTATTTCTTCTGCCTGCTCAAATCTTCCTTTGAGTCCCTCTAGTGAATTTTTTCTTTTAGTTCTTGTACTTTTTAGCTCCAGAATTTCTTTTTTTGTTGTTGTTAGGATTCTACTCTTTACTCATATTTCTATTTTGTTCATGTATGGTTTTCTTGACTTTCTCCACATCTTTCTTTAGTTCTTTGAGCATCTTTAAGACAGTTTTCTTTAGTCTTTGCATAGTAGATCTGCCATCAGGTCTTCTACCTGGACAATTTCTGTTGATTTATTTTTTCCCTTTTCATGGACCATACCTTCCTGTTTCTTTGTATGCCTTCTGATTTTTTGTTGGAAACTGGACATTTGAATCTAATAATGTGGTAACTCTAAAAATAGATTTTCCTCCTTCCCCAGGAAGACTAATTTTTTGTTATTGTTTTTATATATTGTTTTGGTTTGTTTATTTTATTTGTCTTTTGTTTTCATTTGTTGTAGGCTGTCTCTGTTCCAGTGATAAGCCTGAGGTGTAAATTTAAGGTCTCCTCAAGTCTTTTCTGAGCCTACACCTTTCCCTGGGCACGCACAGTCACTTTCTAATTTTCTCTGTATGTGCCACTGTTTTTGCAAGTCCTAATCTTTAATGAAGAGAGGGGATAAAAGGTGCTGGTCCCTTAAGTCTCCTGGAAGTTACTTTAGCGGGAGGGGCAGGGGCTTGCAAGAATGAAGGGAGGTGCAACAACAATAGCTACCCTTTTCTTTGTTTGTACCTCTGTGATCAGAAGCATCAATCAGCAATCAGAGCACAGATGCCCGAAATTTGGAGGACAGGGTCCCTATTGCCCACGCTGGTGCCTGCAAGCTGTGTGCAGGCTGCTCCAGGAACAGGTGCAGGCCTTCTGCCATGGGGCTAGGGGGTGAGGATGGTAGCTGTTACTATACTAAGAGCCAAAATTTAAAAAAATTAACTACAATTTACAATTTCCTGTCCAAGCCTCTCCTGAAAGTTGCAAGCCTTCAATAGACTTCTGAGTTCCAGTATACTTACTTCAGAGAGATTCTGCCAAAGCGATTACTGTCTAGGTGGGAAGATAGATTCCTGGTGCTTCCTCCTCCACCATCTTCCCAGAATCCTCCCCTGTAGTTTGTTTTAAAACATTCTAAAGTGACCAGGAATATATTAACAAAAGATTTTCTGAAGCCATAAAGGCCTCTCGTTCCACTGACTGTTTTATATTTAAATGTTTACTTTGTACATATATTTACTTATGGAAAATTTTTTAATTAAATTTCAAAAGCCATGAGATTCAACAGACAGACACAGCAGTAAAAAAAAGATTTTGAGTCACTAATTAGGAATTTATAAGGAATATCTCCAATTTGGATTTCTCTGCCCTGGTAAGTCTTCTCTTCCTCAGCTTCGATGTCATATTTGCAGTTAGCAGATGAAGCAATGGCCCCGTGCAACATACACCACCACCCCAGCCCAATTCCTCTTTAATGTATTAAACAGAGAAAGATACAATCATTTCTCAGCATCTGAATACTCCAAATAAGAAGTGAAGTTCTTCTATAAGATTAGTAAAAATATCAGAATGCTGGTTACAAAGTCATGAAATTAATAGCTACAGCTAAAATGCCTCACACAAATGCAGAATAGCCCTTTTCATCTGCCTGCATGGAAATTGTCGACAGCCTAACTGGCACCATGGAAAGTAAAGGGAACAGAAAAGAGCCCCCATCAGATGGTGCTCTCAGCAGACACATGGATGACATCTCATACAACGGAGAAACCACACTAATTCTGAAGTTCAGCAATTGATTGATGTAACTGCAGATGTGAGGAACTGTGTCAGTTAATAGCACTGAATAGAAGGCCCAGAGAGAAATGCTTAGAGGATTAGTATTTGTTCCACAAGCAAAGGGCCAAATCTACTACTGCAGACGAATTGAGGTGATAAATGAAAATATTTAAAAATATGAAATACGATGGAAACATTGCAAGTGTTTGTGTATTCGTGATTTTGCTGCAGTGTCAGGAAGATGTCAAGACCCTAAACAGCATGAATTTTCTGAAATCTTGAGATGCAACTAACACGTGTTGTTTTATTCAGAGTGAAGCTCTCATATGGAAATGTTTGTCTGTAGCTCCGAGTTGAACATTGAACGATGAAGCCAAAATGGGAACATCTAACAAAATACAAGCTCCTAGCGTCCATCTGGTTTCAGCTTTCAGTGAAGCATGGGATCAGAGTAGCAGTCTGTTTGCACACCACAGTGTATTGGCATTCAAAGTAAGAGTTGTCAAGAATGTGTGAGTTGAAATGAGGATTTTTTTACAAATTGATCTCACCTTGTAGATTTATTGAAGGATATGCCTAGTTTAAATAAAACAGCTTACATAACTAACATTTTTGTTTACCTGAAGTTAAATTAAAAGCTGCAAATTTTTTAAATTTAAAAATGTGTAAAATGTGTGTGTGTTCACAAGTATTGAGGAGTCAAAGCTCAATGCCAACTTTGGTGAAGTGAAGTTAAAACGGTTCACATGCGATATTTAGCCGATATTATTCACGAATTGTTAAGGTTAGGATGAAGAGATCAATAGGTGCTGAAAGAAAAAGCTTCACCTTTTGAAATAATTTATTAGTCAAAACTTGATTGTGGTAGCGTCAAGATTGTAGTACGAAGTTTCACAAGAAACTTCCACAGGATTTGAAGGTAGCCTTTTCAAGAATAAAGTATAAAATTTGATCTAAAAGAAGTTATATATCAAATTGTCAAAAGTAATCAATTTGTACACTTTAAAAGGGTACACTTTTCTATATAAATTATACCTCAATAAAATAATTAGGTTCACAGAAGCAAACTCAAGTTTCTAATTAAAAAAAACTGAAAATATTTTATTTAGAAGTTGACACTTGTTCAATAATTATCTTCCCGAATATTTTGTATTTTATCTATCATATTATAAATATATACTGAATTTTTTCACCCAGTCCCATATAGATGGCCCCAAATGCCTTCCAACTCATCCCAGTGTGCTATACAAATGCTACAAATGCCAAGAAATGAAAAACTTATATGTGGCATAGATTTCTAGCTATCCATCAAAATACATTCTGCCCTTCATTCACAGGGTGTAGGCTGAATTGTTGTTCCCTGTATTAGAATTACACACCCACACCTTTGCCGTATGAGTTCGCAGCATCTCCCAATAGAGTAGGCAGAGTATTTTTCCTCACCCTGTTGATGTTGGGCTTAGTCATGTGGATCGCTTTGATCAATGGAATGAGCGTGAAAATGACAATGTGGCCCTTCTGGGCTGAGTCTCCAGAACATCAAGCATTTCTGCTCACTCTTGTGCACTTCTCTCACGAGAAGAACATGCCCCAGAGAGACACTGCCTTTTCAGCCTGGGTCCCAGAACACATCCATGTGAAGCAGGCCTGAACCCACCCACAGCCTGGCACATACCTAGCCAATGTGTAGCCTTAATCAGAGCCTTCCAGCGCAGCCTAGCTGAACAGCAGGTAACATGCAAATTTGTGAGGGTGAGAATAAATGCTTGTTGTTTAAAAGCCACCAGGTTTAGGAGGGGTTGTTACACATAATTATTGCAATGACCATTGACAAACATACATACTAATGTAAAACTGCTGGACACACGGCTACCTCGCTAGACTCTGTGTCCCCTGAAGTTGGATGTAGACATGTGACTAACTTATTACCAATGAAATATAAGAAGAAGTGTTAGATGCCACTTTCAGATGTAGACAAGACTATGAATGTGCTTCCTCTTCTCTCTTCCCACTGGCTGGGACCCAGATATGGCAGCCACTCAGCTTTGATAATCCGTATGATGACAGTGCCCTAAGGGACGATGGAACAAGGACTTGGAAGGACTCTGGGCACCTGGATGACCTAGACTGCTCCCTTTGGAACTGTCAGATGAAAGAGAAGTAAGTTCTAAATTCTTCCAGGCACCGTATTTTGCGTGTTTCTGTTACACCCATTTAGTTTTACCCTTACTAGTGGAGTTGGGAAACACTGCCTTCTCTGGGAAGTTCTGTGATGTTATTCCCAGAAACTTAGCCCCAAGTCTGCTTCTCTATCCCACTCCCCACGCCCCAGTGACTTTATAAGCCTACCAATATCCTTTGAATACCACTTCTTTTGTGTCTAATCAGTAGAGTCGCTTCCAAAGATTCCACGTGACATAGCAGCAAACAGAAGATATAAAAGGAGACAAAAGCCCTGTGGGCCTTTCCTGTGAAGTTCATCTGGAAAAGTTTATGACACTCATCATGGCCAAGCTCCTGCTGAACTTCTTTATGAAGGCCTTCCAGACCCCACAGAACCTCCCTTCCTCACTCTCTTATTCAAGCCTATCAAACCCTTCAACTCTTTGTTCATTCAACAAACTTTATGGAAGAGCTACTATGCACCGGACACTGGGGAACAAAGACAAATAAAAGCGTATCAGTCAGAATTTACAACCTTATGCTTCAGTAACAAATGACCCTAAAATCTCAATGGCTTTAAACAATTTGTTTCTTCCTTATTCTGCATGACCATCCTGTGTCGGATCCACTCCAGGACCCAGGCTAACAGAACAACCTTGAGTATTTGCTGGTAATCATGGCAAAGGGCAAAAGGAAAGACTATGGCAGACCACACGCTGGCTGTTAAAGCTTCTGACTCAAAATGATACATCTCATTTAATCAGCCAAAGTCAGTCCATGGCCAAGCATGACTTTAATAGAAGGGAGTATAATAACAATAGCAGGGAAGTATAATCCTTGCCACAGAGAAAAGCAGTGTATCTTTGCAAACAAGAAGACAGCCTACCACAAGGAAGGGCCCAGCCGGCCCTCTTTTCCTCCGCACTTCCACTATATCTCTTACGTAATTCTCTACCTGCACCCGCTGTGCTGTATCACAAGTAACTGTGTGTGTGTCCATCCCTTCCCCACTATTGTGAGCTTCACGAGACAGAGATCATGTCTTATGCATCATCCCAGCCTAGCACATTGCCTGGTTCCAGGTAATTCTTACTTATTTGAAGAATAAAGGAGTAAATGAGTGGATGGACTCAAGAACACCTGGTCTAGAGAAGGCGTGAGATCTGCAAGTGAACACTCACAGAACAATCTTGCTCAATATTTAGGAAGTACTAATGGAGTGACAATGGCTGCTTCCATCCAACAGGCTTCTTCACCCAGAAGGTACAAAAGTACCTCTAAATTGAGATGAGCATGGGCATGGAATTAGCATTCATGACGAGTGGGTTCTTAGATGTGTCATCCTTTACTATTGACTTTGTTTTCAATCTTTGAAGGAAGGTAGGGCAGCGAGAAGATGAAATAGCACTAACTGTGGCAAAGGCAGAGAGGTGAGAAGCTGATGACAAAGCAGGCTGTCACAATGAGCTCACCGATGGAGGCTGCCCACAAGCTGGGAGACTCTCACTCAGGCGTCAGCAAGCTTGCTCTTGAGAGATGATTCAAAAGCTTAACAAATACTGCATCCCTGGTCAGACCACCACACGGCATTCAAAAGCTGTGCTCAAGGTGACTTCAACCAAAAAGAAAGACAGGAACATAAGACTCTGCTGCCAGGCCAGCTGGAACTTGGTTCTTTTCTATACCTTAGCTGCCTTCTCCACCACACCTGGCTCCAAATGACCTTTAGCCATTTCCAAATATTGAAACCAATCTCTCAGGGCAAGAATCTGCTGTCATTGAGCCACAGCTCTGTGAAAGATGTGTTTTATCTTTTTTTTGGGGGGGGGGGAGAGTAAGATATCAATGTAAAGCTTGCAATAATAATAGAATTATAGAATGGCAGGACTGGCAGAAACTTAGACCAGTGGCTTAGACCCCCTTGTTTTGCAGCTCTAGGCTGGAAGTTCCTTGAGGATATACCCCATGTCTGTTTGTATATCCAGTGCCAAGCACAGGGTTTTGCCTATAAATGGTGCTCAATAAATGTGTATTGAATTAGAGAAGAGGTGGGGAATTAAGAAAATATTTATTCAATGAAAAAAAAATTTAATGAGGAGGGAGTGAATGAATGAATGCATGCATACAGTGTGGAAACTGAGACCCAAAGAAATGCAGTTTTGTGCCCAAGATTACGTGGTATCTTGGAAGCAGAGCTGTGATTAAAGCCAGGCCCCCCAGCATCCAGCCAGGGCCTTTTCAAGTGTCATGAGGCTGTGTTAACCCCTGTCTCAGCTCGGGGACTCCCAAGTTCTTTTCTCTCAGCCTCCACCTCTACTCTTCCCAGGATAGGTTTGGGGACTTTCTCCCCACCCCACCCTCACTCACTGGGTGTCTAGGACCCCATGCTACTTCTCTTGGGTTTATAGGTGTCCTGAGGGAGAGCAGGGTGGGGGGACTGTCCTTGCAATGCGACAATCCTGCAGCACAGCCTCTGAATAAAGCGTTGGTGACTGTGGAAGTAAAGGCTTCACAGACCCCAACACAAAGCCGGGTTAGCTGGTTAGCCCCTGGCTCAGATGATGAATGATGTTCACTCAAGTATGAGCACTGAGCTGGTTCCCAGCTGGCTCCTGGGTGCTCAAACCAAGCCCACAATGCCCCTCCTGGTGCCCCCAGAGGGACTCCTCCTCCCTCTGGCTCCACTGACCACCTGTTCTCTTGACGTCCCGCCCCAGCTAGTCTATGAGTGGGAACCTCAGCTTCCCAAGACTTTGGCTATATCTGAGGCCTCTCCAGTCACAGAGGGCGTGGGCATTTGAAATGCAAAGCCAGGAAGAAGGCTTCTTTTCCCTGTTTTCTGCTAAGGAGGGAAAAAATAACAAATGATGGGGCATGGTGATAGGGAGACTAGCCAATATCTCAAACATTATCCTGCCACAAAGCGCTTGAGGGTCTTCAGAACATTTTACAGGGATTACTTTATTAGACTAAGAATATATCTTTAGAAGGTGACTACTTCAAACAATCACGTTTGCTTGTACACATTCTGACATGTTTATTTAAAATTAGTCTCCTGACGGTATTCCTACCTTGCAGTGCCAACTCAGTGTGCCCACCTCTGATGGAACTCCATCGCCACGAGCACCTCCTTAGTCGTTACCAGTGTAAAATTTGTTGTCTCAATATTAAAAGGCTGTTGCCAGTGAGAAAGGAATGCTCAGACATCAGTCCCATCTGTCCCTCAGGGGTCTCATGGCTGAGTCTCTGTCTGAGTCAGTCCTCAGGCATCTGGAAGTACAGTGGCCACATCCAAAGTGGAGACCATAATCAAAGGTTTGTTAACTGACTTACTGAGGACATTGGCAATGCATCCAATTAAAAAAAAATAATCCCCGCTGCCATATAGACCTCTAACTGTCTCCACTTGCTGCCTAAATAGTCCTCTCCAATTTTACTCCACGTAAGTAGAAAGAAAGGGAAAGAAGACTTTCTAAATTTTATAAATTCCTAGTAATTGCCAAGCTCTGAAACGTCCTAGGAAATTCCCCGTGTCAAGGCCAGCAGGCTCAATGTCTCCCTACGTTTGCACTTTGTATGACTAGAAAGTCTCTTATTAGAACCAACCTGTCTAAAACCTGACCACTTAATAAAGCCAAACTGAAAGCAGTACGTGAACACAAGGGCTGGTTTTCCCAACTAAAGCCTAACAGAAACCTGTGTCCTTTAGCCCAGCATTTCAGGGAAAGCGCATCTCTGGGCATCCGCAGTTACCCAAATCTTCCTATGGCCTGGTCAAAGTTGAACTGGCCAATGTTGGACCCTTTGTAGAGAGAGAAATACACCCATTCTCCATGCTCAAGAGCCATCACCTCAGTCACCAGATAGCTCTGATTGCTATCACAAAACACATATACTTCTTAAAGAATTTCTGCTTAGCTTGTCAAAGGGGGAGTTGGGGGGGACCTGTACAAAGTGTAGCCCGGGAAACCTGCAGAGCCGATTATTCACTTTTTTTTTTTTTTTTTTTTTTTTTTTTGTGAGGAGATCAGCCCTGAGCTAACATCCGCCAATCCTCCTCTTTTTTTTTTTGCTGAGGAAGACGGCCCTGGGCTAACATCTGTGCCTATTTTCCTCCACTTTATATGGGACGCCGCCACAGCATGGCTTACCAAGCAGTGTGTCGGTGCGCGCCCGGGATCCGAACCAGCGAACCCCGGGCCACCGCAGCGGAGCGCGCGCACTTAACCGCTTGCGCCACCGGGCCGGCCCCCGATTATTCACTTTTTAACACCAAGAGGCCATCAGGTGGAGCAGGCTGGCCGACCTGGGGGCACTGAAGGGGCCAAAGTTGAAAAAACAACCACCTCAGAAGGCAGAGGCAGCACATGTTGGAACTACCTTCTATTTAAGGATTTTTGGCTGTCCAGTTGGAGCTGGCTGGTAGTCAGGTTGTTGACACCAGAGATATTTATCTTAATTTTCCCCATGTAGACACTGTGTGAACTTGTTAATCCAGAGAGCCCATTTCCTGGGAATAATAATAATAATGAGATTTTATCAGGTACATGATTGTTCCAGTTGCCTTCCTTACTCCGCTATTCTACTGAAGTCTTCCAGAGATGGTTGATACTATTTCTGAAATGGAAGCAAGAGGCAGAGACTGTTGCCCATCACATAGGCAGCACTCTCCCGGTCCTTCGAGTACTCACTGGGCCCCACTGTAACAGGTCATCACATGTGGATACAAAAGGGCCTCAGGTTAGAGATTTTTCTATTGATTTCAATGTCACTTTGGATGACAGAAAGCACATTCTAGCAATTGTTTACCCGGAGGTGAAGTGTAAGGAAGTTGATTTCAGCAGTGGGTCCAGCCGAGGCTCCTCTGCTCCTGCTTGGAGCCTCCGTGCTAGCCACAGGCTCCCCAGCCTGGGGAACATTTGGCCCTTCAAAGATACTCCCCAGAGCCCCGTGGCAAACCCTAGTTCCATTCCATTCACATCTGGCTGGTAAATGGTCAGTCAGTCTAACACATTAGTCTGTGATAGGGAAGTAATGGGTGACAATGACATATGTGTTGTCCCTCCAAATAAAAATAATGTGCATTTAGAGGCCCATCCCAAGATGGCAGAGATCCTCCTGTACATTGTGGACTTGCAAGATGACATGGATGATTATTATATCTACTGTACTTTGAACCTGTAAAGCACATTCACCTACTGTTATACTTAAAACATCAATTCAGGAGTGACATCAGCATTATGGCAGAGTGAGCTGTTCCCCTAGGCTCTCCCAACTAAGATATAATGAAAAGGACATTCATCAACCAACAGAGAGCATCCACACAATAGATATCTGAGAGATCCACAAAGCCATATGTCTGAAGGTGGGGTTGCTGGGCCCCCTAGGAGGCAATGCAATGAGGTAAGCAGATCTCCTCTCCTCCTCTCAGTGGCAGCAATATTGTGCATGGGACCTCACGCAGTCACCAGCACATGACTCTGAGAGGGGAAGGGGCAAAAGGCAGCCCTCCATGGGAGTGCCTTCACTCTTGGAGTTGCTTCCCAGCCTGCAAGAATGTTCCACACTGAGGCAGCTAAGCCACTGTGGCGGCATCCCCACCAAGCCAAGCAGTCCAGGTGGGCAGCCAGTGAGTGCAAGAGCAGGAGCACGAGAGGGAAAGAAGACACTCCCTCCTCCACATCCCACCTGGCACATCAGCTTGACCAATCGGGCAGGGCAGAGGATCCCCACCAAACGCAGACAGCCCCATTGGAACAACTTCCAACACACAGGCACAACTGCCAGGGGTCGTGACAGACTCAGAAAACACAGTTTCTGCCCTGTGACAGGTGATGACAGGTGGAATCTGCAGATACTACCACTATGCGACAGCAAAGGTCCACCCCATCAAACAGCATGAGGAAATATATTAACACTCCAAACGAGAAGGAAAATGACAAGTATCCAGAAACCAATCCTGAAGTCACAGAAATTTACAATCTAAATGACAGAGAATTCAAAACAGTTATCATAAAGAAACTCAACGAGTTACAAGATAATTCAGGAAAATAGTTCAATGAACTCAGGAATAAAAGTAATGAGTGGAGGGAATTCTTAACAAAAGAGATTGAAACTATAAAAACAATCAGAAATGTTGGAGATGAAGAACAGAATGAATGAGATAAAAAATAATCTGGAATCCCTAAAAAATAGAGCTGATATTACAGAGGGCAGAAGTAGTAATTTAGAGGACATAAATATAGAAATGCTTCAGGTGGAGGAGGAGAGAGAACTAAGACTAAAAAGAAATGAAGAAATTCTCCAAGAAATATGCGACTCAATTAGGAAAGTCAACATAAGGATTACAGGTATTCCAAAGCTAGAAGAGAGGGCGAAAGCAGCAGAGAGCTTGTTCAAAGAAATAATAGCTGAGAACTTCCCAAACCTGGGGAAGAAGCTGCAATTACATATAAATGAAGCTAAGAGAACTCCTAATTACATCGATGTAAAAAGATACATTCTCCCAGGCATATATTAGTGAAACTGGTAAAAGTCAATGACAAGGAAAAAAATATTAAGAGCAGCAAGGCAGAAGAAAATGACCTTTCAGCAGATTTCTCAGCAGAAACCTTACTGGCTAGGAGAGAGTGGAACTATCTATTCAAAATTCTGAAAAACAAAAACTTTCAGCCACAAATACTCTGTCCAGTGAAACTAACCTTAAGATACAATGGAGAAATAAAAACTTTCCCAGATAAACAAAAGCTGAGGGAGTTCATCACCACAAGACCTCCCCTACATGAAATGATCAAGAAGGCCCTCATACCTGAAAAAAAAAAAAGAGTTTAAAAAGCACTGAGCGGGGCCGGCCCCGTGGCTTAGCAGTTAAGGGCACGCGATCCACTACTGACAGCCCGGGTTCGGATCCCGGGCGCGAACCAACGCACCGCTTCTCAGGCCATGCTGAGGCTGCGTCCCACATAGGGCAACTAGAAGGATATGCAACTATGACATACAACTGTCTACTGGGGCTTTAGGGAAAAAAAAAAGGAGGAGGATTTGCAATAGATGTTAGCTCAGAGCCGGTCTTCCTCAGCCAAAAGAGGAGGATTAGCATGGATGTTAGCTCAGGGCTGATCTTCCTCACAAAAATAAATAAATAAATAAAAAGCATTGATCAAGGAGATAAATAGACAAAATTAGTAAATTGCAGCTCTTTATCAGAACAGGTTAGCAAACACTTATTATAACATCAGAGATAAAGGGAAAGAAAGCATCAAAAATAACTATAAACACTTCATTTTAATCACAAACTCACAACACAAAATGGAATAAGTTGTGACAACAGTAACTTAGATGGGGAAAAGAAAAGGGGTGGAAACAGCTTAGACTAAGGAGATAAGAGGCTATCAGAAAATGGACTATCTCATCTACGAGATCTTTTATACAAACCTCATAGTAACTACTAAACAAAACATCAGAAACAGAGACACAAATGATAAATAAGAGAAAACTGAGAAAACCAGCAGAGAACATCACCAAACCAAATTGGCAGTTGGAAATACAGGGGACGAGAAACAAGGGAAATACAGAACAACCAGAAAAAAAGAAATGAGGGCAGTATTAAGCCCTCGTATATCAATAATCACTCTAAATGTAAATGGATTGAATTCTCCAATCAAAAGACACAAAGAGGCTGGATGAATTAAAAAACAAGACCCGACGATATGCTGCCTCCAGGAAACACATCTCAGCTCTAAAGACAAACACAGGCTCAGAGTGAAGGGATGGAAGACAATACTCCAAGCTAACGGCAAACAAAAGAAAGCAGGTGTTGGGAGCTGGCTCCATGGCCTAGTGGCTAAGTTCCGTGCCCTCCACTTTGGCGGTCCAGGTTCGTGGGTTCAGATCCCAGGAGTGGACATATACCACGTGTCAGCCATGCTGTGGCAGTGACCCACATATAAAAAAATAGAGGAAGATTGGCACAGATGTTAGCTCAGGGCTAATCTTCCTCAAGCGAAAAAAAGAGGAAGATTGGCAATAGATGTTAGCTCAAGGCTAATCTTCCTCAGCAAAAAAACAAAAAGAAAGCAGATGTTGCCATACTTATATCAGGCACAGTAGACTTCAAGATAAAAAAGGCAATGAGAGACAAAGAGGGGCAGTATATAATGATAAAAGGGACACTCCACCAAGAGTACATAACACTTATAAATATATATGCCACTAACACAGGAGCACCAAAGTACATAAAGCAACTATTAACAGACCTAAAAGGGGAAATTAACAGCAACACAATAGCAGTAGGGGACCTCAATACTCCACTTACATCAATGGAGAGATCATCCAGACAGAAAGTCAAAAAGGAAATAGTGGAATTAAACAAAAAACTAGACCAGATGGACTTAATAGATACATATAGAACACTCCATCGAAAAACAGCAGAATAGACATTCTTCTCAAGAGCACTTGGAGCATTCTCAAAGATAGACCATGTGCTGGGAAACAGGGCAAGCCTCAATAAACTTAAGAAGACTGAAGTCATATCAAGTATCTTTTCTGACCATAATGCTATTAAACTGGTAACAAACTGCAAGAAAAAAGCTAGGAAAGTGAGAAATATGTGGAGACTAATCAACATGCTACTGAACAACCAATGGATCAATGCAGAAATTAAAGGAGAAATCAAAAAATATCTGGAGACAAACGAAAATGTAAATACATCATACCAACTCATATGGGATGCACAAAAGCAGTGCTAAGAGGGAAATTCATAGCAATACAGGCCCACCTTAACAAATAAGAAAACCCTCAAATTAGTAATCTTAAACTACACCTAACAGAACTAGAAAAAGAAGAACAAAGAAAAGCGCAAAGTCAGCAGAAGGAGGGAAATAATAAAAATTAGAGCCAAAATAAATGAAATAGAAACCAAAAAAAAAAAACAAACAAACAAAAAAAAAAAACACAACAGTAGAAAGGATCAAAGAAACTAAGAGCTGGTTCTTTGAGAAGACAAATAAAATGGACAAACCCTTAGCCAGATTCACTAAGAAAAAAAGAGAGAAGACTCACATAAATAAAATTAGAAATGAAAGAGAAGAGATTACAATGGATACCATAGAAATACAACGGATTGTGAGAGAATACTATGACAAACTAGATGCCAACAAATGGGACAATCTAGAAGAAATGGATAAATTCTTAGACTCATACAACCTCCCAAACCTGCATCAAGAAGAAATAGAGAATCTGAATAGACCAAACAAAAGTAAAGAGATTGACACAGTAATCAAAAACCTCCTCAAAAATAAAGGTCTTAGACCAGATGTCTTCTCTGGAGAATTCTACCCAACATTCAAAGAAGATTTAATATCTATCCTTCTCAAACTATTCCATAAAATTGAAGAAGACAGAACACTTCCTAACTCATTCTATGAGGCAAACATTACCCTGATCCCAAAACCAGACAAGGACAACACAAAGAAGGAAAATTACAGGCCAATGTCACCAATGAACATCGATGCAAAAACCCTCAACAAAATATTGGCAAACCGAATACAGCAATACGTTAAAAAGATCCTACATCATGATCAACTGGGATTTACACCAGAGACGCAGAGATGGTTCAATAACTGCAAATCGATCAATGTGATACACCACATTAACAAAATGAGGAATAAAAATCACCTGATCATCTCAATCAATGCAGAGAAAGTATTTAACAAGATCCAACATCCATTTATGATAACAACTCTCAATAAAATTTGTATAGAAGGAAAGTTCCTCAACATAATAAAGGCCATATATGACAAACCCACAGCTAACATCATAGTCAACAGTGAAAATCTGAAAGCCATCCTTCTGAGAAGAGGAACAGGACAAATGTTCACACTCTCACCACTCTTATTCAACATAGTACTGCAGGTTTTGGCCAGAGTGGTTTGGCAAAAAAAAGAAATAAACAGTATCCAAATTGGCAGTGAAGAAATGAAACTCTCGCTGTTTGCAGATGACATGATTCTACATGTACAAAACCCTAAAGAATGCATCAGAAAACAATTATCAATAATCAACAACTACAGCAAATTTGCAGGGTACAAAATCGACTTACAAAAATCAGTTGCATTTCTATACTCTAATAACGAACTAACAGAAAGAGAACTCAAGAATACAATCCCATTTACAATGGCAACAAAAAGAATAAGATATCTAGGAATAAATTTGACCAAAGAGGTCCAAGACCTATACAATGAAAAGTATAAGACATTATGGAAAGAAACCGATGATGACATAAAGAAACGGAAAGAAATTCCATGCATATGGATTGGCAGAATAAACACAGTTAAAATGTCCATATTACCTAGAGTAATCTATAGATTCACTGCAACCTGAATCAGAATCCCAATGACATTCTTCATAGAAATAAAACAAAGAATCTTAAAATTCATACGGGGTAACAAAAGACCCCGAATAGCTAAAGCAATCCTGAGAAAAAAGAACAAAGCTGGAGGCATCACAATCCCTGACATCAAAATATACTACAAAGCTATAGTAATCAAACAGCATGGTACTGGTACAAAAACAGACACACAGATCAATAGAACAGAATTGAAAGCCCAAAAATAAAACCACACATCTACGGACAGCTAGTCTTTGACAAAAGAGCCAAGAACATACAATGGAGAAAAGAAAGTCTCTTCAATAAATGGTGTTGGGGAAACTGGACAGCCACGTGTAAAAGAATGAAAGTAGACCATTATCTATGCCATACACAACAATTAACTCAAAATGGATTAAAGGCTTGAAGGTAGGATGAGAAACCATAAAACTCCAAGAGGAAAATAGAGGCAATACACTCTTTGACATCGGTCTTAGAAGCATCTTTTCGAATACCATGTCTACTCAGGCAAGGGAAACAAAAGAAAGAATAAACAAATGGGGCTACATCAGACTAAAGAGCTTTTGCAAGGTAAAGGAAACCAGGAATAAAATGAAAAGACAACCCACCAACTGGGAGAAAATATTTGCAAATCATATATCCAACAAGGGGTTAATCTCCAAAATATATCAAGAACTCATACAACTCAACAGCAAAAAAACAACCTGATCAAAAAACGGGCAGAAGACATGAACAGACATTTTTCCAAAGAAGATATACAGATGGCCAACAGGCACATGAAAAGATGTTCAACATCACTAATCAGCAGGGAAATGAAAATCAAAACTACAATAAGTTATCACCTTACACCTGTTAGAATGGCTATAATTAGCAAGACAAAGAATAACAAATGTTGGAGAGGATGTGGAGAAAAGGGAACCTTCATACACTGCTGGTGGGAATGCAAACTGGTACAGCCACTATGGAAAACAGTATGGAGATTTCTCACAAAATTAAAAATAGAAATACCATACGACCCAGCTATGCCACTACTGGGTGTTTATCCAAAGAACATGAAAACACAAATGTGTAAAGAAACACGCACCCCTATGTTCATTACAGCATTATTCACAATAGCCAAGGTGTGGAATCAACCTAGGGGCCCATCAAGGGACGAATGGATAAAGAAGATGTGGTATATACACACAATGGAATACCACTCAGCCATAAAAAATGATGAAATCTGGCGATTTGTAACAACATGAATGGACCTTGAGGGTATTATGCTAAGCGAAATAAGTGAGAGGGAGAAAGTCAAATACCGTATGATCTCATTGGTAAGTAGACGATAAAAACAACAACAAACAATCACATAGAGATAGAGATTGGATTGGTGGTTACCAGAGGGGAAGGGGGGAAGGGGGTGGGTTAAAGAGGTGATTAGGCACGTGTGTGTGGTGACGGATTGTAATTAGTCTTTGGGTGGTGAACATGATGTAATCTACACAGAAATCGAAATATAATGATGTACACCTGAAATTTATATTATGTTATAAACTAATGACACTGCAATGAAAGAAAAGAACTCTTACAACTCAATAATAAAAGACAAATAAGCCAATCAAAAAATTGGCAAAGGATCTGAATAAATAGTCCTCCAAAGGTATGTAAATGGCCAATAAGCACATGAAAAGATGCTCAACATCACTAATCCTTAGGAAAATGTAAATCAAAACCACAATGGTATACCACTTCACAGCGACTAAGATGGTTATAATCAAACAGATAATAACAAGTGTTTGCAGGATGTGGAGTGATTGGAACCCTCATACACTGCAAATGGGAATGTAAAATGATGCAATCACTTTGGAAAACGGTGGCAGGTCCTTAAAAGATTAAACATAGAGTTACCGTATGATTCAGCAATTCCACTCCTAGGCATATACCCAACAGAAATGAAGACATATATCCACACAAAAACTTGCACACAGGTATTCACAGAAGCATTATTCAAAGCAGGCAAAAACTGGAAACAATCCAAATGCTGATACAAGCTATAACATGGATGAAACTGGAAAATATTATGGTAAGTGAAAGGAACCAGTCATAAAAGACCACATATTGTATGAACCCATTCATATGAAATGTCCAGAATGGGTGGGCTGGTTGGGGAGAAGTGGGGAGGACTGCTGGTGGGTAGAAGGCTTCACTTTGGGGTGATGAAAATGTTTTAAACTTGATTTTGGTGAGTTGTACAACTCTGTGAATATACTATACTATACTTTCAATAGTATGGTATATGAATTGTATCTCAATAAAGCTGTCATAAAAATAAAAAGTAGGGGCCGGCTCGGTGATGTAGTGGTAAAATTCGCAAGCTCTGCTTCGGTGGCCCGGGGTTTGCAGGTTCGGATCTCAGGGGAGACCTTAAGCACTGCTTACCAAGCCATGCTGTGGCAGCATCCCACATATAAAGTGGAGGAAGATGGACACGGATGTTAGCCCAGGGCCAATCTCCCTTGGCAAAAAGAGGGGGATTGGCAACAGATGTTAGCTCAGGGCTACTCTTCCTCACCAAATACATAAATGCATGCATGCATGAATGAATGAAATGAAGCAAGGAAGGAAGGAAGGAAGGAAAGAAGGAAGGAAGAAAGGAAGGAAGGAAGAATAAGCAATGTCTTAATCGAGTCTTGGGTTAAGACCCAGATCATAAAATGTTGAGACTGGAAGCATTCCGGGTTTAGTGAAACATATCCAATGGATCTTCAAGAAACCTTCCAATTCTTAAATTCAGTTAAAGTGATGTTGCAGAGTTTATTTTCTCTTAAACTTGCTTCATTGGGGAACACGGCATTTGTTTAAGCTTGGATATTTTAATAAAGAGTTGACTTTTTATTTTAAAATTTCAGGATGGGAAAAGATGTTAACTCCTCTCATGGTGGAACACCCTCAGATCACCAACTTTCCACGTGACAGTGCTCTCCCGACAATCTTGCATGAGGTTAAAATTCTACTGAGTGGAATTTGTTAACTGAACAAACAAAAACACAACAAAGTTACTCATGGTATATGTCCTTGATAATAAACTTAACGTGAATTAAGCAACAGAAGGAAATATTGGTGAGATGCTCCATTTCAACTTCAAGGCCCTGGAATTGGTAGCTTTTGGAGAGATTCCAAACTTCATTTCATAGTGTCACTGAGTCAGATCTCAAACTTAAGATCCTATCGTGACCTAGAATTGAGATCAAGTACAATTAGTGAAGCAGCTGAGAAAATTACTCAAACAGATCCAGAAATCAATCTCAAATTGTAAGAGAAATTGCAATTGATGTAGACACGCCTGCAGCCTTTGCACACACAAAGTTTTAAACGCAGAACACGTCTCACTCATAATGAAGCAGTGTGTCTTAAGAATTGAAATTGTTCCACTAAACACTAAGTCCTTTTCAGGTGATATTTAGAATCTTCACTGGCCATGACTTAGGACTTGTTTACAGAACCAAGAGTAATTATTTTCCATCCAAAATAATTCTGTGACTTTCAAATCTCCTCTGTTTTTGAGAATTAATTTAAGTGAAACTATATTTTCCTATTTTTACTGTTTTTTCTGCACACAAACTTGTCATTATAAAAATTTAGTTTGCTCAGATTATTCTTCCCCTAAAAAGAACATGCTGACTAAATTTCACTTTGGAAAACTTCAATGTTAATAACTTAACCCTATACCACCCTACTGACCCCTCATTCCCCTAAACACAGAACCAGCCATGTCCCATCCCTGCCACCAGAGGAAGGAGTAGAGGTCCTTCCTAGCAATACTATCAGCAATTTTAAAACGCAAAAACCTTCTTTTCTTCCAATTTTCCCATAGTACTGAGCACATCTCTATTACATTTTGTCCAAAGGAAAAGTACATTTTTATCATTTTTTCAAATAGTAATTGAAATTGTGTGAGCAGGGCCGGCCCCACGGCTTAGCGGTTAGGTGCGTGCACTCTGCTGCTGGCGGCCGGGGTTCGGATCCCGGGCGCCCACCGATGCACCGCTTCTCTGGCCATGCTGAGGCCGCGTCCCACATGCAGCAACTAGAAGGATGTGCAGCTATGACATACAACTATCTACTGGGGCTTTGGGGAGAAATAATAAATAAATAAAATCTTAAAAAAAAAAAAAGAAATTGTGTGAGCAAATCCACTGGACACGTTCAATCCCCCTCTTGCTCTCAGCAGCATTAGAAGGTTGGCAGCTCTCTGGAAGCTTTCTCTTCTTCTCCCACCTCTCTGGCTATGACTCTTCAGTCTCCTTTGATGATGACTCCTCTTCTACCTGACTTCTAACTGTTGGGACTCCACAGATTCTGTCCCGAATGGAGCTCTTGACCTCCCCCGTGATCCTCCTCCTCCTCCACTCCTCCATGTCTCAGAAATAGCATCTCCACCCACCTGATTTCTTAAACCAGAAACCTGGGAGTCATTTTTAACCCCTCTCTTTCCCTTCTGGTCTCCACATCTCACCAATCACCAAGTTCTGTCAACCTACCGGCTAAATGCATCTTGAATCCATTCTCTTCTCTCCAGCTCCCCTGCCACCACCCTGGTCAAAACCGTCAGCCTCCCAGAACACCCCAGCCCTAATCCCTCCCTCCTTCAGACTGTCTCATACTCCTCCTTCAGGTACCACATTCTCAAGGAGATCTTAAGCTTTTGAGTCCCCAGACTTTTTAAGTTTGCCTCTCTTTTCCTCCAATTTCTAATTATTTAATGTGTGCCTTTTTTTAATGATGATTGCCTCTTCCTCTACACCAGCACCATCCAATAGAAATAGAACATGAGCCACACGTGTACTTTAAATTTTTCTAGTAGCCATAGGTGAAATTAATTTCAAAACCTTTTACTTAACTCAGTATATTCAAAATACCATTTTAACGCGTAACCACTATGAAAATTATTAATGGAATACTTTATATCCTTTTTTTCGTACTAAGTCTTCAAAATCTGTTGTGCATTTTCCACTTACAGCATATCTCCGTTTGGATTGGATGAACTTAAGTACTCAAGTAGCGATATGTGACTAGTGGCCACCGTATTGGAACTAGACTAACCTCCCAGAGGGCCAAGACCACGTCAGCTTTGCTCACCATCATAGCGCCAGCACTTAGCAAGTGCCTGAGTATAGTAAGTAGGCAATAAACGTTTATTAAATGAATGAATACGTAAAATCTCCATACTCTTCTCCACAGGGTTGCTTTCGGTGAAGTGCACGCTACTGGTAAGTCTTCAGCTTTCACCACAATCATTCCCAGAAATAACTGTGTTTATCTCTTCTCCATGCATTAAACTGCTGTCGAAGATACTGTCCATTATCGTGTCAGTGTTTCTTGCGTGGAAAAAAAGGCTATTAAATTTTCCTAGAACTTTCTTTTGACAATTGCTATAATTCATCCTTTCTGAGAGCAAGAACCTATAACCTCCTTCCTTCTACCAGGAGCTCCAAGAAAGGAGGCCTAGCCCCATCAAATACATTATCTCTTTTGTATGTTTTAGTCTTCATTTTAATGATCTTGGTTTTTCTGCTTTACCCACCTTATTGTTTAAATATGTTCCTTATTGTAAGCCTTGCTCCTTATTGTAAGCATCTCAAATCTCTTTTTAAAAAGAGTCTAGGTATACATTTTTAAAATAAACAAAAGTGCGCACGCTCCGCTGCGGCCGTGCGGGGTTCGCCGGTTCAGAACCCCGGGCGTGCACCGACACACTGCTTGGCAAGCCATGCTATGGCGGCATCCCATATAAAGTGGAGGAAGATGGGCACGGATGTTAGCCCAGGGCCAGTCTTCCTCAGCAAAAAAAAAAAAAAAAAAAAAAAGAGGAGGATTGGCAGATGTTAGCACAGGGCTGATCTCCTCACAAAAAATAAATAAATAAAATAAAATAAACAGTTATGAAAATTATATATGCTATAGTTGTGTGGCTGATTTGCTCAGCATCCATTCTATCTTCTTATGGTAATAGCACCTGATCTCCTTTGGGGGACTAGCCTCTCCTCGATTGGCCACAGTCTGGGGAATGGTTCATTAGGGTACCACGTACAACCAGAGCCAAAGGAAGGGCACCAGGCCAGCTACACAATCAGACGCTGTGTCCTTGGAATCAGCCCCTGAGCAGAGGGGCAAGACTAACAAGGGTGGGATCCATTTTCTCTGGGCACTGCCTGAATTGTCCAGTGGTTCCTGCCCTAGAGCCTCCTGGTTCCTCTCTGTTTCTCAGTCTGTTCCCCAACTGCCTGTGGATACTGTGGGCTCCCAGCCACCCTTCCAAGTTTCCCTTGACTTGAGTTCACGTAGAACTCCGACTTAAACGTGTGCCCTGCGGTATGAAACCTGGAAGGCAGGGGCCTGGGGGTGGAGGAAGGGTTGAAGGGAGGGGTAGGGGGGCCATCTCAGGCAGAAGCTGTTTTCTGGTGCTTACAGAAGCATTTCAATATTGTCGTACCTGGTACAGCGCTTTAGTTGGGAACTAGCCAGGTACCAGCCCTGAATATGTGCTCAGAGACAGGTCCAAGAGGAAACACCTTAGACCTTGAGCTTTGGTCGCCTTGGGGAGAGGAGAAGAGAAGCATGTTCATCTCACACTTTACACAAGCCCATACGGCCTGAAATTTTTACAACCAACATATTCTACTTTGTGTGATCTTTTTTAGACCCAGCTAAATGGCAAAGATTTGCTGCTATCTATGAGCTTCTGGAAGACCATCCCAAGATCCCAGTAAATTATTACCAGATATTGTTGTATAAAGTATGAGATCCTACACTTTTATTGTTCCAGACCACGGTACAAATGATGGATAAACAAGAGGAAAGGAAGTTTGGGGCCAGCTAGGTAAGCATCCAATCCCGGGACCTTAAGCCAAGTAGCAAGATGTTGAAAGAGACCCTTGAAAATTCTCACCCTGGCATCTCTTTCTCTCTTCCCCTCCGACAGAGGGAGGCACAAAGGTGAAGTAGAATGTCCACAAAGTTGGGCAATGCTTGGAGTATCCTCTGATTTCCCCAGAATGCCTGTGGGGCTGGAGACAACAGGGACAGCTGGTCAGCCCCTGAGCCCACCACAGTGGGAAGCTCAGCCCCAGGTGAGACGCTCCAGCCTGGGGCCTGAGGCAGCTCCCCTAGAGCAGTGCTGCCCGAGTGTGGGCCCTGGAGCCACAGCAGCAGCACCCGGAGCTACTAGGAAAGCAAATTCTCAGACCCACAGCAGCTGACTCAGAAAGAGTGACGGTGGGGCCAGCAATCTGTTTCAACGAGCCCTGCAGGGGAATCTGATGCTCATAAAGTCTGAGAGTCTCTGCCTTAGGACATGTTTTCTTTAAGGGAACCCATTGCTGGAGGCCACTTGAAGGAAGGAGCCTGCTGTGTGAGGCAAGGTGCTCTTTACTCTCCAGGAGGAAATGAGCTTCCTCCTGGAAACCTGGGGAGACAGGGGACATTCAGGCTACTGTTGGTGTGTTCCACAACCTGTATCACAGGGGCTTTGAAGCTTCTAACATTATTATATGAATGTAATGAAATACATAGATAATGACATAATGAAACCATAATGAAAAATATAGAGTGTTTTTTTAATCTGAGAAAAATGATAACGGCTAATATGACATATGGGAAGCCATATTGTAGAAAAGAAACCCTATTGTAACTTTGAATGATCCCTGACAAACTAACCCAGCTGGATATGCACCCTCCAAGAGATCTAACCGCTCTGTAGAATTTACGACCCCTGCTTGTGCATGTACCTCCCAGCTGCGATAAGATGATGACTTTGTTCTTTTGAGTTCTTTAGGAATGTGATGACCCCAGAACAGAGAGTCTATGCTGATAACCATCATCAATGAAAACTGAAAGGTCTGGTGTGGCACTCCCAGTCTGTAATACCAGAAAGTCAATATTCCTAACCCCCTCTCCTGTAACACAGTGGCCTATATAACTGCTATAAGTTTTTATGCCCCCTTAAGATGGTTCTTTGAGATATTAGTTGGCCATCTTACCCCTTGCTAGCTAGCTGTAATAAACTGCCCTTTCTTTTCCACCATCTTGCCTCTTGACGATTGGCTTTTGTCTCGCGGTGAACAGATCATGCCCTTTGTGTGATAACAGAAATGAAGATAGAGAAGAGCAAGACGAGATGGAAAGTTGGACCTGGGATGATTTAAGAAGGAACTTTCCTTTCTGAAGAAACACATCCTACCCGCACAGGCCTCCTTTGTGCCTGGAGTTCCACCAGCAGATCCCCGCTCCCGGGCGTGGCAGCCTGGAGATTGTCAGCTGACACCTCAGTGGGATGAGAGCATCTGAGAGCCCAGAGCAAGGTCCTCTGGGGAAGAAGGAGGTGTGAGCTGCTGAAAGGGAAGGTGAGAGATGAAAGGATAACTGAAGTACCCCCTTGGCTGTTCTTCCTGACTCTAAACCCTGATGGGGATGAAAGAGTGAACTCTTGGAAGGAGGCTAGGAAGTGATGTTTCCTGAAACCAGTGTCTTGAGAGATTTCAAGCAAGTTTCATTTGCTTTCAAACTTGTGCCATAACTCTTCCAATTTCCCGCAAGAGGCAATATGAGGGAGGGCCGGTGCTCCTCTCAGGACTAGCTTAGGACTCTGCCATTTATTGGCTATGTGGCCTTGGGAGTACTTAAGCTCTCTGTGCATCAATTGTCTGGTCTGTGAAATGGGGCCTAACAGTACGAGTAAGATGCTCGGCATATAGTAAGTGTTAGCTGTTAGGTGAAGAAGGGATGTGAGTGAGTCAGGAAACCTACAGGGCAGCCACAGGGCAGCCTCATTCTGTACAATTAGAGACCTCTCCCAACCAGGAGGAGTGAGGTGGTGCCTTTAACACAGCAGACCAGTGGCCCTGGATGGAAGCCTGAGGCCAGAAGAACCCAACAGAAAGGGGGCAGTCTTGGAAGAAATACTAAATATAACACAATAACAGAAACTACTACATATACACCCATAAATACAGATTACAGTTCCCCAGATCCTTTGAGGTTGGATGTGGCTATGCAGCTAAATTTTGACCAATGGAATATAAGCGGAAGTGAGCTTACGCTGTCTTCTTCCTCTCTGCTGCCTGGAATGGAGACATGATGGCTGGAGCTCCAAGCAGCCATCTTGGACCTTGAGGTGACCTTGAACCTGGAAGCCTGTGCTAACATAGAGAGACGGAGAGACAAGAGCCTGAGTCCCTGATGATTTTGTGAAACTGCCACCAGTCCCGAACTGCCTACTTCCAGATTTCTTTACATGAGAGAGAAATAAACTTCCAACTTTTTTAATCCACTGTTATTTTTGGCTTTTTTGAAACAGGCAGACAAACGTAATCCCAACTGACAGAAATTTGACACAAGTTATCTGATAAGATTTTGTAAGTTTATGAGTGCACATCCATATCAGGGAAACTAGGTATTTCATCTCAGTTCCTGTAGCAAGGGATAGGGAATATCCCAAATGGCAAACGAAAGATAAAGAGGGAACTTTCACAATAATAAGAGAACAATTTCAATGGGAAGATCTTTTGAAATCTTAAATTTGTATGCAGTTAATGCCTCAGCTTCAAATTATGTAAAGCAAAAACTGAGACTATGGGAGAGAGAAATCCACAACCAATGGTGGAGGTTTAACAATCTCTCTTAGTAACTGACAGAGCAAGCCAACAAACAAACAAAAGGAGGTAATGATGTAGAATGTTTAAACAACCCAATTCCCTCCTGGGTATATTCCAAAGAAATGGGATCTTATGTCCACCAAGATGTGTTCAGGAATATTCACAGCAGCCTTATTTATAGTAGCCCAGATCTGGACACAACATTATGGTTATCAATGGCAGAATGGAAAAATGAATTGTGTTGTGTTCATCAACGGAATAGTACACAGCAACGAAGAGAAATGGACTCCAATATACTCCGCGCATTAATCACATAGATGTGATACTGAATGAAAGAAATCAGTTACGGAGTACATATTCTATGATTCTGGGTGCATGAAGTGCAAAAATGGGTAAAACTGATCTATGATGATACAAGTCAGAATTGTGTTTAACCCTGAAGTGTTATAAGCTGGAAGCAGCGCAGAAAAGAGACTCTTGGGCTGCTGGAATGTTCCATATCTCTATCTGGGAGGTGATTACATGGTTGCATGTGTACATGCAACATTCATCACATCTATCTGTACGTTTTATTGTATATGTTATACATCAATAAATAAAATAAATTGAAGAGGCATTATTTGGAATTTTTATACAAATTAATAAATGCATATCTTTCCAAATACCTAGCATTTTATTTTCTTGTTATAATTATTTAAAGAAAAAGCAATTTTTTTTTCACCAAGCACCATGCATGCACCCCCAATTCCCTCCAGTTAACACTTGGGTGCAATAAAAATGTTTCATTATCTCTATGTGTCTTGACCTGAAAAGGCTTGAAACACCTGCTCCAGGTAAGAAGAAGCCAGCTAGGTTATTTGGGCAGAGCCTGGGGGTAGTAGGATGAGAGATGGAGTATGCTGGGATTGGACTGGGGAAGGACTAGGCTGAGAGAGGTGTAATGGCCAACTTTATGTGTCAGCTTGACTGGGTGACAGCATGCCTAGATATGTGCTTACATGTTATTTCTGAGTGTGTCTGTGAGGGTGTTTCCAGAAGAGATTATCATGGGAATCAGTGGACTCAGTAAAGCAGATGGTCCTCCCCAATGTGGGTGGGCATCATCCAACCCACTGAGGGTCAGAATAGAACAAAAATGCAGAGAAAGGCTGAATTCTCTCTCTGCCTGACTGGCTGAGCTGAGACATCGATCTTCTCCTGCCCTTGGACTAAAACTTACACCATCAGCTCTCCTGGTTGTCAGGCCTTCAGACTCAAACTAGAATTAACACCACTGGCTTATCTGGGTCTCCAGCATGCAAATGGCAGACCATGGGACTTCTCAGCAACCATAATTGCATGAGCCAATTCCTTATATCTCATTATATATATATATACACACATATATATATGTATATATATAAACACACACATATGAAACAGAAATATATACACATATATGAAACATATATATATATACACACACACACACATACATGTATACGTGTGTGTGGATATACATCTTATTAGTTATGATGCTCTAGAGAACCCTGACTAATACAGGAGGCCATCCAGGTTTGTCTCTGGGACGCAGGGATGGGGAGATGAGTCCCAGGAGAAGGAAGCAGCAGCTGGCATGGAAATGGGGGGAGGGGTGAGTGAGAGAGAGGCCCGAGGAAGACACGGGGCTTAAAGGGAAGAAGGAATAAGGGTCGTTTCTGGGCACTAAATACCTAAGAGAGTGACACTTTCTAAACAGAGGCAGAGAAGCCACAGGGAAGTTGGGGAATTACAGCCATTTGGGGAATTATGATGCTTGATTTGACTTTGCTGGTGCTGGCAGACACCTTATAACCTGCGTTGAGCTGTGCTTCGTGTGTGTGGCCTCCTGGTAGGTGTTGTGCTGGCACATATGTATGCGGATTCTTCTCAGGAAACTCCACGTCCTCTCAGACTCACCTCTGACTGGGCACATTCTGACCAGCTTCACGCAGGTGTCCCTGAGGGCCCCTCAGCTCCCCAGCACCAGGAGCCTCTCACTCCCCACCCCAGGGCTTTTCTGCTGATGCTACAGGATGGAGCTTCCACCAGGCCCCACTGGGGTCTCACACGTGCAACCCTGAAGTGTGGAAGAGTTGACACCTTGCAGACAGCCCTTGACTCATGGGGGACAGGAGCCAATGGCGAGCATGTGTCCCCTGGGGACAGTTCTGGGACACCTTTCATTGGCCTCAGCCAGTGGTGGTGACTGACTCGATAAGGCATCTTGCATTGGTGCTCACTCCTTCCCTGTCTCACCCCCGCCCTTCACTCCTGCTCCAGGGAACACCCCTAAATCGACTGCTCACACTCAAGTTCAGGCCTCAGGCTCTGCTCTTACAGGAACCCAAGAACCTTGGCCAGGACAGAGAGGGCCTGCAAAGCTTTCTAATTTTCTGTAAGAAGATATTGGACTTACTCTCACCTTCGTGTCTGCTCTTAACCTCTCAGTAAAGGTGTTTGCTTGAGGACATAACTCTGAAAGCTGAGGATGGACTCTCATCAGCACGTGATGTAAGATGCTGTCTTCATGGAGGTCTTGCAGTCTGTCCATTCCTCCGCATGCAACTTGACTTCCTGGTCAAACCAGACCACTGAGAGTGGTGGACCAGGGGACACGTTGTCTTGGCCCCGTGTGGACTGTTTTTAGTGAAGTCCCCGTGGGCCTCCTGCCACTGCCTGCTATGGAGGGATGTTTAGGAAAGAGCCATGTGAAAACTGCTATTGAATGGTCTGTGATGAAGGAATAGCAGATGTCGTCCTCAACATCTCTCAATGTCCCCTATATAAGGAAACCTCTCTCAGGCTGAAGAGACAAGAGAGGCTGTGCTCTTCTGAGAAGCTTGGGTTTACTTTATGATTATTTCCCCACTTTGTCCTGGCTGCTAAGGAGCTTGCAGCCGCAGCAACTAGAGAGGGCCTTTGAAATGCACCTTGTGCCCTCACCCTACTCCCAGCTTCCCCTTATTTTCCTCATTCTACCTCCCTTTACCCTACTTTCTCAACTATTTTATTTTGTCTTCTTATGCATATCCTTACAGGCTGCCACAACTTCTCTTTTAGGATACAGATGGGGCATAAATAAATAAGACAGGACGTGGATGATGGAAGCAGTCCACTAAGATGGAGAAAGAGTGCAAAAAGTAAAGGCTGAATAGACATTACTGCAAGAATGATATACAACAGCCAACAAGCAAATATAAAGATCCTCAACATCACTGATAATTTGGGAAATACCAATCAAAACCACTTAATGGTACCCATTAAGATGGCTACCATTAAGAAAGAAAGAAGAAAGGAAGAGAGAGAGAGAGAGAGAAATAAGAGAAGGAAGAGAGAGAGAGAGAGATAGGAAGTGAAGGAGGGAGGGAGGAAGGAAAGGAAAGAAGGAGGGAGGGAGGGAGGAAGAGAGAGAGAGGGAAAGAAAGAAACAGAGAGAAAGGAAGAAAGGAAGGAAGGAAGCAAGGAAGGAAGGAAGGAAGCAAGAGCAAGAAAGAAAAAGAAAGAGAAAGAGAGAGAGAAAGAAAGAGAGAAAGAAAGAAAAAAGAAAGAAAGAAAGAGACAGAGAGGAGACAGGGAAGGAAGATAGGAAGGAGGGAGGGAGGGAAGGAAAGGAAGGAAGGAAGGAAGGAAGGAAGGAAGAAAGGAAGGAAGGAAGAAAGAAAGAGAAGAGAAAGAAAGAAAGAAAGAAAGAGAAGAGAAAGAAAGAAGGAAAGAAAAAGAAAGAAGGAAGGAAGGACAGAATGGAAGAAAGGAAGAAAGAAAAAGGAAAACAATTGGTGAGGATGTGGAGACAAGGGAACACTTGTGCACTGTTGGTGAGATTGTGAAATAGGGCAAAGAATTGAAAGTCGGGTTTTGAAAAGATACGAACCTATGTTCATAGCAGCTTTAGTCACACTAGCCAAGAGATGGAGGCAACCCAAATATCCATCGACAGATGAATGGATAAGCAAAATGTGGTATATACAGACAACAGTATGTTATTCAGCCTAAAAAAGGAAGGAAATTGTTCACATGCTACAACATGGGTGAATCTTGGGGACATTATGCTCAGGCAAATAAACCAGTCACACAAGGGCAAATACTGTATGATTCCACTTATATGAGGTATCTAAAGTAGTTAAATTCATGGAAACAGAAAGTTCTAACAGAGAGAATGGAGGTTACCAGGGGCTGAAGGGAGGGGGAGAATGAGGAGTTGTTGTTGAATGGTACAGAGTTTCAGTTTTGCAAGATGAAAAGTTCTGGACATTAGTTGCACAACAATGTGAATGTACCTAATATTACTGAACTGCACACTTAGAAATGGTTAAGATGGTAAATTTTATGTTATGCGTATTTTACCACAGTTTTTTAAAAAGTAAAGACAAGGAAGACAAGCTTATCTTTTCAGTTTTGCTCAGTGTGTTTCCTGATCTCGAGGAGAAAGAAGCTGGTGGTTTCGTTTGGATCTGTTGCATCCCATCCCTGCCATTCAGGAGAGGGAAGAGGGTTTACATCCAACCAGTGAAGGTAAGAAGAAATTCAGTCACCTGGCTCGGATGTTGACAAATATTCAGGATTTGAACAAAGAAGCCTTTCACTTGGCATGATAATCCTTCTCAGATTTCCTTTTTCCTGAGTAAGACTGCCACACAATTATAACGGTTCTTGAATCAGAAGCATATTTCAACTTCTAGAAACTTCTCTCTCAACATCTACCCCCTTGTTCTTATGTACTCATGATAACGTACCTCCCACACACAACTAAAGAAGTGAAATTTTAAATGAAGTGTTTTCTATTAAGGATCCAGGTTATTTAACATATCGTGTAACTACAGCAGGCTAATGGTGCCAGCACAGAAGACAAGGCCAGTGAGTCAGCACTTGTCTAGCTCCCCTGAGGCCGAGCCCTCTGTCAGATGATTCACGTTCACTCACTCTTGTTCAGTCACGGTCGCTTCACTCTTCTTTTCATTCTCAACCTAAGGCCACCCTACTGGGAGGTTCCCATTCCACGGGTTTTTGAAGTTTTGGATGAGGTTAAAACATGATAAGTTGAGTTGAGATGTCTGGTTTCAAAGCCATATGATAAAAGCCAGAGTTAAATTAAGAAACAAGACCAGTAAGAATGTATAAAATAAAGTGAATTTTCTGTGGAATTAAAAGTGAAAAACTGCTCATTCCCTCGACACACACCACCCCACACCCAAGTATAAAAACCAAGTTAAATTTAGACGGTAATCACACTTTCTCTGTGACCTTAGGAAAACCTTTGACTTTCATCTCATTTTTTCCACCCATAAAATGATCATTAATAATATACTTTTCTGACTCAAGACATCCAATCCTGCTTAAAGGAGAGAAGATGAACCAGGGGTTACCCGAAGCACTGAAGTTGCTATGTGATAGACCAGCAGGCTGGGAAGAGCCTTGTTACCCAGTCGACAATGATGACAGTCAAGAGGCCTTCCCAGTAAATGCCCATGGTGGGGACAGATCCCAGTCCATGGATCTGGAGCTGTGTTCCTCCAAATATCGTCCACAAACATAGGTGATCCCCAAAGATCTATCAAGTGGTCTTTTGATAGTTTGGCCATTTCAGAGGAAAACGTAATCAAATAATTTTGTTTACATGGATTTCAGAAATTTGAAACGTAATATTAAATCACAATTTTCACAGACATCCGATTACGTTCTTAATAGTCATTATGTATTTTTTAAAATAGTACATAACATTTCAAAGATTCTGCTATTTAATTAATCTTGGAGTACTTTTGCCTCACAAACATGTTACTCTTGATGTAATATCATACCATCTAATATGGTAGCTAAGATAGGAACAGACTTAACAATTAAACAATTTTCTTCTAAATTGGTATCAACTAACATACGCCACCAGGATTTCTAAAGCATTTTGCAGTTTATGAATGCTTTCAGCTTCATTTCAACAACTCTATGAGGTAGATAAACAAGTATTCTCTCCTTATTTAGAAGAAACTAAGCCCCCCAAATTTAAGTGGTGTGCTCAAGGTTGAGATAGCTTATGATCCATTAATGTAGCTCCACAAAAATTTGAAATTTAAAGCAAGAGAACAGAGAAATGACCATTCTTTTCACAAAGATACATGATTTAGAGAATTTGGTTTTGTTTTTCTTTCAGATTACTTTGTACTGAGGATGAGGGACTATTTCCATTTGAACTGCCATCAAAAAATAATTTTTTGTTTCATTATACTGTTTGTGGACTATCTTAGGCATAATACTTTCAAAAAAAAAAAAAAGATTACTTTATGATACCAATAATGCAAAGGAAGGATGGGTTTTATTATTTCAATTGGCTTGCTTAATAGTTCTCAAGTGAGTTGTCTTTCCTATTCCTTCAGGGCAAAAATTTCTCAAGTTTTAATGCAGAAAAAAAAAGGATATCAGGATATCTTAAGAATAACGGACAATTGTGCAAACAACTGACTGTGGAGTTGGGCTCTTTCCCAACAGTTGATGGTTCTTCATTTGTTCAAGAATAAAATCAAAGGCATGTTGTTGGGTATGTATTGACACCATATGCAAATACTTGTAACAGAACATGAAGAAAGACTTTTCAGGGCTGAATGAAGCCAGACTGGAGTAGGAATCCTCCTTCACGACAACACATGTGTGACGTGCTGTTGGGTCAGCACCTGAATGCAGTCACCCAGGAGCTCTGTCCCTCATTTTCACACCATCCAACACCATCTGACGGAGCCCCCAGCACATGCCGTCATCCTGATGACTTATCACTGTGAATTTGTACTCTACATTCATAGAGGTAAAGTCTAAGGAAAAGAACCAACAAGCTGTTGAACTTCACCTATAACTTAAGCTTTTCATCAAGTCTTATATAGATGCCTCATGAGAGATATCAAAGAATGTCATCCCTCTCATCAATATGAAAACATTATCATTTTTATCATTAATTTTTAAGATTCATGCTTATTTGTATTATTTAAAAATTTGTGACAAATACATTTTTAAATTAACTGAAAATTTTGGGTCCACATGTTTCTTGTGGACCCAATACCCATTAGAGGCCCTACAGAGAGAAAAACTTCAGAATTATGACACAGGGGTTTGCAAACTATGTTCACAAGGAACATTCATTTTTCCATGAGATGGACCAACTAAAATCATACAACGGCAATTCGCATTTTACCGATCCACAGAATTAAAGTAAGTTTATGGACAGAATTCAGAATTTTCTCGATTATGTTTTTCTGCCATACATTTTCTTACGTTTTTTGATGCATGCTAATCTTGTCTATATATGAGCATCACCAGTAAATGATTAAAACGATAAACTGATAACAAAAAAATATTTACTGAATCTTTTCACTATGTATTTTTTTCTGATATGTATAAAACTTTTTTCTGCTGGTAAAATGATTCCTAGTTGACATGACAGAAATAAATATGAAAATATTTCAGTGTATTATATAAAAAGTGCCGTGACTTCTAGCTTGCCTTGAAAAAAATTATTTCAGAAATTATGTTAGATAAAAATCTTAAACTTCTCCAGGGCAAAAAGAAAATACTACAAATAAAGTAATAAAAGACAAATTGGAAAAATTATATTACAAACAAATACACAAAGAGGCTTTTACAACACAGTAAGAAAAAGAGAGACAACCAATAGAAAATGGAGAAGGGACATGAATTGGCCTTACTCAGAAGAGGAGCTACAATTCACTGGTCTCCTGCAGGTCTGCGCTGATTCCTGGGACAGGAAACCGTGAACAAGCAGAGTAAGGACGGTGGCTCCCTAGACTCTTCTCTGCTTGTGGTGCACATCCACTGAGCTCATTCAATACTTTTTCACTCTGAATCCATGCCCTGCAAGCAATCTTCTGATTAATCATTTGTTTTCTCAAGGTTTTGGAACATGAATGGGATGAGTTGAATTGTAAATCACAACTGCATAAAGAAGCTCTGGGGCCTATACAACAGTCTCATGAAAAGAAACTAACGCATGAGGGAATTGGGAGATGTTAAGGGTACAAACTTGCAACTAGTAGATAAATAAGTCCTGGAGATCTAAGGTACAGCACAGTGATTATAGAAAACAATACTGTATTATAAAATTCACAGTTGCTCAGAGACTACGTCCTGTGCCCACCAGAAAAAAGAAATTATAAATACATGACATGATAGAAGTGTTAGCTAACACTATGGCGGTAATCATATTGCTCTCTCTCTCTCTATATATATGCCTAAAATTTACACAGTGTTATATGTCGATTATATCTCAATAAGAAAAAAGAAACTAACACTTTGTAACAGAAATTTATAGACAACAAAATGCCTTCATTTTGTTACACAACCTTGGTTCGAAAAGTTAATTAGAACAGAAGCTAACAGCCTTAGCCAGAAGTTAATGAACAACTCTTAAAACAGCAGTTCTCAAAGTGAGGTCCACAGAACACTGAGGTCCCTTGGGAGCTCGACAGCTTCCCAAGACTTAAAGACTTCTCTGATGAGATCAGTGTTGATGTTACCAATGTGATTTTTTGATATATTGCATGATGAAATGCATCAACATCTAGATAAATTTGCATCAGTGAACCAATGTTTACCAAGTGATCAATACATGATGTTACAAAATCATTGCATGAGTAAAATATCCATTCAAAGTACAAGATAGATAAACGGATTTTAATGTAACAGTACATAAAGTTCATTTGTATGGTTTCAGATTACATTTTAAGAAATTACCACTTCTCCAGTTTTGATACATCAAAGTAGAATATAGAGAACTCTCTTAAAAGTCTGCTAAAATAGCCCCACACATCCCCATTTCCTGCACATGTCCATGTGAGGCCACATTTTCTTCATATACTTCAAAGAAGAATAACATATTGACTGAATGCAGAAGCAGATATAGCAATTCTCCAGTCTTCTATTAAGCCAGACATGAAAGAGGTTTGCAAAAATGTAAAATAATGTCACTCTTCTCATTAATAACTTTTGTTTTAGAAAATATAGACATTTTTGCTAAAATATGTTATTTGTGCTAGCAGGTAAAGGGTTTATTATTTTTATTTTTAAACAAATTAATAAATATTTTAACATTTCTCAGTGGTAATTTTTAATACAGTAAATATCAATAGATATAATCCTTATACAAAAGCTCTTTGGATTCCTGCATAAATTTCAAGAGTCCAAAGGCCAAAAACTTTCAGAACTACCATCTTAAAAGACTGATGGGTGGAAGCTGAGGTTTCTTTTGACCCTGCCGATGGGGAACTGAAGTAAGTCATCTGTGGAGAGGGGAGGGGGCTGTGGGTAGATGGTAACCTGAGATTTGAGAACAGGTGAGAAAGTTTGAGATGGTTACTATGGAAAACCAGAGGGCACTGGGAATATAATGCGATGGTGCTCTTGGGGCTCCTCTTAGGTGTTTCCTCTTGGACATCCTTTCTGATGCCAGTGGCCATGTGAGCAGGGGCTTTCTTGCGCGGAGAGCTGTTTCCAGATTACCCAAAGCTGCTGGGCCTCATGCCGTCCTCAGTGTCCTAGAGCCATGCTGAGATCAAGCAAAGGCTGGCTGAGTGTCCCCCACCCATGCCCAGTCTCACATGGCTCAGTTCACCTGTGTCCCGGGGGTTCAGGCCCCGTCCCAGAGACCCAGCATGGTCAGACTCTGTGCTGCTCACCGCCTTCTTTCTCCATTACCTGAGGCACCACGAAGACCCCCTCTCCTCACAGAGCCTCTCCCTTCACATTTATATCAACTCAGGCAAATGGTGGTCTTGAGAGGGGCCTCACCATCCAGTAGTTCAGCAGATACAGCCAGACTCTGAACTTAATTTTGGCTTAACCCGGACCTCCATGGTCAAGGAACATTCTCCCTGACTGTACTATGACTTCTTCTCCTTGGCGTGCCTCTCAGACCTCTTTCTGCTCCCAGAATCTTCTCTTCTTAGTTCCTTATTAGAACCCAGAGGGGAAAAGTAATCCTCATGTGTCAGGCAGTCATTCCACTGTGGTGATGAGTCATTCATTCTCGTAACAGTTATTTACACAGTACCTGCCACGTGCCAGGCACTGCGCTAATGATGGGGACACAATTGTAAGACGTGATCAGGACCCTCATGGAGCTGACAGTCGAGTAGGGGACAGACATTAGACAGACATTTAAAATAAATGTCTGCGTATAAATTGTGATGAGTGCTATGAGGGAAGAGAGTGGGTTCTAAGATCAGCAGAGATTGGGTGAGGGGCAGTCAGGGAAATCCTCTCTGAGGAAGTGGAAGGAAGCCCGTGTGAGCTGGGACCTGAGCAGAGCTAAGAGGATCGAGGGGGGATGGGGTGCAATGGGAATGTTCCAGTCAGAGAGAGCAGCACATGCAAAGGCCCAGGAGGGAATGAACTTGATCAGTTACAGGGATTTAACTAAGGCCAGTGCAGAGTGACAAAGAAATGGTATAGCCCAAGATGAGAGTTGGGCAAGGGTGGGATGACATGGGACTTTGTCGGTAATGTTAAGGTGCTTAAATTTCATTCTAAGTGTGATGATTCCCCATTACAGGGTCTTGAGCACAAGAGGGATGGTCTAATTCTAAAAGATCCACTGAGTGCCAGGTGTGCCATGGATGTTGGGGGTGGGGAGGTGCAGGGTGCCTCAGGAGTGGAAGCCGGATGAGCAATAGGAGGCAATTGCAGCAATTCAGGGAGAGACCAGGCAGCTTGGACTAGAGGGCTGGCATGAAGATAGGCAAGGTGGGGACACTAGGGAAGTGTGTCTCTGTACGCATACAAAGGCATGGCACTGGAGGAGGGGCAGAAAGAGAGGAGAACATGACCCAGCACGGAGTGCTGAGGAGACCCAACATTTAGAGACAAGGGTCAGGCTGTCATTGGGTGAAGTTGGTATGAATGACCATAGTCTCCAACAACTATTGAGCACTTGCCATGTGCCAAACTCTGGGCTGAACTTTACATGTGTTGTCACATTTATTATTACATGACCCCTACGGTGGAGCCTCAGCATCCGATGACCATGGGAACTTCCACACCAGCCTGCACTCGCTACTTCCAAATGTCTTCCACACGAGGAGATAGACACCTTGGCCTTATATAAGCCACTCTTGTTCCCGGTCTCTGCTACAAGCAGCTGAACCTAATCTAAACCAACAGGGGAAGACGCTGGGATAAGTCATAGAATCCATGTAAGAGGCGAAGCTTCACGCTTTGAGATAGACCTGCACCAGGACAGCTCAAGCATCCTCAACAGGAGGCCTTCTGCTCTAGGGCACTGCCACTCACCCAACTGGCCTGGGCATCTTCCAGGTTCAGTTCCAGATTCCAAATTCCCAGGAGAGAAAATGTGGTTGGCTCAGTGTGGATCACAGGTCCACCCCTGGACCAATTGGCTATGGTCTGGGGACAGGGTCACATAGCAAAAACCTTGCTGCTTGGCTTCTGCACCACCACTCCTGGGTCCACTGCTAAAGTAGCTTGTAGCATATTCAGGTCAGAGTGACCACAGTCAAGGCGTTAGCAGTGGGACTCTGCACGTGCCCCTAGGGCCTTTGAACTTGCTCCTCCCTCCCTCTAGGATCCTCTTCCTCCTACTCTTTGCCTGGATAACTCCTTTAACCCCTAAGATCTTGCTAAAAATGTCCCTTTTTCAGGGAGGCCTTTCTTACTCCACCCCAATCCAAACTAGGTCCCTCTGTTACGGCACCCCATTGTCTTCCTTCGTGTGAAGGAAAATGCTTACGGTGTATGTGTTATGATCTGCACAGACCTGCCTTCTCCACCTGTCTGTAAGATCCTTGAGGGCAAGGACCACATTTGTTTTGTTCCCCGCTCTACCTGCCAAGCATCAAAAATCAAGACTAGCACACAGTTTGTGCTCAATACATATCTGTTAATTTAATGAACCAGACCAAACATATCACCTTTTCAATGTTCTCAATTATCTGGAGTCGCCTTTCTCGGGATGTAACCTGATTCCTTCAACCTCTGGCCCAATGAGCCTGTTCTGACTTTCCTGGATGCCTTAAATTTGCATCGGGGAAGAACCTGCTATTGTAGGAAAAGCTCTGGACATGGCAGCAGGAGACAGGGCTCAGGTCTCAGCTCTGCCGTCAACTCAAGTCACTTCATGGAGCTGAGACTCAGTTTCTTAATTCGTAAACGAGGATTTTGACGAGATGATTCACAAGGCCCTTCTAGCACAAATGTCTATGATTCTCCTTTCCCATAACAATTCAATAGTCTGTGCATGTTTGGAATTTCCCTAAGTATATGAAAAGAGAGAGATGTAAAGTATATATGGAGAGAAAGAATATATGTTCTGAACAAAATTCAGAACAGGCCAGTTGTTCTTTAATGTCAATCATCATGGACAGAAAGTGATCAAAATGAGATAAAAAGTACAGGGTTGAAGATAATGAGAAAAACTGCACAAGAAAGGGAAAATATAGGTCCTTCTGGTAACACCGAATGAATGGCAGGGTCACCTGAATCCCTGGTGTGCAGAATGCTTTATCTTGTAGAGGGATGGGAAGGAAAGGTGTTCCCCCACCCTGACCTCCCACCTCACCTGTCAGCTCAACCCACGCTGAAGCAAACCTCTCTAACTCGAGTCCTGATTTCTTCTTCTTTTTGTTTTTTTTTGGTGAAGAGCATTGGCCCTGAGCTAATATCCATTGCCAATCTTCCTCTTTTTGCTGAGGAAGACTAGCCCTGAGCTAACATCTCTGCCCATCTTCCTCTATTTTTCATATGTGGGATGCCACCACAGCATGGCTTGCTGAGCGGTGTGTAGGTCCGCACCCAGGATCCGAACCCATGAACCCCGGGCCCCTGAGGCGGAGCATGTGAAAATAAGCACTACACCACCGGGCCAACGCCCTGATTCCTTCTTACTGAGATGTAATTGATATGACATTGTGTAAGTTTAAGGTGTGCAAGGTGTTGATTTGAAGCATTTATATATAGCAATATGATTACCCCCATAGTGTTACCTCACACCTCTTTCATATCACATAATTATCATTTCTTTTTTGTGGTGAAAATATATAAGATCTAGTCTCTTAGCAATTTTGAAGAATGTACTGCAATATCGTTGGCTATAATCTCTGCCATGCATTAGATCTCCAGAACTTATTCATCTTCTAGTTGCAAGTCTGTACCCTTTAATAAATCTCCTCAATTCCCCCATACGTCCAGCCCCTGGTAATGACCATTCTACTCTCTGTTTCTATGAGTTTGGCTTTTTTAGATTCCACGTACAAGTGATATCGTAAAGTATTTGTCTTTCTCTGTCTGACTTACCTCACTTAGCATAATGTCCTCAAGATCCATGCATGTTGTCACAAATGGTAGGATTCCTTTCTTATTTCTGAATAATATTCCACTGTATATATTTGTATATACCACATTTTCTTTATCCATTCATGCATTGATGTATACTTAGGTTTTTTCCATATCTTGGCTATTGTAAATAAGGCTGCAATGAACATGGGGGTACAAATATCTTTGCAAGTTAGTATTTTCATTTTCTTTGGATATATAACCAGAAGTGGAATTGCTGCATCATATGGTAGTTCTATTTTTGATTTTTTGAGGAACCTCCATAGTGTTTTCCATACTAGCTGTACCAATTTACATTCCCCCCAACAGTGCACAAGGCTTCCCTTTCCTCCATACCCTCACCAACACCTGCTATTTGTTGTCATCTTGATGATATCCATACTAGCAGGTGTGAGGTGATATCTCATTGTGGTTTTGATTTGCATTTTCCTGATGGTTAGTGATGTTGAGCATCTCTTCATGTGCCTGTATGCCTTCTTTGGAAAAATGTGTATTCAGCCTCTCTGCCCACTTTTTAATCAGACTGTTTTTTGTTTGTTTCTTTTGGAGTTGTATGAGTTCTTCATATATTTTGAATATTAATCTGTTAACTGATATATGATTTGCAAATATTTCCTCTTATTCCAAAGCGTTTTTCATTTTGATAATTTCTTTTGTTGTGCAGAAGCATTTTAGTTTGATGTAGTCCCATTTGTTGATTTTCACTTTTGTTGCTCGTTGGGGTCTTAATTTCTTAACTGAATCTCAGATCCTAGTCAATGCTTATTGTTGAGGACCACCGCACCCCACCCAGAGAAATAACCCACACGAGCAGGAGTTTGGACTGTAGCTATTCTATATGCATGACACATTGAAATGCCATGCTGTGTAACTAATGAATGGCACACTGCAGAAACATGCTTCTCCTGAAGAGCTCAGCATATTCATCACCTCCATAACTTTGGGTCTTTGTGTTAAATGTAAAATCTTTATTAACATCAAAATTTTGCATGTACATAAATATATCTCTCTTCAAATGCATTTAATCATATTTTTAAAAATAAGTTATATACTGTACAAACAAGTGGGCTTAGATTTTTCCATGTGAAATGTGCAATAGGATGCTATTGAAACTAAGGTCATAGCATTAATCATGTTGGCTCATGTGATGTTATGGTTAAAACCGAAAGGATTTGGGAATTCCAAAATTCCTAGTACACAAAACAGTGCAATGCTGCCATCCACTAGCATTTGATCAATAAGAAATACGGCTATAAAAAATTATTCCATTTTGCAAGATGAAAAAGTTCTGGAGATCTGCTGCACAACAATATGAGTATATTTAACGCTGTGGAACTGCACAGTTAGGGGCCAGCCCCATGGTTTAGCGGTTAAGTGTGCTTGCTCCACTGCTGGCAGCCTGGGTTCAGATCCCGGACACGCACCTACGCACCACTTGTCCGGCCATGCTGAGGTGGCATCCCACATACAGAAACTAGAAGGATGTGCAACTATGACATAAAACTATCTACTGGGGCTTTGGGGAGAAAAAGGGAAAAAAAAGGAGGAGGATTGGAAATAGATGTTATCTCAAGGCCGGTCTTCCTCAGCAAAAAGAGGAGGATTGGCATGGATGTTAGCTCAGGGCTGATCTTCCTCACTCACACACACATAAAAGCTGTATTTGGAATTGCACAGTTAAAAAAGGTTATTATGGTAAATTTTATGTTATGTGTTTTTTACTACAAATAAAATTTTAAAAAGATACAGAGAAATTACTCCATTATAGATTCTGTCTGCGGTAGCCAGCCTCCAAGATGGCCCCCATCAATCCCTATCTCCTGATAGTCACACCTGTGTGTAGTCTTCTCCCACATTGTTCCAGAAGTGATGGTGTGTCACTTCTAAGATTTGGTTATAAAAGTCTGAAGCTCTCATCTTTGTCCCACCCCCCCAAACTCACTCTGGAGGAAGCCAGCTATTATGTTGTAAAAACACTCAGGCAGCCTATGGAGAGGCAGACGTGGCAAAAAACTGTGGTTTCAAGCCAAGAGCAGGCAAAGACCTGAAGCCTGTCAACAACCATGTGAGTGAGCTTGGAAGCAGGTCATCCCCCAATCAAGCTTTCAGATGAGACAGCAGCCCTGCTGACAGCTCGATGGGCAGTCCCAGATTCCTGGCCCTCATAAATTGTAAGATAATACATGTTTGTTGCTTTAAGCTGCAAAGTTTTTGAGGTAATTTTTAATCCAGCAATAATAACTAATACCCTATATGATGACCATTGATGTTTGTAATGATGACCCAGGGTACTGAAATATCCTGACACATTTTCTGAATCTTCAATAAGAAGTTGCAGACAGCCAGACAGCCTCCTGATACTGTTGAGGGCTCACTATACTCAAATTCCCTGGATGACGTTGTTTGTGACCCTCACTCCATAAGGAAGTTTGATTAAGCTGAAACCCATATCCCCCTACTCTTCAGAGTTACGAAGAGTTTATTACAAAGAAGAACTGAGAAAGAGTAAGATGGGAGCCAAATAAGGAGCAATTCAGTAATTTTTATTCAATTAGATGTATTAACTCTTAAAGAAAATTTAGAAAAAGTGTATCACATGAGTAAAAGTTTTGAAAGGCTGGCATTCTTCGAATTAGCCCAAGCACAGTCAACTAACTTTTCCTCAAGAGGTTAAAGAAGAGACTATTTTTGTAAGAGTTTTGCAGTATAATTGTATCTTCCATTCAAAGAGAATTTGGAGAAGCTTAGTTATCTGGAGAATTTCTACTTGTAAAAACTATCATTATTATTGTATTGATCAAAAGGTAAGAGAAAAGGTACCCGGAGTGCATTTAAACAAAAATAACAAAATAAAATAAAATAGGTAATGCATGTCGTCATTTAAAGTGTTGCCTGAATCAACTGACCATTGGTAGAGGAGATAGAAGAGATAGAGACATGCTAAAAGACAAGCAAAAATGTATTTTTGTTTTGTTTTATTTTAAAGTGGAATTAACTTTTTCAACTAAAATGTAATTCTTATTCAGTGGCAAGTATTCACAAACTAACGCCAATGAAGGCGTATTGTGCAACGTCATTGGTGTCAGAGACAGTTACCCTCAGATGCAATGTCAGCAGAAACACTAGCAGCCAGTTAAGGAGTAAATGAAGCTGGAGGAGATGAAAGTCAAGATCGATTCAGATTCTTAGCATATCAGATAGTCCTCATTCCTGCTTTGCCTGCTCACTTTGCTGAGTCTCTCACTGCTGCTCTGACTTGTAAATTAGGCAGGAAAGATCCCAATTGTGTGTGTGCATGATGTATCCTACATATAGAAGTGTATAAAATGTATTTGTAGAGTTTAAAGTGAAAAAACAAAATAAACACCTTTGTATCTGTATTAGTCAGGGTTCTCCTGAGAAACAGAACCAATGGGATATGTATAGATATGTAGAAGGAGATTTATTATGAGGAATTGGCTCACATGATTATGGAGGCTGAGAAGTCCCTTGATCTGCAGTCCTGCAAGCTGGAGGCCCAGGAAAGCCAGTGGTGTAGTTCCAGTCCAAGCCTGTAGGCCTGAGAACCAGAAGCACCAAAGTCCAAGGGCAAGAGAAGATGGATGTCCCAGCTCAAGCAGAGAGAAGGAATCTGCCCTTACTCTGCCTTTCTCTTACAGTAGTCCCCCCTGATCCATGGGGATACATTCCAAGAACCCCAGTTGATGCCTGAAACTACAGATGGAACCGAACCCTATATCTATACTATGTTTTTTTCCTATACATACATATTTGAGGTGTGACAGCAAAACTAGCACGAATTTGTTTTTCCTTCTTCACAATTTCCAAGAAGATTCATTCATATCATAGATTTTAGCAACCTCAGCATATAAATTTTTTTCTTTCCTTATTTTCCAGAACTTTCATCTTTTCCCTTAAAGGAAGCACTTTATGGCTCTCTTTGGTGTATCCCAATTGCCAGCATCACTATCTTTGGGCATTGGGGCTATTGTTAAGTAAAATAAGGGTTACTTGAACACAAGCACTGCGATACCACGACATTAGATCTGATAACCAAGACAGCTCTTAAGTGAATAATGAGCAGGTAGCCTGTGGATATGCCAGACAAAGGGATTTGGATGCCTTTTATTTTTATTATTATTATTATTATCTTTTTGCCTAATTGCTCTGGTGAGGACTTCCAGTACTATGTTGAATAGTAGTTCTGGTAGTGGGCACCTTTGACTTCTTCCTGATCGTAGAAAGAAAGATTTTAACCTTTCACTATTGAGTATGATGTTAGCTGTGGGCTTGTCATATATGGCCTTTATTATATTGAGGTTTGTTGCTTCTCTACCCAATTTGTTGAGTGTTTATCATGAAAGAATGCTAAATTTTTTCAAATACATTTTCTGCATTTATTGAGACGATCATATGATTTTTGTCTTTCAATCTATTCATTCTATTACTGTGATAGATCACATTTATTGAATTGCTTATGTTGAACTATCCTTGCATCCCAGAAATAAACGCCACTTGATCATGGTGTATGATCCTTTTAATGTGCTGTTGAATTCAGTTTGCCAGTATTTTGTTGAGAATTCTTGCATCAATATTCACCAAGGATATTGACCTGCAGTTTTCTTTTCTTGCAGTATCCATATCTGGCTTTGGTATCAGGGTAATGCTGGCTTTGTAAAATGAGTTTGGGATTTTTCCCTCCTCTTTAATTTTCTGGAAGAGTTTGTGAAGCATTGGCATTAATTCTTCTTTAAATGTTTGGTGGAATTCAACAGTGAAGCCGTCTGATCTTTGGCTTTTCTTTGTTGGGAGGTTTTTGGTTACTGATTCAATCTCCTTACTTGATGTTAGTCTGTTCAGATTTTCTATTTCTTCATGATGCAGATTTGCTAGGTTATATATTTCTAGGAGTGTATCCATTTCTTGTAGGTTGTCCAACTTGTTGACATATCATTGTTCATAGTACTCTCTTATGATCCTTTGTATTTCTGTGGTATTCGTTGTGATGTCTCCTCTTTCATTTCTGATTTATTTGTGTCTTCTCTCTTTCTTCTAAAAAAGGTTGACGTTTTGCCAATTTTGTTTATCTTTTCAAAAAACCAACTCTTAGTTTCATTGATCTTTTCTATTTTTTTTCCTATTCTCTATTTCATTTATTTCTTCTCTGATCTTTGTTATCTTCTTCCATCTGCTAAGTTGGGTTTGGGTTGTTGTTTTTTTTTCTAGTTGCTTGAGGTGTAGTTAGGTTGCTTATTTGAGATCTTTCTTTTTTTTAATGTAGTCATTTGTTACTATAAAATTCCCTCTTAAAATTGCTTTTGCTTCATCCCATAAGTTTTGGCATGTTTATTTCCATTTTCATTTGTTTCAAGATATTTTTCTGTTTCCCTTTTGATTTCATCTTAGATGTATTGGTTGTTCAGGAGTGTGTTGTTTAATTTCCATGTATTTGTGAAATTTACAGTTTTCCTCCTGTTATTGATTTCTAGTTTTGTACCATTGTGGTCAGAAAAGATACCTGGTATGATTTAAATGTTTATAAATTTTCTGAGATTTGTTTCAAGACCTAAAATATAATCTCTTCTGGAGAATGTTCCATGTGTGCTTGAGAAGAGTGTGTATTCTGTTGTTACTGGATGAAATGTTCTGTAAATGTCTGTTAGGTCCATTTGGTCTAGGGTATAGCTCAAGTTCAATGTTTCCTTATTGATTTTCTGTCTCAGTGAGCTATCCATTATTGAAAGTGGGGTAGTGAAGTCCCCTACTGTTGTTGTATTGTTGTCTATTACTCCCTTCTTATCTGTTAGTATTTGCTTAACATGTTTAGATGCTCCAATTATGTGTGCATATATGTTTACAATTGTTATATCCTCTTGATAAATTGACCCCTTTAAAATTATATAATGACCTTCTTTATCTCTTGTAACAGTTTTAGACTTAAAATCTCTTTTGTCTGATATAAGAATGGCTACTTTGCTCTCTTTTAGTTTGCATTTACACGGACTCATTTCCCATGTCTTCACTTGAGTCTAAGTGTGTCCTTGAAGTTGAAGTGAGTCTCTTGTAGGAGGCATATAATTGGGTCTATTTTTTTTTATCCTTCAGTCACTCTGTGCCTTTATATTTGAGAATTTAGTCCATCTACATTTAAGGTAATTAGTGATTGGTAAAAACTTACTCTTGTCATCTTGTTCATTATTTTCTGGCTGTTCTGTAGTTCCTTTGTTCCTTTCTTCCTCTCTTGCTCTCTTCTTTTGTGAACTAATGATATTTGATAGTGGTATATTTGATTCCCTTCTCTTTATCTTGTGTATATCTTCTATAGATTTTTGCTTGGTGGTTACTCTGTGGCTTACTTGAAACACTTTATAGCTATAACAGTCTATTTTAAACTGTTAACAACTTAGCTTTGATCACATACAAAAATTCTACTCTTTTACCCCCCCCACATTTTATGTTTTTAATTTCACAATTTATATCCTTTCATATTGTGCATCCATTAACAAATTGTTGTAGCTATAGCTATTTTTAATACTTTTGTTCTTTAATCTTCTTACTAGTGTTAAGTGGTTAACACACCACATTACAGCGTTAGAGTATTTTGAATATGACTATATACATACACTTACCAGTATATTATATATTTTTATATGTTTTCATGTTACTAGTTAACTTCCTTTCATTTCAGTTTGAAGAACTCCTTTCAGCATTTCTTGTAAGGCAGGTCTAGTGGTGATGAACTCCCTCAGTTTTTATTTATTAGGCAAAGTCTTCATCTCCTTCATTTTGGAAGCACAGCTTTGTTAGGTAAAGTATTCTTGGTTAGCATTTTTTTCTTTCAGCACTTTGAATATATCATCCCACTCTCTCCTGGTCTGCAAGACATCTGCTGAGAAATTTGCTGATAGCCTTTGGGGGGTTACCTTGTATGACAGGAATTGTTTTGCTGCTTTTAAAATTCTCTCTTTGTCTTTGATTTTAGACAGTTTGATTATAATATGCCTTCGAGAAGATCATTTTGGATTGAAATCTTACAGTGATCTTTTAGCTTCATGAACTTGGATGTCCAAATATCTCCCCATGGTTTGGGAAGTTCTCAGTCATTATTTTTTTTTTTTAAAGATTTCTACCAGGGCCAGCCCTAGTGGTGTAGTGGTTAAGTTTGGCATGCTCTGCTTTAGCTAACTAGGGCTGGTTCCTGGGCATGGACCTACACCACTTGTGGCCATGCTGGTGTGGTGACTCACATACAAAATAGAGGAAGATTGGCAAGGGAAGTTAGCTCAGGGCGAATCATCCTCAGTAACAAGAGGAAGATTGGCAACAGATTTTAGCTCAGGGTGAATCTTCCTCAGCAAATAAATAAATAAAAAGATTTCTACCCCTTTCTACCTCTCTTTTCCTTCTTGGATTCCAATGATGTGCAGATTGCTTCTTTTAATTGTGTCCCATAAGTCTTGTAGGCTTTCTTCAGTCCTTTATATTTGTTTTTCTTTTTGCTCCTCTGACTGGGTAATTTGAAATGATCTGTCTTCAAGCTCATGAATTCTTTCTTCTGTTTGGTCCAGTCTATTATTGAAGGTCTCTATTGAATTCTCCAGTTCAGTCATTGTTTTCTTCAGCTCCAAAATTTCTGTTTGGTTCTTTTTTATGTTTTCTATCTCTTTGCTGAACTTCTTTCCGTTCTTGTAATATTTTCATGATTTTATTAAATTGTTTATCTGTGTTCTCTTATAGCTCTCTGAACATCTTTAGAACAATTATTTTGAATTCTTTGCCAGGCAATTCTTGTATTTCCATTTCTTTGGGGTCAGTTATTGGAAGTTTACTGTGTTTCTTTGGTGGAGTCATGTTTCCCTCATTCTTTGTGATCCCTATAGCCTTGCATAGGTCTCTGTGCATTTGAAGAAACAGTCACCTCTTCCAGACTTTATGGACTTACTTTGGATAGAACTTCACCTGTGAATGGGGACATGCTGCAGTGTGACCCCAGGTCTAGTGGTGCAGCACACCAAGTATGAGGTTGTACGGTGGCTCCAGTTTTGGGAGGGGATGCTGACTCATTGGCTCAGGCCACTGAGTCCTTGTTGTGGTCGACAACTGTGCGGTTGTTGGTAAACATTGCAGGGAGTTCATAGAGGGTCCAAGGGCTGTTGAGGTTCTCAGAGCCTCACCTCAGCATCTAAGGGCTAGGGCAAGCAGCAATGGTAGCTGGAGCCAGTAGTATGTATGCACTCAGCTTCAGGGGTAATTATGGGTGACTGTATAGTGCAAGACCCAGTTGCAAATGCACACATAGTGTTGGAGGCCGGGGTAAGGAGCAAGGGCTGAGGCCAAATATGGGCACCCTAGCAACTATGGGAGCTCTGGTTGTTGGCATGTACTACGATGACTGCTGGTTGTTGCCAAAGGTCCACGGCAGTGGAGGCCAGTGTTTAGTGTTAGAACAGGGGCATACAGGTGTACAGCTGGAGGGGCTAGCTGTAGGTGAGCCCAGTGGTGCAGGCCAGTGACAGGAGACAGGGCTGGATGCAGGCCCACAAGCAGATGCAGACACCCTGGAAGTTGGTGTGCACTCCTGTGGCTGCATGGTCTCTCCACAGGTGTGTACATGGCAGTGGAGGCTGGTGATGAGAGTTGGGCTGGGGGCATGCAGGTGGGCAGCTGTGGGACCTAGTTTCAGGTGGAGGCCAGTGATGGGTGATAGGGCCAAATTCAGGCCCACAAGAAGCTGTAGGGGCCTTGTACTTCCTCAGCTATAAGATCTTCCTATGGGTGCACATATGGCAATGGAGGCTAGTGGTGTGCAAGTGTACAGATTGAGGGGTTAGCCCTGAGTGCATGCACTGTGGTGGAGGTCAGCCACAGGGATTTAGACCGTGCAGCTGCAGAGGCCTGGGCTGGCTGGCAGCATGGGTCCCAGGCTCCAGTGTGATTGGGATTGGGGATCAGTGAGGGACTCAGGTGGCCAGCATCAGTTAACGGGAAAATGTACCTATAAGGTGATAACCAATGAAATCTACAGGAGGTTTGCAGTGGTTATGCTGGCCATTGGTTTCTTCAGTGGTGAAAGCTGCTGGAGTCATCTACAAAGCAGGTTATGGAACTGTGGTTGCTCCCTCTGTGTGGCTGATATTGGTAAACTCTGCTCTTCTTCCTTGTTCCTAGCCATCTCTATACTTCTCAGCTTTGCCAGTCTCTGGGTGGGGTGAAAACTAAGTAGGTGCTTCGTGTGTACCCTGAAAGGCTGGGAAGCTGGTCACTCACTTCACTCTCCCTTTCCCTGAAAGGAGAATTTTTCTGGCTGAGGAGTTCCCTCTTAGTGCTGAGCAATGTCTGATTGGAGGATGTGGTGATGCTGGCCAAATGAAGCTGATCTTCTTTCCCTTTTTGTGTGGCTATTCTCAAGTTTTTGGTTGCGCTGTGTTGCTGAAGTTTCTTAGGTGGACTCTAGAGCTCTCCCAGAGCTCTTTTTGTTTGTGGATAGCAGTCTAACTGTTGATTTTTGTGGGGGAAGGGAGGCTGAGGTCTCCTACTCTGCCATCTTGGTGACATCACTTACTTATATATTGTTAAGGATTTTTTCATCTGTGTTCATTAGGGATACTGGTCTTTTCTTTGCATGTGATATCTTTATTTGCTATTGCTATCAAGATAAAATCTGGCCTAACAGAATGATGTGAGATATGTTCTCTCTTTCTATATTTTCTGAAATAGATGATGAGGGATGGGATTATTTCTTCCTTTAATACACAATGGAATTCACCATTTGAGTCATCTGAATCTGGGCCTTTCCTGAAAAGCATTTAATTACTAATTTAATTTTCTTATTTACTATAGATCTATTGAGATTTTCTATTTACTTTGAGTTAGTGGTGGAAATTTGGATCTAAGAATTTGTCTATATCTTACAAATTGTCTAATTTGTGCCATAAAGTCATTCATAATATTCTCTTATAATCCCTTAGTTTCTGTATGGATGGCCCTTTTTTCTTTCTGATTTTGGTAAATTGTACTCTCTCTCTCTTCTAGATGCTAGCTAGAAGACTGTCAATTTTGTTGATCTTTTAAAGGTCAAGTTTCTGATTTTATTGATTTTTATGTTTTGTATTTCATTGACATGTGTTCTAACCTTTATTATTTCCTTTCATTTGTTTTCAGTTTGGTTTCTTCTTCTTTTTTAGTTTCTTAGGGTGAAAACTTACGTTACTGATTTGAGACTTTTCTTCTCTTCCACTATAGGTGTTTAAATTTCTTTCTTTCTATAAATTTCTTTCTAAACACTGCTTTAGGCACATCTCATAAATTTTGATATACTATTTTTTAAATTTTCATTCACTTCAAACTACTTTCTAATTTTACTCCCAACTTATTCTTTGACTCATGTGTTATTTGAATGTGTGTCATTTAATTTCCAAATATTTGTACATATCCCAGATATATTCTGTTCTTGATATTTCACATTCCCTTGTGGTTGGAGAACATATTTGACATTATTTAATTCTTTTTAAATTTATTGATATTTATTTTATGGCTTAGGACATGGTCTATCCTGGAGAATGTTCCATGTGCTATTGAAAAGAATGTGTATTTTGTAGTCATTGACTAGATGTTCTATATATATCACTTACGTTGAGTTAGTTGATAGTGTTGTTCAAGTCTTCTATTACCTTGCTGACTTTCTTTCTGTTTTTCTATCAGTTATGGACAATATGGAACTGAAATTTCCAACTATTATTGTTGAATCGCTATTTTTCCTTTCATTTCTGTCAGATTCTTGTTTCACGTATTTTGAAGCTCTGTTATTATGTTTGTATGTATTTATAGTTTTTATGTCTTTCTGATGTGTTGATATTTTATCATTTGGATATGGCTCTCTTTGCCTCTAGTAATATTTCTTACTTTAAAATGTACACTGTCCAGTGTTAAAACAATCCCTCCAGCAGTCTTCTGGTTACTATTTGCGTGATATATCTTTTCCATCCTTCTAGTTTCAACCTATATGTGTCTTGGAACCTAAGGTGTGTCTTTTGTAGATTGCATATAGTTGGATCTTGTTTTATTATCGATTTTGCCAATCTCTGTCTTCTATCTGGGCTGTTTAAATCATTCACATTTAGCGCAGTTATTGATAGGATCAGAGTTACATTTGCCATTTTATTATTTGTTTTCTATGACTCCAGTCTTCTTTGTTCCTCTTTTCTTCCTTTACTAACTTCTTTTGTGTTAAATAAATCTTTTAGCATATCATTTTAATTCCTCTATTGATTATTTTTTATATTTTTGAGCTATTTTCCTAGTGTGTGCTCTAGAAATTCCAATATGCCTCTTAACTTATTACAGTTAAGTAACTTAGTACAGTTATTTAACTTACTTCAAATTAACATTAACTTAATTTCCATGAAATATAGAATGTTTTCTCGAATATAACTCTATTCCTTCTCCCTCCTTTGCTATTATTTTCATACATATTACATCTATATGCCTTATAAAGCTAACAATACAGTGTTATAATTATTTCTTTATACAATTTTACATCTTTTAAAGAATTTAACAGAAGAAATCAGAAAATATATTTATAGATTCTTTTATTTTAATCCAGATATTTATTACTCTGTAACTCTTCATTTCTTCCAGTTGATTTGAGCTACTGTCTGGTATCATTTTCTTCCACCTCAAAATATTTCCTTTAGTATTTCTCATAAATCAGTTCTGATATCAAGCAATTCTTCCAGTCTTTTTAAATTTAGGAATGTCCTTTTTTTTACCTTTATACTTTGTGGATAGTTTTGCTGAATAAAAGTTTTCATTACCAGTTTTGTCTTTCCATATTTTGAATGTGTCATTCCACTGTCTTCTATGGTCCATTTTCTCTGATGAGAAGTTAAGATATTATTTATATTGATGCTCTCCCGTACACATTACGCTGTTTTTCTCTTGCTTCTTTGAAGATTTTCTCTTTGTGTGTGGCTTTCAACAGTTTGACTATGATGTGTCTAGGTATAAATTTCTTTATATTTATCCTACTTAGGGTTCATTAAATTTCTTGGACATGTAAATTAATATTTTTTCATCAAATTTGGGAATTTTGGGGCCATTATTTCTTTAAAAAATTACAGTAACTATTGGATTGACAATTTGAGGAGGTATATTAGATGAAAATTTGGAAATTTTATCGGGAAAATCTGGGAACTTGGAAATTGGAACAATTACATGTCTTTGGATTCAGATATAGCCTGAACTCATTTGTCACAATGAGTTCCACTTGATCTCATAAGTTGTTTCTTTCTGTGTGAGTCTGTTCCTGCATTGCTGGTACTCAACTACAGGATGAATCTCAAAACCATTATCCTGAATGAGAAGTCACACACAAAAGAGAATAAACTGTATGATTCCTTTTGCATGAAACTGTAGAAAAGACAAAACTAATCTATAGCGACAGAAATGGAGAGGAACAGTTCCCAGATGGAGGTGTCCGAACAGTTTAAAAAGCAATCCAATATATTTGGGCTCTCAATAGATGGAGATTACCTCAAGTACTCATTCAGATAAGATCTGAATACAGGAATATCTTCAAGAGGGATATTATGTTCCTGCATCTTCTAAAAATGATCACTAACCATATGAGGACAGATGCCAGGTAAGTACACCTTTTCCCCCAATCCCTGCTAGGATGGACTCAGTGTGAGTTCAAGATCAAGGTGAAGAAATTGTATTCCTTCACTTAGGTGGGTTTACCAAGCATCCAGGAAGCCCAAAGTTATTATCAGAGGAGAAGGATATGGTCAAACATCACTACTGGTTGGTCAAAACAGATCTTCTCTGTTCTGTACAACTTGCCTGGCAAATTAGGCCTTTGAGGCTTACTAGGCAGTTCAAGTTCATTGTACCTGACACACTCTCTGCAATTCTAAGGCCTTTAAGCTTTACTAAAAGTCATGGCTTGTGAGGAGCTGAGGAAAAGAAGTGAAGATTAACTGACTTCTGACAGTGGCTCTCTCACTTTTCTCTCCAAATCCTAAGGGGTGACCCTAATATAACTCAACCCTGAAAGGGGATGCACACTCTCCTTAGTGCCTGCCTGTACAACCTCCCTTACTGACTCCAGGCCCATAATGGGAATAAAAAACCAGCTATTCTCGGAGGAAAATTGCAAGGTCTAACCCAGAAATAAAAACACAAAACACAAAAGGAACTCAAGATCTTGCTCAATAGTACAAACAGAAATAGGTAGCATATATGAGGATGGGTCCTTAGCAAACTAGACCAGGAAGGATGAATTACCAGGTTTGGATAGGGCCAAATTTATCAATGCGAGTATACTCCCTGTGGACTCAGGAGCAGCCCATGCTGCATTTTGTACCAATGAAATATATATTTCTTTAATAGGATCCTGACAAATATTTCTTAAAACTCTCCATATTTCTGACATGCAGCCATCTTTTGTGGTGACCTGAAGAGATCTTTGGTGGTGGCTCTTTGATCATGAAGTCTATTGAAATGAAATAGATGGGCACCCTACTAAGATACTTCTTAAGATATATATCTATATATACATATGAAATTCTGGGTCTCATAGGCAGAAAACTAACACAAGTCATCAAAACAGGGATTCAGATCCTCTTTCCCAGTCCTTGATATATCCTACTTTATAGACAGGAGGCTTCAATGACAGGGAGGCTGTGTCCCTTTGACAAAATTCCTCATAACTTAGTCACAAGTATATACAATTAATCATTCCCCAGAAGTCCCCAAGGGAGATCTGAGGCCACATAGCAGTTGAATCTCCTTCAAACTGTATGGTGGCATCATTGCAAGTTATGGCTGCTGCAATTACAGTCTCAGTTAGGGGTGGTTCTGAAATGTGTGGTGAAAAGTAATCTTCCCAGGGGGCCAGAGTTTAAGGAGGTATATTTAGTTGTTGACTTTGTGAAGAAGAGACATGTCCTGAGTTTAGATTTATCCTGAGTCATGTCCAATAGTTCAATGAGTTGACTAGTAGTAGGGGGTTAGACAAGAATAAGAATGGAAAATTGGTGACAAAAAGGTCTGGAGGAGATGCCTGTGCATAATTCTAGGAATAGTTACCGAATAGGGTTTACAAATGCTTAAGAGAAGCTAGGATATTAGAGGGAGAACAAGTGAGGTTTGCGTCTTTATTCCTTTGGCTCTCTGTGCTGAGCCATGTAATGGCCATTACAAGGTTTCTCTTCCTAAGGCCACAGCTCTCATAAGAGTGGCCTTTTCTGCCAGGTTCTAGTAATATTATCTACCCTCATTCTAGGCCTGGTGTGATAATGACTCCTTACCATCGCTAGTTTCAAGATGCTTTACCTATCCTACCCATGTTTTTAGAGCCTTGTTTATTAGACTTTCCTCGTGTCCCACTGTTTCTTGACAATTGACACCTGTTTCTTGAGGGGACCTTGACTAATAGGTCCACACAACAACCCTGATCATCAACTCCATGGGGTTAGGGAATTTAATCTCTTTTATTTGATGTTGCTATCCCAGCATCTAGAATAATTTCTATTGCACAGCAGATTTTCAATAAATGTTTGTTAAACGAACATATGAACAAATGAACATTTTCTCTCCATTAGTGAGCTTTATATTAAAATCTATTATGATTGATTTAACATAGTTTGACAGCAATTTTCTGCTTTTATTCATAATTCGTTAAAGAATGGCAAAGAATTACAAATGCCAGCAAAAAGCAAGCAAAAGTCGTGCACGGAAATCCAAGATAATTAACATAAAAATTTGTTGCAACAATAAGAGAATTCTGCAAGAAAGAATGTTCCTGTATCAAAACCAACAGCTTTCCTATAAGCATCTACACCCGGATTCCCTGTCTCCACCTCCCCAGGAAAACCTCCACACTAGACTCCAGGGGTGGGAGAAGGGGCTCAGGGGTTGGTGGGTCCGGTGGCTGTAAAGGGGTGGAGGTCCCAGATTGAAAAATTAAAATTATAATTTTATAATTATAAAATTATAATTTCAGCTATATAATTTCAGTCCTACATGCCGCAGTCGTCATGCCTTTTTGTTCCAAAATTAATTTGCCTACATAACTCAAAATTCTTTCACACTTCATCTAAATAATTTTAATATTTTCAATATCCCATCCATATACAAGTTTCCCCAATTCGTCTGCAAATGACTTACGAAAAACATGCTATTTCAATCTTGAGCCAATAGAGGACCACTCTTTGCATTTGGCGGCAGAGTTCAGGTTTAACCCTTAACCTCTTCAGGCTCGGAGAGAACTTGCGCAGGAGACTTTTAACACCATCATTCTCCAGCTCTCTGACACGCGGAGACGCTAAAAGAGCGACCTCAAACGCGGAGGCTGAGGCCTACGGGAAACGTAGTCTCGAATCCTACCGGTTCACCGCGCGGCACTGTGGGAAGGGGAGTCTAGGCTCCTTCTGCGCATGTGCAGCCGTAGCCCCGCCTCCTCATTCGTCTTCCCTGGACTCGGAGGAAGCCTTTAGGGTACCTGAGAGTCTCCTCAGAAAGTAAGGGGTGCGGTCGCGGGGTGACACTCCTGGGGACCGCTGCGGGGCAGGAGCCTATGCCTCGCGATGGGAGCGGGAAGTCTCTGGGACCCCCGTCGCCCCCAGCCCCGCTGTGTGCGCCCGGGCGGGCCCTCGGCGGGGGGCAGGCCGGTGGGGGACCCGGCCCCTCGGGCTCCCGGGGCGCAGGTGCCGCTGAGCCCGTCAGGAGCAGGCGCCCCGGGCGGCCCGGGGTCTGCGGGGACCGTGTGCCTGGCCCCGCTGCAGCCCGACCCGAGAAAAGCACAAGTCGGCGGCGGGGGGCGGGGAGGTGGGAGTGCGTTTATAACGCGGACGGTGACCCCGGGTCTGCGGTGGAGCCCGAGCTCTGGAGCCTGAAAGGCCCGGTAAGTCCCAGCTCTGTCACCTGTAAGCAGGGGCGACAGAGGGAACCTGGGTCAGGGTTCTCATCTGAAAATATTAATAATGACTGTCTCACGGCGTCGTTTTGGAACTTAGGTCTGTCATGCGTTGTAAAGTATTTAGACAAGTGGCAGGTAGTAAGCCCTGAGTAAGTGACAACTGCTGTCATAGTTAGAAGACGCTTTGTCTTTTTTCGCTGGAGGCTTACCGTACCCTCACAACCACCTGAACAGAAACCGAGGCTCAGCGGGGTGGAACGATGTGCTCAAGTCAGGAGCTAGCAGTGAGGGAGTTTGGATTCAGGGGCAGGTGTTCTTACTTCAGTCTCGGGCTTCGTCTAATATCACGCCTGCCTAAGACTGGCATCGCAGCCGTCACAGCACTTAGGAAAGTGGCCTGTCCCCGCATCCCCAGGGGTGTAAGGGAAAGTGAATGCAGATGGAACCCTACAATGTGCCACTATTCTGGGATTTCTAGTGTCTCTTCAGGTACAAAGGACAGACAGAGGTTCCTGGCCCCTTCTGCGTTGACAGGCGGCCTTTTAAGTCTGATATTATAATGAATTTCAAGAATCAAGTGTTTGCCCCTAAAATGAATTTGTTTCTCGGAGCCACACCCCAGTTGCCTTGAAATGAAGTAACCTTTGTGAGATAGGAAGCAGGGGCCTCTGTCAAGCAGTCTTACCTGGAAGAGAGCACCTCTCTGACCTTAGATCCTTGTCTAGAGCTTCAGAGCAGAGACAGAAGAGCCCAGGAAGGAGCAGATCTGATCCGCTTGCCCGGAATGAGCCAGACTTAATGATGATGCCACCTTCAGGAGCCACCACACTGTGAGTGGGGAGTTTGAGCCGTCCTTGAGAAGAGCAGGGAGAGCTGGGGTGGCCCAGGGGCAGGCTGCTCAGGGAAGGCTGCTTTGTTGAAGAGCTTGTGAGGGCGAGGTCCGGGGGTAAGGGATAACCAGGCAGAGGGAGGAAGTTCTGTCTCCAGTCCCCTTAAAGGCCCCCCGCTCGTTACAGATGCTGCGTTGCTGTCACAGGTGTCCATCACCACGTGTGACGTTAATACCATTATCCTGATCTCACAGGATCCCAGGATGATGATACTTGAAGGATTTTCCAAAGTCGTTTACTTCCAACTCTCGAAACCTTTCAGACCCAATGTCTTTAAAGGTTCAGTGACTTGTCCAGGGAAACCCAGTTTGTTTGTGACAGAGTCAGAAGGAAAACAGTGCAGTTCACTTTCTCACAGGTAAGTCAGCAAAAGCATCTCATCAAAAGGGCCTTTTGGGAAGTACCTCACAGCTGAAACAAACAATTAAAAGTTCTTGCCTTCCAGCATCCTGTGTCTCTCTCTCTTTTTTTTTTTTTTGTGAGGAAGATCAGCCCTGAGCTAACATCCGTGCTAATCCTCCTCTTTTTGCTGAGGAAGACCGGCTCTGAGCTAACATCTATTGCCAATCCTCCTCCTTTTTTTTCCCCAAAGTCCCAGGAGATAGTTGTATGTCATAGTTGCACATCCTTCTAGTTGCTGTATGTGGGATGCGGCCTCAGCATGGCCAGAGAAGCAGTGCGTCAGTGCGCGCCCAGGATCCAAACCCGGGCCGCCAGTAGCGGAGCGCGCGCACTTAACCGCTAAGCCACGGGGCCGGCCCATCCTATCTCTTTTACTAGGCTTACCGTGGATTGTCTATACCAGGGGGTAAATAATCCTATGAGAAAAATAGATAAATGATGCATAGTGAGTGTTTTTCTTCTAAGTTAATTTTAATGAAAGAATGCTGTCTTATCCTTTGGTGTACTTATTTCAACTAATTGTTGTTTTTATTTCTTTGTGTTAGTCAGAAGGACAGGTGTTATTGTTAAATCAATCAAGGAAACTTCATGTTCACTCAGTAAAAAACTGCAGATGATCATTTCAGAGTCACACAAAGACAGTGGTGCTGCCTGCCCGTGATCCTTCTCGTGCCTTTTTAAGGCCCAGAGGGTCCTATGTCTTTGGGGTAGATGATCCTTAACTGGGGTGCTGAGATTTGCCGAGGTGGAATCTCAGGACCTCCATCTTCTTTCTGTCCCCTCAGCTGAGCCACAGTTCTCTACACTCTCCCAGGACCCACAGAAAATGAACATCCCTCAGGGGAGCTCTTTCTTTATTTCCCACTTTGTGTTGTAATAGATTTAAGGTTTGGAAGGATCCATGCATGAGATGGAAAAGGAGAAATAGAAATAGATTAAGTCAATTTTGAGGGAAAATATACCCTGTTTTACTGTTAACTATGATGTTTGCTGTCAGTGTTGGGTAGGTAACCTTGTCAGGGTAAGTAGGTGTTATGAGAGGTTAGGGGATTCGATCGGAGACGTAAAAGACACTGTCCACTCCAAACAAATGAACTGAAGGTATATTTTATTATATAGAGGATAGTAAAGGTGATAGTCTGCAAACAGATCCGAATAGGTCAAATATTAAGAGGGAAAAAACATCAGCTCGACTGGAAAGGGAAAACATCCACATCGGCTGAAGAGAAATGACACAAATCAACCGGAAAGAGAAACACCAGGTTGACTGAAAAGAGAACACATCAGATCAATTACTTCATATCAAATCAATTACTTCACATCAAATCAATTATTCACAATATTCACGCCCCACTGCCGGGAGAGTCCTGTCAATCGATGAGGCTGGGCAAGGATCACACTTCCTGGGCAACGCGTCGCTTCCATAGGTGGAACTCTCACTAGGTCTCAGTTTCCAGTAGTTTTTATGCCATCAATAATTTTCAGAGTAAGCAATTAGAGAGTTTGCAGAGGAAGCATTTAGTGTTTCCATGTACAAATGGTTATCAGTGGAGTATGTGCATTGAGCCCCCTGGCTAACGTCCCAGCCCAGTAATTGTGTACGTGCATTGTTCTCTCTGGTTATCGTCCTACCCCGGCACAGATGGTCAGTCCATCCCCTGCTACGCGGCTCCAAGAGCCTTGAAATGTTACAATTTGCAACTCTCTCTGTGGGAGAAAGGCCAGTTCCCACCACACAGAAAGCAGCTTTATATTTCTTTGTGTGCTGGTGGCTATAGGTCAGTGGAGTGGCCAAACATGGCTGTACTCATGTTAAGACAGTAGAGTCTCTCCAGTTTGCTAAGATTTCATATTAGTCCTGAATGTGCAATGTATTATATTCCTTTTTGTGCATCTATTGAAATAAAGCTGTAGCTTACTTCCTTTAATCTGTAAATACTGTAAAATGGTATAATGGATTTTCTAATGTGAACTTGAATTCTTGTATAGACCCTAGTTGCTAAGTGTGATAAGTTGTTTCTTACATATTTTCCTAGGGCTTTTTGCTAATACTATATTTAGTATTTTTATTTCTGTATCCACAGCTGGATTAGACTATACTTTCTTGTTTCTCTGTCCAATTATGGTATCAAGGTCATAGTCTTATTAAAAAATGGTCCTGCTCCTTTTCTTTTCTAATAGTTTAGATAAGAAAATTGTGTTAGGTGAAGCTTTGTGAAACTCACCTGTAAATTTGGGCCTTATGAAGACTTTTTTGCTTGAAGATTTTGATTATTGAATTAATTTGTTAGTCATAAGCCTATATTGGATTTGTATTTTTTTCTTGGTATGACTTGGGTCATTACATTTTCATAGAAAACTGTTCATTTTTATTTATATTTTTCAATGTATTTTCATGAATTGATTGATAGTATTCCCTTAGGATTTCAGTCTTTTATCTGTTATATCAATAATTTCCTGTTTTGATCAGCTTTTAAATTTTATTTTAGTATAAAGCCTACTAATCAGAAAAGGACAGAATATGTTCTGGTTGGCCCAATCTGAAACCAGCAGTTTAGGGTCAGAGGGTCTTCATATTTTGTGCTGGCAGCGGACTCTAGATATTGGGAGTAGAGGAACATGTCCTTGCCATGCTTGTGCTCCCCAGCTTTGCACAGCCACCTGTCAGCACCGTTTGCTGACAGGACTGTCCTTTCTCCCTTGAATTATCTTGGCACCTCTGTGAGAAATCAACCAGCAGTGTATGTATGGGTCTGTTTTGGACTCTGTTTACTTCTGATGATCTGTGTTAATCCTTTTGCTGATACCACACTGTCCTGATGAGTGTCTCTTTACAGTAAGTCTTGAAATCAGGTAATGCAAATCTTGCAACTTGCTTCTTTTTAAAAATTGTTTTGGGTATTCTAGGTCCTTTACTTTATAGAAAGTTTTGAAAATCAGCTTGCCCAGCACCGAAGAGCCTGCTGAGATTTTGGTTTCGATTGCCTAGAACCTATAGAATTTATAGTGTAGATCAATTTGGGGAGAATTTACATCTTGATCATAATGAGTCTTCCAGTTCATGAACACAATATCTCTCTCTTTTTGGTTAGATAATATGGAGGGTTTGGGTTTTTATCTTTCTGAGTCAAAAGGATAGTTTTGAGTTAGAATTTAAAAGGATAACTCTGTCTACTGTTTGAGGATAGACTCTAGTGGGGCAGTGGTGGAAGCAGTACAATATGGGAGCCCATTTGTGTAATCCTAGCAAGAAATGATGATCATAAGGGTGTTCGTTACTTTGAAGTGGTCAGGTTGTGGGTGTAATTGAAGGTAGAGCCAACAGTCTGAGTGCGCGTGTTTCCTTTCCACTACCTTGCAAATAGAGTGTGCATCAAGCTTTGGATTTTTACCAGTGTGGCTTAAAAATGATCTCAGTTTAGTTCACTGTATTTCTTTGTTGTTGAACTCTTTATTCCTTACTCATTCTCCTATTGATGTGCTGATTTTAATGACTGTATCCGGTATACCCTTATAGCCCTTTTTCTGTGATGTAAGTTGCACCATTTTCCTACGGGTTTTTGTATTTTTGTCTTACTCGTGACTTTTGTTTTCGCCATAAAGGCATTTTATTGTTGTCAAATTTAGCAGTTTTTTCTTTTTTGATTCCTGGATTTTCAATCATAGTTGTGCATTTCCCACTGTAACGTTGTACAATCGTTGTTCTGTGTAGTCTTCTAGAATGTGATTTTATTACTTGCATTTAGATCTTGAATGCTTTTTAATTTTATCTTGCTCCGTGGTGTGAGAGAGAGAGATATAACTATCTTTTCCCAGGTAACCTCTAGCTTTCCCTGTGACATTAGTGTCTAGCCTTTCCTTACTCATTTGAATGATGTTGTTACTGCACCAGGTCCGTTTTTGCCCACAGACCAGAAAGCCAAACACCGAGATGATGAGATTGCAGAGAGAGAGTGTGTTTATTAATCATGAGGCAGCCAAGTAAGGAAACGGGAGAATGAATCTCAAATCCGCTTCCCTGAAAATAGGGACTCAGGGATATTTATGGGGTAAGGGGCAAGGTGGTCTGAAATGACTGGGTGAGGAGAGATGAGGTAATTAATGATCTGCTCAAGCGTAGTCAGCCTTCATGCCTCTTTGTAGGACACATGTTCACAGAATGACTGCATTATCATGACCTGAGGGTGGAGTTTTAACCTCTTGACGTCAAAATGTTGCTTATCGGACATACATCTGCGTGGGCCCGGTTGCTGGGTTGGTGGTCTCAACCAGCCTGAAGTGGACAAGGGGTTCCAACTCCTGAAGAAAATAGCTCGAACACCCATTACCATGGTGACCCAGCCTCCAGGGATAAGTTGTCTATGGGAACCTAGTGGGAGTCAGCATATTGCCTAAACAGCACAGTTAACAATGGCTAAGTTTACCATACAGATTTAAGTCCTCGCTGCCTTCTGTTCTCATACGTTTCTAGATAAGGCCATCCTCTCCTTCTTCTTGGTACAGAGAAGAAGATACCTTTACAAATGGAGATTTCCTTTCCAAACGTAAATGTCTCTAAAAAAGGGTAACCAGAACTAAGAATGGGCTTAGCAGGGACCCTCCCGGATACCCAGAGATGTCTATGATGATGGCCTGTTCTAGGGGCTGGCCTCCCATTCCAAACCCTTTTGGTCAGTTGGTGGAGGTGGGGGTCAAAGTGTCTTTCAGGCAGAGACATATTTTGAGGTGGCCAATTCCTATCCCCCATAGTTACTAGCTGCTTAATCATCAATGGCTAACTGTTTGCAGGTTTCAGTGTCACCCATAGTCAAATAGGAAGTTGACTCTGTTCATCGTTCTTCCCGCTACACACTTTGTTTCAGGTCTTGTTCACTTGAAGCTTGGATGTCTTTCTGGGCTCTCATCAGTGCCCTGCTCTTTCTGCCCACTTCTCTTTTTGCAATAGATTGTGGGCCACATTGTCCTGTCTTTCTTATTTAATAGGATCTTACCCTCTGTCTTCCAGAATTTGTTCAAATTTTCTGGCCTTCTGCTGGGACATTTCTCTATATTCTGTTTTCGTCATACTTTTATATTAGGTTTTGTATTTTACCTGAGTTTTTTTTTTGGAGGCAGGAACTGTAGATATGTGTGCTCAGTGTGTTCTTTTGAACTAGAGGAATCATTAATGCTTCTAATTCTCTCTTCTCTTAATTTCCAGTACTCTAATCTTTTTGCTTTCTTTTTCCACCATTTAGAAATTTTTTCTTGGCCTTCATATCATATTCTTTTTCTACCTGCCGCTTAAATTTTGCTATTCACTTGAATTCTGTACTTACTCCTTTTCTCTCCTCAGTTTCTATGTCCTTTCTGAACCAGCCATTTTTCTCTGATGACTTCAGTTATCATCTTAATGAATAATGTCTCCTAAATTCTAATTTTCATCTTAGACCTCTGTCTCTGTTCCAAAATCATGCAACAACAGTGAAACAAATAATTCCTTCTGTAGGTTCCACAGGCATTTTGGGTGGGTGCAAATGAAAAACATCTGCCTCACTGTGACTCAACCTCTGACTCTTATTTGTTGTTCCAGCCTCTGTGTATGGCCTCAGCATCCACCTCGTTGCTTGTGCAGCATCTCTGTGTATAGCTGCACAAGAAAAGAATGACCAGATTTTGTTTCCTATAAGGATTAGTTTCCCATTCTTTATCTTTGTTGTTTTGCCTTAATATAGTAATTCCTTAAATTAGGTCTTCTGTTTTGCTGCTTAAGGTATTGTCCACTAATCATATAGAGCAATGGTTCCTAACTAGGGTCGATTTTGCTCCCCAGGAGACATTTGGCAGTGTTGGGAGATATTTTTGACTGTCACAACTGGGGATGCTACTGGCATCTAATGAGTAGAAGACAGGGGTACTGGTAAAGATCCTAAAATACACAGGACAGTCTTCCACAAAAATAGCATCATCTGGTCCACAGTGTCAGTAGTGCCATGTTGAAAATAACCCTGTTCTAGAGCATTGCTCCTGAAATATAAATCTGGTGGTGTGTAATACCTTCCCGGGCTTACATGTATCTCTTATTGGTTCCCTATTACCCCAGCACAGATTTCCAGGCTGGGGTGTGTATAATCTGCAGAGCGCTCAGCATAATCCGCTGGTGTATGAGAAATGTATGCAGGAATCCTATTTATAATAACTTTACCTAAAAAAATAAGGCATTAACGTTCCTCCTTATATTAAGTAACAATATATGTGTATAAAATAGAAATAAATAAATCGGCATGAGAATAATTTTTTTTTTTACTAATGATGTACGTCTCCTCAAAGCATAAGACAGAATTAGGGCCCCGTGATAGTCATCCTTTATAGCATTTTGTTTTAAATTCTGAACAGTAAACATAGTAAGACATAGTTTCCAAAGGTATTCTCCATGTCACTGACTCTGGACCCTCAAGTTGATTAGAAATGTGCTGTTACGGGTGTCAGTGTCGTTCAAGGACGTGACTGTGGAGTTCACCGGGAGGAGTGGCGGCAGGTGGACTCTGCACAGAGGACCCTGTACAGAGATGTGACGATGCTGGAGAGCTACAGCCACCTCGTCTCCGTGGTGAGCAGACCTTACCATGTGACTCCCTTTAGACTGCAAATTCTGTTTTTTCTTTTTTAACTGTTAATCACTTTTGTTGAGGTGTATTTAACAGAAAATAAAACTCAGCACTTTTCGGTGTATAAATGAGTGAGTTTTCAAGAATGAAAAGTAGATGACCATCATCAAAATCATGATTTGGAATATTTCTGTCATCCCAGAAAGATCCTTCTGTCCTTTGCAGTGAGTCTCCTCCCTCCATCCCTACCTCTCAGACTCCTCAGAGCAATCACTGGTCTGCTTTCCATTGCAGTAGTTTTGCCTTTTCTTGACTTTCATGTCAATGGGATCATAATGTATATTCTCTCTTTTGTCTGGCTTCTTTCACTCAGCAGAATGCTTTTGAGACTAGTGCATGTGTCTGTATCACTACTTTATTCCTTCTGTCCTGAGTAGTGTTCCTTTGTGTGCATGAACCACAGTGTGTTATCTTTCAGTTGATGGACACATGGGTTTGTTCCGGTTGGGGTGGTCATGAATAAAGCAGCTGAGAACATTCACATACAAGTCTTTGTGTCGACATGTTTTCATTTCTCTTGTGTCAATACCTAGGAGAGGGTTTGCTGGGTCTTCTGGTAAGTTTATATGTAATTGTATGAGAAGCTGCCAAATGTGTCCAAGCTGCCTCTACTGTTTTTCATGCCCATGAGCAATGCCTGAGAATTCTCATTGCTCTTTGGTTACCAACAGATGCTTTGGTAACTCTTACCTATTTTTAACCATTTTAGTTGGTATCTTCTATCTTATGGAGTTTTAATTTACATTTCCCTGGTGACTAACAGTCTCGAACTTCTTTTCATATGCTTTTTTTTTAACCATTTATAATCTCCTTCAATGAAGTGTCTGATCAAGTCTTTAGCCCATTTTTTGTTGAGTTTAGTTTGTTTTTTTGGTCTTATTGTTGAGTTGAAGTTCAGACCTGTATCAAATACATGTTTTGCAAACTTGTTTTCTCCATTTCTGGCTTGCCTTTTTAAGAAAGAAATGTTTTCAGATTGTTTTTGGCTTTTACATATACTTTTATAAAAAACTTTTTATATGACAGAATTATAGATTCACAGGAATTAGCACAGTTGTATTCTTCAAAAATTTCCTCCAATGAGTATGTCTTACATAACATAGTCTCAACACCAGTAAACAGACACTGGTACCACATGTGTGAATAGCTGTGTGCCATTTTATCACATGTAGAGATTCATGTAAGCACCATCACAATCAAGATACAGAACTATTCTATCACCACAAAGGTTTCTCTTGTGCTGCCTCTTTATAATCATACCCGTCCCTCTCCCACACCTTCCCTAATCCTGCCCACTACTAGTCTGCTCTTCATCTCTATAATCTTGCCATTTTGGGAACATTATACAAATGGAATCATAGAATATTTGATGTGAGATTGAGATCAATCCAAGTTGTAGTGTGTATCAATCATTTATTTATTTTATTACTATAGAGTGTTCCACTGTGTGAATGTATCGTAGGTTGTTTAGCCATTCATCTGTTGAAGGACTTCTTGGTTGTTCTTGTCTTGGGCTATTATAAATAAAGCTGCTGTGAACGTTCATGTTCAGGTTTTTGTGTGAACATAAATTATTATTTCTCTGGGATAAATGCCCAGGAGTGTTACTGGGGTTGTATGGTAAGTATATGTTTTGTTCTTTAAGAAACTGCCAAACTATTTTCCAGAGTGGCAGTACCATTTTGCATTTCCACCAGCAGTGTATGAGAAATCCAGTTACTTCCCGTCCTTCCTAGTACTTGGTATTGTCACTATTTTTTGTATTTGTGGTTGTAATGGATGTATAGTGATATCTCTCATGGTCTTAATTTGCATTTCCTTAATGGCTAGTGATGTTAAATATCTTTTCATTTGTTCATATGCCATCTATATATCCTTAGTAAGGTGTCTGTTCACGGCTTTTGTGCATTTTCTCCTTCTTTCTTGATATATAATGACAAATAAAAATTGTATATATTTAAGGTATACAACTTGATGTTTTGCTATATGTATATATTGTGAATTAATTTCCACAATCAAGCTAATTAACATATTTATCACGTAATGTAGTTACCTTTTTTTCTTTGTGGTGAGAACACTTAAGATCTATCCTCTTGGCAAATTTCAAGAATACAATACAGTATTGTTAACTATAGTCACATTGCTGTACATTAGATCTCCATAACTTATTCATCTTGCGTAATTGAACTTTGTATCCCTTGACCAACATCTCCCCATTTTCCATCTCTCCAGTCCCTGGAAATCAGCATTCTACTCTCTGTTTCTATGAATTTGACTGTTTTATATTCCGCTGAGATCCCACAGTATATGTCATTCTGCTTCTGGCTTATTTCACTTAGCGTAATGCCCTCAAGGTTTATCCAATTTGGGGCAGATGTCAGGATTTCCGTCTTTTTTTTTTGGCTGAATAATATTCCATTGTATGTATATATACCACATCTTCTCTAATCATTCATCCGTCAGCGGACACGTAGAGTGTTTATATATCTTGGCTATTGTGAATAATGCTGCAATGAACATGAGAGTGCAGACATCTCTTTGAGATCCTTATTTCATTTCCTTTGGATATATACCTAGAAGTGGAATTGCTGGATAATGAGGTAGTTTTGTTTTTAGTTTTTTGAAGAACCTTCATAGGGTCTTCCAGATGGCTCTGCTAATTTACGTTCCGGTCAACAGTGTAGAAGGGTTCTGTTTTCTCCACATCCTCACCAACGCTTGTTGTCTTTGGTCTTTTTTGATAATCACGCTTCTCTAACAGGTGTGAAGGGATACCTCATTGTGGTTTTGATTTGCGTTTCTCTGAGGATTAGTGATGTTGAGCACATTTTCATAAACTTGTTGACCATTTGTATAGTATCTTTTGGGAAATGTCAACTCAGGTCCTTCGCTCATTTTTTTTTGGTGAGGAAGGTTACCCTGAGCTAACATCTGTTGCCAATCCTCCTCTTTTTGCTGAGGAAGATTGGCCCTGGGCTAACATCTGTGCCCATCTTCCTCTGCTTTATATAGGATACCGCTATTGACAAGCCGTGTGTCGGTCTGTGCTGGGTTCTGAACCTGTGAACCCTGGGCTGCAGAAGCAGAGCACGTGAACTTAACCACTACGCCACTGGACCGGGCCCCCTCTGCCCATTTTTTTAATCTGGTTATTTACTCTTTTGCTATTGAGTTGTATGACTTCCTTATATATTTTGGATATTTACCCCTTATATTATTATTATAATTTGCAAATATTTTCTCCCATTCCATAAGTTGCCTTTTCACTCTGTTGCTTGTTACCTTTGCTGTCCAGAAGTGTTTTAGTTTGATGCAATCTCAATTGTTTATTTTTGCTTTTGTTGCCTGTGCTTTTGGTGTCATATCCAAAAAACCATTGCCAAGACTGTTGTCATGGAGCTCTTTCCCTATGTTTTCTTTTAGGAGTTGCCAAGGTCAACGATGATTTCCTTACAGCTAAGCTTAATGGACAGCTTTTCATCTTTGTGTTGCTTGGCCTCACAGTGGCTGTGGATGATGACAACTTCCTCTTGGAAACACTCTCTTTACTAAACTTTGATAATTCAGTAATCTCGTGGTTTTCGTCCTCTGTACATTCAATTGTAGCACATTGTCTTGGATTTTACAAGGCGCCCAAAATTCAACACTCCCAGACTGAACTCACAATCTTTCTCTGCAGATACTTTTCCTCGTATGTCCTCCTTCAAAATGAATGCCTCCCATTTGCCTGGATGTTAAAGCTAAAGACTCAAACAACATCTTTGAATCTTCCCTCTCGCTCGGTACCCAATCTCTCATCCCACCACCAACCAGTCAGTCAGTGCTGATTATTACATCTCAAATACTTCTACTTTTCTGCATCCTTTTTGAAACCACCCTAGTCCAAGTAACCAACTAAATAACTGAATTATCTTAATGACTTTGTGCCTCTGAGCCTCAATTTCGTGGTTTGTAAAATGAGGCAGTGAGAATGAACACCAAGTTTCTTCCTTCTCTATATTCCGTGATTATCAGAATTTAAAACCCAGGAGAGGCTCAGGGCAAAATCAATTCCAGTGCTTTGTGAGACCATCTCACTTTCTCCGTTTAAATTAACTCTTGGGGGTGACCGAGATTGTGCCTCATATCATCCCATAGCACTGCTGTTAAGGGAAATCTCAGGGTCTTCAAGACAACATGTAATGATCCCCTTTCTCTTAAATAGGAATCTGCCTTATGCCATGGTTTGAGCTGTAGAAAGTATTTTTAAATGAGATTCTAATGCTGGTAACAAATTTATCTACATTGTTTTGTTAATTCGTCTGAAAGCTCATATTGAACATTTCTCATGGGAAGCAAAAAAGTTCCATGTAAAGATTTGGTCCATCTTTTTGACTACCTCTTGAGTGTTTATTAAAAAACCTGGATAACAGGAAAATGTTGATGGAGATTAGAGGGAGGGGCAATGATGAAGGAGTATGATTGATTTTCAGCAGTAGCAATGTCAAAAGCATTATAAAAGAAGAGTAAAGGATTTAGGTCAGGGCTTTCTATGGAAAAAAAAATTAAAATCCATAAGCAGATGGAAAAAGTTAAGTGACACAATATGGCAGATTCCACTAATGAGTTTAGTAGGCAGCCATTTTAATGGAGAGAGAGTAGCTTGCAAAGTGAGAAGTTGGGAAACGTAAAGTGGACAAGAGTCAGAAACGAAGTGGTCCCTTCCTGCCCTGAGGATTCTTTTGGTTCTGAATTGTGTTAGCCCAGCTGAGTGAAGACCTGGGGAGGATGTTATAGATCCTCTAAAAGGGGCATCCATCAGCTGCAGAAAGATGTGCCATCTCTCTCCAAGTCTCATTATCATATTGAAAGGAGGACCCTCCATTACTCTTATTAGGATTAATTTTCTAATTCCAGGGATGGTACTTTCTACATGAGTAGACCTTCACACAGAAATACAGACTCCCCTGGTGTGGATAAAACAGAAGTAACCTTTACTGCTGCCTCTCATCTTCCCAGGACCCAGTGGGAAGGAAAAGGGTGGTTCTCTAGTAAAAAGGGGATTTAAAGGCTGGAGTTTTCCATCTCTCCAAGCCAGGTGCAGGTCCCAGGAATGGAGGAGAAGTGCGGTGCCATCTTTCTGGCAGCCTGAGACCTTGGGAAAACTGGGTCCTTCGGATGTGGTTAGGGAAGACACAGTACTTCCAACAGCCACTGCAGCAGGGCAACAAGATCACAGATGAGATGAGGAACCTGTTACCTCGGAGCCTCCCAGGGAAAGAGCATTTAGGCTCCTACCATTTATTGGGATAACTGGTTCCTGGCCCTTTGGAAAATGCCCAGTCATCCCAGGGCTAGGCTTCTCTGGAAAAGTAACTTTCCACTCTCCTTAAAATATGCAACTAAAAGGTATCTATACTTTTATATTTTAAATATATTGTTGGGACTTCATTTCAAACTGCTATATTATAAAACTGTTTCAGATAGCTTTAAATCCAAGGCCATGGCTTTCAAACTCTTGACAGCAACTCAAAAAATAGATGAAATAATTTTTATGTAAACCAGTATACAAACACATGCACAAAACTAATACAAAAGTTTTATGAAACTTTTCTTCCCCTTATTACTTGTAAATCACACTAATATTATCTATTCTGTTTTGTTTCATTTTTTTTAAGTTCTTGTCACAACACCTAGAATTATTTCATAATCTACTCACGGGTCAGGACCTGCAGCTTGAAAAACACTGTTTTAAAATTATGGGTTCCAGATACTGTAGCTGGTAGTCTCGTGTCCAAATTTTTAAAAGGCTCATTAAAATGCATCATCAAAAAGCGGTATTTGCTGAAGGAACCTGAGTCCCCATAAAGAGCATTGTCTTGGGGATTCCAACCATAAGTCACCAGATGAATAACCAGCCTTTCCTTTGCAGAACTGAGGTGTGAGCTCAAGACTGAGTAAACGTAACATACAATCAGAACAGAGTTGCAAAAGGAGGACCATCTCCAAATGCAATGTGTGTCCCTCTGGAAAACATAAAGCAGCCTAGAGTGAGGTGAGGGGAACAAAACAGAAAAACAATACTAATGGAGAAAAGATCAAGCTTGCAACATCTATCTCCAAGCTTCATAAGGTGCACTTGTACTTTCCAACCCTATGAGACAGAGTGATGTTCAGGATGACTCCACTAATCATGTGGCCTTGAGTATCTCAGCAGACATCAGTTATTTAAAGGGATAACCTCAGATTAAATTAGTTCACCCTAATTATGCAAAATGGTAAATTCAAATAAGCAAGGTAATTTGCTTCTATTTATTTCAATTTAAAATTTTTCAATCACTTGGCATCTCAAATCAAAGCAAATGGGTAATATTATGAATTATATCAGTATGACTCTTTAAATACATAAATGTATGGGCTGATTTAAAATTCTTATTTGTTATGCACTTATTAAAATTTGCACTAGAGTAGGGAACCACATTCAAGATATGAAACACGGTCATGTCCGTGAAAAGCAAAGAAAGTTGTCACAAAAGTGCCTTTGTGAAAATCTAGCAACAGAATGAGTCCCCAAAATCTTTTAAGCTATTCCACAGGAAAAGTGAGGTAGATCACACTAGTAAAGCCAACACTAGGAAAGCTTATGAAATATTTATCAAGGGAAATATTTGATAAATAATAAAAATATTCAGTTTTAGGAAGCAGTAAGATAAGCTTCGACATGGTTGCACTTATGAGCACAGGATTTTCATAGGAAAGAAAGAAATGGAAGTTTATTGAATATGTTTTGTCAGCATCACTAAATACTTTCAAATACATTGTAGCATTGGAAACTAGGAATCAGAGATGTTAAATAATTTGCCCTAGGTCACACAGTGACAAATGACAGAACTAGGATTTAAACTCCATCTTCTGATTACACATCAATTATTTTTTTCACATTGATATCATTTTATCCTGAACCAGTACTCAAAATATGATAGTGCTTAAAATATTTGCTTGAACATTTCCTAGGATTTCTGATCAAGGTCAATTCAGATTGCAGTTTCAAGGCTTATGAGTAATAAAGTGATCTTTAAAAGAAAAAAAGTATGTGAAAAATATACATGCATTCTGAGTGGCATATGAATCTCTCAAGCATTTGATAAACTATTCTTTACGTCTCATGTAAGGATGAAAGAAGTTATCTGTTGTTACATAACAAGCCACACAAAAGTATAGTACTGTAAGACAGTAATTTATTCTTGTCTGTTACTGTTCTGTGGATTGGCTGTGGTTGGCTGGGCAGTTCTTGCTTGGGGTCTCCTAGAAAGTGCAGTCAGATGTCAGCTGGGACTGCAATCATCTGTAGGCCCAATTGGGGTGGACGTCAAGATGGTTCACTCCTAGGATGGCAGGGGATGCTGGCTATTATCTTACTTGGGGCTGCCAACTGGAGGGCCTACACGTGGCCTCTCCATGTGACTTGGGCTTCTCTCAAAGTGGTGGCTGGGTTACAAAAGAAAGCATCCTAAGAGGAAATGTTCCAAAAGACCCAGGATTCTTACAGCCTAGCCTCAGAAGTCCCAGAAAATTACTTCCACAGCATCCTATTGGTTGAGCCAGTTACACCTAGGAGGAGGGCTGTAGACTCCACCTTTTGATATGAGAAACAACATGACAATAAGGGAGGGAAGGAGACTGCCCATCTCATCTTAGTCTTTAGCCTGCCAGCCTGGCATCTATACCTTACCCAACTGTGTTAGAAGGGGAAAAAATATAATAAAATTACAATAACACAAATTATTGTGTGGCATTTCCCCTGTCTCTTTGGCTCTGTCTCTTTCTCTGGAAACACAGCACTTCTTGAATGAGTGAATGAATGAAAGTCTCTGTCTCTCCCTTTCCTATTCCACTCTTTTTTTCCCTCATCACCTTTCTTCTCTTTTCTTTCCTTCTTTCTAACTGAAGATAAAAGTTTAAAAAAATTTTTTTAAAGGAACAACATATTCTAATCAGTTAGTAAATCTTATGGTTATTTTCCAACCACATCTCCCATTTGATATCTGCCTGACTCATTCAGTCACCATCCTATATAGGAGTATAATAAGAGACTTTTTTGTAATGCAGTCAAAGGAAAGAGAGGGAAAAATGGGAAAGAAAAAGTAGATTATCAAGGGAAGAAGGAAAATATAAATGGGATGGAAATGAATCAGGAAGACTGAATAGTATTAAACCCAAGTAGCTGAAAAGACAAAGGGAAAGAATCCGAATTCTCCCCGTATAATGCTGCAACCATCCTTCCTTCCTTTCCAATCCATTGCCACCATCACCACCCTAGTCTAACCTTTTTTCTTAATGTCTGAGTTATTGCTATATCATTTTACCTAATCTCCCTGTGTATGGCCTTTATCCTCTTAGAAACCATCAAAAACTCTGTTTTCCTCATGGTGCTCCCTGTTTAAAAAAAAGAGAGAGACATTAAATGACTGCTGAAGGATAAAGTCCAATATAAGCATTTTAAGGATTTTCCTAATCTGACCTAACCTTCCTTGCCAATCTTGTTTCTCAAGTTTCCCCTGCATGAAACTACTGACTCAGCCAGGGCATTCTACTCACTGTATCCAAATACACAGAAAAATGAGACTAGATCTCACTGTTTATTACATCATGACAAATATGAAACCTGAATCAAGGAAAATAATTAATCAACAAAAATATTATGTTTCACAAAGCAGTGTGGCAATGTTGTAAACTTCTAATTATAGCACTTATGGTCCAGATCACTTCTCATGAATACAGCCTTCTCCTTTTTGTCTTCTGTCCTTTGCTCCAATGGATCCTATCACCAGGAGCTTTCCCTGCTGCTCTCTGCCTTCCCAAATCCTATCTCACTAGGACCCACAAGAAGTCCTCTTCTTCATGGAAACTGACAATAGATAATTAATTTGTAAGAAATAGATTAGCAGGATTAACAAAGTACCTTGTTAACCTTACAGCATCTGATTGGCTTCTCTATGGAGACCAAGTTGCCCAAGTTCCATTTCAGTTTTCAGTCGTAGATTTGTTCAGTACAGTAGTTTAAAGGACCATTTCACCCCAGTTTGATAGATGATTCAACCAGCATCCAATCATTTGTACAACTTTGATTTGCAATAATTACAAACAGTAATTAGAGAAATAGTTAAAAACACCATTGCTAAGATAACTCTTTGGGAGCCTGATATAAATGGGATTTAAAAAAATAGGATATTTGAAGATAATGATGGATGTAGTCTGTGATCAAACATGTTTTGTGGAGAGAAGTTTATTGTCAGGTATAATTAAAGCTGTAGATAAAGCTGTAAAGTCTGAGAGTACAGACTTAGGGGGCAGCAGAAGAGAGTTTTTGAAGCAAAGTACAAATTAGGAATAATTACAGTGATGATTGTGGAATGTCAACATCCATTTCATCATGATGAACCCAGTCTCCTTCAAAGTTCCATTGAGTCAAGGAAAGCATTAGTATAAGGCCAAAGGCAGCTTTGGGAAGAATGCCTTTGAAGTATTTAGGAGTAGAGTGACTGGCAGTCAGCAAACATAAAAGTGGCCTAAAGAGTGAATGTCTCGATCACCAATAGAAATTGTACGCTTTAAAATATCTTATTTAAAAAAACTAGTTTTCTTTTTTTTGTGAGGAGATCAGCCCTGTGCTGACATCTGCCAATCCTCCTCTTTGTTTTTTTTTTGTTTTGCTGAGGAAGACTGGCCCTGAGCTAACACCATGCCCATCTTCCTCCAATTTATATGGGATGCCGCCACAGCACAGCCCACCAAGCATTGAGTTGGTGCATGCCCAGGATCCAAACCAGCGAACCCCGGGCCGTTGCAGCAGAGCACGCACACCCAACCACCTGTGCCACTGGGCCAGCCCCAAAAACTAGTTTTCTTTTTCACATTCAGTATTGAATGTGCATGCAGTTGTTTTTCTTTTTTAATTTATTTTGATTTCAAAACTGGGTAAAACTAAACTTTTTAGAGGAGTTTATGGAGGTGGTCAAATTAAAAAGAAAATTTAGTAAAGATTATCAGACAGGTGAGTGGAGGCTTCTGGGGCCATGTCAACGTTTTATGACATAACATGGGTGGTGGTTCTGTGGGTGCTCAATTTATTCTCTTCATTTATGTTTTATGCATTTTGCTGTTTATAAAGAAGTTATGTAGAATATCCACTGGTAGTAATGCAGTGTTCACCTTGGATAGTTCATTAGCCTTTGTGTGTCTGTTATGCGATAAGCAGGGCTTTGTGCATGTTCCATTTTGCCCACATGAACCTGGGTTGGAAGAATCAACGTAGTTAAAATATCCTTACTACCTAAAGCAATCTACAGATTCAGTGCAATCCCAATCAGAATCCCAATGACATTCTTCATAGAAATAGAACAAAGAATCCTAAAATTTGTATGGAACAACAAAAGACCCCGAATAGCCAAAGGAATCCTGAGAAAAAAGAACAAAGCTGGAGGTATCACAATCCCTGACTTCAAAATATACTACAAAGCTATAGTAATCAAAACAGCATGGTGCTGGCACAAAAACAGACACACAAATCAATAGAACAGAACTGAGATCCCAGAAATAAAACCACACATCTATGGACATACAAAGGAGAAAGGAAAGTCTCTTCTATAAATGGTGTTGGGAAAACTGAACAGGCACATGCAAAAGAATGAAAGCAGACCATTATCTTGCACCATACACAAAAATTAACTCAAAATAGTTTAAAGACTTGAATGTAAGACTTGAAACCATAAAAATCCTAGAAGAAAATATAGGCAGTACACTATTTGACATTGGTCTTACTAGCATCTTTTTGAATACCATATCTACTTGGGCAAGGGAAAGAAAAGAAAATGTAAGCAAATGGGAATACATCAAACTAAAAAGCTTCTGCAAAGCAAAGGAAACCATGAACAAAATGAAAAGACAACCCACCAACTGGGAGAAAATATTTGCAAATCACTTATCTGACAGGAGGTAGATCTCCAAAATATATAAAGAACTCATACAGCTCAACAACAAAAAAACAACCTGATCAAAAAATGGGCAGAGGATATGAACAGACATTTTTCCAAAGAAGATATACAGATGGCCAACAGACACATGAAATGATATTCAACATCACTAATTATTAGGGATGTGCAGATCAAAACTACAACGAGATATCACCTTACACCAGTTAGAATGGATATAATTACCAAGATAGAAAACAACAAATGTTGGAGAGGATGTGGAGAAAAGGGAACACTCATTTACTGCTGGTGGGAATGCAAACTGGTGCAGCCACTATGGAAAACAGTATGGAGATTTCTCAAAATAATAAAAATAGAAATACCATGCGATCCAGCTATCCCACTACTGGGCATTTATCTAAAGAACTTGAAATCGATCCAAAGAGATTTATGCACCCCTATGTTCATTGCAGCCTTATTCACAAACCAAGATGTGGAAGCAACCGAAGTGCCCTTCTATGGATGAACAGATAAAGCAGATGTGGTATAGATATACAATGGAAAACTACTCAGCCATAAAAAAAGACAAAAGCGTCGGATTTGCAACAATATGGATGGACCTTGAGGGTATGATGCAAAGTGAAATAAGCCAGACAGAGAAAGACAAACCCTGCATGATTTCACTCATATGTGGAAGATAAACAAATACATGGATAAAGAGAACAGATTAGTGGTTAACAGAGGGGAAGGCGGCTGGGGGGTGGGTAAAGGGGCACATGTGTATGGTGACGGACATAAATTTAGACTACAGGTGGTGAGCATGATGAAGTCTATTCAGAAATTGATAAACGATAACGCACACCGAAATTACGCAATGTTGTAAACCATTATGATCTCAAAATTACTGAAGAAAAAAAATGAATTCTTGTTTTCTAGAAGAAATAGTGAACCTGTTGTGGCCCTCGGTGATATTTCAAAACAGTCCTTTTGTGAATGGACATGAGAAGATGTCCTTCTTCAGCCAAGGATGAAGTCTTACACTTTGTATTATTTAAAGTACCTGACACAGTGCTACACAACTAGCGTGCATTCACTCATTCATTTGACAAATATTTATTGACTTACCTACCAGCTGAATCCCTGGGAAGCCAGAACAGTTTGCCAACTAATATGGTTAAATGGCGTTTGATAAGTGCTGTAAAGACACTAAAGATTCAGCCATTTCTCCTAGCTATCAGGTTTATTTTGGCTAATGGATATCACTTACTCTCATTCCTATTTAAGTCTTACAAAGGGATACTAGAAAAGTATCGACCAGTTAGAAGGTGGAGACTTAAAAATGAAAAGAGTCAGAGATAGGAGGGAATAAAAATAGCAGAAGAAGGAGGCAGAAATTGTACAACCAGCAAGGCCTCAAGACTCTGCACAGTTTAAGTTGAGCAAGAGATTCTCCCTGTTTCCTTGCTTGCTCTTTGCTTGCTCCTTCCTCTTGCCCATGCTCCCACCTGGAGGAGTCAAGCCCAGCACAGATGCCACTGAGTCGGGTCAAAGCTAGGGGATCAAAAGTTGGCTGAGTAGGGTGAAAACTTATCAGTAGCCAGAAGTAGAAAGAGCTGGAGGAGAAACCTAACCTGTTTTCAAAGGAGTGCCACAGGTGAAAAGCGGGAAAGCCAGTATTACTCAAGTCCAAAGGGGGAGCACAGAGCCAGAAGCTGGGAGGAGAAGGGGAGTCAAGAAAGTCAATGCCAGGTAAAAACAGAAACAGACACTTGAAAAAAAAAAACAAGGCAAAGTGAAATGAAGGGTCCAAGTCAATAATTGGGAATATTCTTTGGGGTTTGATACTGGATTTTGTTGAGTATGGGTTAGCTTAATTTAAAAGCACAGGCTCTGAGCGGGTACCTTCCCTTCTTATAATTTTATCTCCCACCTGATTGACACTCTTGCCAAGGCATTAAAAGCACTTACCAAATGATCCGAAAGCCCTTTAGGCAGTCCTGCCAGTAAACCAACTTAGTCCAGACTCATTTGGCCATGATGATGACCACGTCTTCTGAGGACAGTTCTCTTTAGATTCCGCCATTGACTATTTTTGGAAACAAAACACTTGAACCAATGGTCTACTTAAATAATGCTTCAGGTTGGAGCAGGCTGAGACACTGGCAGATGGAAATGCCTCACTTACCAGGAGGAAATTCGCTGAGCACTTACCATGTGCGGTGCAGCATGCTCCCCCAATGTACTTTAAATAGAATATCCTGGTGTATTTCACATTTTAAAGTTACTCCATTTGGTTAAAATCAGTTAGATTTTTTGGAGGATCTTGATCCTCCCCCACCCAATTTAAACCATAATTTCCTGAAGAGTAGGATTATCTTGCCATATTCTTTTTAACCCCCCTCATTCCTAGTCAAGCCTCAAAACATGAAGTCTGCACTGCGGGTTCTTAGCACCTCAGAGATCATCTCGATTCTCCCCGTCCCACAGTGGGAAAGTGACCTGCTCAGCAACGTGGAGCAAAGTGTTTACTATCAGCCTTAAAATACGGGTTTTCTTTTTTATTGTCTTTTCTTCCTTTCTGCTTTTCAGAAAAAAAGCAACAATGGTTTGAACTTTTCTGCTATGTGACCTACACTCCACAGACACTCTAGAATAGCTGAGCCACGGCTTAACAAAGGAGTTGGGGTATGTGGTAGGTGTGTGTGCTTGTGTGTGTGACACAATGTGATTGCCCATGCGGGGTGGGAGACAGGAAAGAATGTTTAGGCACGTGCATATTTATATCAAAGAGATGGTAGGACCCATAAGAAAGAATTCATTTTTTTGTGGTGTTAATGGTATATTTAGGGGAGGGTTTGGGAGGATGGAAGAGGAGCTGCTAGGGGGTGGATTCGTATCTCTGTGTGGGAGGCTAAGCCGTGAAGACAACTGAAGTATCTCCCAGCATTGGGATATTTTATTCTAGAAAATGCAGTGCTCATCCCCCCTCTCTCCCTCCCCACTTCCTTGGTGCACTTCCAGAGTAGGGCCCCTTGGTGCTGCCTGCTCAGTCCTTGCCCAGGGGAGGCTTGCCAAGGCCAAGAGGGTCAGAGGGGGCTACTGGTAGAGATGCTGCTGATTCGGCTCCTTGTCACCCCACTTGACGTCTGCCCGGGCTTTTGGTGGTGGCAGCGCTGCATCCTGATGGGGTTAGACTTACCACCCTCTGGCGGGTGCCGTGTGCACCAGCAAGCATCCAGTTGGTTCACCAGTTACCTTCTGCTTTGCGCTGGGCTGTGATGTGCCGTTATCTTGCTTCTCCCATTTTACGCTTCATACACCAGCTTTCTCTCCAGACAGTTAGTTGATCGCTAACCACTTTGGATATCAGGACCAGCAGCTCATTTATTTTTTCTGTTTTAAAGGATGGTGCTGGTGTGCGCAGGGAGCAGCCGTGTTGATTTCCACGTTTGCTGAGGCATCCGAGTGTGAGCTGCTGATCACAGTGCTGACATGAATGAAAGGTACGTACTGTGATCATTGTTCAGCATTTATGTAGCTCCTCACAACAAGCCATTATTCCTCAGGGCAGCTGTCAAGATGATCAGCATTAGCAACTCCATTGTAGAGGCAATAAGTCAGGGGTCCTGGAGAGGTTTTAGAAATATCCCCAAAAGGATACAAATTGAATAACTATAGAACTGTGGCTGTCCTGGACACCCCTATGACTGGTCTGGACCCCGCTCCCTCTAGCATACTTGGCGAGTTCACTCATTCCATCTTCTGATTAGCAGACATACACAGGGTGGGCTCCTCTCATAGGCTGCAGCTCAAATACCCTGAGTTGCCTTCCCTTGCCACCTTATCTACAATAACATCCCCTCCCTAAGGCTCTGACTATCACATTCCTTTGTTTATGGACTTCACAGAGCTTATGCTATCTGAAGGTATCTTGTTTGTGTATTTATGTTCCTGTTTGTTGTCTCTCTGCACATTCAGGAAGGTCATCTCCGTGACAGTAGCAGTCTTGCCTAGGTGGTTCATTGCTGTATCCATCCTCATTGTTGAAAGTATCTGGCATGTACAGTAGGTGCTTAATAATGCTTGTTGAGAGAACGACAGTGACAAGAGCCATGTAAATACTGTTACTCACACATCATTTCCTATGCCTTTTCATCTCTTTCTGGACTTTCTGGCCATAGTCACACATACAGTCAATTATTCTCAGTTACCCTGGAGCGAATGATCTAGTTTGTGGATGGCCCAGGTCCTTGGCTTCCTCTCCTCTGGAGATTTCTCCAGATCTTTCAGTCATTTCTGGCCTTGGTTGAGTGGGGTCAAGAAGAGAGTAGGGCAATGAAAATCCTATTAGAAAATTTTACTAGTTCTAATAGCTTTGGAACAGTACAAAGTTGAAATTATTGATTCTAAGATTTCATTTTTTCCTTGTTTGTGGATTTCAAAAAAAAAAATCCATCTGTTTTATACTGCAATACAGTGAAAAATGCTTTGAAGAAGTTAAAAGCACTGTATAAACGTAAGATATAATTATGTATGCATGTAGTCCCATTAACCTTGGTGATTGAGAGTTGGTTGTACATTTAAGGTTTCATTAGTTTTGATGGAACAGTAACTCACACTTTTCCAATGGATAGGGCCAGACAAGGGCATATAAAACGTGCCTTTGGTTGATTTCATTTTTCAACCATCAAATCAAGATAAAGCTTGAAGTCCCTTCAAAGCCTCATGTACACCTGAAACTACACAATGTTATAAACCGATATGACCTCAATAAAATGATTATTTAAAAAAAAGCTTGAGGTAAGAATAAAGTTCAAGTAAGAATAGACAAATGGTCCCAAATGTTTGAATTTTCTTGCTTCAAATTTCAGATGATGGGCATACAGTTTCCCCTGAAAAAATCTTAGGCTGATCCGGGAAGAAAGACCCCCTGGGTAATCTAAAAATGAAGTTTTCTGTTTAAAAGTTGTTTTTAATGTTCTTCATAGCCCTATGTGCAACCAGAAAATGGGTTGCCTTTTCATTTTAAACATAAGGAATCAATGCAATACCTTATATTTGATAACCTGTGCTATTGCATTTGGTCCTCACTACAACTCTGTCCATAGATATTATTCTTGCCACTTTATAGATGGAAAAATGGAAGCAAAGCCATCAAGTGCCTTTCCCAGGGTCTTAGAAGAAGTCACCAAGAAGGCTGGTCTGTCTCAAGTCTCGTGACTCCAGTTTAATATTCCCCACAATAATGTTGGAAAACCACATTGGAAAGGGAAGACTCCTTCCTAGTACTGCTGTCGCACCACCAAGCTAAAAAGGTCAGGCAAATATGTTACTTTATGGTGAAATTGGCCACATCTACTCAGTGTGCCCTATATCACAGGCCCTGTGCTTTGCCCTGGGAGGATTCAGAGAAAGCAAAAGACAGGTGAGACTTCCCTGGCTCTTACAAGCTGGTGGGGATGGGAGACACACACATACAGACGTGGCTGTAATACAAGGGCCAGGGGGACAGTGCACTAAGAGAGAGAGAGAGCTCTGTGGGGGCAGGGGAGGAGCAGTATCTGAAAGCATTCCAGGAAAGCATTCATGCCAAGATGAACTTGGCATGAATCAAGATTTAACTGAGGACGGATTGAGAAGAGGGAAGAGGAGAATGGGGTGTTGACCAAATTTTATGCACCTACAATTTTATCTATTCAAATTTTATCTACCATGGCAAGAAGTCAGTAGATAACATTTTAAAATTACTTTTAAATAGAAGTATTTGCATATTTGTTATATAAATAGAGGTAAACACAAGAAGAACTACAATAGAAATGGCTAAAGTGGTTTCTCTGGGGAATGGAACTGAGGGGATAGGAAGGATTGGGGTTGTGAAGTGGGAGAGGGCCTGTTGTCTTTCTTTATAAACCCTTCAGTACTATTTGATTTTAAAGGCACAAGTATGAATTTCTTAGATAAATATTGATTATTAAGTGGGCTTTAAAAAATGAATAAGTTTTCTACTGGGGGGGAGAGGCTTTCCTAGCAGAGGAGCCAACGTTAACAGAGAGAGGAGGCAGGAGAGCAGAGGAAAGAGTGGGTAACTCATTAGGATGACAGTATGGAACACACCTACGTGGACAGAGACACATGAGCTGGTGCTCAATTGCAGAAGGCCTTGGATAGAATGACACGCTCACGTGCTTGTTGGCAGGAAGACAATAAAGGGCGTTGAGCAAAGGGGTGATAGGCTGAGAACTGAGCTCTACGTACAGCAGTGGTTCTCACCTTGGAGATCACCTGCTTGTTGAAACAAAATTGCTGGGCCCCACCCCACAGCCAAAGTTTCTTCTTGAGTAGGTCCAGAGTGAGGCCCAAGGATTTCCGTTTCTAACAAGTTCCCAGGAAATGCTAATGCTGCTGGTCTGGGAACCGAGATTTGAGAACTGGTAGTAGAGTAATCGCGCAACAAGGAGAAGTCTAGAGTAGAGTAGTGTGAAAATGGAGGTCAAGGGACTGTTCCACCAGGACAGAGCAGAAGGAGTGGGGCCCTGACGGGGAGCCGATGGTGGGAAAGTACGGAACAGCAATCAAGAAAACAGACCAATTGCTTCCAAAGACAGGGGACCGTTGGACCATGTTCTGGGTCATTTCAAATCACAAATCATCGTTAAATCTCCACTTGTTGGGCCAGGTACACAAGAAGCACCTGAAATCCATTTTTAAAATAGCAATCTTGTTTAGAAATTAAGCAGTGAGTTTTCTTACTTTCCCTTCCTTCCCCATCAATAACCTCATTTTAGGGCAATTTAGGTTGCAAAAGCATCTTCCAGGAAGCATCCATATCTGCACTAGTAGTCAGCAAGTGTATCTAGCTATATATGTAAAATTCTCCTAAAACTGATTTCCTTATTATTTCATTTTAGAACATCCTTATAGCTAAACAGTGTTCAAAATAAATACAGAGTACAGAAAGCATCCATCTCTAGCGAGTTGGGCAAAATGTGATTAACTCCCCATACCGTAGAAATACCCCATGAAAATGTAGAGGAATCCTTTACCCAAGCAACACTCACTGAGAATCTGCCGCGTGACAAGCACCAGGGATGTGCTTGGATACAAAGATGCATAAAACATGGGATCTGCTCACAGCAGTTCAACGTCTAGCAATCTTTGTCCTATGCTCTTAAATCTGCCTAAAGATTGGGTTTTATTTTATTTTATTTTTTTGTGAGGAAGATCAGCCCTGAGCTAACATCCATGCCAATACTCCTCTTTTTGCTGAGGAAGACTGGCCCTGAGCTAACATCCGTGCCGATCTTCCTCCACCTTTATGTGGGATGCCACCACAGCATGGCCTGACAAGCGGTGTGTTGGTGCGTGCCCAGGATCCAAACGCCAGCAGTGGAGCGTGTGCACTTAACCGCTATGCCACAGGGCCGGCCCCTGGGTTTTATTTGTAATAAAAATTCTTAAGCAGGGACAGAAGAAGATAGTTACTTTTCTAAATTGACCAGCTCTGTTGTCTAATTATTCCTCTGAGGAGAACACTTGGTCCTGCGTTATTTCACTGAGCTGAGATATGTGTTGTTGACACAGAGTCTGGGCCTGTTTACTCCCTGGTCTTTAAGTCTGGTGGACGTTTTATCACTTACACCCTTTGATGCCCAAAGAGAGTGCCATTTGGGGTTTTGAAAATATTATTTCCTTTACTGCCTCCCCAGATGATAGGGTCACTTCGGGACCAGTGAGTGGTTGGGACTGGGACGTATTTCCCGGAAGTACTAATAGTTCTGGAGAAGAGCAAATATTTTCACAGCTGCGGGTCTGGGTGCTGAACTTTCTCACTGTCAGTGAGAATCATGTCCCAGTGAAAATATAGAAGTGGAACCAACCCGCAAAGGGGTAAGGTGACAGGGAGTGTTGTTTACTTGAGACAGAGAGCAACCGAAAATGATTTCTGCAGCTGGAACAAAACAAAGACAAGGGTTGAAAGTCAACTTCCTCTTTGATTTTGGCTAATCAGTAGCCCGAGCGGCCTTTGTCAAATGTTTTGAGTCTGCTGACTCTTCCAACTCTATAAAAGACCCCACGTGTTGCACCAACATAGACCTCTTGGGCATTGGAGGGAAACAAAAGGAAAAATGTTCTGTCTCGTTAGAATTAGTGAAGTCAGCCATGGTACCCAGCTCTCCCTGCCCCATCCTCAACCTCATCCATCTCCAAACGTTTGGAATTTTGTTTAGAATTAGTGAAGTCAGCCATGGTACCCAGCTCTCCCTGCCACATCCTCAACCTCATCCATCTCCAAATGTTTGGAATTTTGTTAAATGCCACTCACATGCATCCGCATCACTCCGCTTTAGCCACCAGCAGCGTGGTCCACCTGATGTCATCTCTCTCGTAGATTAGTGCAATAGCCTTCTCACTGGCCTCATATCTCTTTAGGCCCCTCCAAAACGTTCTTCATATTAATTCACAGTAACTCATTAATTCACAGTATTAATTCATAGTAATTCATTCACAGTAATCTTTTGGAAACTCAAATAATACTACTAAAATCTGAATACCCTACACATACACATAAATCCTAACTTAAAATTTTCCCCTGGCTCCCTGTTGCTCCAAAGACTTAACTAGTTGATTTGGCCCAGAGAGCTCTGCATAATTTGTGCCTCCCTCACTTTCCCCTCTTCTTGTTGCATCACATTTCTCCCTCCTCACTGTCTCTGCTCCCATCACCCAGATTCCCCTGCCTGGAGCACTTCTCCCTCCCTGCTTTGCCAAATAGTCTCCTACTCACCTTTTACCTCTCAACCCATATCAGTTCCTGAGGGACGCTTGAGGAAGACACCCTCTTCCCTGGTGAGGCCAAATCCCCATGTTTTAAACACCCTTGGCACTGTCAACCAGCTCATGAACCCTTCCTAGAATGTAACACAGGATATTTACATGATCTCGGATCACTGTTTAATTTCTGCCTGGTCTCCCCGTTAGGCTGTAAGATCCATGAAGGCAGGGACTCTATCTTTTTTTTTGCTTTTCAATGTATTCCAGAGACCAGCGCAGTGTCTGGCGCATATTGGATACTAAGTAAATACATTCATTAGGAAGGAAGGAAAAAAAGGAAAGAAGGAAGGATGTATGAGTGGCAAATTGATACTTCTAAAATAATAAAGAAGAAGTCTATGATTTTAAGTGAATGATAATAATAGGTAACACATGTTCAACTTCTGTTAGAAGTTTAACTGTTCCAACTGTTCAAAGCTCTTTACTCCTTCATTCCAGTTCTCAGAGCCAAGCCTATTAGCACATATTAGTATCACTGTACATAATAGATGAAGTGTGAGACTTGGGTTACTTGAGCAAGGCCAGGCAGCCAGTGCAAGGTGAAGCCTTAACAGTCATCAGTATTGTCGCTGTGATCACCTCGGTGGAGTTCCCTCAAGTGACCTCGGGAAAGGGGCAGTGTCTGGCAGGTGCAGCCCTGCCTCCAGACCTCTGAGCATCTTTTGGCTGGGCCTCGAGTAGGGGTTGGGACAGGACAGGACAGGACGCCTGGCAGGCCAGGATGGAAAGGCAGGTGGAGGGAAGGATCCTTCAGGCAGGACAGGGGGAAAGTCACTTGAGCATCCAGAAACCTTCATGAGAACCTGTCTTTGAGTTAAATCTCAACTCTTGTCTTCCAGAAGCAATGGAAACAGGATCCAGAAGCCTGAAGTGAGACATCTGGCCAACTGGCCTGTGCTGACACCGTTAAGCCAAACAGACCTCTCAGACAGCCTCTCAGGCCCTGCCCCTGGTTGTGGCCCAGCCCCCAGGGCACGCTGGGCAGGGCCTCCTCTTAGAAATCCCTCCCATTGCTTGGCTGTTCCTCCAGAGGATTCTGAGCTCAGCTGGATGTGCCTGGCTGTGATGAGGCAGCCATGGTCTTGGTCCTCTGGGAAGGTAGATAATTAATCCAAATATTCCACATGTGAAAAGTGTTGAGCATTGGAAAACAAGGACAGATCCCAGCTTGGGAGGATCAAGGAAAGCGTCGAGGGAAACCTTTCAGTATAATGGGAAGGGAAGGGGAAGGAAGGGATGGGAGGGTCACATTTTCGTTTTGTTGTTGTTTTGAAGTTTTTGTGATGAACAGTTCCCATCTGATGGCTTCTGATTCCCCTGTGGTGGTCCAGCACATGTGCTCAACGAGTGTGGAATGTGGAGAAGTTGTAGGAAAGTGGAATCGTTCTGAGAGCTTAGGCAAGAGAGTTGACTGAGAAAACAATCACAGAAGCTCTGTCGAGGCAGGGGCTCTGTTTGCTGCCTTCACTGGGTGTCCCGAGTGCTTAGAAGAGCGCCTGGTACATGGTAACACGGGAGGAAGGACAGGATTCTCAGGCACTGGTGGAGCTGAGCAGTAGCTGTAGAACAGAAATTTATGGAGACGCCAACATTCTTAATTGTGTGATTTTATCCAAGAGGAATCAGCCTCTTAGACAAGGCAGGTCTGAAAAAGGCCGAGTTGGATTCTGCCAGGTGGGTCAGGTGAAAGGAGAATGGGGTAAACTGTTTAGTGTACAGCTATGTAGGTTTGGGGTTAATGATGGACCATGAAGTTTTCCTTGGAGAGGGAGGAAATGAAGACAGAAGGTTGTCAGATGGACAGGGAGAAGTGTGAAGTGGCTTGTAGTTCCTGAATAGGTTGAGGAATTGGCATGCTGAGGGCAGAAGCTGAGAGGATAAAGGGTGGAATGTCAGTCTTTTTTCAGAATGCACAAGCATTTCCTGGTGATACGTTCTTAGGATATGGCCATAACTGACCTGGAATGGAGGTAAAGGGCTCTAAGATGAGGAGGGGTATTCAGTGAGAGGCCAGATTATTGGCTGGATGTTGGGGCTTCTGACTGATTCCTCCCACTTTGAGTTCCTGTCCTGGGCCTCTTTCCTGTCCCAAGGTCTCCACAGAATTGGCATTTCCTGCAACTCTAAGCTTCAGTCCATGATATGACTCTGGACAAGAAGGCAGAAATGGGGTGTTGAGAGAGAGGGCTGTAGTAGACATCCATTTTCTTTTTTGTTTTGATTTTGTTTTGACACCCGGCATTCACTTACCTTCTGGAAATAGTCCTTCTATTGCCCTCTGGGGAGCGAGGGCATTCTCAGTATCAGTCCAAGAGCAAGTGGAGTTGTCTGTCCTGACACTCTTACTATCACGATGGGTATATAACTCAGGCTTGGGCAAAAAGATCGGTCCATGCTTTTGGCTACAGTGATTGGTCAGGGATGGGCATGTGACCCAGCTGGAGACAGTAAGGCACAGTGGGACATTTGAAGGGACTAGTGGGAGAGACAACCATTCTTAGCTGCACTTGAAGCTTGGAAGATGTAGCTACGAACTTGCCAGACATGAAGTGTTACAATGAAGCCAGTCCAGAGTATAGAGCCAAGAAATGGATAGAAACTGAATCTTAATGGCATCAACCGAGCCCCAGCAGCGCCCTCCTGCCTGAGGGCAGCCTTACTCCCAGACTTTTTCAGGTGCCTGAGTCAACAGATCCTCTTTGTATTTGCTGTCATTTACGTCCAAAGAATCCCTCCCACTATAAGGAGGCTCTCCATCCCTGGCTGCCTGTGCTGAGCTAGCACACTGGATATGTATTACCTCCTCTGTCCTTCAGCTTGTGCCCTTCTGTAAAGGAGGATAAAAACCTACTTCAAAGGGTTGTAAAGATTCAGCGGGATAATAAACATAAAAGCATAACTTTGTTCCACAGCATCAAAGTACAATACGCAGTACTTAATATTTCTAAATTAAATCTGGCTCAAAGCCCCTATTTTAAAGGGCAGGAAGATATCCAACATTAGTCCTTACTGGAGGCCTTTTGGCTATTTAGTTTAGTGTTCACTGTCAAACAAATATGTAGGAAAGAGCCTGTGATCTTGATTCCATCTTGGTTGCCCCTGCGATGTTCATTGTCCAAGCCCATCCGGCCTGTTAAAAGGCCAGTGAGTGGCCGCACAGCCTCTGTGCCAAGTGTGAGCCATGCAGTGTCTGCTGCGGCTCTCAAGATGAGGGGACTTGTTGATTAGTCATCTCAGCGACATCACTTCATCCTATAAAACATTGTGCTGTCTCCTAGAGGACTTCCACACAGAACCCGTCCACCTAAGGGACTCGTCTCTACATCCTTGTTCTCTAGGCATTGGAGCCACTGCTACCTTTAGACAACTCTCTTTCTTTGAACCCAGCACCTGTGTCAACCTCTGTCTCCTCTCTCCTGGGGACACCCAGCTGAATTCTCCTCCCACGTGAGGGTCTGAACAGGACTGTACAACAGGTGCCTCACAACTTCTGTTTGGGGCCAGGAAACATGAAAGCCATTAAGAACACCTGAGACCAGAAGCCCAGAACTTTCTGTAAGACAAAAGGGGAAAGTTAACTTTTATTCCTTCTGGAGTCCCCTCTGGCATTGGTAAATTATCCTGCTTCAAATGAAAGTTGTCTCAAGCTCGGCAAGAATCCCTGCAGAGGAGAATTACCCAGTCTTGTCTTTGTCAGCCCAACCCCCTCCCACAGTGAAGCATTGCTAAACTTGCATCATAATCCATTCCTTTCCTACCCACTGGCCCCCGAGAAGGAAGGAACAGATCCTGAGTCTCCTGGGAGAGATAAGGAGACAGACTCCACAAGTCTCTGAGCTGCCACTGGCCTCCCTAATGAAGACCAAACCTGTCCTTGTGACTCCAGGAAAATAACAGCCAAATGTAGCCTCTGATCCAGGGCCTATGGAAGTTCTAGAAGAACAGCCTCAAGAGAAGAGCCCCTTCTCATAGCCTGGACCCCTTCACTGTGACTGCAGATTGGGGCACACTTCTCAGTTTTAATCCCCATGAAGGCTGCCTCAGGGAAGCTGATTCCCTGGCACCTGGCACCAGAGAAATTCACAATGCCTGAAGCTGGGATCTGGGGTTCCTGTGCCCAAACCACATTAAGGTGCCAGTCAATTCATGCATTTTGTTTGCCCTGACATTAGGTTTTGAGTGTGGGCTTGAGGTTGTAAAAATTCCGGTAGCCCATTCCCATTACCTTCTATGTCAGTGACAGTTCTTCAGGCACTAGAAAATATCATGTAAAAGAGACCCCCCTGAAATTGCACAACACTGTCATCCCTGGGTGTGGGCACAAAGCACATGAAATCTTTTTCTAGAGAAATTGATCGTCATCTCTGTAATCATTGTTCAGCTAATACACTTTCCTTCTTTTGATGGCAGTCCTGCTTTCCCATAGGAACTGGAGTCTGGGAAAAAGGAAAACTGTCCTAGAACTAGAAGAAGAGTGCGAGATCACTCCTGGATGGTGCTGCCACCTCATTTGGACAGGCCACTTCCTAAATGTGCTGTGTGTGCAAATTCTGTCTCATTGCCTCATCTAGTGTTCCTCTAAATGGAAGCAAATAGCTTGGCACCAGGTGTGACTTGTTATGTGACCCTAGCCAGTAACTCAGCCCCTTTAAGCCACCACCTCTCCTGGTTAGAAGTCCTCGGGCCCTGGGTACATGGAAAACATGCCAGAATGGGAGTGACATGCTCTGAGTTCCCTAGTACTGGCTTTGCCATCAATTGTATGACTCTTTCTCTCTGATGTTCAAGTTGTGAGAATCAAATGTGAAATGATGGATGTCCTATATTAAATATATTAATAAAAGCAGAAATTAAACCTTACAACCGGTAGGATTTGCTTCCTGTCTATAATCCTGTCTATCTCTGTAGGAGCTAAAGGCTGCTTCTTTAGACTTATGGTCTAGGATCTAGAGCAGAGTGCAGAGACTGTGGTGGAGCCAGGGTGAGCCATATTCCACCTAATTTTTCCTCCCCTCTAAGTCTGAATACTGGCAGTGGTGAGTCAGGTGGTTCTACAGGCTCCTTTCACTCTCCCATTCATGAGAACCCCACACTACCTTTACCTCCATGCCACCTTTCCCTCCTTTGGACGCTCCACCCTCTTTGATGTTTTCTTACCAGCCTCCGCTCCACTTAGCTGTTAAACAGCTTTGACCTTGATGACATGGAGATGGATGAGGACAAGGATCCACTTGGCACATTTGGCCACTTTTGTTTCTGTGAACTGAGTAAGGTGTCCAAGAAGAAACCCTGGTGTTAGGAAGACTTCTGAGAAGGTTCCAGTGATCCCCACCTCCTGATATTCACACCCTTGTGTAAAACCCTCCCCTTGAGTGTAGGCTGGACTTTAGTGATCTGCTTCTGACTCACAGAATAGGGGAAAGGTGATGTGATGGGATGTCCTTCCCATTATTAGTTTACAAAAGATTGTAACTTCTATATTGCTAGCAGACTCTCTCCTGGCTTTGATGAAGCAAGCTTCCATGTTGGAGAGGCCCACGTGACAAGGAACTGAGGTGGCCTCCAGCCAACTCCAGCCCATAGCCAGCCAGGAATTGAGGATCTCAGTCCAACAGACCTTGAGGAACTGCATCTTGCCAACAACTACATAAGTGAGCACGGAACTGGGTCCTGCCCAGTCGAGCCTTCAGATGAGACCCCAGCCCCAGCTGACACCTAAATTGCAGCCTTGTGAGAGACCCTGGAGCAGAGAACCCAGGTAGGCCTTGCCTGGATTCCTGACCCACAAAAACTGAGTTAATAAATATGTGTTTTTTTAAGCTATGAAATTTTGGGGTATCCATTACACAGCAATAGATAACTAACACACCCCTAAATTACTGTAACCTTAGTGTGAGATGTGGCATGGCTGGGAAGGCAGGCACCAAATAGGAGGACACCCTCCTGACAACATTCCTGGAGATTCTGTCTTCATGCTCAAAGACTATGCCATGTTCTCTTAGCTGCAGTGGTATCATTCTGCTCTACCAAGCCCTGATCAGTCTCCAGGAGGTGAGGTCTAGGTAGTCTTGGGTGGAGTGCATGGCCAGGATGGGGTGGTGAAGAGTGATGATTAGGTCATTCTTCCCCTCCTCATTTTTTGATTCCTTTCCTACTCACTCCACCATTACATTTTCCTTACTGTCTGTCTCCTTTTCCCCCAAATTCTGGGTGGCTGCCCGATGACCATTTGTACAGATGATGGCCAGGTGCTCTGTTGGTCTTGCAATAATACTGTCAAGCTAGGTATCCTGAGGAGGTTTCCCTGAGGAGCAGCTGTTCCTGTTCCTCAAGGTGCCCTCACAAGCCGGGAGACAACATTGTCAAGCTCGAAATATGCCTTCCAGACAGATTAGCACCCCACATATAACAGATTCTTTAGCTGGACCCACCCAGTTTCCAGACCCTGCCCTGGCCACTCCGGTGTCCACAATCACAAAACCCATCCATACACACCCCCCATTGACCGCCCACCTGTGAGATACTGTGGAATTGGCAACTTTCTCTAAATGAAAATAAGCCACTGTTTTCAGGGAAATATTTGTATCCCTGGACTTTTTCAGATCTGCAAGTTCTATCCTCCCTACTCCTCCAGGAATGCTAGAGGAAGGGAGAGGATGAACTGCTACCCATTTTCATTAGGGTCAAGTGAGGGGTGGGGACATGACTCATCACCCCAGACTTCATGAGGGAGAGAAGGGCTCTTAGGAGCAGGTGACATTTATTCCTCGCAAAGAGATCCATGAGGAAGATTTCTCCCAACCCCCCATATCAGGGCCTAAACACTCCCACACTTGCAATTCCAAAACTTTCTGAGGCAACAAGGGGGAATTCTGGCTGTATTTTTCCAGAGGAACTGGTCCCACCCTGCAGCTGTGTATAGTTCGGGACAGTGAGGGAGCAGATGAAAAGATAGGTTGAGCCAAGTTCTGGACTTGAAGGGTTTTTCTGTCTTTGAAAAGGCCTGAAAGTTTTTAGAGTGAACTTCTTGTACTTTTTATGAAAAAATAAGGTGTTTTGAATAGAGGACATCTAAACAGGGACAAATAAAGGACCCAGGATAGAACTGAGAACACCACTGTCAGGCCCCCTACAAGGGACTGGTCATCTTGTAGAAACCAAAAGAGGAAATCAGTCAGAGCTGACCTCCTTCCTTCCTTTCCCTGAGCACAAGCCCCGGGATACCCCAAACAGACGCCTCCAGTGCACTATGCAGAGAACACCACTTTCTGTTAGTGGAAACATTTATTGAGGAGGATCAATATCCTCTGTTGTGCTAAAGAAAGGTCCTCCGTCGGAAGATGTTTTATCATGAAAACTGCAAGCCTTTCTCAACAAGGACTAAATAATTTCTTTGGGGACATTTTTTTTTTGGGATTCTTGGAGAAGCGTTTTCTGTTTGAATAGAAGAGTCAAATCTCTGAACACAGTGCCTTCATCACGGGTGTGGGTGGCCAGAGGGACCTGGCATACCTAATGCATGCAGGTGGGGCTTGGATGGGGCTCAGGCTCCCTGGAGGGCTGGGAAGCCGGTTGACTCTGGCATAAATGCTGGTCCTTGAAGGCCACAACTCTCTGGAGATGTCTGATCCTGTCTCAGTTCTAACACTTATAAGACAACTCTGGTGAGCAGAGACAGCATCTTGGCTGCGGGACTTGGTACTTGCCCATTCCCCTTGCTGTGGGTCAGAGAGAGCCCCATAGTTGGAGAGATGTCCCTTGTCAGGCTGTACCTGGGCCTGCAGTTCCTGCTTCTGCTGACTTAACTCCATGGCCTCAGGTTCATGCCTACATGCCAGTTTCTCCTCTAGGATCTTCCCAGTGGCTGTCGTGAGCTCATGAGCTTCAGGAGGCCCACAGCTCAGAAGGAGAGCTGCACTTGCAGTGGGGTCTTGGTGCTGCTCAAAGGTTGACATGAACTTGGGTTTTGCTGGGGACTTTACTGCCCTGTGATTTTTCTCTTGGAATTGATCCACTGAAAAAAATTGCCTCATCTGTTTTCTGAATTAACTTTCAGGAGGAAACTGTTCATTCTGTGACAGAGACAGGGAAGTGCCCTCTAATTCTCTGTCCTCAGTAGAGTGGCTCTTCTTTCTGGCTTTAGGTGTCCCAGCTCCTGAATCCTCACTTCCACATTCTCCTGTTTTGGAGCCCAGAGGCCTGACTCTCTTTGCAGCTGGTGGGAAATTCTTATCCTGGCATTTCCATGAGACTCGTTCAGAGACCCAGGGCTCCTGCTCCTGCTCCGTGCTGATCCGGGTGTCCTCCAAGTGGACATGCAGCACCTGGGAAGCTCCTTGTCCCCACTGGAGATGCTCTGGGACTGAGGGAGGACTTGGAAGGCAAGCTCTCTGAAATAAGGAACATGTCTTGAGCCTGAAATAAGGAATATGCTCCCCACTCTCCAGTTGAAACTTTAACTAAGGAGCTGTTTTATAATGTCTGATAGTTTAGAATCTTGGGGAACCGATATTTTTGGTGAGGGATATTCAGTGTGATAATGTGGCAAAGAACATATACTTGACATGAGCCTGCTGGCAAGAGAATACTGAAATTCTGAATTTCAGCAAGGCTAGAATGGTCAGTGCCTTTGATTGTTGGCACACCAGTGAACAACCCACCAAGGCTATCTGGAGGTGAGTTCTCCGGAACGGACTTCAGTAGGGTGGAAATCAAGTTAGATTGAGTCACAGTTAACAGGCAGTCTGGTGGTGGTGAAACAGACAGGGTTGGTGGTATGTGATGACAAGCCAATGAATCAGTGGAATTCATTGGGACAAATCTGGTAAACGGTTGATATCTTGGGAAAGGGTAGGGTAAACAGAGAAGATGGTATGTAGAGACGAAGTGGCCTCTGGTTGGAGAACAGAATCCACTGTCTGAGTGTCATGTGGTGGTAGAGGGAAGGACAAGGGCTTGGGGTGAGATATGGTCTGCTGGGAGTTTGGAATCCAAGGGAGGAAAAGGCTCTGGTGGCAGAGAGTGACCTGTTGGTGAGGGTGAAAGAATGTCATCTATGGGTGTCATTAGATTAGGCAAGAGAATAGAGGGGGCAGGTAAGGAAGGCTCTGGCAGAGGGGCTGCTATTAGGTCTCCTAAAGGGTCTACTGAGAAGGCAAAGGACTGGGTGAACCATGACTCAGTCACAGAAGCTTTGGAAACCAAAGGGGACGTCGAGGGAGTAGTATATTCCAGGGCTTCCAGGGACATCAGCCAATTGACCTCAGAAGTTGCACTATTACATACCTCATGGAAGGAGTCTGAACATAACAGTTAATGAAAGCAGATGGTATCATGATGCGGGTCCAGGGGGCTGCAGGAGACAGGAGGTACAAAGCTGCAGCCAGAACCAGAACAAATGTAGTGGACCCTGGCAGGTCTGGGAAAGGAAGGGGCAGCCAATGCATACTGTCCTTACACGTTTCCCCACTTCCTTGATCTCACAATATACCTTATTTCCCTCTCTCCAAGGCTTTCACATTCTGACTCTGAGGATTTTCCCTCCCATGTCAGTCCCAGGCTTCACTGAGTCCTTAGAAATTCATAGACTCTACTAAAAGAGGGATACAGGAAAGAAGAGTAGTGTTTAGTCACCTTTGCAGAAGAGAAAGCACCTTCCTTGCCTCCTCTGCTTTGCTCTGACAAGCTGCCCAACCTGGGAAACCAGGAGAGTGATGAAGATAGAAGGAAGAGATCTTTTAGGAGGCTGAGTAGAATGTCCTTTATGGTATGCTTGGTAGATTGGACTTGGAGAGTCCCAAGAATTAGGATTCAAGATCACGTGGTTAATGATAATAATAACAAAGCTCACATAATGTATGTTGTTTTATCATTCACAATGGACTTTCCTGTGAGGAACATGAGTCAATGGTTACTTCAAAGGGGAGTCTGATCATCCAGGAAGTCAAAGTACTTTCACAAGGTCAGGAGACAGAAGTTCTGACTCTTGACATCTCACATGGCCACCTATTGGGTGACACCCATTGCCCAGATCCATCACTGCTTCATGCCCAGGGAGGGGCAGAGCAGGAATCTGAGAAGTGTCTCGGGTTCTGACTGCCTTCCCATCAGCCTCTCCTCTGAGGGCTCTGTTTTCTGAGAGGGACAGTATCTAGCAACTGACATTCTCAGAGATCATGGACCTGGGATCTCAGGGAAAGGACAGGAAGGGTCACCCTTGGAGAGCTCAGGTGGAATAGGTAGAACCCTAACCTCTCCATGTTCCACCTTTCCTTCTCTTGACTCTGCCCTGACGCTGAGAACAAAAAGAAAAGAATGAGAGACTGGGGCCCATTTCTCTCCATTCTCTAGGAAACTCAGATATCCATTATCCAAGAATAATATGACTGTCTATTTTAATTAATAGAACTGTGTGTTCCTTCCTTTAATTAATTTTTAAAGGTGATAAAATATTTTCAATTTTTCCTTCTTAGAAAAACTCAAAGAAGGATTTTTGTCTATGAGGTCCACACTTGATATTCTCAGAAGTTCTCTGCTCAAGGAGGGTGTAGAATCAGACCAACAGGCATGTCTATGCTCCCTCAGATAGGACCCTATATCCTGGGACAGAGCTCAGGCTCCAGCCTCTGCTCAGTGGCTCAGCCCTGCTCTCCTGATCTGCCCAACATGAAGGGAGGCTTGGATGAGTGATGCCTGACATGGGAATGTGACTCATGATCAAGTGCTGGGAACTCTGTTCTCCTGCACAGATCCCAAATTCTGTAAATAACCCAATCCAAGGCCATGAAATCACTGTCTGAGGTTTAGTCCAGAATCTTCCACCACACTCAGATGATCTGTGAGCTTCAGTTGGAAACTTTAGTCCCCTCTGAACCCGTAGTTCTGCCCGTTCTCTTCCCCTGGAAGATTGTTCTATCTTCTTCTCAGACTTCCTATTTTAGATGTCTCTCTAACCCAACCAAACTCATTTGGAAATGTGAGAAGAGGAACGGGAAAGTAAATAATCATTCTTTGAGGGGTGACTTCTGGTTCCAGCTTCAACTTAAAGAGCTTTGGAGTTATCACTCCAGTCTTTAGAAGGAGCAAAAAGCTGAAAAAGCTGAAAATCAATGACTTTTCTTGGAGCTGTCATAGAATTGAGGTCACAGGGCAAACCACTACTTGAAATGTTCAGAGAAGGTGAGTGCAGAGAATCAATAAAGATCAGCTTACCTGGAGCAGAAGCCACTGGAGTCATAAACGGGTAGAAACACTTCAAAGGACACTTTGACAAATCCTGAGGGATGCATGTGGGGTAGCATGAGAGTGAGAAACTCCTGGGGTCACTATCTTGGTGGGGCCCCCAACTTATTCATGAATTTTACCTCCAGGAACCCCACCAGGTTCTCACAGTGAAAAGCCATAAAGAAACTTTGATGTTTCTGGTGGGGGAGGATAGGGGTGGTAAGAAAGGTAACCACTTTTGAAAACATATTGAAATATTCCCTGAGTATTCTCCATAACAGAAGCCTGCTTAGCAGGGGAAAAGACTGCCAAGCCTTATCTCACATGGGTGAAGGGAAATTACCCAACTACAGCCCCTTCCAGCCTTCCTGTCTCACCTAAAGAGTGAAAAGAAAAAAAGAAACACTTGTGAACATCACAACCCAGGGACACAGGCCTCCTAAAAGACTGAGATTTAATCATGTCCTCTCCCCCAACAGCTTACCACCACATTCACAGGAGTCCAGTATAGTCAGGGGATCATAGCTGAAGGAGCTGCAAGGCATAGGCTCTATTTGAGGAGAAGATTTAGGGAAACCTAAAGACACGAGGGCAGCTGAAATCAAGGACGCTAGAGAAAATTGAAGCCTCTGACATGTATAGCTATAGTAAATATTAAGCACAGCCCAGCACCTAGCCAGATTAACATAAAACTTCACACTAAAGGTCTATTTACTTCAGTTCCTGTTAACCAAAACATCATGTCTGCTTTGAACAGGAAATTACAATGCATGCAAAAAGGCAAGAAAAAGCTGAAGAGACAGAGTAAGCACCAGATCTACATTTAGATGTGACAGAGATTTTGGAATTATCATTCATTGAATCTAAAATAACCGTGCTTAATATGTTAAGGGGTGTAATGGAAAAAGTAGACAACACACAAGAACAGATGAGGAATGTAAGCAGAGAGAGGGAAACTCTTAAGAATGAATAAAAGGAAATGTTAGAAACTAAAAACACCGTAAGAGAAATTAAGAATGCCTTTGATTGGCTCATGTGTAGATTGCATATGGCCAAGGAAAGCATACATGAGTTTGAATATATGTCAATAGAAACCTTGCAAACTGAAATGCAAAGAGGAAAAGAATTGTTAAAATATTTTAAAACCCACAATATCCAAGAACTGTGAGACAGTTTCAAAATGTGTAACATACATGTAATTGGAATACCAGAAGGAGCAAAAGGAGAGAACAGAGCGGAAGAAATATTTGAAGTAATAATGGCCAAGGATTTTCCAAAATTAGTGACAGCTTAACCATAGATTATGGAAGCACAGGAAAAAACAAGCAAGGTAAATACTAAAAAACTCTATACCTGGACACATCATATTCAAACTGTAGGAAACCAAAAGATAAAATCTTGAAAGAATCCAAAGAAAAATAAACACTCTACATCTAGAGGAAGAAGGATAAGAATTGTGGACTTCTCATCATAAATCACACAAACAAGAAGAGATTGTAGTGAAATATTTAGTAAAAGAAAAAACAAAGAATTCCACCCCCCTAGGATTTTACATCTATTGAAATTATCCCTCAAAAGTGAAGGAGAAATAAAAAATTTCTCAGACAAAAACTGAGGGAATTCATCAGCAGTAGACCTGCCCAGCAATAAATGTTAAAAAAAATTCTTCAGGGAGAAGGAAAATTATAACTTGGATCTACATAAAGGAAAGGAAGAAAAGGACTAAATGAAGCTAAAATAAAACCTTTCTTTTTCTTCTCCATTGATCTACTACTACTAATAATAACAATAATGTGTTAGGTGATTATAGTAGAAGGATAAGTGAAATGAATGAAAACAATGTTACAAGGACTTAGAATAGTTGTAAATGTATGTTACAAACTCTAGGGCAACCACTAAAATATTTTTTTAAAGTAGAAGAATCAATATGCTAAGAGAAGAGAGAAAATGGAATCATATAAAATGCTTATTTAAAACCAGAAAAGGCAGAAAAAGAGGGGAAGGAGAAAGAATAGGTAAAATGAATTGTAAACAGTTACAGACATTGTAGATATTAATCCAAGTATGTTAAAAAAATCACTAAACATAAATGGTCTAAATTCAGTAATTAAAAGACAGATTATCAGAGTAGATTAAAAAAACAGGATTCAGTTATATGTTGTCTACAAAACACCCACTTTAAATATAAAAATACAGATAGATTAAAAGGCACAGAAAAATGTACCATGCTAACACTAACCAAAGAAAACAGGAGTAACTATATTAATTTCAGACAAAGCAGACTTCATAACAAGGAAAATCATCAGGGATAAAGAGGAACATTACATAACAACAAAGAGGTCAACGCTCCGAGAAGACACACAATCCTTAACATATATACATCTAAGAACAGAGTGTCGAAATATGTGAGGCAAAAACAGGTAGAACTGCAAGGAGAAATAGATGAATCCACTGTTATTGTTGGAGACTTCAACACCCCTCTATCAGAAATGGACAGGTTCAGCAGGCAGAAAATCAGTATGGATATAGTTGACGTGAACAGCACCATCAATCAAGTTGATCTAGTTCACATTTGTAGAATACTTCATCCAAAAACAGAATACACATTCTTCTCAAACTCACATGGAACATTCACCAAGATAGACCACATTCTGGGCCACAAAACACACTTTAACAAATATAAAATAGAAATCATACAAACTATGTTTTCAGAGCATAATGGAATTAAACTACAAATTGATTAAAGAAAGATAGCTGGAAATCCCAAAATGTTTGCAGATTAAACAACACATTACTATAGGTTAAGGAAGAAGACTCGAGAAAAAAAAATATATTAAACCAAATGAAAATTAAAATACAACTTATCAAAATTAGTGAGATGCAGCAAAAACAGTACTTGGGGGGAATTGATAACATTGAACACACCTGTTTGTAAAGAAAAATTTAATACCTCTGAGGGACTCTGGTTTACTTACCTGATTGATGTGTCTGTGTTTCCAAAATATTGGTAAACATGGATTCCTCTTTAGGTAGCATAGCAACAGGAGAAGGAGCACCATCCCACCCAGGAAGGCAAGGATGGGAATACCTAGGAAGGTGAGCTGGAGCTCAGCCATGGTGCAGTAAGGCTCCTCAGATAAAGAAGATGGTCCACATCATCAGAAGTGCATTGCTGCCTCAGGCAGCTGGGCATTAAGAGTACATCCTAGACTTGAGTTCCAGGCCCACATCAGAGATCTTTAACACAGACACCAAAGGTTCTTGAAGGCAGGGGAGGGGACAACACAGGAGAGATGAACCCACAACCCTTCCCCCACCGTCCAGCCCCGCAGATCTGTCTGTCCCTCCAGGGCCATTTAGATACCTCCAACCTACTTTCCAACTCCAGCCATTCACCATACCATATATTTACTATATATTGGTGTTTTAACCGGGCAAAAGGGGTCGGATCGGTCAAAGAATAGCATCTTTCCTGCCCAAAGGACCACTCAGAGCAAATATCTAATAAGTAAGCAATGATTGTTTATTAATAGAGATATACAAAATTAGGCTAAAACAGCTACAGCGAAAGAAAATCAGTAAAATACGAGAAAACAAGAATGGGAAAATGAAAGTAACATCAAGCCGGGTACTCACAACAACTCCGCCTTTAGCCAGGGAAGTCCCAAGAGCACGGCCAGGCGAGGAGTGCCGGTTGAGAGAAAGGATCCTGGGCAAGGCGTCCCCTCCACGGGTGAGACTCCCGCCCAGGCAAAGCTAAGCAAGGGTTTTTATTTAGGATTTCATCAACGGCACATATGGGAACATCTGGTGTTTCTTTTCTTTAGATGTTAGGTGTTATCCAGCGTGTGCATGCACTGTGACTCACGGTAATCGTCCGGAGCCAACACAGATGGCCAGTCTGTGCCTGTTCCCGACTTTCCTTGAGTCTTGAGGCATAAACAATTGCAGTTTGTATTGTGGGAGAAGGGCCAGTTCCCATCACAAGCAACTGCTTTGTATTTCTTTAGTGCAGATGGTTTCTGAGGGTCACAGAGTGGCCATCATGGCTTCACTCATGTCAATTCATGTTTGGCCGTGGCCTCTCCATTACCCATAGGAAACCAGCCGCACAGCCAGTGAACTTCGTACACAATTAAGAGCATAAATCCCATAAAGAGTATACCCAGAAGTACTACAAGTAGTAAACCATCTCAAAACAATGATCCTACATTTTAGGGTAACCAGTTAAATAAACCCTTAGAATAAGAAATAGTATCTATTTGATTTTGTAGATCCTTAATCACACATTTTATAGCTGGGATTTCATCAGAAACATTAAAACAACACATCCCGGGTATTTGGGTACAGGATAATTTGTGCAATAGGAACAGATAATCTAAAGCAGCCCGTTGAATCGGGGCTTCTTAACTCTTGTAATTCTTTTGAAATGGCAAATAGAGCTTTAATAGTATCATTCATCACATGTGTTAATGAACAGGATAAATGTTCTACGTCAATAATTATTTATAGTTAATTTAGGGTCAGGTAATAGCAAAGCGGCTAGAGTAGCAACAGTAGATATTGGTAATAAATTTACATGTGGATTATAATCTGTGGCCAGTGCACGAGTCTGTCGATGTGTGTCAAGGGGATAATGTGCTAGCAAAGGAATAATAACTCCCATTCCATAAGCCATAGAGTTTTCAGGAGGAATATGGGAGAAAGCTTTATCTCTGCATAACCAGAATATTTCTGCTGGCAGAGTTAATTGCCCCGGGCAGGGTGTTTTAGTAGTATTACAAAAATTTGGGATATAAGTACAATTGAGACAATAACAGGTGGTGGACGTGGTCCCAGAAATAGGAATAGAAGATACAGGAAAGATAGTAGTTGTATTAGGAGAGGGTTGGGACGTATAAGCCAGATAAGCTTATTCCTAATAAATTGGCGTGGAGCAGACTATTGGGGTCATCATTATTACATAAGCAAAAGGGGGTAACATTTAGCACATTTTTAGCCAAATGCATCCATATATTGGAATTTCCTAAGGCACTTGTGGCATTTGGTAACATGCTAACAAATTGAGATTGATTCAAATAAAGGGTACCTGGCTTTCCTTTCTTCCATTTAATACAGGCATATGTACCTCCACTACGTAGAGTAGCAGTAGGCAACACGATAGAATAATTAGTATTGAGACGATGAGATTGATCTGAAATGTTACGATAAAGGGAAGTAAACATCAATTTATGTGACCAAATAGTTTGTCCATTCAGGGTCCAGGTTATTGGTCCAGTTGGTGTGGAACAGTTGGTCCAACACTGCAGATGTAGAGGGTCCCCCACGGTGACGTTCGTTGGAGCTGCATCCTCGGGAAGCAGGAGGTGACTATAGGCATCGTGGAGATTAGACAGTGCATCAGCAACATCATGTATTCATGTAAAGAGATAGCATGTTTAGGAACATGATATAGCTTGGTATCTTGTGGATACATTATTATTACTGTGGCAATAGGTCCCTGTGCCGTTATTTCAGCAACTTTGGGAGACGTATTCGGGGGATATGTCACCCAAACTTTGGCTCCAGGTTTCTATTCATCTGTAGATCCAAATCTCTGTAATCCTCTTTTTGTTAATATTGTAGGGGGATTCCCCATTTCTATTTTTGGATTTCATAAAGGGAGTACTAGTAATTGTCCAATTCTGTCCCCTTGATTTAGGACAATATCAGTAGTGCTGGTATTTAACAAGATAAATTTTAATTCTCCTTGATAATTAGGATCTGTTACTCCTCCCAGAACATCTATCCCCTTGATAGCCAAGCCTTAATCTTCCTTGCAATAGCCCAAACGTGTTGGGCCGGAATTGTATCCCTATTTCAGTGGAGATAAGTTTTTGTCCCCCTGGTGGTATATGAATCATAGCAATAGTTGTTAAATCTAATCCTGCAGCCCTGGCCATGGCCCTGGATGGGGCTATGGCCCTATCCAAAAAGGGCCAATATTTTAAGGTAACAACTCCTTGTGAACTGGCTTTTATTTGTGCGGGGGGCGGGGGGGGCAGGATAATAATCGTAACAGAGTGTCATTTGGCCCTATAGGCCTATTATTTAATATATTTAAGGCTGTAATAAGATGAGTATGCCAATCTCAGAGGGACCCATTGCCCAATTTATGTAGTTGTTGTCTTAGGAGCCTGTTCATTCGTTCAGTAAGACCAGCAGCTTGAGGGTAATAGTGTGTATGATATATCCAATCAATATAATTTTTTTTTGCATATGTTTTTACCAACTTACCTGTAAAGTGGGAACCATTGTCACTTTGTATTTGTTGGGGGGTACTGTAATATTGACGAATCAAATTTAAGAGTTTTATAGTATTTTGTTGAGTAGCTGCATGAATGGGATGGCTATTAAATATCCAGAAAAGGTATCAACAGAAGTACAAATATATGTACAGCCTCGTGATCTCGAAAGAGGTCCAATATAATCTATTTGCCAAATTTGAGCAGGGAAGTTTCCCCGTTTGATTTGCCCGCGATATGGATGTGGAATTTCTCTTCTGTTAAGCTGTTGACAGATAGTACAATTTTTATGGCAGAAGTGTTATCATCATGTGTGACAAGGATTCCCCTCTGTATTGCCCACCTGTATGACGTTTGTTCCCCCAAATGTCCACTTTTCTTGTGGACCCATCTCACCAATCCTGGATTGGTGGCTGTGGAGCATATTTGTACCAGCTGATCCACTTGAGCGTTACATTTTTTTCTGTTGAGATCAAGGGGCTATGAACATCAACGTGGAAAACAGTTATTACAGTAGTTTGACTCCAAGTCCATATATCCTCCCATAAAGGTTGCCCCCATATTTGTTTGTCCCCTATCTTCCATTGTTGATGCCTCCATTGAGGCGTCCAGGTGGCCATTCCCTGAACTACTGCCCATGAATTTGTATATATATGGCATTGTCGCCCTTGTTCTTGTTGTATTGCTTGATATCCACATATAATTCAGCATGTTGGCTACTCATGTTGTTCCCTGTAGTTATGATTGTTTGTTGGGTGTTTGGGTTATATGCTGTCGCCTTTCATTTTTGTTGTCCTCCTCACATTTTAGCTGATCCATCTGTAAACCAAGCATGCTTTTTTTGTTCATCAGGTAATGAATCATAAGGTCCTCCCCATTTAATGGGAGATTTCGTCTGGGGAGAGACTAGTGGAGGGGAGGGTTCTGTATTATGTACAGAGACCTGTTTATGTAATAACGAAATTCCTTTAGGCCCAGGTTTTGCCCTATCTTGTATATACCATTTTCATTTTATGATATTGGCTTCCTGAGCATGGCCGATTTTGTGGGTGATGGGGTTACTTTGTATCCATGACATAATCGGAATTTGGAGTCTTAGCAGTACTTCAAGATTCAAAGTTAGGCCTTCAGAATCTGTGAGGGCCCAATAGCATGCTAATAATTGCTTTTCAAGAGGGGTATAATGCTCACTAGCTTCTGGAAGTTTTGGGCTCCAAAATCCTAAAGGAAAACGTTTAGATCCTTGTTTTTGCCAAAGGCTCCAATTAGCATAAGAGTTGGTAACATCTACTTGTATTTCTCTTGGCCCTTCTTTTATAGGCCATAAATCTAATGTTGTTTGTGTGGCCTGTTTGGCAGCTTCAAAGGCCTCTTGTTGCATTAAACCCCATATAAAATCATATTTTTTCCTGGTTATTTTATATAGGGGTGCCAGCAAATGGCCCAGATGGGGTATGTGTGCTCTCCAAAATCCAAACAATCCAATAAATTTTTGTGCCTCTTTTTTATTACAGGGGGCTGCCAAATCCAATATTTTTTGGCGGACTTGAGGTAAAATTTCCTGTCATCCTGCATTCTATAATATACCTAAAAACTTCACTGTAGTTGCTGGTCCTTGTATTTTAGAAGGGTTAGTTTCCCATCCATTAAGGTTTAATGTCTCTATTGTTTTGACCAATTGTTTTTGTATATTTTCTTCCGCTAATCCTTGTAATAAGATATCATCTATGTAATGAGTCAATTGGACTTCTGGAGATAAATCCATCTTTTCTAAGGTTTTAGCTACTTGTCTGTGGCATATTGTAGGGCTATGAATATATCCTTGAGGTAATGGAATAAATGTATATTGATATCCCATCCATGTGAAAGCAAATTGCTCTTGTGCCTCTTCCGAGATAGGTATGGTAAAAAATACATTGGCCAAGTCTACCATCGCATACCATGTACCAGGATGATGCTGTATGGATTCTATGAGAGATGCCAAAACAGGAGCAGCCACCTGTACTGGTGGCGTGACTTTATTTAGCTCTCAATAATCTACTGTCATCCTCCATGTTCCATCACTTTTCCTGACAGGCCATATTGGGTTATTCCATGCAATGGTGATGTGCCTCAGCATGCCCACTGCTAAATACTCATTAATGGTATCAGTAATCTCTTGTTGCCCACCAGGTATTCAGTATTGTTTCCTGTTAATAACTTGTGTGACAATAGGTATGGGTACTGGGTCAGACAATTTCCCTACAATTACTGAATGTATTTTAAAAGTCAGGGCTCAAATTGCAAATTGATATCTCCCATCAGATAATTCTAAAGTGAGCCCCTTTAATATGTCAATCCCTATTATATGTTCAGGTATGGGGACTATCATAACCAAATAAGTGCGTTTTGGCAGTTGTCCTATTTGCATAACTATATTGGCAGCGGTGGCTTGAATTTCTTTTCCTCCCAATCCAGTAATGGTGTTAGAGGTGCCCTTAAATTTGGCAGGATTCCCACTAATCAATGTGGCCTTCGCTCCCGTATCTACTAAAGCTCGTACCGTTGTGATAGATCCATTCTTCCAAAATATTTTAATCGGTACATGGGGACGAGCGTCCCATCGAATCGTAGCTGCACTTTCTACAGACACGCGAGCTTGACCTATCCTTCAGTCCCATAATCCAGCCAAAAAGGGATCTGTCATCAAAGGGGCGCTGGGTATTTTGGGCTCCTCAGAGGGAGTAGTCTCGGGGGTTATGTCCTTTCTTGTTTACCTTTTTTATGCTTAATCCCTTTTCTTTGTATAGCTTCCATAAATCTTTAGTATCCACCCCATCTATTTGATCTTTGGGGACTCCTGCATGTAACAATGCCATGAACATATCCTTTCTAGATACTTGATCTTTCTTTGCATCTGACTTAGGAGGATGGGGCTTATTAGCTTCCCAATCCCCTAGATCTCCTAGCTGCATAATTTTGTCTGTTATCCCTGCAATAGGGTTTTTGGTTTTGTTCATGAGCAATGTCATTATCACTTGTTTATATGTGGGAGGAGCAGTTTTAATCAATTTGTTGCAAGCTTGGATGCTTAAGCCCATCTCATTTAGGGCTTCACCTGTCCCCCCAAAACTGCTCATTTTATGGTCTCCTCCCTTAACTTCTGTACACAGTCCCTCAGAGTATACCAGGGTCTTTCCGTATCTGGCCACATATCATCCATAGGATATTTATCTTGAGCCCCTTTGACTGCCAATGCCAATAAAGTAGTGCCATCATTTTGTTGGCCATGATCATTCATGGAGTGGGCATTCATGCTCCAATCTCGAAATGCTCCTGTATAACTAGATCATTAGAAAGAGTCACAAATTTGAGTGCATCTCCAGCGTCTAGGTTAATGCCAACGGCTCCCATGTCATATAAACAGACTAGCCAGGTTAAAATGGATTTGCCTGGCTTCTGGGTGGCTCGTGCCAAGATGTCAGAGATTTCTTGTTGTGTGAAATCCTCTGCGACATCCCTTCTAACCAGATGCTCACCATTTGATTCCATTCGTCTACGCCATAAAGGGCGGACTTATGAAGGTTTGGGCTGGATCTCTGTTTCGTCGTCAAAATCAGTACCCTCCATGTCATCATCCCACATATCACCGTCCCAGGTATCGGGATCCCATTCGGGACCTGCAGAGGCTATAGCCATATGAACCTTTCTCACATTCACCTTTCCTTTCCTTTTCTTATATTTATATTTGGCCACTCTCACAGCTGCCTTATCAGCTATCTATTGGTAGTTATGAGCTTGGTCTCCTAGCACATAATTTTGGCATTGAATCAGCGATAGGCGCAACTGCAGATCAGCAATCTCTTTCTCCAAAAGCGCCTTTTCTTTCTGGACCTTATCTCTGTCCTCCATGGCTCGCCGGTAGGCAGTCAACAGACACCATCCCCGTCGTGCCAGGAAAGAAACATTGTCTTTCCCTTTTCTTTCTACTGATTGTAGTGCCTTAGCCACATCCAAAGGTTCATACCGGTGAAGCCGGACATCCCAAGACTCACATAGACCCGATCTACGAGCCTATTCAGCAGCCAAAACACAAAGAGGGGGCTCTTCCCATCGGGTATCTCAACAGGCGTTGTTGTCACATTGGACATTTGAACAGGAAAGCCATTTCTTCACCGAATTCTGCTCACAGCGCTAATTATGTTTTAAACAGGGAAAAGGGGTCAGATCGGTCAAAGAATAGCATCTTTCCTGCCCAAAGGACCACTCAGAGCAAATATCTAATAAGTAAGCAATGATTGTTTATTAATAGAGATATACAAAATTAGGCTGAAACAGCTACAGCGAAAGAAAATCAGTAATATATGAGAATACAAGAATGGGAAAATGAAAGTAACATGAAACCTGGTACTCACAACAACCATGCCTTTAGCAGGGAAAGTCCCAACAGCACAGCCAGGCGAGGAGTGCCGGTTGAGAGAAAGGATCCTGGGCAAGGCGTCCCCTCCACGGGTGAGACTCCTGCCCAGGCAAAGCTAAGCAAGGGTTTTTATTTAGGATTTCATCAACGGCACATATGGGAACATCTGGTGTTTCTTTTCTTTAGATGTTAAGTGTTATCTAGTGTGTCCATGCACTGTGACTCCGGGTAATCATCCGGAGCCAACACAGATGGCCAGTCTGTGCCTGTTCCCAACGTTCCTCGAGTCTTGAGACATAAACAATTGCAGTTTGTATTGTGGGAGAAGGGCCAGTTCCCATCACAAGCAACTGCTTTGTATTCCTTCAGTGCAAATGGTTTCTGAGGGTCACGGAGTGGCCATTGTGGCTTTACTCATGTCAATTCAATTGGTGAAATTTTCTGTTCATTCCACCTCTTACCCAGATATTACCTGAGACCCTTTTACTGCTTGGTGACCTCCCTTTGGACCCCACATCATCCTTGAAAGTCTGCTATGCCCAGGGATTTATACCCCCAGGATCTACTCTGCCCTCAACTACAGCTTCCCCTCATACATAATGTGTTTTTACCTGTATGAAACCAGAAATATACTCAGCAGCAGCCCCAACCCCCATATCTCCTCAAAAGAATCCACTTTCACCAAAAAGGATGAGAGAGCAGAGTAGCCTGTAACCACAAACAGAAAGCATGAGAAAGAGGAAGACAAGGGCATGGCACACCCATGGACCCATGGCAAACAACTTAAAAATCTTTAGTAGTTCTTTTTTTCCCCAAAATCTCCCTTAGGCTGTTCAGCCCCTAAGGTTTTCAAACCTAGCCCCCTCCACCCATACAGTGTCTTACCCTGCTGCTCCCTCTTTCTTCTCTCTGCCAAATCCCCTCTCTCCCCACAACATTTTAAATTTCTCCTTAGTTTTACAGAGCAGTTGTGCTGAACCATAGCTCACGGGACCAAACTCATCTTGGTTTAGGGAGTGGGCTTCTCTTTAGCATAACTTCTAATGAGCACAATTGTAATTATTTTTAGTGTTACTATTTGTTGTTGTTGTTTTAATCACACCTTTGGTTACTTCTTCCATTAAAGGTTTTATGATTTTTTTCCCTTCTACTTTCTATCTTTTCACCAAAATTCCTATTAACATCTCCATACCTTTTTAAACAAGAATGTCATTTTTGTTGATGGTGTATATGCATTTATTTCATCTCCCCATGCTAGCTAGTCATTTAATAGTTGTAACCCTTACAGCTTCATTATTTAGTGCTTAACTGCTGCAATGAAGCCCTGTGTCATTTTGAAACTCCCTTTGCCTGCCTGCATTCCCTCACTGATTCTGATGAGTCAGTCTGGGCCAGAGACACCCAACCTTTCCCTCCCACATGAGAGCGTTTACCAATAACGGCAGCTCCTTTCTTTCCCTGTCTTCTCCTGCATCCACAGTTTCACCATCGTCTCTACCCAAAAGGAAGGGACATTTCAAGCCCACCCCTCTCACGTGCCCTCCCTCAACTGCAGGAGGTGTCTCTGCTCAGAAAAAATCCCTCTACATATCTTTGAATCTCTGGCGTTGTTTTTTTAATACTTAGTCTGGTCCTGACTGCCCCTAAGGTCCCTATGACACAATTATGAAAACGTCCTTTAAAGTCTGAGCAAGATAAACTCCACCAAAAAAATTTCCAGGTGAGGAGGGGTTATGAGAATGGCACATTGAACATATTCTTCAAAAGTGGCCTTGTCACAAAAAAGAAAAGCTGAGAAACTGATCCAGATTAAAGGAGACTGGAGACACGCGACAACTAAATGCAGTGTGTGATTCTAGACTGAATCCTGTAAAGGAAGCTTAAAAAAAAAGCCACAAAGGACATTACTCAATAAATTGAAAAACATGGAATATGAATGGGAGATTAGTTAAAAGTTTTATGTCGAGGCTGGCCTGGAGGCACAGGCAGTTAAGTGCGCGTGCTCCGCTGTGGCAGCGGCCCGGGGTTCACCGGTTCGGATCCCGGGCACGCACCAACCGCACCGCTTGTCAAGCCGTGCTGTGGCGGCAACCCATATAAAGTGGAGGAAGATGGGCATGGATGTTAGCCCAGGGCCAGTCTTCCTCAGCAAAAAGAGGAGGATTGGCAGATGTTAGCTCAGGGACCATCTTCCTCACAAAAAAAAAAAAAAGTTTTACGTCAATGTTAAATTTACTGAAGAGGATAACCTGTTGTATGTAAGAGAATATTTTTTTCTTAAGAATCATCTAATGAAATATTCAAGGAGAAAGTGCATGATGTATGAAACGTATTCTCAAATATTCAGTAGTGTATACGTATTTTTCATATATGTGTATGTGTGTGTGTTCATATAGAGAAAAGGAAGGGAGGGAGGAAAGGAGACAGAAACAGAGGAGAGAGATCGCAAATGGGTCAACATATTAACAAGTAAATTTAGATAAAAAAAGGGTATATGGTTGTTTATCATCCATGCAACTTTTCTACAAGTTTACTTATTTCCAAATAAGTACATTTCAAAAATGGATCATTGACTCTTTGTCCTGAATGTTACCTAACTTTTAAGATTTCTGGCTTTGACTCCCGCAGCTGCCACCACCACCATACCTAGACCTCGGAAGTGTGCAATGCCAACTTTAAAACAGTTGTCTCAGGTTCTGTCCCAGGCAAGAAACCCAGAATCCTCTTTGCACATTTGAAGATGCTAACATTTCAACAGGGTTTTACAAAATACTGGAAAAGAGCACTCCCCCTCCAAAAAAAGATTTTTAGAGACAGCCCTGATGGCCTAGTGGTTAAAGTTTGGCACACTCCACTTTGGCGGCCTGGGTTTGGTTCCTGGGCACAGAACCATAGCACTTGTCTGTCAGTAGCCATGCTGTGGTAGAGGCTCACATAGAAAAACTAGAAGGATTTAAAACTAGAATATAGAACTATGTACTAGGGCTTTGGGGAGGAAAGAAAAAAAAGAAAAGTGAGAGGAAGATTGGCAACAAGTGTTAGCTCAGGGCAAATCTCTCCCAGCAAGAAAAAAAAAAGGAAGAGGTTTTTAAAAATTATACACAATATAAAACGAAAAAAGAATAAAAAAATTCAACATGTTTATAGCATGGAACCCTTAATTTCTTTCTTATCTCGTGCCAGCAGGTCATTCATCTTCTGGAGTTTTAAGTTGTGAATTGGTTTGCCAGCACTTTGTCTGCCCTGCTAGCCAGTTACAACTCCTCCAGTGGATTTCTATCTTCCAAAAATGTGTTGACGTCTTTTGTCATATCTTCTCCCCTTCTTGTCATCCTCAAGCGCTTATTCTTTTTAAATCCTTTACTTGTTTTAACAGCTTTGTTGAAATATAGTTCACATACCATACAGTTCACCCAAAGTGTATAATTCAGTGATTTTTAGTATATTCACAGATATGTGTAACCATCACAACGGTAAATTTCAAAGCATTTTCATGATTTCAAAAAGAAACCTCGTGGGGCTGGCCCCATGGCTTAGTGCTTACGTTTGGTGTGCCCCACTTAGGCAGCCCGGGATTCACAGGTTCGGACCTATACCACTTGTCAAGCCATGCTGTGGTGGCGACCCACATACAAAATAGAGAAAGACTGGTAATAGATGTCAGCTCAGGGCTAATCTTCCTCACCAAAAAAAAAGGAAACGTCATAAACTTTAGCTATCATCCCTCCCTCCTCTCATCCCCCTAGCCCTAAGCAACTACTAATCTACCTTTATATCTCTCTAGATTTCCCTATTCTGGACATTTCATATGAATGCAATCTTATGTGGTTGTGACTGGCTTCTTTAACTTAGCATAATGTTTTCAAGATTCATCCATGTTGTAGCATGTATCAGTACTTTTTATTGCAAAAAAAATATTATGTTGTGTGGATAGACCTTATTTTATTTACCCAATCATCAGTTCATGGCCGTTTAGATTGTTTCCACCTTTTGACTAAAATAAATAATACTGCTATGGACATTTGTGTACAAGTTTTTGTGTAGACATATGTTTTCATTTTTCTTGAACATATATATACTTAGAAGCAGAGTTTCTAGGTCATATGGTAACTCCATGTTTAGCTTTTGAGCAACTGCCAGACCATTTTCCAAAATAGCTGCACCATTTTTCATTCCCACCAGCAGTGTATGAAGGTTCCAATTTCTCCACATTCTCACCAACACTTGTTATTATCTGACTTTTTGATTCTAGCCATCCTTATGTGTGTGAAGTGCTATCTCCTAGTGGTTTTGATTTGCATTTCCCTGGTGCCTAATGATGTTGAGCATCTTTTCATCTAATCTTTTACTTTTAGTGGCATTTTGCGAAGGAGAGGAGATAAACAAGTGTGTTTGATCTACTGTGTTTAACTCAAAACACAATAGCTCACTGTAAATGTATGACAAGAAAAGATTTTCTTCTAAATATTTGAAAACTCTCACATAGTGATGACAAGTCCTTATCAACATGTACAGTTTTCTGCTTCTATACTCTTTGCTTGCTGTGGTTACTGTGTGATTAAGGGACTGCAACACTGCACTGCATTTGCTCAGTAAGGTTACTTTCTGTGTGGGGTTGAGGGAGGAATCCACTCAGATGACTCCTCAGGCTTGACTACAGGGCAGAGCAGAACTGATGGCCGAAGCCTCTAAAGCTCAGTGCTTTTTGTCACCGATGCTGTGTCCATCTGCTGTGGGTCAGGGTGCTCCACAGGTGGTAAATATCAAAGAAGTGTGAGAGCTGTGACAGCGGCACATAGCATACGTCTGGGAGACGGATGGCAGGATGATCCAATGAGCTTTTGCCCTTTAACCACAGTGTGGGAGATGGGCCGTATCACACGTGCCAGATGACATCTGTGAAAGCTGAGTGAGGGGTATGTGGGAAGTCACACTGCTCTTGTGCGTGTTTAAACATTTCTGTGATAGACAGCTTAAAAAAAAAAAAGAAGTTGGGTGCCTCATAAGGAGAGGGAGGGGATGAGAGGATGCCCGGCAAGGGGGGCTCAGTCCATCAAGATGAGGGTTTAGGTCTCTCAATAAGGACATTTCAGGAAGTGCAATTCCTTTGAGGTTAGGAAGAAACCTCTTTTCATATAACAGGAAAGAAGGAAAGGAGGAATGGGAAAGTGTTTTCGTGAAAGTTTTGATGGAAGGTTCCCATCTCATGGCTTCTAGCTCCTCTATGAACGGTAGTCCAGCACACCTGCTGAGCAAGTGGAGATGGCCTGAGTTTGAGGAAAGTGAAGGAGATTTGAAATAACTTTGGGTAGCATCAGAGAGAATAAACTAAGGAACCAGTGACCTAAGTTCCGTTTGCTTTGTTCACGTGTTAGTAAGCATGGGATAATTATTTGTGGAATGAATGAATGATTTCCAGGTAGTGCTGGGGCTAAAGTTATCATGGCACCAGTGGACTTGATTGTGAGATTTACTTCAATAGTGATCAGTTACTTATAGGAAGCCGTTCCTGGAAAAGGCAGAGAGATGGAATTTTTCCAGACAGGAAGGATTAAAGAGGATTGGATGGGGCCCGTTTGTAGTGGAACTTTTTAAATGTTGGTTACCTGGTTGACCATCAAGTCTACCTTGGAGAGGAGGGAAATGAAGACTAGAGCTTGGTGGATAGATGAGGAGTAAGTGGAAAAATGAATGGCCTGGAGTTGAAAAATTAACAAGGGTCATATAAACCGGAAGAATCATGGATGAGGCCAGAGGGTGGAATCTCAGATTGTGTTAATCCAGATGGCAGAAGCGTTCCTGGTAATAAGCTCTGGAGTGTGCGGCAGTAACTGCACTGGAATGGAAGTAAAAGATAAGACGATGTAGAAACTGGGCTATTGGCTGGTCCATCCATATGGATGTTAGAGAGCTCCATGGCCTCCTCACCTCTTCAGGTTCTCTGCCCTGGGCCCCTTCCCATCTTTTGTCCCTCCCAGGGCCTCAACCGAATCTGCATTCTTTGACCCTAAGCTTCAGACATTTTAGGGTTAATGGCGTAACTCTGGACAAGAAAATATAAATGTGCGAGTGAGAAAGGGCTATGGTAGATATCGGTTTTGTTTTGTTTTTTAGCACTCAGCATTCACAAGTCTTTCTGGAACAACTACCTCAAGTGCCCTCCAGGACACTCACCCCATGTTTGAGTCCCAGTCTGTATAAGTGCAGTTGCCTTCCCTCCAGACCCCTACTGTAAGGGTGGGTAAGTGTGCAGTCTGTGGTGAGCCCCCCAGATATCTGCAACCTGCTGCATATTCTAAGACTCACCTCTGGTTCCTGAGCTGCAGGTGTTCTGAGAGAGACCTACCATGGCTCCACCAAGGCCATGGATATCAAAGATGGCACCACCATGCTGATAGGGGAACCTTACACACTAAGGGCAAGATCCTGTGTATTTCCTTCAAGCACGGATAGAAGGAAGGCATCAAGATCACCCTCTATTAAGAGGGTGATGCCATGCCTGACAACATCCCTGCAGATATTGTTTAGTACTCAAAGAACAGCCTGGTACCTTTTTGGTATAAGGCATCAGTGTGCTGTGCAGTGCTCAAATCAGCTTCATGGAGGTAGTGCCTGGATCAGTTTGAAGAAGAGGGGGAGCAGGACAGGGTCACAATATGGGGATGAGGCATAATGCTTTGTTCCACCAGCAAGGCCATTCTTTCCCCTCTTCATTTTTCCTTCCCTCCCCACTCCCTCTAAAGCATCTTTTCCTTGTTCTCAGCTTCATTTTCCCCTGGGAGGTAGATGGCTGCCTGGGCAGCATTCCTACCACTGATAGCTCAGTGATGCTTTTGTTCTGTAACAAAATGTCATCTGTTGGCAGTCTGAAGAAATACTCAGGGAGGGGAACCACTTCTCCCAGCTGCCTTTCCAGTAGGGAAACCTCAGTGTCAAGTCTAAAGTATGCTTCCCCAACACATTACCATGACTCACGTGACAGATTCTTAAGTAGCATCTATGCTGTTCCTAGTTCCTCCCCACCAGCCCAGGATCCACTGTAGCAGTACCCCCCCAAACACTCCCATTCAGGGTTCATCCACCTGTGGGATCCTCTGGTCAGTGACTTCTAAATCATGATGAAGCCACTGTTTCTTCCTCACTGTTATTTTCTGAGAAATATACCTGTCCTTGACCCTCTTCAGATGTAGAAGACCTGTCTTCCCTACTGCTCTGAAGGGAGCAGAAGCATTCAGTGAGGGGAAGCTGTGGGCTGCTCTACATTTTCATTAAGGCTAAGCTAAGAGGCAGGAGACGGAGTCCATCTCAAACTCACCAGGGAGGAAATGGGCTTTGTGGGGCATGTGATACCTGTCTCTCATCAAGAGCTCCAGGGGACTGGTGACCTTTTAGAAGCCAAAGGAAGCAATTAGTAAGAGCTGAACTGACTCCTTCCTTTCCTGAAGCACAAACTCTGAGTTACCTGAAACCCATGCCCCCAACACAGCACATGGAAAGACACCACTATTATTAGAGAATCATTTATTGGGAAGAATCAATATTGTCTACAAGGAAGGAATTATTTTGGGGTGGGAAATTTTCCTCTCTGGAAATTCTGGAGAAGCATTTTCTGTTGAATCAGCAGAGACAGATCTCTGAACACAGTGCCTTCAGCAGTGGTGGGAACAACTGGAGGTCCCTGGTTGGCTTGACGCCTACAGGTGGGGCCTGGATGGGGCACAGGCTCCCTGCGGGGCACGGATGAGGGATGCTTTTGATCCAATAGCTGGTCCTTAAAGGCCACAACTTTCTGGAGGTGTCTGTCCTTGTCTCTGCTCCGTCTAACTCTTGGATAACTCTGGCCGGCAGAGAGAGCTTCCTGGCGGCAGGACTTGGTGTTTGTCACTTTACAGGAGGGAGCCCTGTAGCTGGAAGGATGGCCCTGGATGGGCTCTGCCCGGGCCTGCACTTCTGCCTTCTGCTGAGTTTTCCCAAACTTCCTCAGGGCAGGAAGGGGCTCTCGAGGACAGGTGGTATCTATCACATGCCAACGCCCCAGTTTCTCCTCTGGGGACTTCCCAGCGTCTGTCATGATCTTCTGAGCTGTGGTCGTCTCAGTCATGGCAGCTCTCCTTGTAACTAGGCCTCTGCTCTGCGCGGGTGATATGGGGCTGCCCTTTTCCTGGGAATTTTCTTGCTTTTTGCATTTTATCCCAGGATTAAACCATTGCAAAAGGTCATTCATTTTTTTTCTGAAGGTTTTAGGAGGAGGCTGTCCCTTCTGTGATGGGGTCTGGGAAGACTTGCTCCCAAGCATCTCCTCTAATGCCATGTCCTGAGTAGGGAAACGCTTCCTTCTAGGTTGGGATGTCCCCAACCCTGTGTCCCCTCCACCACACTCTTCTGCTTTGGGGCCTGGAGTGCTCACTCTCTCTGCAGCTGGTGGGAAATTCTTATCCTGGCACCTCCTTAAGACATGCTTAGGGACCCAGGGCTCCTGCCGCTGCTCCACACCGATTCCTCTGTTCTCCAAATGGACATGCAGCACCTGGGAAGCTCCTGCGTCCCCGCTAGAGACACCCTGGGCATGAGTCAGTGAGGCCTTGTCAGTCAAGCTCTCTGAGGCAAGGGACCTGTCAGTGGGTTGGCCTCTCACCTGCCTCTGCTCCCTCTTCTCCAGTTTAAACTTTAATTCACTCAACAGCTGTTCTTTAAGGTCTGATGATTTGGGAACTGGTCTTCTTGGTGGGGGGCTTTCAGTGGTCCCAGTAGTTTCTACTTTACTCTCATTCACATTTATCATTTGGGAGCTTCCTGGCTTGCTGGTTGTCAAGATGTCACCAGTTTTTGATTGAAGAGCATTGAGCTCCTTGGCCCTGAATATCTCCCTAGACACGTTGAGCATGGAGAGAGGTTCTGACTTCTTCTCCATCTTTTTGGCCTGTCGTGTTTCTACTCCATCCCTGGAAATCACATTCTTTTCCTTTGGTTCATGTCCGGCCCCAGCTTGCCTTGCAGGCAGCCTTGGGGGACATCTGTTGCCTAGTTGAGTCTGTCTCTGACTTGCTTTGCCTGTGATGCTGTGTGTGACAGGCAGAAGGGTCTGTTTGGCACCCTTACTTCTCTGAACATCCTCTGCAAGCTCTTGGTTGATGCCAGAGGGTGATTGTCTCGAGGACCCCTGTCCTTTCTTGCCCACAGATGAGGTGGCAGGGCCAGGACGATCCCGGACAGGGGCTGAATTTGTTGTTCCCACTTTGTCTCCATGAACAGATTTAGAGCTTCCTCTAAGGGGCTTGAAGCCCCCAGATTTGGAGTCCAGCTCAGAAATCAGGTTGGTTGAAGAGGGAAAGTGGGAACAGGATAAGGACTGGGATGCGTCTTCCAATTTAGAGATCCGTATGGATTCAAGGACCCTGCAGGGAAGGCCCCACAGCATTCTCATATGAAACTTTTTAATATGGGCTTCCAGCATCTGCCGTGCACTGGAATCAATGAAGGAAAGCTCCTGGAAAGTATCCAGGGTGTAGTTCCCACCCACTGATGGTTTCAAATTTCTCTGTTTTTTTGGGGTGTGGGATTTTTCAGAAAGCAGCAGTGTCTGCTTGATAGCATGCTGTGAACTATGCACAGTCCCAGGAACCCGACCCTCGTTGATTTCCTCAAACTTCTTACTCAAATATACTTTCAGGACATTTTCAAGTTGTTTCTGAACTAGACTGCCCCCCGAGGCCCTTGAATTTTTCCCTGACAGACTCGCCATGTGACTACCTAGGTCTTTCTCAGAGTCATACCCCAGATCCTTATCTGAAGACCTCTCTGAGTCACTCAGCAGATGAGCTTTTGGGCCATTCTCTGGGCTGTGTTGCTGATCCTTCCCCCCATCCTTCTCTAGCTGAAGCAGTTCTGAGCTCCTTTCATGGAAGCTTTCGGGTTGGCTCAATCTGACATTTAGATTTTTGTTCACAGAGACCCGTGAGAGTCCACGATCACTCTCTGACTCAGGTATCTCTGAAAAATTGCTCGGAGGTATCATCAGTGACAGAGAGTCACGGATCCTGCAGGGCAGGCCCCACTGATGTTGGATGAGCCGCTTTCGAAGGTGATCATCTAGTTTCCCTCGAAGCTCCTCACTGAGAGGAAACTCTCCAGGAAGGATGGATATTGAAACATGGGCTTGGGAGCCCTGGTGATAAGGAGAGTTGGGAGCTGAAGGACAAAAGTCTTCCTGAGATCTGTGGACCACAGAGGGTAAACCCCACAAACTTTCCTGTTGCTTCTGCAATACGTTCCATTCCAGGTGTTGAATTTCAGATGAGGTGAGAGACTCTGATTCATTATGGGGTCTATGGAAACTCACTCCATAGGTCTCAGTCTGGGCTAGAGGACCAGATGGTACGATTCGGGGTGAGGATTGAAAATGGGCCTGGGGCTGGACCGGAGTGAGAGGTAGGGGTTGGGATTGGGGCAGGGTTTGAGGCAAGGATTGAGGCTGGATCTGAGGCAAGAACAAAGGTAGAGGATGGGGAAGTACTGGTGGTTCTTGGTCCATGGGGGCATTCGAGATTCTATTGAAAATGATGATTGAGGAACAGTCACCCGAGACATGGTCAGCAGTGGACAAGGACTCGCTGTGCAGAGATGGGAGACCCCAGAAGAGCTGGACACGTTTTTGCTGTAAATGGTCCTCTGGGGTCTTAGGATACAGGGGCTGCTGGTGCACGTGCAGCTCTTTTGGTTTGCCTTTGCTGCTCCAAAAAGGAAGAGAGACTGCCGGGTCATGTTTATGAGCAATTGACTCCAACATTTTCTCTGAGGAATTTAGTTGGTAGTCTGGCCTAAGTTCTTTTGGAAAAGAACCCCTTTTCTTTTCCTTTTCCTCCCGTATCAGGAAATCACTCCTCTTTTGGACTTGTCTCTCTAGGAGTGCCAGGATATCGGGGCTGAGAAATGAGAGGTTACCAGGCTCTCCAAGGTTGGTGGCAGGGTCTCCCCCAAAAGAGGCCTCTGAGGAATGGGGGGCAAGAAACTCTTGATCAAAATCACATTGTGCCAAGGTGGAAGGGAACAAGTCTTTGCCATGAGCTTGCCGTGAGGAGAATTCTGAAACTGACAGGCTTGAATTGTCAGTGCCTCTGATTATTGGGACACAGGTGGACAACTCACCAGGGCTATCTGGAGATGAGTTCTCCGGGACAGGCTTCAATAAGGCGGAAATTGATTTAGATTTAGTGGTAGTTAAAGGGTGGTCTGGCGGTGGTGAAACAGACAGGGTTAGTGGTGTTTGATAACAAGCCAGTGAATCAGTGGGATTCATTGTCTGGGACAAATCTGGTAAAGAATTGATATCTTGGCAAAGAGTGGGGTCAAGAGAGAAGATGGTATGCAGAGACAAAGTGGCCTCTGGTTGGAGAACAGGATCTGCTGTCTGAGTGTCATGTGGTAGGAGAGGGGGAGAGGCAAGGGGTTGGGGTGGGGAATGGTCCACTAGGAATTTGGACTCCAACGGAAGAAAAGGCTCTGGTGGCAGAGAGTGACCTGGTGGTGAGAGTGAAAGAAAATCAGCTGAGGGTGTCATTGGATTAGGTGAGAGAATGGAGGGGGCCGGTGAGGAAGGCTCAGACAGAGTGGCTGGTATTAGGTTTCCTGGAGGGACTTCTGAGAAGGCAGAGGACACAGTGAACAATGACTCAGTCACAGAAGCTGTGGAAGCCAAAGAAGACACAGAGAGAGTATCGTCTTCTAGGTCCTCCAGGAATAGCAGCCGATTGACCTCTGCAGTTGTGCTGTTACACACCTCACAGGAGGAGTCTGGACATAACAGTTGACGAATGTGGGTGGTATTATGATGCTGGCCCAGGGGGCTGTGAGAGACAGGAGGTACAAAGCTGCAGCCAGGACCAGAAGAAGGAAAGGAGGATCTACTGGTCTGGCAGGGAAGGGGCCCCTTGAAGCCTGCTGCCCCTTCACGTTGTCCCACATCCATGACTTCACAATACACTCAAGAACCCTCACCCCAAGGCCTTCATTCACATACCTGTTCCTATGGTTACCCCCTCCCATGACTAGGGCAGGCTGCACTGAATCCCTGGAATTGCATAGAATATGCTAAAGAGGGATCAGGAAAGAAAGAGAAAGACTAGTTACCTTTTCAGAATAGCAATCTTCTTCCTTTCCTCCTCTGTTTCCCTCTCATAATATCTCCAACCTGGGAAACCAGAACAGTGGGTTTTGGAGGGAGTAGGGAGAAGCATGGGTGTTAGAAAGGAGTCCCTTTATAGGAGACCCTTGGGATATTAGACTCTGAAAGCCCGGAGAATCAATAGATGAGGTCAAATCATCGGTGATGATATTAACAAGGTTCATATGTGTATGTTGCTTCATTTGTAAAGTACTTTCACATACATTATTTCATGTGATGCTCAAAACCACCATGTGAGGAACTCAGGTCAATGGTTACCTCAAAGAGGAATCTGATGATCCAGGAAGTCAAAGTACTTTCACAAGGTCAGGAGACAGAAGTTCTGACTCTCGACTTCTCACATGGCCACCTATTAGGCAACACCCATTGCCCAGGTCCATCACTGCTTCATGCCCAGAGGCGGGCAGAACAGGAATCTGAGAAGTGTCTCAGGGTTCTGACTGCCTTCCCATGAACCTCTCCTCTGAGGGCCCTGTTTTCTGAGAGGGATGGTATCTAGCAACTGACATCTTCAGAGATCATGGACCTGGGACCTCATGGAAAGGACAGGAAGAGTCACCCTTGGAGAGCTCAGGTGGAACAGGCAGAACTTTACCTCTCGATGTTCCGCCTTTCCTTCTCCTCTTGGCTCTGCCCTGACGCTGAGAACAAAAAGAAAAGAATGAGGGGCTGGGGCTCATTTCTCTCCCTTCTCTGAACTCTAGGAAACTCCTAGAGGTATCCAAGAATAATATTACTCTCTATTTTAATTAATAGAACTTTGTGTTCCCTCCTTTAATTAATTTTTAAAGGTGATAAAATATTTTCAGTTTTTCTTTTGTTGGAAAACTCAAAGAAGCATTTTTGTCTATGAGGTCCACACTTGATATTCTCAGTCAGAAGTCCTATGCTCAAGGAGGGTGTAGCATCTGAGATCAGCAGTCCCATCTGTGCCCCCTCAGATAGGACCCTGTATCCTGGGACAGAGCTTGGGCTCCAGCCTCTGCTCAGAGGCTCAGCCCTGCTCTCCTGATCTGCCCAACATGAAGGAAGTTTTGGTCAAGTGATGCCTGACGTGGGAATGTCACTCATGATCAAGTGCTGGGAACTGTCTTCTCCTGCAGAGATCCCAAACTCTCTAAATAACCCAATCCAGGACTACAGAATCACTGAGTCTGGGATTTTATCCCAGAATCCTCCACCACACCCAGGTGGTCTGTGAGCTTCAAAGTGAAACAGTCCCAGCTGAATCCCCAGCCCTGCCTGGCTCATTCCCCTGGAAGGATGATTTCTACCCTCTACTCAGACTTTCCATCTTGGGTGTCTCTCTGAGCCAACCAAACTCATTTTAAAATGTGACAGTAAACATGCAAACAACAATAAAGAGTCCCTGTTGGGGGCTTGCTCAGGGTTCCTTACCTTTTTGCTGTCTTTGGTTTTCCAGAAGTTTGGTAAAGTTGGAATCCCCACCAGGCAGCACAGAAACAGAATGAGCAACCCCAACCCACACAGGAAGGTGAGGTTGGAGTCAGTATCCAAGAATGTTGAGCCAAAGCTCAGACAGGACTCAATAGGGCTATTCAGAAATGAGAGAACGTTCCATTGACTGAACTCCATTGTCTGAATCGCAAGACTGCCTAAGGCAACTGAGCTCTGAGAGTGCAGGTGCCTGACTCTAGTCCCAGGCCTGCATCACAGAGTATTGAAGAGTCACAAAGGGTTTCAGAGGGTGGGGGAGGGGACAGCATGAAGAGGTGTGCCCACAGCCCCTCCCCCATCCACCAGCCTGGCAGATCTCTCCACCCCTCCTGGGCCCTCTAGGTCCCTCTGCCCTGCCTGGCATCCTGTTTTCCAACTCCACCCTTTCACCATATCATATATTTACCTTAAATTTTCTGCTTGTTCCATCTGTACTCCAGATAGTACCTGAGTTCTTCCTACTGTTTGGAGAACCTGACTTGGGTCTCACCAATTCTGTTGCCTTGAAAGTCTGAAACGCTGCCTGGAATTTCTGCCTGTCCCCAGACATTTACACTCAGGATCGTATACATCCTCAAATCCATCTTTCCTATGGAATGTTTTTGCCTTACATGAACCCAGATATAGAATTTAAAGTTCTACTACACTTACTCAGTTTTGTGAATATTCAATAGCGAATTTTAGTTTTTTGCTTCAGTCAGCCTTTACCATCTTCATTCAGAGAGGCTGACAAATAATTAAAATGAATAATTCTTTATTCAGCATTCACAAGACTAAAATCCATACAGGTGTGCGTCACTTAATGACGGGGATACGTTTTGAGAAATGAGTCCTTAGGCAATTTCGTCGTTGTGCGAATATCATAGAGTGTACTTATGCAAACCTAGATGCTATAGCCTCCTACATACCTAGGCTCTATGGTACGAGTCTTATGGGACTACCATCATACATGTGATCTGTTGTTGACCAAAATTTTATTATGAGGCACATGATTGTATTGGGGATAGAGTCTCTTATGGCACCAGGTCCATTTTTGCGCACCGCCCAGAAAGCCAATCACAGAGATGATGAGATTGCAGAGAGAGAGAGAGGGTTTATTAATCACAAGGCAGCCGAGTGTGGAAATGGGAGAATAAATCCCAAATCAGCTTTCCCGAAAATAGGGACTCAGGGATATTTATGGGGTGGGGTAAAGGTGGTCTGAAATGACTGGGTGAGGAGAGATGAGGTAATTGATGATCTGCTCAAGCGTAGTCAGTCTTCATGCCTCTTCGTAGGATGCGTGTTCACAGAATGGTGGCATTATCATGCCCTGAGGGTGGAGTTTTAACCTCTTGCCGTCAAAAGATCGCTTATTGGACATATGTCTGCTTGGGTCCAGTTGATGAGTTGGTGGTCTCAATCCAGTCTGAAGTGGACAAGGAGTTCAATTCCTGAAAAAAATAGCTCAAACACCCATTACCATGGTGACTCAGGTTCCAGGGAGATGTTACCTATAGGAACCTAGTGGGAGTCAGATAGCATATTGCCTAAACAGTACAGTTAACATTGGATAAGTTTATCATGCAGATTTAAGTCCTCGCTTTCCCTTTTGATAAGTTTCTAGGTAAGGCCGTCCCCCGCTTCTTCCTGGTACAGGGAAGAATGTACCTTTACAAATGGAGATTTCCTTTCCAAATGTAAATGTCTCTTAAAATGGTAACAGAACTAAGAATGGGCTTAGCAAGGACCCTCCAAGTACCTGGGGATGTGTATGGTGATGGCCTGTTCTGGGGGCAGGCCTCCCATCCCAAATTCTTTTGGTCAGTTAGTGGGGGTGGGGGCCAAGCTGTCTTTCAGGCAGAGACATATTTTGAGGTGGCCAATTCTGATCCCCCATAGTTACTAGCTGCTTAATCATCAAGGGCTAACTGTTTGCCGGTTTCAAGTAGGGGCATCGGTGATGTGGAAGTGAACTGCCAGATGGCCAGGTCCTCCGTTTTGCTTATGTTGTCGCCTCTAGAACTGAATTTTGAGTATGATGGCAATGGTTGTGCTGCTGACTGTAGCTGAATCTGTCTGGAATTTGGTTTCACAATAAAACTTAGTACTTTTCTCCCTAACCTCTAGGACACTGTGAAGTTTAATGATATCATGAGGCTTGGTGCAGTGGACTTTGAGAGATATGTTGCTCTGTCATACAAGCTGAGACAGTGGCACTATCTACCCAAAGCCTTTGTGTTTTAATAGACCTCTCAAATCAACTTTTCAGAAACAAGTTTGTAGCTGGAAAAACCTGGGACCCTGTCACTGTAGCCGAATCAATGAACACAGTGACCTGGGATCGAGGAAAAGAAAAATGGTTTAATTTTGCCAGCAAAATGGGGCTGCGGTGGGCTCGTGCCCCAAGACCCACAGTCCTCCTGAGGCATTAGGAGTTGAGATTTTTAAAGGAAAGTCTGTGGGAAAGAATGTACTTTTCGTGACTGTGATTATTTGCTGAGTAGGAGTATTGTATGGGTCCCAGACCTTCTGGCACCAGGCCAGCTGTTATCTCTATCTATAGCAGGAGATTTAGGGCCCCATAGATCAATCTTCCCATGCCATGCAAAATTGGGCCCTAGAGAGAGGAAGGAAACTGCCGCCAATTAATGATTACAAAGTTTACAAGGTTTTATTTATTTATTTTTATAATTTTATTTATTTATTTCCCCCAAAGCCCCAGTAGATAGTTGTATGTCATAGCTGCACATCCCTCTAGTTGCTGTATGTGGGACGCGGCCTCAGCATGGCCAGAGAAGCAGTGTGTCGGTGCACACCCGGCATCCGAACCCGGGCCGCCAGCAGCGGAGGGTGCGCACTTAACCGGTAGGTTTTAGGTGGAGGAGGGGGAGCTGTGGCTTTGCAGTTCAATGTTTTCGCATTAGCCTGCCTTTGGCCAAGATAAAGGAAGCTACGGGTGTCCTCCGTTTGTTTGTCTCCGTGTGATGAATGGTAGAATTGGCACCAGGGAGCCAAGGAGTTGGGGGGCTTCAGCTTCTTGATAACTTTTGGATATCAGTTTCCCTGTAACAAACCTCAATTACTCAAACTGGTAATTACCCAGAACTTCAGTGCATAATGATTTATTACCTCCATTTGCCTTGTGGAATTCAGGGATTCAAAGGCTAAAACAATCAATATCTACATGTGAATGGACCTTAGAGAAGCAGAGAAGGGGAATAAGGGCTTTTTAGTTTTTAACCCCATATATGCTGGATTCAACATAGGGGAACTGATATCAGGGCCAGCATCAAGTTCTTTTTGTAAGGCCAGGATTTCGTTAGAACATCAGTATACCTAATATTAAAGTAGTGCTTTCTGGTTTTCCATCAAATTTTCCAGACTTCTTTATTTGCCCTACTGCTCAATAAATTTCTAGTTACTAGAGGGAACATGAATGAGAAAGAGAGCCTTTGTTGAGGTTATGGAGTGAGGGTGGTTTTCCAGAATATTCCATGATGATTTGAAAATTAAGAACTCTATGCATGACACGGACACATTTGCACTGCCCAGGTTGTATGAGACTTTTCTTATTTCCCTCTAGTGCTTTCTCCACTCTGCCCTGTGGATTTCTACAACATCATTTTCACATTTGGCAATTGTTCCTCATTTAATGAATGATGACTATGGCAAATGTTGTATTAGAAATATTTTAAAATGAGTAAAGACATTGTATTATTAAATGTAACTGCTTTATTTCTTCACATATTCACAAAAGATGCCATAGATCTTATTTGAAGTTTTAATAAATTAGAAAAATCACCACCAAGGAATAAGGTTCTGATTATTCAAGTGGCCACACTAACCAAAGACTGATCCACCCATTTTTTTTTTTTTTTTACCTCTTCCTCTGAGAGATGCTCATCTCAGTGCTAGTTTGTCTAATAGAGTCTAAATCAGGGATCAGCAAACTATAGGCCAAATCCAGCCAGCAGCCTTTTTCTGTGAGTAAATTCTTACTGGAAGGCAGCCCTGCCCATCCACATGAGTCCTGTCCACGCTGCTTTTGTGCTACAGCAGCAGAGTTGAGTAGTTGCAGCAGAGAACACATGACCCGCAGAGCTGAAGACATTTACGGTCTGGCCTGTCATAGGAAAAGTTTGCTGACCCTGGTCTACGATGTGTTTCTATATATTCTTTGACTATCCGTTAAGCTCTGAGCTCCTTGAAAGCACAGACCAAATATCATTTCTCTTTGTATCTTCACTGTTTATCACACTGTCTTGTTGGAAAGAAGTGCCCAAGTTCAGAAAGAATGAAAGTAACCTAATCCACCTGTATAAATAATCATGCTCCCCTCACCCCTACCCTTAAAGAATATGGGAAAGAACCATTGAAAACTGGGCATAGGGTGATTTCCTATCAGGACAATTTTGGGTTGATTTTCAGGAAAATCTGTATCAACAGGGCAAACTCTGACCTTGGTGGGCTACAAAGAGTTGCTTCTGTTCTCATTCCAGCAACCTGGGGATGAGAAGGCAGGGATGTGAGGGAAGGACCGATGCAACCTTTGTTCCCCAAGAGCATTTTCATACCTAGTGATTCCCCACATGTATTTGTAAGGATGTCCCGGTGTCAGGTGCTGGGCGGCTTGGCTGAGGACTAGCTAAGTGGGCGTGCTGGGATATTCGTGTCCCCACTCACTTTCTACCTTTGTTTGAATGCTCTGGATTGACTTTCCCTACATATGTAAATCTGAGAAATGACTGGAATGTAAATTCATATTTAAAAAGGTTCATAGATCTAATACCTGGTTTGAGTAGGAATTGGAAAGGGCTCAGGAAAATACTCTTGGCTCGTTTCCTTAATAACCACGCCAGAGGTGGCAAATCTGTACTGTTTATTACCACTCTGATCCCTTATCACCCTTCTGCTGTCAGACTTCAGTAATAGATTACTGCATTATTTCAGACAGAGCCTCAGAAGCCTTCTTAACATATTCCAAGTAACTGCCACCAATTAGTAAGAATTGGCACATGAGATGAAATGTTCCTTTCCAAAGCTGGTTTTTCATATTTCTAAATGTCAGAATCTTATTCCACCTTTTATTTCTTCCTTAGCTCCTCATGTGGTAATTGATCCAGGCCTGAAGGCAGGAACTGGGGAGGTCTGGCAAACCAAGGCATTTTCATCAGACAGCAGAGCACAAACAAGGTGTGAGGTGACCAGATGGAGTAAAGCAGAGTGTGCACTGGAACATCACAGGCAGTGAACTTGGAAGAGGAGGGAGGAGCCAGGTTAAGGTGGGCATTGGCGTTCAGACTGAGACATTTGAATGTGATTTGGAAAGTCAGTGTTCCCAAAGGCTGGTAAGGGTATTGGGGTTCTCCAGAGAAACAGAACCAATAGGATAGGATGCGTATACGCACACACGCACACACACACACACACACACACACACACAGAGACAGAGAGATAGACAGACAGACAGAGGGGTAGGAGTGGGGATTTATTTTGAGGAATTGGCTCCTGTGATTGTGGAAGCTGGCAAGTTCAGAATCTGCAGTCAGGCCAGCAGCCTGGAAATTCTGGCAGGCGTTGATGCTGCAGTCTTGAATGTGAAGGCAGTCTGGAGGCAGAACTTCTTCTTCTTCAGAGGACCTCAGTCTTTTCTCTCAGGTCCTTCAACTGATTGGATGAGGCCCACACACATTGTGGAGGCTCACTTGCTTTCCTCACTGTCGACTGATTTAAATGGTAATTGCACCTGAAAAACACAAGAACTGCAACATTGACTGGTGTTTGACCAAACAATGGGGCACCGTAGCCCAGCCAAGTTGACACATTAAAATTAACCATCACAGTCAGCACAGGTGATTTTCTGTGGTAGGCATTCATGTTTTAAAATTTGTGTTATATATTTTAATTTCATTTACTTAAAACTTCTGATTTCACTGAAGTTATTGGTTAGAAGAAAGGTAAATTTATTTAAGTAAAACAGAGTTGATTTAAAGAAAATTATTAAATAAATATTGGGCACATACGGTATATAGATATGGTAAGTATATGAAGGTTGTACTGAAATAACCGAGATTAGAGAATGGCAAGCGACAGAGAATTGCTATTGTTGACCTTAAACAAATGACAGCCAGTGATTTCTCCAGGAAAAGTGGATTTATTCAGGATCGGCAAAAAATTGCAATTCAGGGTCTGCAGCCATCGCAAGCTATATACAAGTCCCTAGCAACAAAGTGAGGAGAAACTCTTTTATAGAGGGGCTGAGGAAGTTGGGAGGGCTATAGTAAACAGTGAGTCCATTAGAGGGATTGAGAGTTTGAAGTGCAGTGGCTCTTCATTGGCTGAGTTGTGATAGTCTCTCATTGACTGAGCTTCTTGCTGGTCAAGAAAAAGAAGTCTTTCTTCTTTCTGTTGTGCTCTGCTATGAGGTAGGTTGTGAGAGCTCCCCCTTTTGGCCTCCTAACTCCATTTTAATGACGTTTTTGATGATTAATTTCTACACTATCCTGCTGTAACAAGAAAATGTCATAGGGAAACGGGGTTTTAGGAAGATTAATTCTGCTGCCCTGAACGAAGGCCATGGACAGAAAAAAATCGTCAACAAATAATAAATATGAAAATATTCTCTCTTGTTATAGTAGTAAAAATAATGCATTTTCGAAAGATACTAACTTTTTGCCCTATTTTCTGAATGTAAGTTTCCCAATCTGCTGGGTTTTTTTAAAAAATTGCTTGTGCTACTTCCCCCCCCCCCCCCCGCCACAAATAGAAGTTGTAAATTTTATGTAATCTGAGCAGTTGGTCTTTTGCCTTACGATTTCTTAAGAGGATTTTAAACTTAGGAAGTCATCCTTGGTTTTAAAATCACAGATCTAATACCTTGTTTGAGTGGGCATTTGGAAAAGGATATTTTGAAAATATTTAACTTTTAATGTATCTTGGATTTATTTTGTTATACACTATGAGAGATGGGTCTAAATTAATTTTATTTCCCTTAAATTCTTACCCAGTTATTCCTGCACAAGTTAATGAGTAGTTCTTCCTTTCTGGTAATGTCACTTTTATTTTCCAGCAAATTCTTCTATAGAACAAAGTCAATTTCTGGACTATCTGTTCTGTGTTATTTGTCTTATTTTAATTCTCATAGCCTTACAATATATTTAAATATCTAGTGTGGCTAGTCCCATCTCATATTCTTCATTCAAAAATTTCTTTGATGAACTTATCAGTTTTTTCTTCTTGAGAACATCAGAAGCTAGTCATATCTCCAAAATTTTCACGGAATGTTAATTGGATTTTGTGTAAATCATTTTGAGGATTGTGATGAGTTTATGTATAATTCATTTATGTATGAATTTATGCACATTTTCAATCAACTTTTGATGTTTGTGACTATAAAGCACAGATCAGAGTCAATGAATTGGTCTAAAATAATAACAAAGACATTTTATGTCAGTTGCCTCCTTCACTTGAGCAATTTAGATATGTAAATAGCCATATTGAATTTAATTCCCTCACATTTTTGCACCTAAATGTCTCATTGAGATATAATCCAACAATCAAGGCTCCAATAATTGGCCTCAGGGAACAGAATAAAAGAAACAGTAATATACATTGTCAGTGAGTGGATTTAGAAACTCTTGAAGGGTAGTCCCCATTTCAACTTTCATTTTAATTTATTAGTATTTCAAATGGAAACTCATGATCCCTTTCTGCAAGGATCTTTACCTTGGGTGTTTATAAATTTTTTTCTCACTTCCTTGCCCTCCTCATGCTGGTGGTCATCTGTACACCTGGTTCTCTCAGCCTTGGCTAATTCTTGGTGCTCTTGTATCTCTCCTGACAGCAGAAAGCAGTGATCAGACAGGTTGAATGATTCAGTGGAAGTTGAATCTGATCTCATTTTAGCCACGTGTAAGAGGCAACCTGCTGGAATGTAATGCTGGAATTATCTGATTGCTGCAGGCCTCTCTTTCTTCTCTGCCCTGGTGAATGACTGCTAAAGGAATTTAAAGCCTGTAAAATACAGTACATGTCTATTTGTTGATTTGGCCATTGAACTGGACATCTTGCCTTCTTGCAGGTAAAATTAGAGAGAGGTATCACAGATTCTAGATTTTATTTATAAGGGCAAAGCATTTAAGTGTATTCACTTAAGTTGCTTCTTGATGCAGTGTCTTATTTCCCTTTAAACTAGACTTCCAGCTGTGAACCCAGATATAAAAGCAAAACAAAACAAAACAACAACCCAATCAAAGAAATCTCTGTTTAGCTGCAAAGACTGTCGACCTGAAGAATAGAGTTGACATGATGTGATTGGTCAGTTCACTGATCTGAAGGAAAGGAATCCTTTATTTGTGGCTGGCTAAGGAAGGCCAGTTACAATGCATAAAAGCTGAGAAATGGTAGGAGAAAGTGGAGAAGCAAACATGAGAAGAGAGAAAAACTGGACATAAGAAAAGTGTTGGGAACAGAAGAAACAGGAGCCTTTAGAGTTGGTGGTGCCAATGTTGAAGAAGATTATGGTGACCACTGTCACATTGCTGGTCCCCAATGGTCCACATCTCCCAGTATTTGCCCTTGTGTGGTCGTCTCTCTTTGAACCTGAGCTGAGACTGTGACTTATTTTAACTAACTGGAGGTAGCAGAGTGCTGCTGTATCAGTTCTTGATCTAAGCCTTAAGTTCTGCTTTTGTGTTCTCAGGAACCCTGTCTACCTTATAAGAATTTTGTTACCCTGCCAGAGCGACGTGGAGAAGCCATAGGAGAAGCCACATAAGAGGGGGAGGCTCTGAGAGAAAAGCCCAGCTGTCCCAGTGTCCCAGTGAAGCCCAGGCCCCTGCTGACCTACCAACTGGATGAGTCCACATGAGTGACCATTGGCATGATCAACAGAAGAGTCACCCAGCTAAGCCCAGACTGCAGAATTGTGAGCAAATAAAATGTTTGTTGTTTTAAACCACTAAGTTCTGGAGTGATTTGTTATACAGCAAAAGATAGCTGCTGGTATGACAATCGAGGAGAAAAGTAGGGATCAAGACCCAGTGACTCTGCTCTCTGGGGCAGCATTGTGTAGAGTGAAGACGCAGGCCTGGGACCAAAGCAAGCTTGGTTCAAATCCTTACTTTGTCCCTTTTTAGCTCTGTGGCCTTGGGCAAGTTATTTAATCTCTCTGGGGCTCAGTCTTATCTGTAAAACGAGAAAAATATTTCTTCCCTCACAGGATAGTTAAGAAATGAAATGAGAAAGTTTGGGGCACATAGTAAGTAAGTACCCACCAAACATTAGTTCTCTTCCACTTCCTCCCTGTGGTTCCCTCGCCCCCTGAGGGGGTGAAAGTGATCCAAACTACATTGACTCTGAAGGGTGGTCTGGGACCTGCTAAAGGCAGTTCTATCACAGGTGAGTTTTGCACTGTGTGTGTGTATTTGACACACATTCATTGTGTTTATATGAAAAAGAAGTAAACTCCTAAAATACAACTGATGGATTTTTTTGAATGATGGCAGATTTTGGGGCCGCTGCTGGAGTCAATGTGTGTTTGTTTCTATGTCTCAGACCATCTACACCTGCTCCTCTGGAGGACCGCAGTTGTTTATTAGACTAACCTTCAGTCATCAGAGAATGTTGAAGTTACATTCAGCTTGTTTTACTGCAGAAGGCGTGGAGGCATATACTATATTGCCGTTAGATTTTCACGAAAAAGCATTACTACCTCAGTTCTTTATAAAGTTCACTTAGGCAAAAACCGCACATTTTGAGACAGTACTAGATAAAATCTGGTGCTTGTTCAGTCCTTACCTTCATGCTAGAAGGTGATTTAGGGCCCTGGAAAGAAAGAAGTCCCATATTGAGTGTCTAAATTATGTTAAAACTATGCAGACACCAAGTTTCCAAGCCTTCTGAGAGAAAACACAGACACATACCCACGAAAGAAAGGATTGAGGAGAAAAGAAATAAACCTGTCCTGGCGTCAGTTTCCAATCTGTAAAATGAGAAAGCTAGACTAGCAGGTTCTCCAAGGTCATTCCAACTTCTAGTGCAGCAGACCTCTAGGATCCTGTGCCTGTGTTAGCCCTCCATGGACAGTGAGATTAAAAACACTGGTTGCTCTTCAGCAAAATTTTAATTGCAGAGCTTTAATAGAAAAAGAATTAAAATACTCTTTCAGATTATGTTTTTTTAAATTTTATTTTTGTGTTTTTATTGTTTCCATTTTATTTTGAAAGAGAAATGAAAGCCACAATTTGCCAAATTGCCGCACACATTTCCTTACCATACAACTGACCTGGCAAATTAAAACGAGCAAAAACAACTTTCTAAAATGATTTTTAATGAGAAACTTAGATCCCTGAAATTTGTCTTAAACATATTTTTCCTTCAGACCTGTTCTAGGGCTCTGGAGTTTCCATACCTCAGTGCCAAGAGCAGGACAAAGGAATTTGGCTCAGTTTAGCAGTTACCTTGTGTTAGTCTCGCTCAAAGTTGTTTTTCTCTTAATGGCTTAGGAGAGCCATGCAAATGCTTTGATTCTAGTAATAAAAGTTCCAACGGGGAGGGTAGGTGAATGCACATGTACTATTGAGCCTATTAAAATGGCCATATCCAAAGCTTATGCAGAGTACATTCTTACAGGGACTCTGAATAAGGGCCAGTCAACTAGGAAGAAAGCACGAGAAAATAGGAGAGCTAAAGTGAGTCTGGAAGTATCCTCCTCTCTCCAGCTTAGGTCTGATGATTATGTTTAACAATGGTTTTGCCCCCTTTCATGGTGATAGGTAAAGATCTCCCCAAAGTCCCCCTGTGTGCTTCCAGAATGCTGACTGGCCCTCAGGCTTCACAGTGGAGCATGTACATTAGACCACAGTTTCTCAAACTGTGGTGAAGCACTGGTTTGCTTCCTCCCCACACCCCCATCCACTGAGAACTGACACTTGTGTAAAATACAATAAAAATGAATCACTGGAAAAATGACACACAAAACAAAGACCTACAAAATACAAGCCTCAATTTTTTATTCGATTTAATTATTCTGTCAAATCATAATAAAAGTTTCCAATCATCCTCAATTTCTATACTTATCTTGTCACAGATGGTAACAAAAATGTGGGAACAGGCACTGGTCCATGGACCACACTTTGAGTAGCACTGACTTAGACGAGGCCAATAGTATTCTCTGGTTCCTGGTAATTATTTCAGGGGTATTCTTATGACCTGAGCTGGTCCCATTCACTTGAACGTTGGGACTTGAGTTGAGAGCACTGGGATAACAATTCTCTGTTTTTCCTGGCTGATGCCATCTTGGGACCGCAAGAGAAGTGACTTGAGAATGAGTTAACAATGAGAAAGCAGAACCAAGGAATGGTGAGTCAGAAGCTGAATCTACTCCAGTATGTGGAGAAATATGTCAATAAATTAAAATTTTTGCCTAAGCCAGAATTCATCCGGTGTTCTATCATCTGTAAGAGAAAGAGTCCTATGTGATAGGGTGATTAATTTACATATTTCCCATGAACTCTCAACCAGCTTCTCTTTTGCCAGTCATCTTTCCAAAACACAGATCTGGATATGCCATTCTTCCAGTTATGAAAACCTAGCTTCCCATTGCCCTCAGTTACATGTTCAAGCTTCTTATCCTGTCATTCATAGTCTTCCACAATTGAGTCCCCTTCTACTTTTTCAGCCTAATTTCTTGCTACTCTCAACCTCACGCACATACCCTATGCTTTAGCATGACCAGACATGTACTTTTGTATGTGCCACATGTTTGCTCACGTTCCCTCTGGCTGGATTGCACTTCCTCTTCCCACACCCTTTACTGACTTTCTGAAACTCAAGAATAGAACCTTGAGAGCATAAGGTGTTATTTTTAAATGTTAAGCATTATGCATTACCATCACTGCTGCTGATTCAAGGGCTAATTTTGAGAGTGTTGGCTGGAGGGCAAATTGATGCACCTAGACGTTTGATAAAAACTGCATTTAGACCCCAAAGATCTCATTTCATAGGAAGTCTAACATGGTTATACTACCAAAATCTCAGAAAGCAACAAGCTTAGACAAAGTGTAACTAAGTTATTGCAATAAGGAAGAAGCAAAAGCATACATTCATACCAAAACAGGTACACAAATGTTCATAGCAGCTTTATTCATAACAGCCAAAAAGTGGAAACAACCCAAATGTTCATCATCTGATCAACGTGTAGACAAAATGTGGTATATCCATACAATGGAATGTTATTTACTATAAAAAGAAATGAAGTAACGATACATGCTAGGACCTGGACGAACCTTGAAAACATTACGCTAAGTGAAAGAAGCCAGATACAAAAGGCTACATATATGATTCCATTTATATGAAATGTCTAGAATTGACAAATCTGTATAGAGAGTAGATTAGTGCTAACCTAGGGCTGGGGGAATGAGAAGATTGGAGGGTGAAGGCTAAGGGGAACAGAGTTTCTTTGTAGAGTGATGAAAATGTTCTAAAATTGATTGTGGTGATGGATGCACAACATTGTGAATATGCTAAAAGCCTTTGAATTGTACAGGTTTATTCATTCATTCATTCATTCATTCATTCATTCATTCTTTTGAGGAAGATTGGCCCTGTGCTAACATCTGTTGCCAATCTTCCTCCTTTTTTCTTTTTTCTCCCCAAAGCCCCAGTACATAGTTGTGTATCACAGTTGTAGAGTTGTAGCTCCTGTTTGTGGGATGCCGCCTCAGCATGGCTTGATGTGTGGTGAGTAGGTCTGCGCCCAGGATCTGAATCGGCGAACCCCGGGCTGCTGAAGCAGAACACACGGACTTAACTGTTATGCTACTGGGCCGGCCCCAATTGTACAGTTTCAATGGGTGAATTGTATGGTATGTGAATTGTGTCTCAATAAAATTTATTTTTTTTAAAAAAAATAAAGCATAGAGGAGCTTTATTCATAGTTGCCAAAACTGGGAAGCAAACAAGATGTCCCGGGTGAATGGACAAATCAACTGTGTTACATCCAGATGATGGAATATTATTCAGTACAAAAAAGAAATATTTTCCAGCACATTCTGGAAAAGGCAAAACTCTGGAGACAGTAAAAAGATCAGTGGTTGCCAGGGATTAGTGGGGAGGATAGGATGAATAGGTGGAGCACAGAGGATTTTTAGGGCAGTGAAAGTGCTCTGTATAATATACAGCAGTGATGGATAGCTGTCATTATACATTTGTCCAAACCCCCAGAATGTATGACACAAAGAGTGAGCCCTAATGTAAACTATGGACTGTGGGTGATAATGATGTGTCAATGTAGTTCATCGATTGTAACAAATGTTCCACTGTGATGGAGGGGTTGATAATGGGGGAGGTTGTGCATGGTGGGGAGTGGGCGCAGGAGGCACATGAGAACTCTGTATTTTCTGCTCAATTTTGCTGTGAACCTAAAACTGCTCTAAAACATAAAGTTTAAAGAAAGAAGAAGAGGAGGAGGTGGGGGAGGAAGGGGAAGAGGAGGGGGAAAATGAAGAAGGACGGGGAGGAGGGGAAGGCGACCTCATAAGGTCCCTCTCACTTGGCACCAACTCTGAAGTTTTCCCTGACCCCTCTCTCCTCTCCCTCTGAGCAGGAGAATTAATTGCTCTTTTATCTGTGCTTTCATTGTGTTCTTATTCCTACTCATTTTACAGTTCCTATCACTTTATTACAGTTGTTTGCAGGTCTCACCTCCTGACCTGCCCGATGGCAGAGGCAATGCCTTATTTTGTTGATATTTCCACTAGAAATACTACACAGTAGAGTTCAATAAAAGTTTGTTGTGTGAATGAATGAAGGACATCGTACAGCTACTGTTTTAAATGCAGTTTTAGAGGATTTTGCCCCAGCATCTGTTCTTTTCCAGGCTTTCTGGTATCCTGCAAACAGCTGCTCCATGTGGCTCATCCCAGGGACAGTGGTCAGGATATGAGAGGGCTGTCCCTAGAAAATTGAGAACGTATGAGAGTCCTAAATTAATGACTTCTCTCTATTGAGTCTCCTCAGCAGCGTATTCTTCTAGTAGAGCTTGTGGAAAACACTCCTCCTTGGAGACAGTAAAACCAAGTGCAGTCTGAAATCTGGGACCAGACTTCTGTGGTAAGGTCGGTCAATTGGGAAGATGTCATGGGCTCGTGAGGAGAAGATCTCGTTCTCTGCCACCTCTGCCTGAAATGCTGTGGTGAGAGCTCTATTACAGGGCTTAGGGGTGAGATATACGTGAAATGTGTGAGGTGTCTTCCTGGAGGGGTGACATTTTAACTGTTATTCTTCACTTATACCTCACTGAGAGTCACATGAAATACACTTCTTGAAAGCAAGTTTTAAGAGGACAATAGAGAAAACCTATAAAGACACTGGTTTTGAGAGTGAAAAGGAAAAGGTACCTAAGAAGTGATAGAATAACAAATATAGCTTTTCTTTACTTCCCAAATTTGCCAGCATTTAATGGAGAAAGTGAGTATTGTTAGCCACACAAGTGCTTTAATTTTAGGACTCAGGCATTCTTTTTATTTTAAGAAGCCACTTTGTTTAAAACAGAAGCGTTGAGGATGTAGGGGATTTAGTAGTCAGGGCTCTGCTACTCACTTGCTGAATGATCTAGGGAAGTCCCTCACGCTCTCTGAGCTTCAGTTTTACTCATTGATAGAAGGGGCACAATAATACCTGTCCTGCTTACATCCCAGCGTGGTTGTGAAAATCCACTGAGATCACTGAAAGTAAAATGCTTTATAAATTAGACACATAAGTTTATTATTTGTAGTTGATGTTAGTGGAGGAAGGCTCAGTGCCATGAACCTCTCCTACGAAACACAAATGGAGTTTATTTTTGGTGGTTCAAAAAAAAAAAAACCCAAAAATGTTGTACGTTTAGTATCTTGTTCCTTGTTCAGAAAAGGAATCTTACTAGCATGTGGGGAAAAGCCATTTTATTGAAACTTCTGGTAGGTTTTAATTTAAGGCACACAATGTATAAGGATATCTAGCCAACACATGCCCTTTTAAAGGAGAAAAGCTGTTGTGTGACCATCTTTGTTAATTTGTGTCAGAATCTGGAGAGGGGAGACCAGCAGGGATGCCTTTCTGAGGAGCCTGGTGTGTTGAGCAGGTGTCACCCACAGTATCTGTCCCCTCTCTGATCTCTTCCAGAGATTCCTTGGCAGTTCACGAATGTGCCGGGGCCTCTCCTGTGACTCTTGACCTGTGCAGGGCTTTTCCCTAAAACCGCACCATGAGGTCCTTAAGAGCAGAGACCACAACCTACAGGTACTTGTGTCTCCTGGTTTCCAGCAGTAAATGTTATTAAATGAAAACCTGGCTGAGGCTGCGTATCAAGGCGAGGAGGAAGTGGCACCTCTTGGCAGATTTTATCCTCCAGGCAGGGTACCTGTTTCTGCATAATTGAAAGGAGACTGCTGGAGTGAAGGCTGCCTCACCCTTTCACAGGAGGTCAGGTAACAGTGCTGGGCCGTGGGTATCAGAGCAAGGGCATCACAGTTTAAGAAAGACATGAGAAATCAGGAGACAGGTCAGAAGACAGCTGTCATGAAGATAAGGAGTTTACAAAAGAAGATGTAGGAAAAGAGGAGGGAAATAGTGGGATTATTTAGACCTGACAAGAGGATCCTGAAAAAAGTGTGACAGGTCGTTGATTTTCGAACATATGTGGGGAGCAGAGCTTCTCAGCCTGTTTTCGTGGCAAGGCACTCTTAGGAAAAGATTGTATTTACAGGGCCCACAAGGACAATCAGATGAGGCTACTCAAGACTAGATTCTGCCCTAGGCTTTGACACTCCAAGGTCCCACCCTGCCACCCGAGGGCTGAGGGGATCAACAGCTTAGCACAATGTAACCTATCCCGGCCTTTGGGAAATATATGGACTGAATGTTTGTGTCCCCTCCAACTCATATTGGAACCCTAACCCCAATGTGATGGTATTAGGAGATTGGGCCTTTGGGAGGTGATTCAGTCATGAGGGTGGAGCCCTCGTGAATGGGATTAGTGCCCTTATAACAGAGACTTCATAGAGCTCCCTCACCCTCTTTTTCCACCAGTGAGGTTGCAGGGAGAAGGCAGCTGTCTGTGAATAAGGAAGCAGGCCTTGCCAGACACTAAATCTGCCGGTGCCTTGATCTTGGAGTTCCCGGCCTCCAGAACTGTGAGAAATAAATGTGTGTCATTTAAGCACCTGGTCTATGATATTTTTGTTATAACAACCTGTACTAAGACAGGGATTTGTATACCTGTAGAGGGCAGGGACTGTCTGTATTTTAGGTTGAGTAAGAAAAAATAGGGTCAAAATAAAAAATAAGAGATTGAAATAAAAGGAGAAAACCCTTTATTCTTGGATTTGAAAATACCAGATTGGTTTGTCAAAGGACGTGTGAGTGTGTGTGTGTGTGTGTGTGTGTGTATGTGTGTGTATAGTCTGTCCCAAAAGTCTTTATGCAGTTTAAACTTCACTAACTTGAGAAAAATAAGTCCTACAGACTTACCCCCAAGATCATTTGAAGGTTTTAATTATTTACATGTATTTTATACAGTCATGTGCCATGTAACAACGTTTTGGTCAATGATGGACTGCATATACAAAGGTGGTCCCATAAGATTAGTACCATAGAGCCTAGGTGTGTAGTAGGCTAAACCATCTGGGTTTGTGTAAGCACACTCTATGATGTTTGCACAATGACGAAATCACCTAATGATGCACTTCTTAGAATGTATCCCCACCGTTAAGTGACGCATGCCTGTACTAGTCAGGGTGGTGGCAGGAAATGGCATACTCAAATTGCATCATTTGAAAAGAGTTTAACAAAGGGACTATTTACAGAGATGAGGGTGGGGTTAGTAAAGCAACAAGAGGCAATGTCCTAGTCCTATTAACTGAGGAGAGGTGTTACGGGGTGATGAGAGGGAGTCTTTATGGGGGTGAGCTGACAGAAAGAGAGAGAGAGAGCTGTATGGATAGAGATGTCTGACAGGAAATGTACCCTTAGGAGGAGAGACAGACACCATTTGTTGACCCAACAGGGAGGGGATCAGGAGAATAAATGATCTCTCCTCCCCTTTCCTTGCCCCCTGATCTCCTGCTAAAGATCAAACCCCAATGGCCAAACCCAATTGGAAGTCAGAGAGCTAGGCAGTCTGTTGAGTTGGCCCATGCATGTGGATCTCCTGCAGGGAAGAGGAGGGTCAAGAGTGTATCTCATGGGGCAAACAAAAGATATCCAGCACTTTTGCTCTCAAGAACCAGTGAAATAATCCTCACGTGCTTTCTTCCAGGACAGCAGAACTCAGAGGTACCCCAAGAGCTGAATTTCACATTTTTTGGCTTCCAGAGAGTGCCACCTGCTGGTTCTGGTCGTCTCAGGGATTCTCAGCTGTTGCTAATTGGCAAACTAGAGGCTGAACATTGGCCTGTTGTTAGGTCATGTCTGTCTCTTGCAAGAACTGCTATGCTAGCTGAGGCACACAGTGCCCTGGAAACCTGAAGAGATGCTCGGTGAGGCACTGCTTTCTGCATGAGTCACTATAGTGACCCAGGTCCAGATCACCCCCAGGTTGAGGACAGCCTGCACTGTAAGTCTCGCGCAGTAAGGGTGGCTGTGGAAAGGCTCCTGTATACAGCTGCCCATTCGATAGGGGTTAAATGGGGTGCAGTGGCTAATACCTTCTCTTAATGCACACAAGCACTTCCCTGGGAAGCACATCAACTACCAGGATGGCTGAATGGGGTAGATAGTCCCGTAAAATGTGCCTCACAGATCTGACATGTCTCATTAAGAAGAGGATATGTCTGTACCTCTTCTCTTCCAGAAGAGTCCTTCATCTTGGTTTAATTTTGAGAATTCAAATAGATGCATGGGAGAGCTCCACAGACCAAATCCCAGGTCTTAGCCAAGCCCCAAAGTAGCCTGTTACACATTCTTCTGGAAGTAATGACTGTGTAATTGCTTCACATCTTCATAACTAAAAAGGGCCACTTGAATGGCCCAGAACAAGGTTTGCTCAAAAGCAAAATGATTTCTGCTATCTCAATAGATGCAGAAAAATCATTTGACAAAATTTAACATCTCTTTATGATCAAAATACTCATCAAACTAGGAATACAAAATCCTCAACCTGATAAGGAGCATACATGGAACCCCACAGTGGACATCCTACTTAACGGTGCAAGTCTGCTGTTTCCCTTATGATCAGGAACAAGCAAGGATGTCTGCTCTCACCACTTCCATTCCACATTGTTCCAGAGGTTCTAGCCAGGGCAATCAAATGAGAAAAAGAAATAAAAGCATCCATATTGGAAAGGAATACATAAAGCTGTATTTCCAGATGACATGATCTTGTGTATAGAAAATCCTAAGGAATGTACAAGGAGTCAGAGCTAATGAATGAGTTCAGCAAGGTTGGAGGCTACAGTTCAACATGCAAAAAATATTGTGTTTCTATACACTAGCAATGAAATGTGAAAATGAAATTAAGAAGAAAAATCCCATTTATAACAGCATCAAAAAGAACAAAATAATTAGGAAAAAATTTAATAAAAGAAGTACAAAACTTGTACTCTGAAGATGTATACATGAGATATGAAGAATTGAGAACATTCATCGTCTGCTGGAAGAAATGTAAATTGGTATCACCAATCACTCTCGAAAGATGGTTTGGCATGATAGAGTAAAACTGACTAGGCACATACCCTGCAATTCTGCAATTCCATTCCCAGGTTTATACACCAGGACATATGTACACAAATGAGCAAGAAGTCACGTTCATAATAGCCCCAAACTGGAAACAGCCTGCATATGCGTTGGTGATGAGGTGGTTTAATAAATCATGACATATTCAAACAATAGAACACTGTATAGACAATAATATGAATGAATTCCAGCTACAAAAGCATATGAAAACCATAATGATTAAAAGAAATCTACATAATTCCCATTTACAGAAAGTTTAAAAGCAAGAATATTAAGCAATACATTTATAGTCTAAGGATATATATATAAAACTATGTAGAAAACCAAGAGAATAATTAACCTAAAATTCAAGTTGAAGGGTGTTGGAAGGGGCACAAGACATCTTCCGGTGAACTGGTAATATTCTATTTCTTAACCTAGATATTGGATAGTGTGATGGTCAATTTTATGTGTCACTTGACAGGACTAAGGGATGCCCAGATAGCTTGTAAAACATTATTTCTGGTGTGTTTGTGGGGATGTTTCCAGAAGAGATTAGCATTTTAATTGATAGACTGAGTAAAGCAGATGGCCCTCACCAATGAGAGAGGGCATCATCCAATCCTTTGAGGGCACAAATATACAGTAGTGCCCTCTTATCTGTGGTTTTCCTGTCTGAGGTTTCAGTAACCTGAGGTCAACTAAGGTCTGAAAATATTAAATGGAAAAAAACAGAGATAAACAATTCATGATTTTTAAATTGCACGCCATTCTGAGTAGTGTGATGAAATCTCACGCAGTCCTACTCCATCCAGCCGGATACGTGAATCATCCCTTTGTCCAGCATATCCATGCTGTATACACTACCTGCCAGTTAGTCACTTAGTAGCCATCTCTATTATCAGATCGACCATGGTGGTATCACAGTGCTTGTGTTCAAGTAACCCTTATTTTACTTAATAATGACCCCAAAGCACAAGAGTAGTGATGCTGGCAATTTGGATATGCCAAAGAGAAGCCATCAAATGCTTCCTTTAAGTGAAAAGATGAAAGTTCTAGACTTAATAAGGAAAGAAAAAAGTCATATGCTAAGGTTGCCAAGATCTTCATTATGAATGAGTCTTCTATCCACGAAATTGTGAAGAAGGAAAAAGAAATTCATGCTAGCTTTGCTGTCACACCTCAAATACGTATGTATAGGGAAAAACATAGTATACATATAAATTTCCATACTATCTGTGGTTTCAGGCGTCTGCTGGGGTTCTTGGAATGTATTGCCACGGATAAGGGGGGACTACTGTAACAGAAAGGCAGAGGAAGGGTGAATTCCTTCTCTCTGCTTGAGCTGGGACATCCATCTTCTCTTGCCCTTGGACTTTGGTGCTTCTGGTTCTCAGGCCTACAGGCTTGGACTGGAACTACACCACTGGCTTTCCTGGGCCTCCAGCTTGCAGGACTGCAGATCAAGGGACTTCTCAGCCTCCATAATCATGTGAGCCAATTCCTCATAATAAATCTCCTTCTACATATCTATACATATCCCATTGGTTCTGTTTCTCAGGAGAACCCTGACTAATACAGATACAAAGGTGTTTATTTTGTTTTTTCACTTTAAACTCTACAAATACATTTTATACACTTCTATATGTAGGATACATCATGCACACACACAATTGGGATCTTTCCTGCCTAATTTACAAGTCAGAGCAGCAGTGAGAGACTCAGCAAAGTGAGCAGGCAAAGCAGGAATGAGGACTATCTGATATGCTAAGAATCTGAATCGATCTTGACTTTCATCTCCTCCAGCTTCATTTACTCCTTAACTGGCTGCTAGTGTTTCTGCTGACATTGCATCTGAGGGTAACTGTCTCTGACACCAATGACGTTGCACAATACGCCTTCATTGGCGTTAGTTTGTGAATACTTGCCACTGAATAAGAATTACATTTTAGTTTAAAAACTTAATTCCACTTTAAGATAAAACAAAACAAATATACCATTTAGCATATCTTTAGCATCACTTTGTCTCCTCTACCAGTGGCCAGTTGATTCAGGCAACATGTTAAATAATGACATGCATTACTTATTTTATTTTATTTTTGTTTAAATGCACTCAGGGTACATTTTCTCTTACTTTTTGGTCAATGCAATAATGATGATAGTTTTTACAAGTACAAATTCTCTGGATAACTAAGCTTCTCCAAATTCTCTTTGAATGGAAGATACAATTATACTGCATAACTCTTATAAAAATAGTGTCTTCTTTAACCTCTTGAGGAAAAGTAAGTTGACTGTTATGGGGTTAATTCAAAGTATTCCAGCCTTTCAAAAATTTTGCTCATGTGGTATACATTTTCTAAATTTTCTTTGAGTTAATTCTTCTAATTGAATGAAAATTGCCAAATTGCTCTTTTTTTTTGAGCTAACATCTGCCAATCCTCCTCTTTTTTTGCTGAGGAAGACTGGCCCTGGGCTAACATCCATGCCCATTTTCCTCTACTTCATATGGGATGCTGCCACAGCATGGTCTGACAAGCAGTGCGTCGGTGAGCGCCTGGGATCTGAACTGGTGAACCCCGGGCCGCTGCCGCAGCGGAACACGTGCACCCAACTGCCTGCGCCACTGGGCTGGCCCCCGAATTGCTCTTTATTTGGCTCCTCTCTCTTACTCTTTCTCAGTTTTTGCCTGTAATAAACTCTTCCTAACTCTAAAGAGTAGATGGATATGAGTTTCAGCTTAATCAGACTTCCTTGTTGAGTAAGGGTCACAAATAGTGTCACCCAGGGAATTTGAGTATATTAATCCCTCAGTAGTATCAGGGGGCTGTCTGGCTGTCTGCAATTTCTTATTGAAGATTCAGAAAATGTGTCAGGATATTTCAGTGCCCTGGGTCATCATTAACAACATCAGTGATCATCATTTAGGGTATTAGGTATCTATCGCTACATTACAAATTACCTCAAAACTTAGCACTTAAAACAACAAACATTTATTATCGTACAATTTCTGAGGGCCAGAAATCTGGGACTGGCAGTCAGGCTATCAGCAGGGCTGCTGTCTCATCTGAAAGCTTGAATGGGGAAGGACCTGCTTCCAAGCTCATTCACATGGTTGTTGGCAGGCGTCAGGTCCTTGCCTGCTGTTGGCTTGAGACCTCAGTTTTTTGCTACATCTGCCTCTGCATTGGCTGCCTGGGTGTTTTCACAACATGGTAGCTGGCTTCCTCCAGAGTGAGTTATGAGAGAGAGAGAACCAAGATGAAAGCCACAACCTTTTATAACCAAATCTTGGCACTTCTGGAACCATGTAGGAGAAGACTACACACAGGTGTGACTATCAGGAGGTGGGGATTGTTGGGGCTATCTTGGAGACTGGATACCACAAGCAGAATCTATAATGCAGTAATTTCTCTGTCTCGTTTTAAAATTTTAATTGTGGTAAAAAACATACAACATAAAATTTACCATCTTAACTTTTTTTAAGTGTGCAGTTCAATAGTGTTAAGTATATTCATGTTGTTGTGCAGCAGATCTCCAGAACTTTTTCATCTTGCAAAATCGAGTAAATTTTTATAGCTGTATTTCTTATTGATCAAATGCTAGTGGATGGCAATATTACACTGTCTTTGGACTCTGTTTTGGTTTAGACACTTATTCTTTCTACCTGTCTGGTACATTGACTTATTAGCCCTGTTCTTCACCCCATGCTATACCCACACCTGTTGCCTTTGCCATGTGACTCTGCAGCTCCTCCCACTAGAGCCAAGTGTAGCTGTCTGCTCTTGGACTTTGAGCTTGGCCATCTGACTGGCTGCCTGATGGAATGTGAACAGAAGTGACAGTGAGCAAGTTTTGAGCCTAGGCCTTAAGAAGCATCACATTTTTCTGTTTGCCCTTTGTGCTTCTGCTGTCGTCTTAAGAAGAGTTTGCCTTGGTAGCTGCTGCCCCCTGAGTCAGAGCCCAGAACTGACACACATATGGCAGACCTGAACCCAACACACTGTGAAGAGCCACACCCGACTGGACCTATGGCTTACAGCCCAGCTGCCCAGCTGAGCTCAGCCTGGACCAGCCAACTGCCAATCAACCTGCTGACTACGGGAGGTCTGAGACCGGCAGAGCAGCCCACAGCCATGTGAGAAATAAATGCTGAATGTTGTATGTTGCTGATATTTTGTGGTTATTACAAAACATTATTGTAGAATTAGACACTTGATATTCTGCCCTTTCCCAATTTGACCTCTACCCCTGTGTGTTCTCAAACATGCTATACACACACACTCACCTAGATCACATAGCAGTGTTTCCCTCTGCACTGTCATGGCCACCTGTCCATTGTTGAGAGGACATCAGCAGGGTCCGGAAGTAGTCGATTCACTGAGTATGGGCACTAAAAGAACAACAGTTCCTCATAATTATAGATGTGAAAAGTACCTCAAGAGGATTTCTACTCCATGTGGGTTTTCTGGAAAGCAGCTGATCCTGCCATGAATGCTTATCTTCCTTCGAGGGGATAGAATCACTTGGCAAGAACCTCTGCTGGATGCTCTGGGTCAAAGTCTTTGACATGGTCATGTTCTGTGCAAGATGTTGTTTCCTGCTTAACTGTGGGGTGGTTTGTGATTGATTGTGATGGATTCAATATGGATGGATTCTTCATGGATAGCAATAATGTTTGCTTTATGTGTTGATGATTAGTTTATTTCTTCCATTTCAAAGGAAGTGGAAGAAATACTCATAACCATTTCCATTGCCTTCATCTGTCTCCTGCACCCCTCCACACCCCTCCTCAAGCACTGCTCTTGGGAAGGTTGGTGTGTCTATAAGACTATTTCACCTTTGATATGGTTCATGTTCATAGCACCTAGCACATTGCTGAGTTCAAAATGGATGCTGGAATCTCAATGACCTCACACAATGCCTTTTGTGGGAGGTGCTCAAAAAATATTTGAATAAATAAATTTGTTGATTAAATGAAATAAAAAATAGAATTACTTCTCTTGGCCTCAATTTTCTAATCTTTTAACCCAAGGAGAGTGGAGTGGTGAAGTAGGTGATTCCTAAGGCCCCACTTCAACCTGAGCCTGTGTTACACTTGTGTGACACAGTAATGGGGTGCTGGCAGACCCAGACCTGCCCTGCCTGACCCCTGAAATTCCCCCACATGGGGAGTGGGAGAGGGAGACGAAGAGGCTTACAGTGGGACAGACGCAGACACAGCACTTGAATCTGTTGTCTCATTTACTTTTCACAGCGACCTTATGTGATTGGGATTTACAAGATGAGAAAACCACACAGGGAGGTTAAAGAACTAGTTAATAAATGCTGAAGCAGGACCTTGAAAAAATGTTTGTCTGACTCCAAATTCCCAAAAAGATTAGGGAATCACATGATCTATCATGATTGATACTAGGACCTTGGTTTCAATAGCATCCTATTACACATTTGAGATGGAAAATTCTAAGCCCACTTGTTTGTACAGTATATACCTTATTATTTTTAAAAATATGATTAAATGCGTTTGAAGGGAGAAGTATTTATATAAATGCAAGATTACAATGTTAATAAAGATTTTACATTTAACACAAAGAGCCAGAGTTATGGAGGTGATGAATATGCTGAGCTCTTCAGGAGAGGCATGTTTTTGCAGTGTGCCATTCATTAGTTATACAGCATGGCATTTTGATGTGTCATCCATATAGAATAGCCATAGGCCAAACTCCTGCTCATGTGGGTGATTTCCCTGGGGTGGGGGTGGGGAGGAGGGGTCCAACAATAAGTATTGACCAGGATCTGAGATTCAGATAAGAAATCAGGACTTGAAAAGTAACAAAATCAAAAATCAACAAGTGGGACTACATCAAACTAAAAGGTTTCTGCACAACCAAAGAAATTATTAACAAAATGAAAAAACCTATGGAACGAGAGGAAATATTTGCAAATCATATATCAGTTAAGTGATTAATATCCAAAACATGTAAAGAACTCATACAACTCAAAAAGAAACAAACAAAAAAACAATTAAAAATTGTTGATTAAATTGCTGATTAAAAAATGGGCAGAGGAGCTGAATAGACATTTTTCCAAAGAAGACATACAGGCACATGAAAAGATTCTCAATATCGCTAATCATCAGGAAGATGCAAATCAAAACCACAATGAGATATCACCTCACACCAGTTAGAATAACTATCATGAAGAAGACAGCAAATGACAATTGTTGGTGAGGATGTGTGCTGTTGGTGGCCATGTAAATTGGTGCAGCCACTATGGAAAATAGTATGGAGGTTCCTCAAAAAATTAAGAATAAAACTACCATATGATGCAGAAATTCCACTTCTGGGTATATATCCAAAAAAAAAGAAAAAACTAACTTGAAAAGATATATGCACCCCTGTGTTCATACAGCCAACATACGGAAACAAACTAAGTATCCATCAATGGAAGAATGGATAAAGAAAATGTGATATACATATATATACACAGTGGAATATTATTCATCCATGGGAAAGAAGGAAATCCTGCTGTTTGTAACAACATGGATGGATCTTGAGAATGTTATGCAAAGTGAGATGTCAGATAAAGACAAGTACTTTATGATATCACTTATATGTGGAATCTAAAAAAGCCAAACTCATAGACACAGAGAGTAGAATGGTCATTACCAGGGGCTAGGAGAGTGGGGGAATTGGGGAGATGTATTAAAGGGTACAAACTTGCAACTAGAAAATTAATAAGTTCTGGAGAACTAAAGCACAGCAGAGTGATTATAGTCAACAACACTGTATTACATTCTTCAAAATTGCTAAGAGACTACATCTTAAGTATTTGCACCACAAAAAAGAAATGATAATTATGAGATGTGATAGAGATATGAGCTAACACTACGGGGTTAATCATATTGCAGTATACAAATGTACCAAATCAACATGTTGTACGCCCTAGACATGTGCAATGTTATATGTCAATTATATCTCAGTGAGAAGAAATCAGGACTCGAGTTAGAGAGGTTTGCTTCAGCGTGGGTTGAGCTGACAGGTGAGGTGGGATGTCAGAGTGGGGGAACACCTTTCCTTCCCTACCAGATAAAGCATTCTGTGCACCAGGGACTCAGGTGCCCCTGCCATTCATTCGATGTTACCAGAAGAACCTATATTTTCCCTTTCTTGTGCAGTTTTTCTCATTATCTTCAACCCTGTACTTTTTATTGCATTTTGATCACTTTCTGTCCATGATGATTGACATTAAAGAACAGCTAGCCTGTTCTGAATTTTGTTCAGAACATATATTCTTTCTCTCCATATATACTTTACATCTCTCTCTTTTCATATACTTAGGGAAATTTCAACCATACACAGACTATTGAATTGTTATGGGAAAGGAGAATCATAGACATTTGTGCTAGAAGGGCCTTGTGAATCATCTCGTCAAAATCCTCATTTACGAATTAAGAAACTGAGTCTCAGCTCCGTGAAGTGACTTGAGTTGACGGCAGAGCTGAGACCTGAGCCCTGTCTCCTGCTGCCATGTCCAGAGCTTTTCCTACAATAGCAGGTTCTTCCCCGATGCAAATTTAAGGCATCCAGGAAAGTCAGAACAGGCTCATTGGGCCAGAGGTTGAAGGAATCAGGTTACATCCCGAGAAAGGCGACTCCAGATAATTGAGAACATTGAAAAGGTGATATGTTTGGTCTGGTTCATTAAATTAACAGATATGTATTGAGCACAAACTGTGTGCTAGTCTTGATTTTTGATGCTTGGCAGGTAGAGCGGGGAACAAAACAAATGTGGTCCTTGCCCTCAAGGATCTTACAGACAGGTGGAGAAGGCAGGTCTGTGCAGATCATAACACATACACCGTAAGCATTTTCCTTCACACGAAGGAAGACAATGGGGTGCCGTAACAGAGGGACCTAGTTTGGATTGGGGTGGAGTAGGAAAGGCCTCCCTGAAAAAGGGACATTTTTAGCAAGATCTTAGGGGTTAAAGGAGTTATCCAGGCAAAGAGTAGGAGGAAGAGGATCCTAGAGGGAGGGAGGAGCAAGTTCAAAGGCCCTAGGGGCACGTGCAGAGTCCCACTGCTAACGCCTTGACTGTGGTCACTCTGACCTGAATATGCTACAAGCTACTTTAGCAGTGGACCCAGGAGTGGTGGTGCAGAAGCCAAGCAGCAAGGTTTTTGCTATGTGACCCTGTCCCCAGACCATAGCCAATTGGTCCAGGGGTGGACCTGTGATCCACACTGAGCCAACCACATTTTCTCTCCTGGGAATTTGGAATCTGGAACTGAACCTGGAAGATGCCCAGGCCAGTTGGGTGAGTGGCAGTGCCCTAGAGCAGAAGGCCTCCTGTTGAGGATGCTTGAGCTGTCCTGGTGCAGGCCTATCTCAAAGCGTGAAGCTTCGCCTCTTACATGGATTCTATGACTTATCCCAGCGTCTTCCCCTGTTGGTTTAGATTAGGTTCAGCTGCTTGTAGCAGAGACCGGGAACAAGAGTGGCTTATATAAGGCCAAGGTGTCTATCTCCTCGTGTGGAAGACATTTGGAAGTAGCGAGTGCAGGCTGGTGTGGAAGTTCCCATGGTCATCGGATGCTGAGGCTCCACCGTAGGGGTCATGTAATAATAAATGTGACAACACATGTAAAGTTCAGCCCAGAGTTTGGCACATGGCAAGTGCTCAATAGTTGTTGGAGACTATGGTCATTCATACCAACTTCACCCAATGACAGCCTGACCCTTGTCTCTAAATGTTGGGTCTCCTCAGCACTCCGTGCTGGGTCATGTTCTCCTCTCTTTCTGCCCCTCCTCCAGTGCCATGCCTTTGTATGCGTACAGAGACACACTTCCCTAGTGTCCCCACCTTGCCTATCTTCATGCCAGCCGTCTAGTCCAAGGTGCCTGGTCTCTCCCTGAATTGCTGCAATTGCCTCCTATTGCTCATCCGGCTTCCACTCCTGAGGCACCCTGCACCTCCCCACCCCCAACATCCATGGCACACCTGGCACTCAGTGGATCTTTTAGAATTAGACCATCCCTCTTGTGCTCAAGACCCTGTAATGGGGAATCATCACACTTAGAATGAAATTTAAGCACCTTAACATTACCGACAAAGTCCCATGTCATCCCACCCTTGCCCAACTCTCATCTTGGGCTATACCATTTCTTTGTCACTCTGCACTGGCCTTAGTTAAATCCCTGTAACTGATCAAGTTCATTCCCTCCTGGGCCTTTGCATGTGCTGCTCTCTCTGACTGGAACATTCCCATTGCACCCCATCCCCCCTCGATCCTCTTAGCTCTGCTCAGGTCCCAGCTCACACGGGCTTCCTTCCACTTCCTCAGAGAGGATTTCCCTGACTGCCCCTCACCCAATCTCTGCTGATCTTAGAACCCACTCTCTTCCCTCATAGCACTCATCACAATTTATACGCAGACATTTATTTTAAATGTCTGTCTAATGTCTGTCCCCTACTCGACTGTCAGCTCCATGAGGGTCCTGATCACGTCTTACAATTGTGTCCCCATCATTAGCGCAGTGCCTGGCACGTGGCAGGTACTGTGTAAATAACTGTTACGAGAATGAATGACTCATCACCACAGTGGAATGACTGCCTGACACATGAGGATTACTTTTCCCCTCTGGGTTCTAATAAGGAACTAAGAAGAGAAGATTCTGGGAGCAGAAAGAGGTCTGAGAGGCACGCCAAGGAGAAGAAGTCATAGTACAGTCAGGGAGAATGTTCCTTGACCATGGAGGTCCGGGTTAAGCCAAAATTAAGTTCAGAGTCTGGCTGTATCTGCTGAACTACTGGATGGTGAGGCCCCTCTCAAGACCACCATTTGCCTGAGTTGATATAAATGTGAAGGGAGAGGCTCTGTGAGGAGAGGGGGTCTTCGTGGTGCCTCAGGTAATGGAGAAAGAAGGCGGTGAGCAGCACAGAGTCTGACCATGCTGGGTCTCTGGGACGGGGCCTGAACCCCCGGGACACAGGTGAACTGAGCCATGTGAGACTGGGCATGGGTGGGGGACACTCAGCCAGCCTTTGCTTGATCTCAGCATGGCTCTAGGACACTGAGGACGGCATGAGGCCCAGCAGCTTTGGGTAATCTGGAAACAGCTCTCCGCGCAAGAAAGCCCCTGCTCACATGGCCACTGGCATCAGAAAGGATGTCCAAGAGGAAACACCTAAGAGGAGCCCCAAGAGCACCATCGCATTATATTCCCAGTGCCCTCTGGTTTTCCATAGTAACCATCTCAAACTTTCTCACCTGTTCTCAAATCTCAGGTTACCATCTACCCACAGCCCCCTCCCCTCTCCACAGATGACTTACTTCAGTTCCCCATCGGCAGGGTCAAAAGAAACCTCAGCTTCCACCCATCAGTCTTTTAAGATGGTAGTTCTGAAAGTTTTTGGTCTTTGGACTCTTGAAATTTATGCAGGAATCCAAAGAGCTTTTGTATAAGGATTATATCTATTGATATTTACTGTATTAAAAATTACCACTGAGAAATGTTAAAATATTTATTAATTTGTTTAAAAATAAAAATAATAAACCCTTTACCTGCTAGCACAAATAACATATTTTAGCAAAAATGTCTATATTTTCTAAAACAAAAGTTATTAATGAGAAGAGTGACATTATTTTACATTTTTGCAAACCTCTTTCATGTCTGGCTTAATAGAAGACTGGAGAATTGCTATATCTGCTTCTGCATTCAGTCAATATGTTATTCTTCTTTGAAGTATATGAAGAAAATGTGGCCTCACATGGACATGTGCAGGAAATGGGGATGTGTGGGGCTATTTTAGCAGACTTTTAAGAGAGTTCTCTATATTCTACTTTGATGTATCAAAACTGGAGAAGTGGTAATTTCTTAAAATGTAATCTGAAACCATACAAATGAACTTTATGTACTGTTACATTAAAATCCGTTTATCTATCTTGTACTTTGAATGGATATTTTACTCATGCAATGATTTTGTAACATCATGTATTGATCACTTGGTAAACATTGGTTCACTGATGCAAATTTATCTAGATGTTGATGCATTTCATCATGCAATATATCAAAAAATCACATTGGTAACATCAACACTGATCTCATCAGAGAAGTCTTTAAGTCTTGGGAAGCTGTCGAGCTCCCAAGGGACCTCAGTGTTCTGTGGACCTCACTTTGAGAACTGCTGTTTTAAGAGTTGTTCATTAACTTCTGGCTAAGGCTGTTAGCTTCTGTTCTAATTAACTTTTCGAACCAAGGTTGTGTAACAAAATGAAGGCATTTTGTTGTCTATAAATTTCTGTTACAAAGTGTTAGTTTCTTTTTTCTTATTGAGATATAATCGACATATAACACTGTGTAAATTTTAGGCATATATATAGAGAGAGAGAGAGCAATATGATTACCGCCATAGTGTTAGCTAACACTTCTATCATGTCACGTATTTATAATTTCTTTTTTCTGGTGGGCACAGGACGTAGTCTCTGAGCAACTGTGAATTTTATAATACAGTATTGTTTTCTATAATCACTGTGCTGTACCTTAGATCTCCAGGACTTATTTATCTACTAGTTGCAAGTTTGTACCCTTAACATCTCCCAATTCCCTCATGCGTTAGTTTCTTTTCATGAGACTGTTGTATAGGCCCCAGAGCTTCTTTATGCAGTTGTGATTTACAATTCAACTCATCCCATTCATGTTCCAAAACCTTGAGAAAACAAATGATTAATCAGAAGATTGCTTGCGGGGCATGGATTCAGAGTGAAAAAGTATTGAATGAGCTCAGTGGATGTGCACCACAAGCAGAGAAGAGTCTAGGGAGCCATCGTCCTTACTCTGCTTGTTCACGGTTTCCTGTCCCAGGAATCAGCGCAGACCTGCAGGAGACCAGTGAATTGTAGCTCCTCTTCTGAGTAAGGCCAATTCATGTCCCTTCTCCATTTTCTATTGGTTGTCTCTCTTTTTCTTACTGTGTTGTAAAAGCCTCTTTGTGTATTTGTTTGTAATATAATTTTTCCAATTTGTCTTTTATTACTTTATTTGTAGTATTTTCTTTTTGCCCTGGAGAAGTTTAAGATTTTTATCTAACATAATTTCTGAAATAATTTTTTTCAAGGCAAGCTAGAAGTCACGGCACTTTTTATATAATACACTGAAATATTTTCATATTTATTTCTGTCATGTCAACTAGGAATCATTTTACCAGCAGAAAAAAGTTTTATACATATCAGAAAAAAATACATAGTGAAAAGATTCAGTAAATATTTTTTTGTTATCAGTTTATCGTTTTAATCATTTACTGGTGATGCTCATATATAGACAAGATTAGCATGCATCAAAAAACGTAAGAAAATGTATGGCAGAAAAACATAATCGAGAAAATTCTGAATTCTGTCCATAAACTTACTTTAATTCTGTGGATCGGTAAAATGCGAATTGCCGTTGTATGATTTTAGTTGGTCCATCTCATGGAAAAATGAATGTTCCTTGTGAACATAGTTTGCAAACCCCTGTGTCATAATTCTGAAGTTTTTCTCTCTGTAGGGCCTCTAATGGGTATTGGGTCCACAAGAAACATGTGGACCCAAAATTTTCAGTTAATTTAAAAATGTATTTGTCACAAATTTTTAAATAATACAAATAAGCATGAATCTTAAAAATTAATGATAAAAATGATAATGTTTTCATATTGATGAGAGGGATGACATTCTTTGATATCTCTCATGAGGCATCTATATAAGACTTGATGAAAAGCTTAAGTTATAGGTGAAGTTCAACAGCTTGTTGGTTCTTTTCCTTAGACTTTACCTCTATGAATGTAGAGTACAAATTCACAGTGATAAGTCATCAGGATGACGGCATGTGCTGGGGGCTCCGTCAGATGGTGTTGGATGGTGTGAAAATGAGGGACAGAGCTCCTGGGTGACTGCATTCAGGTGCTGACCCAACAGCACGTCACACATGTGTTGTCGTGAAGGAGGATTCCTACTCCAGTCTGGCTTCATTCAGCCCTGAAAAGTCTTTCTTCATGTTCTGTTACAAGTATTTGCATATGGTGTCAATACATACCCAACAACATGCCTTTGATTTTATTCTTGAACAAATGAAGAACCATCAACTGTTGGGAAAGAGCCCAACTCCACAGTCAGTTGTTTGCACAATTGTCCGTTATTCTTAAGATATCCTGATATCCTTTTTTTTTCTGCATTAAAACTTGAGAAATTTTTGCCCTGAAGGAATAGGAAAGACAACTCACTTGAGAACTATTAAGCAAGCCAATTGAAATAATAAAACCCATCCTTCCTTTGCATTATTGGTATCATAAAGTAATCTTTTTTTTTTTTTGAAAGTATTATGCCTAAGATAGTCCACAAACAGTATAATGAAACAAAAAATTATTTTTTGATGGCAGTTCAAATGGAAATAGTCCCTCATCCTCAGTACAAAGTAATCTGAAAGAAAAACAAAACCAAATTCTCTAAATCATGTATCTTTGTGAAAAGAATGGTCATTTCTCTGTTCTCTTGCTTTAAATTTCAAATTTTTGTGGAGCTACATTAATGGATCATAAGCTATCTCAACCTTGAGCACACCACTTAAATTTGGGGGGCTTAGTTTCTTCTAAATAAGGAGAGAATACTTGTTTATCTACCTCATAGAGTTGTTGAAATGAAGCTGAAAGCATTCATAAACTGCAAAATGCTTTAGAAATCCTGGTGGCGTATGTTAGTTGATACCAATTTAGAAGAAAATTGTTTAATTGTTAAGTCTGTTCCTATCTTAGCTACCATATTAGATGGTATGATATTACATCAAGAGTAACATGTTTGTGAGGCAAAAGTACTCCAAGATTAATTAAATAGCAGAATCTTTGAAATGTTATGTACTATTTTAAAAAATACATAATGACTATTAAGAACGTAATCGGATGTCTGTGAAAATTGTGATTTAATATTACGTTTCAAATTTCTGAAATCCATGTAAACAAAATTATTTGATTACGTTTTCCTCTGAAATGGCCAAACTATCAAAAGACCACTTGATAGATCTTTGGGGATCACCTATGTTTGTGGACGATATTTGGAGGAACACAGCTCCAGATCCATGGACTGGGATCTGTCCCCACCATGGGCATTTACTGGGAAGGCCTCTTGACTGTCATCATTGTCGACTGGGTAACAAGGCTCTTCCCAGCCTGCTGGTCTATCACATAGCAACTTCAGTGCTTCGGGTAACCCCTGGTTCATCTTCTCTCCTTTAAGCAGGATTGGATGTCTTGAGTCAGAAAAGTATATTATTAATGATCATTTTATGGGTGGAAAAAATGAGATGAAAGTCAAAGGTTTTCCTAAGGTCACAGAGAAAGTGTGATTACCGTCTAAATTTAACTTGGTTTTTATACTTGGGTGTGGGGTGGTGTGTGTCGAGGGAATGAGCAGTTTTTCACTTTTAATTCCACAGAAAATTCACTTTATTTTATACATTCTTACTGGTCTTGTTTCTTAATTTAACTCTGGCTTTTATCATATGGCTTTGAAACCAGACATCTCAACTCAACTTATCATGTTTTAACCTCATCCAAAACTTCAAAAACCCGTGGAATGGGAACCTCCCAGTAGGGTGGCCTTAGGTTGAGAATGAAAAGAAGAGTGAAGCGACCGTGACTGAACAAGAGTGAGTGAACGTGAATCATCTGACAGAGGGCTCGGCCTCAGGGGAGCTAGACAAGTGCTGACTCACTGGCCTTGTCTTCTGTGCTGGCACCATTAGCCTGCTGTAGTTACACGATATGTTAAATAACCTGGATCCTTAATAGAAAACACTTCATTTAAAATTTCACTTCTTTAGTTGTGTGTGGGAGGTACGTTATCATGAGTACATAAGAACAAGGGGGTAGATGTTGAGAGAGAAGTTTCTAGAAGTTGAAATATGCTTCTGATTCAAGAACCGTTATAATTGTGTGGCAGTCTTACTCAGGAAAAAGGAAATCTGAGAAGGATTATCATGCCAAGTGAAAGGCTTCTTTGTTCAAATCCTGAATATTTGTCAACATCCGAGCCAGGTGACTGAATTTCTTCTTACCTTCACTGGTTGGATGTAAACCCTCTTCCCTCTCCTGAATGGCAGGGATGGGATGCAACAGATCCAAACGAAACCACCAGCTTCTTTCTCCTCGAGATCAGGAAACACACTGAGCAAAACTGAAAAGATAAGCTTGTCTTCCTTGTCTTTACTTTTTAAAAAACTGTGGTAAAATACGCATAACATAAAATTTACCATCTTAACCATTTCTAAGTGTGCAGTTCAGTAATATTAGGTACATTCACATTGTTGTGCAACTAATGTCCAGAACTTTTCATCTTGCAAAACTGAAACTCTGTACCATTCAACAACAACTCCTCATTCTCCCCCTCCCTTCAGCCCCTGGTAACCTCCATTCTCTCTGTTAGAACTTTCTGTTTCCATGAATTTAACTACTTTAGATACCTCATATAAGTGGAATCATACAGTATTTGCCCTTGTGTGACTGGTTTATTTGCCTGAGCATAATGTCCCCAAGATTCACCCATGTTGTAGCATGTGAACAATTTCCTTCCTTTTTTAGGCTGAATAACATACTGTTGTCTGTATATACCACATTTTGCTTATCCATTCATCTGTCGATGGATATTTGGGTTGCCTCCATCTCTTGGCTAGTGTGACTAAAGCTGCTATGAACATAGGTTCGTATCTTTTCAAAACCCGACTTTCAATTCTTTGCCCTATTTCACAATCTCACCAACAGTGCACAAGTGTTCCCTTGTCTCCACATCCTCACCAATTGTTTTCCTTTTTCTTTCTTCCTTTCTTCCGTTCTGTCCTTCCTTCCTTCTTTCTTTTTCTTTCCTTCTTTCTTTCTCTTCTCTTTCTTTCTTTCTTTCTCTTCTCTTTCTTTCTTCCTTCCTTCCTTTCTTCCTTCCTTCCTTCCTTCCTTCCTTCCTTTCCTTCCCTCCCTCCCTCATTCCTATCTTCCTTCCCTGTCTCCTCTCTGTCTCTTTCTTTCTTTCTTTTTTCTTTCTTTCTCTCTTTCTTTCTCTCTCTCTTTCTCTTTCTTTTTCTTTCTTGCTCTTGCTTCCTTCCTTCCTTCCTTGCTTCCTTCCTTCCTTTCTTCCTTTCTCTCTGTTTCTTTCTTTCCCTCTCTCTCTCTTCCTCCCTCCCTCCCTCCTTCTTTCCTTTCCTTCCTCCCTCCCTCCTTCACTTCCTATCTCTCTCTCTCTCTCTTCCTTCTCTTATTTCTCTCTCTCTCTCTCTCTTCCTTTCTTCTTTCTTTCTTAATGGTAGCCATCTTAATGGGTACCATTAAGTGGTTTTGATTGGTATTTCCCAAATTATCAGTGATGTTGAGGATCTTTATATTTGCTTGTTGGCTGTTGTATATCATTCTTGCAGTAATGTCTATTCAGCCTTTACTTTTTGCACTCTTTCTCCATCTTAGTGGACTGCTTCCATCATCCACGTCCTGTCTTATTTATTTATGCCCCATCTGTATCCTAAAAGAGAAGTTGTGGCAGCCTGTAAGGATATGCATAAGAAGACAAAATAAAATAGTTGAGAAAGTAGGGTAAAGGGAGGTAGAATGAGGAAAATAAGGGGAAGCTGGGAGTAGGGTGAGGGCACAAGGTGCATTTCAAAGGCCCTCTCTAGTTGCTGCGGCTGCAAGCTCCTTAGCAGCCAGGACAAAGTGGGGAAATAATCATAAAGTAAACCCAAGCTTCTCAGAAGAGCACAGCCTCTCTTGTCTCTTCAGCCTGAGAGAGGTTTCCTTATATAGGGGACATTGAGAGATGTTGAGGACGACATCTGCTATTCCTTCATCACAGACCATTCAATAGCAGTTTTCACATGGCTCTTTCCTAAACATCCCTCCATAGCAGGCAGTGGCAGGAGGCCCACGGGGACTTCACTAAAAACAGTCCACACGGGGCCAAGACAACGTGTCCCCTGGTCCACCACTCTCAGTGGTCTGGTTTGACCAGGAAGTCAAGTTGCATGCGGAGGAATGGACAGACTGCAAGACCTCCATGAAGACAGCATCTTACATCACGTGCTGATGAGAGTCCATCCTCAGCTTTCAGAGTTATGTCCTCAAGCAAACACCTTTACTGAGAGGTTAAGAGCAGACACGAAGGTGAGAGTAAGTCCAATATCTTCTTACAGAAAATTAGAAAGCTTTGCAGGCCCTCTCTGTCCTGGCCAAGGTTCTTGGGTTCCTGTAAGAGCAGAGCCTGAGGCCTGAACTTGAGTGTGAGCAGTCGATTTAGGGGTGTTCCCTGGAGCAGGAGTGAAGGGCGGGGGTGAGACAGGGAAGGAGTGAGCACCAATGCAAGATGCCTTATCGAGTCAGTCACCACCACTGGCTGAGGCCAATGAAAGGTGTCCCAGAACTGTCCCCAGGGGACACATGCTCGCCATTGGCTCCTGTCCCCCATGAGTCAAGGGCTGTCTGCAAGGTGTCAACTCTTCCACACTTCAGGGTTGCACGTGTGAGACCCCAGTGGGGCCTGGTGGAAGCTCCATCCTGTAGCATCAGCAGAAAAGCCCTGGGGTGGGGAGTGAGAGGCTCCTGGTGCTGGGGAGCTGAGGGGCCCTCAGGGACACCTGCGTGAAGCTGGTCAGAATGTGCCCAGTCAGAGGTGAGTCTGAGAGGACGTGGAGTTTCCTGAGAAGAATCCGCATACATATGTGCCAGCACAACACCTACCAGGAGGCCACACACACGAAGCACAGCTCAACGCAGGTTATAAGGTGTCTGCCAGCACCAGCAAAGTCAAATCAAGCATCATAATTCCCCAAATGGCTGTAATTCCCCAACTTCCCTGTGGCTTCTCTGCCTCTGTTTAGAAAGTGTCACTCTCTTAGGTATTTAGTGCCCAGAAACGACCCTTATTCCTTCTTCCCTTTAAGCCCCGTGTCTTCCTCGGGCCTCTCTCTCACTCACCCCTCCCCCCATTTCCATGCCAGCTGCTGCTTCCTTCTCCTGGGACTCATCTCCCCATCCCTGCGTCCCAGAGACAAACCTGGATGGCCTCCTGTATTAGTCAGGGTTCTCTAGAGCATCATAACTAATAAGATGTATATCCACACACACGTATACATGTATGTGTGTGTGTGTGTATATATATATATGTTTCATATATGTGTATATATTTCTGTTTCATATGTGTGTGTTTATATATATACATATATATATGTGTATATATATATATATAATGAGATATAAGGAATTGGCTCATGCAATTATGGTTGCTGAGAAGTCCCATGGTCTGCCATTTGCATGCTGGAGACCCAGATAAGCCAGTGGTGTTAATTCTAGTTTGAGTCTGAAGGCCTGACAACCAGGAGAGCTGATGGTGTAAGTTTTAGTCCAAGGGCAGGAGAAGATCGATGTCTCAGCTCAGCCAGTCAGGCAGAGAGAGAATTCAGCCTTTCTCTGCATTTTTGTTCTATTCTGACCCTCAGTGGGTTGGATGATGCCCACCCACATTGGGGAGGACCATCTGCTTTACTGAGTCCACTGATTCCCGTGATAATCTCTTCTGGAAACACCCTCACAGACACACTCAGAAATAACATGTAAGCACATATCTAGGCATGCTGTCACCCAGTCAAGCTGACACATAAAGTTGGCCATTACACCTCTCTCAGCCTAGTCCTTCCCCAGTCCAATCCCAGCATACTCCATCTCTCATCCTACTACCCCCAGGCTCTGCCCAAATAACCTAGCTGGCTTCTTCTTACCTGGAGCAGGTGTTTCAAGCCTTTTCAGGTCAAGACACATAGAGATAATGAAACATTTTTATTGCACCCAAGTGTTAACTGGAGGGAATTGGGGGTGCATGCATGGTGCTTGGTGAAAAAAAAATTGCTTTTTCTTTAAATAATTATAACAAGAAAATAAAATGCTAGGTATTTGGAAAGATATGCATTTATTAATTTGTATAAAAATTCCAAATAATGCCTCTTCAATTTATTTTATTTATTGATGTATAACATATACAATAAAACGTACAGATAGATGTGATGAATGTTGCATGTACACATGCAACCATGTAATCACCTCCCAGATAGATATATGGAACATTCCAGCAGCCCAAGAGTCTCTTTTCTGCGCTGCTTCCAGCTTATAACACTTCAGGGTTAAACACAATTCTGACTTGTATCATCATAGATCAGTTTTACCCATTTTTGCACTTCATGCACCCAGAATCATAGAATATGTACTCCGTAACTGATTTCTTTCATTCAGTATCACATCTATGTGATTAATGCGCGGAGTATATTGGAGTCCATTTCTCTTCGTTGCTGTGTACTATTCCGTTGATGAACACAACACAATTCATTTTTCCATTCTGCCATTGATAACCATAATGTTGTGTCCAGATCTGGGCTACTATAAATAAGGCTGCTGTGAATATTCCTGAACACATCTTGGTGGACATAAGATCCCATTTCTTTGGAATATACCCAGGAGGGAATTGGGTTGTTTAAACATTCTACATCATTACCTCCTTTTGTTTGTTTGTTGGCTTGCTCTGTCAGTTACTAAGAGAGATTGTTAAACCTCCACCATTGGTTGTGGATTTCTCTCTCCCATAGTCTCAGTTTTTGCTTTACATAATTTGAAGCTGAGGCATTAACTGCATACAAATTTAAGATTTCAAAAGATCTTCCCATTGAAATTGTTCTCTTATTATTGTGAAAGTTCCCTCTTTATCTTTCGTTTGCCATTTGGGATATTCCCTATCCCTTGCTACAGGAACTGAGATGAAATACCTAGTTTCCCTGATATGGATGTGCACTCATAAACTTACAAAATCTTATCAGATAACTTGTGTCAAATTTCTGTCAGTTGGGATTACGTTTGTCTGCCTGTTTCAAAAAAGCCAAAAATAACAGTGGATTAAAAAAGTTGGAAGTTTATTTCTCTCTCATGTAAAGAAATCTGGAAGTAGGCAGTTCGGGACTGGTGGCAGTTTCACAAAATCATCAGGGACTCAGGCTCTTGTCTCTCCGTCTCTCTATGTTAGCACAGGCTTCCAGGTTCAAGGTCACCTCAAGGTCCAAGATGGCTGCTTGGAGCTCCAGCCATCATGTCTCCATTCCAGGCAGCAGAGAGGAAGAAGACAGCGTAAGCTCACTTCTGCTTATATTCCATTGGTCAAAATTTAGCTGCATAGCCACATCCAACCTCAAAGGATCTGGGGAACTGTAATCTGTATTTATGGGTGTATATGTAGTAGTTTCTGTTATTGTGTTATATTTAGTATTTCTTCCAAGACTGCCCCCTTTCTGTTGGGTTCTTCTGGCCTCAGGCTTCCATCCAGGGCCACTGGTCTGCTGTGTTAAAGGCACCACCTCACTCCTCCTGGTTGGGAGAGGTCTCTAATTGTACAGAATGAGGCTGCCCTGTGGCTGCCCTGTAGGTTTCCTGACTCACTCACATCCCTTCTTCACCTAACAGCTAACACTTACTATATGCCGGGCATCTTACTCGTACTGTTAGGCCCCATTTCACAGACCAGACAATTGATGCACAGAGAGCTTAAGTACTCCCAAGGCCACATAGCCAATAAATGGCAGAGTCCTAAGCTAGTCCTGAGAGGAGCACCGGCCCTCCCTCATATTGCCTCTTGCGGGAAATTGGAAGAGTTATGGCACAAGTTTGAAAGCAAATGAAACTTGCTTGAAATCTCTCAAGACACTGGTTTCAGGAAACATCACTTCCTAGCCTCCTTCCAAGAGTTCACTCTTTCATCCCCATCAGGGTTTAGAGTCAGGAAGAACAGCCAAGGGGGTACTTCAGTTATCCTTTCATCTCTCACCTTCCCTTTCAGCAGCTCACACCTCCTTCTTCCCCAGAGGACCTTGCTCTGGGCTCTCAGATGCTCTCATCCCACTGAGGTGTCAGCTGACAATCTCCAGGCTGCCACGCCCGGGAGCGGGGATCTGCTGGTGGAACTCCAGGCACAAAGGAGGCCTGTGCGGGTAGGATGTGTTTCTTCAGAAAGGAAAGTTCCTTCTTAAATCATCCCAGGTCCAACTTTCCATCTCGTCTTGCTCTTCTCTATCTTCATTTCTGTTATCACACAAAGGGCATGATCTGTTCACCGCGAGACAAAAGCCAATCGTCAAGAGGCAAGATGGTGGAAAAGAAAGGGCAGTTTATTACAGCTAGCTAGCAAGGGGTAAGATGGCCAACTAATATCTCAAAGAACCATCTTAAGGGGGCATAAAAACTTATAGCAGTTATATAGGCCACTGTGTTACAGGAGAGGGGGTTAGGAATATTGACTTTCTGGTATTACAGACTGGGAGTGCCACACCAAGACCTTTCAGTTTTCATTGATGATGGTTATCAGCATAGACTCTCTGTTCTGGGGTCATCACATTCCTAAAGAACTCAAAAGAACAAAGTCATCATCTTATCGCAGCTGGGAGGTACATGCACAAGCAGGGGTCGTAAATTCTACAGAGCAGTTAGATCTCTTGGAGGGTGCATATCCAGCTGGGTTAGTTTGTCAGGGATCATTCAAAGTTACAATAGGGTTTCTTTTCTACAATATGGCTTCCCATATGTCATATTAGCCGTTATCATTTTTCTCAGATTAAAAAAACACTCTATATTTTTCATTATGGTTTCATTATGTCATTATCTATGTATTTCATTACATTCATATAATAATGTTAGAAGCTTCAAAGCCCCTGTGATACAGGTTGTGGAACACACCAACAGTAGCCTGAATGTCCCCTGTCTCCCCAGGTTTCCAGGAGGAAGCTCATTTCCTCCTGGAGAGTAAAGAGCACCTTGCCTCACACAGCAGGCTCCTTCCTTCAAGTGGCCTCCAGCAATGGGTTCCCTTAAAGAAAACATGTCCTAAGGCAGAGACTCTCAGACTTTATGAGCATCAGATTCCCCTGCAGGGCTCGTTGAAACAGATTGCTGGCCCCACCGTCACTCTTTCTGAGTCAGCTGCTGTGGGTCTGAGAATTTGCTTTCCTAGTAGCTCCGGGTGCTGCTGCTGTGGCTCCAGGGCCCACACTCGGGCAGCACTGCTCTAGGGGAGCTGCCTCAGGCCCCAGGCTGGAGCGTCTCACCTGGGGCTGAGCTTCCCACTGTGGTGGGGTCAGGGGCTGACCAGCTGTCCCTGTTGTCTCCAGCCCCACAGGCATTCTGGGGAAATCAGAGGATACTCCAAGCATTGCCCAACTTTGTGGACATTCTACTTCACCTTTGTGCCTCCCTCTGTCGGAGGGGAAGAGAGAAAGAGATGCCAGGGTGAGAATTTTCAAGGGTCTCTTTCAACATCTTGCTACTTGGCTTAAGGTCCCGGGATTGGATGCTTACCTAGCTGGCCCCAAACTTCCTTTCCTCTTGTTTATCCATCATTTGTACCGTGGTCTGGAACAATAAAAGTGTAGGATCTCATACTTTATACAACAATATCTGGTAATAATTTACTGGGATCTTGGGATGGTCTTCCAGAAGCTCATAGATAGCAGCAAATCTTTGCCATTTAGCTGGGTCTAAAAAAGATCACACAAAGTAGAATATGTTGGTTGTAAAAATTTCAGGCCGTATGGGCTTGTGTAAAGTGTGAGATGAACATGCTTCTCTTCTCCTCTCCCCAAGGCGACCAAAGCTCAAGGTCTAAGGTGTTTCCTCTTGGACCTGTCTCTGAGCACATATTCAGGGCTGGTACCTGGCTAGTTCCCAACTAAAGCGCTGTACCAGGTACGACAATATTGAAATGCTTCTGTAAGCACCAGAAAACAGCTTCTGCCTGAGATGGCCCCCCTACCCCTCCCTTCAACCCTTCCTCCACCCCCAGGCCCCTGCCTTCCAGGTTTCATACCGCAGGGCACACGTTTAAGTCGGAGTTCTACGTGAACTCAAGTCAAGGGAAACTTGGAAGGGTGGCTGGGAGCCCACAGTATCCACAGGCAGTTGGGGAACAGACTGAGAAACAGAGAGGAACCAGGAGGCTCTAGGGCAGGAACCACTGGACAATTCAGGCAGTGCCCAGAGAAAATGGATCCCACCCTTGTTAGTCTTGCCCCTCTGCTCAGGGGCTGATTCCAAGGACACAGCGTCTGATTGTGTAGCTGGCCTGGTGCCCTTCCTTTGGCTCTGGTTGTACGTGGTACCCTAATGAACCATTCCCCAGACTGTGGCCAATCGAGGAGAGGCTAGTCCCCCAAAGGAGATCAGGTGCTATTACCATAAGAAGATAGAATGGATGCTGAGCAAATCAGCCACACAACTATAGCATATATAATTTTCATAACTGTTTATTTTATTTTATTTATTTATTTTTTGTGAGGAGATCAGCCCTGTGCTAACATCTGCCAATCCTCCTCTTTTTTTTTTTTTTTTTTTTTGCTGAGGAAGACTGGCCCTGGGCTAACATCCGTGCCCATCTTCCTCCACTTTATATGGGATGCCGCCATAGCATGGCTTGCCAAGCAGTGTGTCGGTGCATGCCCGGGGTTCTGAACCGGCGAACCCCGCACGGCCGCAGCGGAGCGTGCGCACTTTTGTTTATTTTAAAAATGTATACCTAGACTCTTTTTAAAAAGAGATTTGAGATGCTTACAATAAGGAGCAAGGCTTACAATAAGGAACATATTTAAACAATAAGGTGGGTAAAGCAGAAAAACCAAGATCATTAAAATGAAGACTAAAACATACAAAAGAGATAATGTATTTGATGGGGCTAGGCCTCCTTTCTTGGAGCTCCTGGTAGAAGGAAGGAGGTTATAGGTTCTTGCTCTCAGAAAGGATGAATTATAGCAATTGTCAAAAGAAAGTTCTAGGAAAATTTAATAGCCTTTTTTTCCACGCAAGAAACACTGACACGATAATGGACAGTATCTTCAACAGCAGTTTAATGCATGGAGAAGAGATAAACACAGTTATTTCTGGGAATGATTGTGGTGAAAGCTGAAGACTTACCAGTAGCGTGCACTTCACCGAAAGCAACCCTGTGGAGAAGAGTATGGAGATTTTACGTATTCATTCATTTAATAAACGTTTATTGCCTACTTACTATACTCAGGCACTTGCTAAGTGCTGGCGCTATGATGGTGAGCAAAGCTGACGTGGTCTTGGCCCTCTGGGAGGTTAGTCTAGTTCCAATACGGTGGCCACTAGTCACATATCGCTACTTGAGTACTTAAGTTCATCCAATCCAAACGGAGATATGCTGTAAGTGGAAAATGCACAACAGATTTTGAAGACTTAGTACGAAAAAAAGGATATAAAGTATTCCATTAATAATTTTCATGGTGGTTACGCGTTAAAATGGTATTTTGAATATACTGAGTTAAGTAAAAGGTTTTGAAATTAATTTCACCTATGGCTACTAGAAAAATTTAAAGTACACGTGTGGCTCATGTTCTATTTCTATTGGATGGTGCTGGTGTAGAGGAAGAGGCAATCATCATTAAAAAAGGCACACATTAAATAATTAGAAATTGGAGGAAAAGAGAGGCAAACTTAAAAAGTCTGGGGACTCAAAAGCTTAAGATCTCCTTGAGAATGTGGTACCTGAAGGAGGAGTATGAGACAGTCTGAAGGAGGGAGGGATTAGGGCTGGGGTGTTCTGGGAGGCTGACGGTTTTGACCAGGGTGGTGGCAGGGGAGCTGGAGAGAAGAGAATGGATTCAAGATGCATTTAGCCGGTAGGTTGACAGAACTTGGTGATTGGTGAGATGTGGAGACCAGAAGGGAAAGAGAGGGGTTAAAAATGACTCCCAGGTTTCTGGTTTAAGAAATCAGGTGGGTGGAGATGCTATTTCTGAGACATGGAGGAGTGGAGGAGGAGGAGGATCACGGGGGAGGTCAAGAGCTCCATTCGGGACAGAATCTGTGGAGTCCCAACAGTTAGAAGTCAGGTAGAAGAGGAGTCATCATCAAAGGAGACTGAAGAGTCATAGCCAGAGAGGTGGGAGAAGAAGAGAAAGCTTCCAGAGAGCTGCCAACCTTCTAATGCTGCTGAGAGCAAGAGGGGGATTGAACGTGTCCAGTGGATTTGCTCACACAATTTCTTTTTTTTTTTTTAAGATTTTATTTATTTATTATTTCCCCCCAAAGCCCCAGTAGATAGTTGTATGTCATAGCTGCACATCCTTCTAGTTGCTGCATGTGGGACGCGGCCTCAGCATGGCCAGAGAAGCGGTGCGTCGGTGGGCGCCCGGGATCCGAACCCCGGCCGCCAGCAGCAGAGTGCACGCACCTAACCGCTAAGCCGTGGGGCCGGCCCTGCTCACACAATTTCAATTACTATTTGAAAAAATGATAAAAATGTACTTTTCCTTTGGACAAAATGTAATAGAGATGTGCTCAGTACTATGGGAAAATTGGAAGAAAAGAAGGTTTTTGCGTTTTAAAATTGCTGATAGTATTGCTAGGAAGGACCTCTACTCCTTCCTCTGGTGGCAGGGATGGGACATGGCTGGTTCTGTGTTTAGGGGAATGAGGGGTCAGTAGGGTGGTATAGGGTTAAGTTATTAACATTGAAGTTTTCCAAAGTGAAATTTAGTCAGCATGTTCTTTTTAGGGGAAGAATAATCTGAGCAAACTAAATTTTTATAATGACAAGTTTGTGTGCAGAAAAAACAGTAAAAATAGGAAAATATAGTTTCACTTAAATTAATTCTCAAAAACAGAGGAGATTTGAAAGTCACAGAATTATTTTGGATGGAAAATAATTACTCTTGGTTCTGTAAACAAGTCCTAAGTCATGGCCAGTGAAGATTCTAAATATCACCTGAAAAGGACTTAGTGTTTAGTGGAACAATTTCAATTCTTAAGACACACTGCTTCATTATGAGTGAGACGTGTTCTGCGTTTAAAACTTTGTGTGTGCAAAGGCTGCAGGCGTGTCTACATCAATTGCAATTTCTCTTACAATTTGAGATTGATTTCTGGATCTGTTTGAGTAATTTTCTCAGCTGCTTCACTAATTGTACTTGATCTCAATTCTAGGTCACGATAGGATCTTAAGTTTGAGATCTGACTCAGTGACACTATGAAATGAAGTTTGGAATCTCTCCAAAAGCTACCAATTCCAGGGCCTTGAAGTTGAAATGGAGCATCTCACCAATATTTCCTTCTGTTGCTTAATTCACGTTAAGTTTATTATCAAGGACATATACCATGAGTAACTTTGTTGTGTTTTTGTTTGTTCAGTTAACAAATTCCACTCAGTAGAGTTTTAACCTCATGCAAGATTGTCGGGAGAGCACTGTCACGTGGAAAGTTGGTGATCTGAGGGTGTTCCACCATGAGAGGAGTTAACATCTTTTCCCATCCTGAAATTTTAAAATAAAAAGTCAACTCTTTATTAAAATATCCAAGCTTAAACAAATGCCGTGTTCCCCAATGAAGCAAGTTTAAGAGAAAATAAACTCTGCAACATCACTTTAACTGAATTTAAGAATTGGAAGGTTTCTTGAAGATCCATTGGATATGTTTCACTAAACCCGGAATGCTTCCAGTCTCAACATTTTATGATCTGGGTCTTAACCCAAGACTCGATTAAGACATTGCTTATTCTTCCTTCCTTCCTTTCTTCCTTCCTTCCTTCCTTCCTTGCTTCATTTCATTCATTCATGCATGCATGCATTTATGTATTTGGTGAGGAAGAGTAGCCCTGAGCTAACATCTGTTGCCAATCCCCCTCTTTTTGCCAAGGGAGATTGGCCCTGGGCTAACATCCGTGTCCATCTTCCTCCACTTTATATGTGGGATGCTGCCACAGCATGGCTTGGTAAGCAGTGCTTAAGGTCTCCCCTGAGATCCGAACCTGCAAACCCCGGGCCACCGAAGCAGAGCTTGCGAATTTTACCACTACATCACCGAGCCGGCCCCTACTTTTTATTTTTATGACAGCTTTATTGAGATACAATTCATATACCATACTATTGAAAGTATAGTATAGTATATTCACAGAGTTGTACAACTCACCAAAATCAAGTTTAAAACATTTTCATCACCCCAAAGTGAAGCCTTCTACCCACCAGCAGTCCTCCCCACTTCTCCCCAACCAGCCCACCCATTCTGGACATTTCATATGAATGGGTTCATACAATATGTGGTCTTTTATGACTGGTTCCTTTCACTTGCCATAATATTTTCCAGTTTCATCCATGTTATAGCTTGTATCAGCATTTGGATTGTTTCCAGTTTTTGCCTGCTTTGAATAATGCTTCTGTGAATACCTGTGTGCAAGTTTTTGTGTGGATATATGTCTTCATTTCTGTTGGGTATATGCCTAGGAGTGGAATTGCTGAATCATACGGTAACTCTATGTTTAATCTTTTAAGGACCTGCCACCGTTTTCCAAAGTGATTGCATCATTTTACATTCCCATTTGCAGTGTATGAGGGTTCCAATCACTCCACATCCTGCAAACACTTGTTATTATCTGTTTGATTATAACCATCTTAGTCGCTGTGAAGTGGTATACCATTGTGGTTTTGATTTACATTTTCCTAAGGATTAGTGATGTTGAGCATCTTTTCATGTGCTTATTGGCCATTTACATACCTTTGGAGGACTATTTATTCAGATCCTTTGCCAATTTTTTGATTGGCTTATTTGTCTTTTATTATTGAGTTGTAAGAGTTCTTTTCTTTCATTGCAGTGTCATTAGTTTATAACATAATATAAATTTCAGGTGTACATCATTATATTTCGATTTCTGTGTAGATTACATCATGTTCACCACCCAAAGACTAATTACAATCCGTCACCACACACACGTGCCTAATCACCTCTTTAACCCACCCCCTTCGCCCCTTCCCCTCTGGTAACCACCAATCCAATCTCTATCTCTATGTGATTGTTTGTTGTTGTTTTTATCGTCTACTTACCAATGAGATCATACGGTATTTGACTTTCTCCCTCTCACTTATTTCGCTTAGCATAATACCCTCAAGGTCCATTCATGTTGTTACAAATCGCCAGATTTCATCATTTTTTATGGCTGAGTGGTATTCCATTGTGTGTATATACCACATCTTCTTTATCCATTCGTCCCTTGATGGGCCCCTAGGTTGATTCCACACCTTGGCTATTGTGAATAATGCTGTAATGAACATAGGGGTGCGTGTTTCTTTACACATTTGTGTTTTCATGTTCTTTGGATAAACACCCAGTAGTGGCATAGCTGGGTCGTATGGTATTTCTATTTTTAATTTTGTGAGAAATCTCCATACTGTTTTCCATAGTGGCTGTACCAGTTTGCATTCCCACCAGCAGTGTATGAAGGTTCCCTTTTCTCCACATCCTCTCCAACATTTGTTATTCTTTGTCTTGCTAATTATAGCCATTCTAACAGGTGTAAGGTGATAACTTATTGTAGTTTTGATTTTCATTTCCCTGCTGATTAGTGATGTTGAACATCTTTTCATGTGCCTGTTGGCCATCTGTATATCTTCTTTGGAAAAATGTCTGTTCATGTCTTCTGCCCGTTTTTTGATCAGGTTGTTTTTTTGCTGTTGAGTTGTATGAGTTCTTGATATATTTTGGAGATTAACCCCTTGTTGGATATATGATTTGCAAATATTTTCTCCCAGTTGGTGGGTTGTCTTTTCATTTTATTCCTGGTTTCCTTTACCTTGCAAAAGCTCTTTAGTCTGATGTAGCCCCATTTGTTTATTCTTTCTTTTGTTTCCCTTGCCTGAGTAGACATGGTATTCGAAAAGATGCTTCTAAGACCGATGTCAAAGAGTGTATTGCCTCTATTTTCCTCTTGGAGTTTTATGGTTTCTCATCCTACCTTCAAGCCTTTAATCCATTTTGAGTTAATTGTTGTGTATGGCATAGATAATGGTCTACTTTCATTCTTTTACACGTGGCTGTCCAGTTTCCCCAACACCATTTATTGAAGAGACTTTCTTTTCTCCATTGTATGTTCTTGGCTCTTTTGTCAAAGACTAGCTGTCCGTAGATGTGTGGTTTTATTTTTGGGCTTTCAATTCTGTTCTATTGATCTGTGTGTCTGTTTTTGTACCAGTACCATGCTGTTTGATTACTATAGCTTTGTAGTATATTTTGATGTCAGGGATTGTGATGCCTCCAGCTTTGTTCTTTTTTCTCAGGATTGCTTTAGCTATTCGGGGTCTTTTGTTACCCCGTATGAATTTTAAGATTCTTTGTTTTATTTCTATGAAGAATGTCATTGGGATTCTGATTCAGGTTGCAGTGAATCTATAGATTACTCTAGGTAATATGGACATTTTAACTGTGTTTATTCTGCCAATCCATATGCATGGAATTTCTTTCCGTTTCTTTATGTCATCATCGGTTTCTTTCCATAATGTCTTATACTTTTCATTGTATAGGTCTTGGACCTCTTTGGTCAAATTTATTCCTAGATATCTTATTCTTTTTGTTGCCATTGTAAATGGGATTGTATTCTTGAGTTCTCTTTCTGTTAGTTCGTTATTAGAGTATAGAAATGCAACTGATTTTTGTAAGTCGATTTTGTACCCTGCAAATTTGCTGTAGTTGTTGATTATTGATAATTGTTTTCTGATGCATTCTTTAGGGTTTTGTACATGTAGAATCATGTCATCTGCAAACAGCGAGAGTTTCATTTCTTCACTGCCAATTTGGATACTGTTTATTTCTTTTTTTTGCCAAACCACTCTGGCCAAAACCTGCAGTACTATGTTGAATAAGAGTGGTGAGAGTGTGAACATTTGTCCTGTTCCTCTTCTCAGAAGGATGGCTTTCAGATTTTCACTGTTGACTATGATGTTAGCTGTGGGTTTGTCATATATGGCCTTTATTATGTTGAGGAACTTTCCTTCTATACAAATTTTATTGAGAGTTGTTATCATAAATGGATGTTGGATCTTGTTAAATACTTTCTCTGCATTGATTGAGATGATCAGGTGATTTTTATTCCTCATTTTGTTAATGTGGTGTATCACATTGATCGATTTGCAGTTATTGAACCATCTCTGCGTCTCTGGTGTAAATCCCAGTTGATCATGATGTAGGATCTTTTTAACGTATTGCTGTATTCGGTTTGCCAATATTTTGTTGAGGGTTTTTGCATCGATGTTCATTGGTGACATTGGCCTGTAATTTTCCTTCTTTGTGTTGTCCTTGTCTGGTTTTGGGATCAGGGTAATGTTTGCCTCATAGAATGAGTTAGGAAGTGTTCTGTCTTCTTCAATTTTATGGAATAGTTTGAGAAGGATAGATATTAAATCTTCTTTGAATGTTGGGTAGAATTCTCCAGAGAAGACATCTGGTCTAAGACCTTTATTTTTGAGGAGGTTTTTGATTACTGTGTCAATCTCTTTACTTTTGTTTGGTCTATTCAGATTCTCTATTTCTTCTTGATGCAGATTTGGGAGGTTGTATGAGTCTAAGAATTTATCCATTTCTTCTAGATTGTCCCATTTGTTGGCATCTAGTTTGTCATAGTATTCTCTCACAATCCGTTGTATTTCTATGGTATCCATTGTAATCTCTTCTCTTTCATTTCTAATTTTATTTATGTGAGTCTTCTCTCTTTTTTTCTTAGTGAATCTGGCTAAGGGTTTGTCCATTTTATTTGTCTTCTCAAAGAACCAGCTCCTAGTTTCTTTGATCCTTTCTACTGTTGTGTTTTTTTGTTTGTTTGTTTGTTTGTTTTTTTGGTTTCTATTTCATTTATTTTGGCTCTAATTTTTATTATTTCCCTCCTTCTGCTGACTTTGCGCTTTTCTTTGTTCTTCTTTTTCTAGTTCTGTTAGGTGTAGTTTAAGATTACTAATTTGAGGGTTTTCTTATTTGTTAAGGTGGGCCTGTATTGCTATGAATTTCCCTCTTAGCACTGCTTTTGTGCATCCCATATGAGTTGGTATGATGTATTTACATTTTCGTTTGTCTCCAGATATTTTTTGATTTCTCCTTTAATTTCTGCATTGATCCATTGGTTGTTCAGTAGCATGTTGATTAGTCTCCACATATTTCTCACTTTCCTAGCTTTTTTCTTGCAGTTTGTTACCAGTTTAATAGCATTATGGTCAGAAAAGATACTTGATATGACTTCAGTCTTCTTAAGTTTATTGAGGCTTGCCCTGTTTCCCAGCACATGGTCTATCTTTGAGAATGCTCCAAGTGCTCTTGAGAAGAATGTCTATTCTGCTGTTTTTCGATGGAGTGTTCTATATGTATCTATTAAGTCCATCTGGTCTAGTTTTTTGTTTAATTCCACTATTTCCTTTTTGACTTTCTGTCTGGATGATCTCTCCATTGATGTAAGTGGAGTATTGAGGTCCCCTACTGCTATTGTGTTGCTGTTAATTTCCCCTTTTAGGTCTGTTAATAGTTGCTTTATGTACTTTGGTGCTCCTGTGTTAGTGGCATATATATTTATAAGTGTTATGTACTCTTGGTGGAGTGTCCCTTTTATCATTATATACTGCCCCTCTTTGTCTCTCATTGCCTTTTTTATCTTGAAGTCTACTGTGCCTGATATAAGTATGGCAACATCTGCTTTCTTTTTGTTTTTTTGCTGAGGAAGATTAGCCTTGAGCTAACATCTATTGCCAATCTTCCTCTTTTTTTCGCTTGAGGAAGATTAGCCCTGAGCTAACATCTGTGCCAATCTTCCTCTATTTTTTTATATGTGGGTCACTGCCACAGCATGGCTGACACGTGGTATATGTCCACTCCTGGGATCTGAACCCACGAACCTGGACCGCCAAAGTGGAGGGCACGGAACTTAGCCACTAGGCCATGGAGCCAGCTCCCAACACCTGCTTTCTTTTGTTTGCCGTTAGCTTGGAGTATTGTCTTCCATCCCTTCACTCTGAGCCTGTGTTTGTCTTTAGAGCTGAGATGTGTTTCCTGGAGGCAGCATATCGTCGGGTCTTGTTTTTTAATTCATCCAGCCTCTTTGTGTCTTTTGATTGGAGAATTCAATCCATTTACATTTAGAGTGATTATTGATATACGAGGGCTTAATACTGCCCTCATTTCTTTTTTTCTGGTTGTTCTGTATTTCCCTTGTTTCTCGTCCCCTGTATTTCCAACTGCCAATTTGGTTTGGTGATGTTCTCTGCTGGTTTTCTCAGTTTTCTCTTATTTATCATTTGTGTCTCTGTTTCTGATGTTTTGTTTAGTAGTTACTATGAGGTTTGTATAAAAGATCTCGTAGATGAGATAGTCCATTTTCTGATAGCCTCTTATCTCCTTAGTCTAAGCTGTTTCCACCCCTTTTCTTTTCCCCATCTAAGTTACTGTTGTCACAACTTATTCCATTTTGTGTTGTGAGTTTGTGATTAAAATGAAGTGTTTATAGTTATTTTTGATGCTTTCTTTCCCTTTATCTCTGATGTTATAATAAGTGTTTGCTAACCTGTTCTGATAAAGAGCTGCAATTTACTAATTTTGTCTATTTATCTCCTTGATCAATGCTTTTTATTTATTTATTTATTTTTGTGAGGAAGATCAGCCCTGAGCTAACATCCATGCTAATCCTCCTCTTTTGGCTGAGGAAGACCGGCTCTGAGCTAACATCTATTGCAAATCCTCCTCCTTTTTTTTTCCCTAAAGCCCCAGTAGACAGTTGTATGTCATAGTTGCATATCCTTCTAGTTGCCCTATGTGGGACGCAGCCTCAGCATGGCCTGAGAAGCGGTGCGTTGGTTCACGCCCGGGATCCGAACCCGGGCTGTCAGTAGTGGATCGCGTGCCCTTAACTGCTAAGCCACGGGGCCGGCCCCGCTCAGTGCTTTTTAAACTCTTTTTTTTTTTTCAGGTATGAGGGCCTTCTTGATCATTTCATGTAGGGGAGGTCTTGTGGTGATGAACTCCCTCAGCTTTTGTTTATCTGGGAAAGTTTTTATTTCTCCATTGTATCTTAAGGTTAGTTTCACTGGACAGAGTATTTGTGGCTGAAAGTTTTTGTTTTTCAGAATTTTGAATAGATACTTCCACTCTCTCCTAGCCAGTAAGGTTTCTGCTGAGAAATCTGCTGAAAGGTCATTTTCTTCTGCCTTGCTGCTCTTAATATTTTTTTCCTTGTCATTGACTTTTACCAGTTTCACTAATATATGCCTGGGAGAATGTATCTTTTTACATCGATGTAATTAGGAGTTCTCTTAGCTTCATTTATATGTAATTGCAGCTTCTTCCCCAGGTTGGGAAGTTCTCAGCTATTATTTCTTTGAACAAGCTCTCTGCTGCTTTCGCCCTCTCTTCTAGCTTTGGAATACCTGTAATCCTTATGTTGACTTTCCTAATTGAGTCGCATATTTCTTGGAGAATTTCTTCATTTCTTTTTAGTCTTAGTTCTCTCTCCTCCTCCACCTGAAGCATTTCTATATTTATGTCCTCTAAATTACTACTTCTGCCCTCTGTAATATCAGCTCTATTTTTTAGGGATTCCAGATTATTTTTTATCTCATTCATTCTGTTCTTCATCTCCAACATTTCTGATTGTTTTTATAGTTTCAATCTCTTTTGTTAAGAATTCCCTCCACTCATTACTTTTATTCCTGAGTTCATTGAACTATTTTCCTGAATTATCTTGTAACTCGTTGAGTTTCTTTATGATAACTGTTTTGAATTCTCTGTCATTTAGATTGTAAATTTCTGTGACTTCAGGATTGGTTTCTGGATACTTGTCATTTTCCTTCTCGTTTGGAGTGTTAATATATTTCCTCATGCTGTTTGATGGGGTGGACCTTTGCTGTCGCATAGTGGTAGTATCTGCAGATTCCACCTGTCATCACCTGTCACAGGGCAGAAACTGTGTTTTCTGAGTCTGTCACGACCCCTGGCAGTTGTGCCTGTGTGTTGGAAGTTGTTCCAATGGGGCTGTCTGCGTTTGGTGGGGATCCTCTGCCCTGCCCGATTGGTCAAGCTGATGTGCCAGGTGGGATGTGGAGGAGGGAGTGTCTTCTTTCCCTCTCGTGCTCCTGCTCTTGCACTCACTGGCTGCCCACCTGGACTGCTTGGCTTGGTGGGGATGCCGCCACAGTGGCTTAGCTGCCTCAGTGTGGAACATTCTTGCAGGCTAGGAAGCAACTCCAAGAGTGAAGGCACTCCCATGGAGGGCTGCCTTTTGCCCCTTCCCCTCTCAGAGTCATGTGCTGGTGACTGCGTGAGGTCCCATGCACAATATTGCTGCCACTGAGAGGAGGAGAGGAGATCTGCTTACCTCATTGCATTGCCTCCTAGGGGGCCCAGCAACCCCACCTTCAGACATATGGCTTTGTGGATCTCTCAGATATCTATTGTGTGGATGCTCTCTGTTGGTTGATAAATGTCCTTTTCATTATATCTTAGTTGGGAGAGCCTAGGGGAACAGCTCACTCTGCCATAATGCTGATGTCACTCCTGAATTGATGTTTTAAGTATAACAGTAGGTGAATGTGCTTTGCAGGTTCAAAGTACAGTAGATATAATAATCATCCATGTCATCTTGCAAGTCCACAATGTACAGGAGGATCTCTGCCATCTTGGGATGGGCCTCTAAATGCACATTATTTTTATTTGGAGGGACAACACATATGTCATTGTCACCCATTACTTCCCTATCACAGACTAATGTGTTAGACTGACTGACCATTTACCAGCCAGATGTGAATGGAATGGAACTAGGGTTTGCCACGGGGCTCTGGGGAGTATCTTTGAAGGGCCAAATGTTCCCCAGGCTGGGGAGCCTGTGGCTAGCACGGAGGCTCCAAGCAGGAGCAGAGGAGCCTCGGCTGGACCCACTGCTGAAATCAACTTCCTTACACTTCACCTCCGGGTAAACAATTGCTAGAATGTGCTTTCTGTCATCCAAAGTGACATTGAAATCAATAGAAAAATCTCTAACCTGAGGCCCTTTTGTATCCACATGTGATGACCTGTTACAGTGGGGCCCAGTGAGTACTCGAAGGACCGGGAGAGTGCTGCCTATGTGATGGGCAACAGTCTCTGCCTCTTGCTTCCATTTCAGAAATAGTATCAACCATCTCTGGAAGACTTCAGTAGAATAGCGGAGTAAGGAAGGCAACTGGAACAATCATGTACCTGATAAAATCTCATTATTATTATTATTCCCAGGAAATGGGCTCTCTGGATTAACAAGTTCACACAGTGTCTACATGGGGAAAATTAAGATAAATATCTCTGGTGTCAACAACCTGACTACCAGCCAGCTCCAACTGGACAGCCAAAAATCCTTAAATAGAAGGTAGTTCCAACATGTGCTGCCTCTGCCTTCTGAGGTGGTTGTTTTTTCAACTTTGGCCCCTTCAGTGCCCCCAGGTCGGCCAGCCTGCTCCACCTGATGGCCTCTTGGTGGTAAAAAGTGAATAATCGGCTCTGCAGGTTTCCCGGGCTACACTTTGTACAGGTCCCCCCCAACTCCCCCTTTGACAAGCTAAGCAGAAATTCTTTAAGAAGTATATGTGTTTTGTGATAGCAATCAGAGCTATCTGGTGACTGAGGTGATGGCTCTTGAGCATGGAGAATGGGTGTATTTCTCTCTCTACAAAGGGTCCAACATTGGCCAGTTCAACTTTGACCAGGCCATAGGAAGATTTGGGTAACTGCGGATGCCCAGAGATGCGCTTTCCCTGAAATGCTGGGCTAAAGGACACAGGTTTCTGTTAGGCTTTAGTTGGGAAAACCAGCCCTTGTGTTCACGTACTGCTTTCAGTTTGGCTTTATTAAGTGGTCAGGTTTTAGACAGGTTGGTTCTAATAAGAGACTTTCTAGTCATACAAAGTGCAAACGTAGGGAGACATTGAGCCTGCTGGCCTTGACACGGGGAATTTCCTAGGACATTTCAGAGCTTGGCAATTACTAGGAATTTATAAAATTTAGAAAGTCTTCTTTCCCTTTCTTTCTACTTACGTGGAGTAAAATTGGAGAGGACTATTTAGGCAGCAAGTGGAGACAGTTAGAGGTCTATATGGCAGCGGGGATTATTTTTTTTTAATTGGATGCATTGCCAATGTCCTCAGTAAGTCAGTTAACAAACCTTTGATTATGGTCTCCACTTTGGATGTGGCCACTGTACTTCCAGATGCCTGAGGACTGACTCAGACAGAGACTCAGCCATGAGACCCCTGAGGGACAGATGGGACTGATGTCTGAGCATTCCTTTCTCACTGGCAACAGCCTTTTAATATTGAGACAACAAATTTTACACTGGTAACGACTAAGGAGGTGCTCGTGGCGATGGAGTTCCATCAGAGGTGGGCACACTGAGTTGGCACTGCAAGGTAGGAATACCGTCAGGAGACTAATTTTAAATAAACATGTCAGAATGTGTACAAGCAAACGTGATTGTTTGAAGTAGTCACCTTCTAAAGATATATTCTTAGTCTAATAAAGTAATCCCTGTAAAATGTTCTGAAGACCCTCAAGCGCTTTGTGGCAGGATAATGTTTGAGATATTGGCTAGTCTCCCTATCACCATGCCCCATCATTTGTTATTTTTTCCCTCCTTAGCAGAAAACAGGGAAAAGAAGCCTTCTTCCTGGCTTTGCATTTCAAATGCCCACGCCCTCTGTGACTGGAGAGGCCTCAGATATAGCCAAAGTCTTGGGATGCTGAGGTTCCCACTCATAGACTAGCTGGGGCGGGACGTCAAGAGAACAGGTGGTCAGTGGAGCCAGAGGGAGGAGGAGTCCCTCTGGGGGCACCAGGAGGGGCATTGTGGGCTTTGTTTGAGCACCCAGGAGCCAGCTGGGAACCAGCTCAGTGCTCATACTTGAGTGAACATCATTCATCATCTGAGCCAGGGGCTAACCAGCTAACCCGGCTTTGTGTTGGGGTCTGTGAAGCCTTTACTTCCACAGTCACCAACGCTTTATTCAGAGGCTGTGCTGCAGGATTGTCGCATTGCAAGGACAGTCCCCCCACCCTGCTCTCCCTCAGGACACCTATAAACCCAAGAGAAGTAGCATGGGGTCCTAGACACCCAGTGAGTGAGGGTGGGGTGGGGAGAAAGTCCCCAAACCTATCCTGGGAAGAGTAGAGGTGGAGGCTGAGAGAAAAGAACTTGGGAGTCCCCGAGCTGAGACAGGGGTTAACACAGCCTCATGACACTTGAAAAGGCCCTGGCTGGATGCTGGGGGGCCTGGCTTTAATCACAGCTCTGCTTCCAAGATACCACGTAATCTTGGGCACAAAACTGCATTTCTTTGGGTCTCAGTTTCCACACTGTATGCATGCATTCATTCATTCACTCCCTCCTCATTAAATTTTTTTTTCATTGAATAAATATTTTCTTAATTCCCCACCTCTTCTCTAATTCAATACACATTTATTGAGCACCATTTATAGGCAAAACCCTGTGCTCGGCACTGGATATACAAACAGACATGGGGTATATCCTCAAGGAACTTCCAGCCTAGAGCTGCAAAACAAGGGGGCCTAAGCCACTGGTCTAAGTTTCTGCCAGTCCTGCCATTCTATAATTCTATTACTATTGCAAGCTCTACATTGATATCTTACTCTCCCCCCCAAAAAAAAGATAAAACACATCTTTCACAGAGCTGTGGCTCAATGACAGCAGATTCTTGCCCTGAGAGATTGGTTTCAATATTTGGAAATGGCTAAAGGTCATTTGGAGCCAGGTGTGGTGGAGAAGGCAGCTAAGGTATAGAAAAGAACCAAGTTCCAGCTGGCCTGGCAGCAGAGTCTTATGTTCCTGTCTTTCTTTTTGGTTGAAGTCACCTTGAGCACAGCTTTTGAATGCCGTGTGGTGGTCTGACCAGGGATGCAGTATTTGTTAAGCTTTTGAATCATCTCTCAAGAGCAAGCTTGCTGATGCCTGAGTGAGAGTCTCCCAGCTTGTGGGCAGCCTCCGTCAGTGAGCTCATTGTGACAGCCTGCTTTGTCATCAGCTTCTCACCTCTCTGCCTTTGCCACAGTTAGTGCTATTTCATCTTCTCTCTGCCCCACCTTCCTTGAAAGATTGAAAACAAAGTCAATAGTAAAGGATGACACATCTAAGAACCCACTCGTCATGAATGCTAATTCCATGCCCATGCTCATCTCAATTTAGAGGTACTTTTGTACCTTCTGGGTGAAGAAGCCTGTTGGATGGAAGCAGCCATTGTCACTCCATTAGTACTTCCTAAATATTGAGCAAGATTGTTCTGTGAGTGTTCACTTGCAGATCTCACGCCTTCTCTAGACCAGGAGTACTTGAGTCCATCCACTCATTTACTCCTTTATTCTTCAAATAAGTAAGAATTACCTGGAACCAGGCAATGTGCTAGGCTGGGATGATGCATAAGACATGATCTCTGTCTCGTGAAGCTCACAATAGTGGGGAAGGGATGGACACATACACAGTTACTTGTGATACAGCACAGTGGGTGCAGGTAGAGAATTACGTAAGAGATATAGTGGAAGTGCGGAGGAAAAGAGGGCCGGCTGGGCCCTTCCTTGTGGTAGGCTGTCTTCTTGTTTGCAAAGCTACACTGCTTTTCTCTGTGGCAAGGATTATACTTCCCTGCTATTGTTATTATACTCCCTTCTATTAAAGTCATGCTTGGCCATGGACTGACTTTGGCTGATTAAATGAGATGTATCATTTTGAGTCAGAAGCTTTAACAGCCAGCGTGTGGTCTGCCATAGTCTTTCCTTTTGCCCTTTGCCATGATTACCAGCAAATACTCAAGGTTGTTCTGTTAGCCTGGGACCTGGAGTGGATCCGACACCGGATGGTCATGCAGAATAAGGAAGAAACAAATTGTTTAAAGCCATTGAGATTTTAGGGTCATTTGTTACTGAAGCATAAGGTTGTAAATTCTGACTGATACGCTTTTATTTGTCTTTGTTCCCCAGTGTCCGGTGCATAGTAGCTCTTCCATAAAGTTTGTTGAATGAACAAAGAGTTGAAGGGTTTGATAGGCTTGAATAAGAGAGTGAGGAAGGGAGGTTCTGCGGGGTCTGGAAGGCCTTCATAAAGAAGTTCAGCAGGAGCTTGGCCATGATGAGTGTCATAAACTTTTCCAGATGAACTTCACAGGAAAGACCCACAGGGCTTTTGTCTCCTTTTATATCTTCTGTTTGCTGCTATGTCACGTGGAATCTTTGGAAGCGACTCTACTGATTAGACACAAAAGAAGTGGTATTCAAAGGATATTGGTAGGCTTATAAAGTCACTGGGGCGTGGGGAGTGGGATAGAGAAGCAGACTTGGGGCTAAGTTTCTGGGAATAACATCACAGAACTTCCCAGAGAAGGCAGTGTTTCCCAACTCCACTAGTAAGGGTAAAACTAAATGGGTGTAACAGAAACACGCAAAATACGGTGCCTGGAAGAATATAGAACTTACTTCTCTTTCATCTGACAGTTCCAAAGGGAGCAGTCTAGGTCATCCAGGTGCCCAGAGTCCTTCCAAGTCCTTGTTCCATCGTCCCTTAGGGCACTGTCATCATACGGATTATCAAAGCTGAGTGGCTGCCATATCTGGGTCCCAGCCAGTGGGAAGAGAGAAGAGGAAGCACATTCATAGTCTTGTCTACATCTGAAAGTGGCATCTAACACTTCTTCTTATGTTTCATTGGTAATAAGTTAGTCACATGTCTGCATCCAACTTCAGGGGACACAGAGTCTAGCGAGGTAGCCGTGTGTCCAGCAGTTTTACATTAGTATGTATGTTTGTCAATGGTCATTGCAATAATTATGTGTAACAACCCCTCCTAAACCTGGTGGCTTTTAAACAACAAGCATTTATTCTCACCCTCACAAATTTGCATGTTACCTGCTGTTCAGCTAGGCTGCGCTGGAAGGCTCTGATTAAGGCTACACATTGGCTAGGTATGTGCCAGGCTGTGAGTGGGTTCAGGCCTGCTTCACATGGATGTGTTCTGGGACCCAGGCTGAAAAGGCAGTGTCTCTCTGGGGCATGTTCTTCTCGTGAGAGAAGTGCACAAGAGTGAGCAGAAATGCTTGATGTTCTGGAGACTCAGCCCAGAAGGGCCACATTGTCATTTTCACGCTCATTCCATTGATCAAAGCGATCCACATGACTAAGCCCAACATCAACAGGGTGAGGAAAAATACTCTGCCTACTCTATTGGGAGATGCTGCGAACTCATACGGCAAAGGTGTGGGTGTGTAATTCTAATACAGGGAACAACAATTCAGCCTACACCCTGTGAATGAAGGGCAGAATGTATTTTGATGGATAGCTAGAAATCTATGCCACATATAAGTTTTTCATTTCTTGGCATTTGTAGCATTTGTATAGCACACTGGGATGAGTTGGAAGGCATTTGGGGCCATCTATATGGGACTGGGTGAAAAAATTCAGTATATATTTATAATATGATAGATAAAATACAAAATATTCGGGAAGATAATTATTGAACAAGTGTTAAACTTCTAAATAAAATATTTTCAGTTTTTTTTAATTAGAAACTTGAGTTTGCTTCTGTGAACCTAATTATTTTATTGAGGTATAATTTATATAGAAAAGTGTACCCTTTTAAAGTGTACAAATTGATTACTTTTGACAATTTGATATATAACTTATTTTAGATCAAATTTTATACTTTATTCTTGAAAAGGCTACTTTCAAATCCTGTGGAAGTTTCTTGTGAAACTTCGTACTACAATCTTGACGCTACTACAATCAAGTTTTGACTAATAAATTATTTCAAAAGGTGAAGCTTTTTCTTTCAGCACCTATTGATCTCTTCATCCTAACCTTAACAATTCGTGAATAATATCGGCTAAATATCGCATGTGAACCGTTTTAACTTCACTTCACCAAAGTTGGCATTGAGCTTTGAATCCTCAATACTTGTGAACACACACACATTTTACACATTTTTAAATTTAAAAAATTTGCAGCTTTTAATTTAACTTCAGGTAAACAAAAATGTTAGTTAAGTAAGCTGTTTTATTTAAACTAGGCATATCCTTCAATAAATCTACAAGGTGAGATTAATTTGTAAAAAAATCCTCATTTCAACTCACACATTCTTGACAACTCTTACTTTGAATGCCAATACACTGTGGTGTGCAAACAGACTGGTACTCTGATCCCATGCTTCACTGAAAGCTGAAACTAGATGGACGCTAGGAGCTTGTATTTTGTTAGATGTTCCCATTTTGGCTTCATCGTTCAATGTTCAACTCGGAGCTACAGACAAACATTTCCATATGAGAGCTTCACTCTGAATAAAACAACGCGTGTTAGTTGCATCTCAAGATTTCAGAAAATTCATGCTGTTTAGGGTCTTGACATCTTCCTGACACTGCAGCAAAATCACGAATACACAAACACTTGCAATGTTTCCATCGTATTTCATTTTTTTAAATATTTTCATTTATCACCTCAATTCGTCTGCAGTAGTAGATTTGGCCCTTTGCTTGTGGAACAAATACTAATCCTCTAAGCATTTCTCTCTGGGCCTTCTATTCAGTGCTATTAACTGACACAGTTCCTCACATCTGCAGTTACATCAATCAATTGCTGAACTTCAGAATTAGTGTGGTTTCTCCGTTGTATGAGATGTCATCCATGTGTCTGCTGAGAGCACCATCTGATGGGGGCTCTTTTCTGTTCCCTTTACTTTCCATGGTCCCAGTTAGGCTGTCGACAATTTCCATGCAGGCAGATGAAAAGGGCTATTCTGCATTTGTGTGAGGCATTTTAGCTGTAACTATTAATTTCATGACTTTGTAACCAGCATTCTGATATTTTTACTAATCTTATAGAAGAACTTCACTTCTTATTTGGAGTATTCAGATGCTGAGAAATGATTGTATCTTTCTCTGTTTAATACATTAAAGAGGAATTGGGCTGGGGTGGTGGTGTATGTTGCACGGGGCCATTGCTTCATCTGCTAACTGCAAATATGACATCGAAGCTGAGGAAGAGAAGACTTACCAGGGCAGAGAAATCCAAATTGGAGATATTCCTTATAAATCCCTAATTAGTGACTCAAAATCTTTTTGTTACTGCTGTGTCTGTCTTTTGAATCTCATGGCTTTTGAAATTTAATTAAAAATTTTCCATAAGTAAATATGTGTACAAAGTAAACATTTAAATATAAAACAGTCAGTGGAACGAGAGGCCTTTATGGCATCAGAAAATCTTTTGTTAATATATTCCTGGTCACTGTCATTCTTTAGAATGTTTTAAAACAAACTACAGGGGAGGATTCTGGGAAGATGGTGGAGGAGGAAGCACCAGGAATCTATCTTCCCACCTAGACAGTAATCGCTTTGGCAGAATCTCTCTGAAGTAAGTATACTGGAACTCAGAAGTCTATTGAAGGCTTGCAACTTTCAGGAGAGGCTTGGACAGGAAATTGTAAATTGTAGTTAATTTTTTTAAATTTTGGCTCTTAGTATAGTAACAGCTACCATCCTCACCCCCTAGCCCCATGGCAGAAGGCCTGCACCTGTTCCTGGAGCAGCCTGCACACAGCTTGCAGGCACCAGCATGGGCAATAAGGACCCTGTCCTCCAAATTTCGGGCATCTGTGCTCTGATTGCTGATTGATGCTTCTGAACACAGAGGTACAAACAAAGAAAAGGGTAGCTGTTGTTGTTGCACCTCCCTTCATTCTTGCAAGCCCCTGCCCCTCCCGCTAAAGTAACTTCCAGGAGACTTAAGGGACCAGCACCTTTTATCCCCTCTCTTCATTAAAGATTAGGACTTGCAAAAACAGTGGCACATACAGAGAAAATTAGAAAGTGACTGTGCGTGCCCAGGGAAAGGTGTAGGCTCAGAAAAGACTTGAGGAGACCTTAAATTTACACCTCAGGCTTATCACTGGAACAGAGACAGCCTACAACAAATGAAAACAAAAGACAAATAAAATAAACAAACCAAAACAATATATAAAAACACTAACAAAAAATTAGTCTTCCTGGGGAAGGAGGATAATCTATTTTTAGAGTTACCACATTATTAGATTCAAATGTCCAGTTTCCAACAAAAAATCAGAAGGCATACAAAGAAACAGGAAGGTATGGTCCATGAAAAGGGAAAAAATAAATCAACAGAAATTGTCCAGGTAGAAGACCTGATGGCAGATCTACTAGGCAAAGACTAAAGAAAACTGTCTTAAAGATGCTCAAAGAACTAAAGAAAGATGTGGAGAAAGTCAAGAAAACCATACATGAACAAAATAGAAATATGAATAAAGAGTAGAATCCTAACAACAAGAAAAAAAGAAATTCTGGAGGTAAAAAGTACAAGAACTAAAAGAAAAAATTCACTAGAGGGACTCAAAGGAAGATTTGAGCAGGCAGAAGAAATAATCAGTGGAGTTGAAGATAGGACAATGGAAATTATTGGGTCTTAGGAAGAGAAAGTGAAAAGATTGAAGAAAAGTGAACAGAGCCTGAGGGACAGACCTGTAGGACACCATCAAGCAGACTGGCATACGCATTGTGGGAGTCTCAGAAGGAGAAGAGAGAGAGAACATTTGAAGAAACCATGGCTGAATAAGTCCTAAATTAGATGAAAGACATGAGTATAAACATCCAGGAAGCTCAAATAAGGTGAAATCAGAGATCCATGCTGAGATACATTATAATCAAATTTTGAAAGCTAAAGAGAAGAGAGAATCTTGAAAGCAGCAAGAGAGAAGTAACTTATCACACACAAGGAAGTCTCAGTAAGATCATGAGCAGATTTCTCATCAGAAACTTTGGAGGTCAGAAGACAGTGGGCTGATATATTTAAAGTGATAAAAAAAATAATTTCTACTAAGAAATCTGTATGTGGAAAAACTTTGCTTCAAAAGAGAGGGAGAAATTAAGACATTCCCAAATAAACAAAAAGTGAAGGAGTTCCTTACCACTAGACGTGCCCTGCAAGAAATGCTTAAGGGAGTCCTGCAGGGTGAAATGAAATGATACTAGACAGTAATTCACAGCTGTATGAGGAAACAAAGATCTCACTAAAGGTAAATACACAGACCACTATAAACCTGGTATTATTGTAATGATAATTTGTAACTCTACTTTTCCTTTCCACATGATTTAAGGGACTAATACATTAAAAGAAAACAATGATTAATCTAAAAGCTAGTATTACTGCAACTTTAGTTTGTAACTATAAATTTTGTTTTCTACATAATTTAAGAGGCTAATGAATTGAAAAGAATTATTAGTTTATGGTTTGGGGCACTCAATGCATAATGATATAATTTTGTGACATCAACAACTAAAAGCATTGGGGACAGAGGTGTAGAGGAATAGTTTTTGTATACTATTGAAGTTAAGCTGGTACAAATTCACATTAGAGTTTTATAACTTTAGGATGTTAAATGTAATCCCAATGGTAATAACAAAGGAAACAGCTATATAATATGCACAAAAGGAAATGAGAAAGGAACTTAATTCACAAAATTGTGGAAATTAAACACACTCTTCAACAACTAGTGGATCAAAGAAGAAATCACAAGGGAAATTAGAAAATACTTAGAAATGAAAGAAAACGGAAACACAATATAACTACCAAGGCTAAATTACAAAGAATTAGAAAATCTGAATAGACCTAAAAATAGTAAGGTGATTGAATCAGTTATCAAAAATCTCCTGAAAAAGAGCCTAGGTCTGATGGCTTCACTCGTGAATTCTACCAAACATTTAAAGAAAAACTAATATCTTTTCAGTCCTTTTCAAGGTTTTCCAAAAGATTGAAGATGAGGGAACACTCTCTAACTCATTCTATAAGGCCAGTATTATCCTGACACCAAAACCAGACAAAGACTCTATATGAAAAGAAAATTACAAATCAATAGTCCTTATGAACATTAAAGGAAAATCTCAACAATATGTTAGCAAATTGAACTCAGCAGCATAGTAAAAGGAATACACTCCATGACCAAGTGAGATCTATTCCTGGAATGAAAGGATGTTGCAACATACAAAAATCAATCAGTGTAAAACACCATATTAAAAAAATGAAAGAAAACACCACATGATCCTCTCAATGGATGTTGAAAGAGTGTTTGACCAAGTTCCACACACTTTCACGATAAAAACACTTAACAAACTAGGAATAAGGAAATTACCTCAACTTAATAAAAGCCACATATGAAAAACCTGCAGAGAATATCATACTCAGTGTTGGAAGATTGAAAGCTCTTCCTTTAAAAGTGGGAACAAGGTAAGTGTGCCCATCCTTGCCACTTCTATTCTACATAGTACTCTAATGTCTAGCCAGAGCAGTTGTCTAGCCAGAGCAGTTAGGCAAGAAAAAGAAATAAAAGCATTTAAATTGGAAACAAAGAAGTAAATTTATCTCAATTTGCAGATAATATGATTTTGATATAGAAAACTCTAAAGATGTCACAAAAATCCTGTTAGAAATAATAAATGAATTCAGCAAAGTAGCAGGATACAAAGTCAACATGCAAAAATCAGTAGCATTTCTATACTCAATCAATGAACAATCTTACAATGGAAGATTGTTCAATGAACAATCTTACAATCTTTGCAATGGAAATTGCAAAGACAGTTTGATTTATAATAGCATGAAAAGAAGAAAATGCTTAGGAATTAACGTAACCAAGGAGGCAAAAGAGTTGTATGATGAAAACCAGAAAACATGCTGAAATAAATTAAAGAAGACATAAATAAATGGAAACATATTTCATGTTCATGTATTGGGAGACTTAATATTAAGATGTCAATACTACCCAAAGTGATCTACAGATTCAATGCAATTCCTGTCAGAATCCCAATGATGGTTTTTGCAGAAATAGAAAAACCCATCCTAAAATTCGTGTAGAATCTTGAATTACCCTGAGTAGCCAAAGCAATCTTGAAAAAGAACAAAACTTGAGGACCCACACTTTCTAATTTGAAAAACTACAAAAAGCTGCAATAATCAAAACAGTATGGTACTGGCATAAAGTCAGATGTAACCACCAATAGGATAGACTAGAGAGCCCAGATATAAACTACCAGATATGTGGTCAAATGATTTCTGACAAGGCTGCCAAGACCATTCACTGGGGAAACGATAGTCTTTCCAACAAATGATGCTGCAAAGCTGAGAATATCCATATGCAAAAGAATGAAGTTGGACCGTTACCTAACACTCAAAAATTAACTCAAAATGGATCATGGACATATATGTAAGTCCTAAAACAGTAAAACTCTTAGGAGAAATCATAGGAAAAGCTTTATGACATTGGATTTGGCAAGGATTACTTGGATTTGACACCAAAACCATAGGTAACAAAGGAAAAAATATGCAAATTAAGCTCCATGAAAATTAAAATTTTTTTGCATCAAAGACACTATTAAAAAAAGTCACTATCAACAGAGTAAAAAGGTAACCCACAGAATGGGAAAAAATATTTGCAAATCATATATCTGGTAAAGGATTAATATCCAGAAGATATAGACAACTACTAAACTCAACACACAAAAACAAACAACCCCATTCAAAAATGAGGAAAAAACTGTAGTAGACACTTCTCCAAAGAAGATATACTAATAGCTATAAGCACATGAAAAGATGCACAAAATCACTAATCATTAGGGAACTATGAATCAAGTCTACAATGAGATACCACCTGACACCCATTAGGATGACTACTACCAAAAAAAAAAAAAAAGAAAACAAGAAATTTTGGAAAGAATGTAGAAAAATTGGAACCCCTGTTCACTGTTGGTGGGAATTTAAATGATACATTCGCTGTGGAAAACAGTACGGTCGTTCCTCAAAAAGTTAAAAATAGAATTACCATGTGATCCAGCAACTCCACTTCTGGATATATACCCAAAAGAATTGAAAGCAGGGTCTTGAAGAGATATTTGGATACCCAGGTTCACAGCAGTATTATTCACAATAGCTAAAACGTGGAAGCAATCCAAATGCCCAACCATAAATGAATGGAGCAAAATGTGGTATACATACAATGGAATATTATTCATCCTTAAAAAGGAAGGAAATTCTGACACATGCTACAACATGGAAGAATCCTGAGTACATTATGCCAGGTAAAATAAGCCAGTCACAGAAAGACAAACACTGTATCATTCCACTTATATGAGGTACATTGAGTAGCCAGAATCACAGAGACAGGAAGTAGAATGGTAGTCGCCAGGGGCTAGGGAAAGAGGGGAAGAGGGATTTGTTTTCTAATGTGTATAGAGTTTCAGTTTTACAAGATGAAAAGAGTTCTGCACATCGATGGTGGTGATGTTGGCACAACATTATGAATGTATTTAATACCACTGAACTGTACTCTTAAAAATGGTTAAGATGGTAGATTTTATGTTATATGTATCTTACCATAATAAGAAATTAAACAATTAACATCAAAAATTCAAAGAAATAGGGGCCAGCCCTGTGGCGTAGCAGTTACGTTGGCACGCTCCGCTGGTGGCGGCCCGGGTTCGGATCCCAGGCGCACACTGATGCACTGCTTGTCAGACCATGCTGTGGCGGCGTCCCATATAAAGTGGAGGAAGATGGGCACGGATGTTAGCCCAGTGCCAGTCTTCCTCAGTCAAAGAGAGTAGGATTGGCATGGATGTTAGCTCACAGCTGATCTTCCTCACAAAAGAAAAAAAAATTTCAAAGAAATAAAATGTGCAGTATACAAAATGAAAAAATTGAAAGTTTAACTTTTACTTTAACAAAAATTCTGAAAAAAGATACAAAATATAAATATTACTACCCTTGTATAGCATAAAAGATATTAAAAATCAATAACAAAAGTTCTGAAAAAAGACACAAAATATAAATATTACTACCCTTGTATAACATAAAAGATATTGAAAATCAATCTCCTGAAATTGCAAAGGTACATTTAATGAGTAGAAATAATAAAATTATGCTTAGTCTTCATTTTTTTAGTAATACAAAGAAATTCCAGCAATAACCTCAATTTGGCTAATTGAAATTTTCAAATAAAAAAACAAGAAACAACGGAAAGAATTAATAAAAACCAATCATTTAATAGCAAGTAATATCAAAAATGAAAAATCAAATGTATTTTTGTGTTAGCAGAAATAATTGTAAAAATTAATTTAAACAGAAAATTAATATTTTACATTCATCTGAAAAACAAAGCATGTCACTGACAAAAACCAAATTACAGTTAAATTAACCATCAGATGAATTGTAATGGTCCAATGGGCAACTCAATGCACAGGCAGGTGCTAAGTGGGGTTGCCACAGCTGAGTGCTCTCTGGTGACCAGTTAATAACGAATGGAGTAATACACGCCCAAATAATATTTACTGAATGCAAGAGTTTCATACAGGGAACTCTATAAATAGTGTTCAGAATATATTTTCAATGATCTTTCCTTTTATTTTGGCTTAAGCAACAGAAATTTATTTTCTCACAGTTCTAGAGTCTAAGGTTAGGAGCCAGCCAATTCAGTTCTGGTGAGAGCTCTCTTCCTGGCTAGAAGATGACTGATTTCTCGCTGTGTCCTCACAAAAGATTGATCATTTTTTTAAACACATTTAATTTCTTAGAGCATTTTTAGGTTTACAGAAAAATTGTGAAGAAACTACAGAGAGTCCCCATACATCTTACTTTCAGCCTTCAGGCCCTAGTTTCCCCTATTATGTTCATCTTTGCCTTTTCCAGAAGGTCGTATAGTTGGAATTATACAGCATACAGCCTTTTCAGACTTGCTTCTTTCACTTAGCAATATCCATTTAAGTTGCCCTTTTCATGGCTTGATAGCTCATTTGTTTTTATTGCTGAATAGTGTTCTGTTGTATGGACATGCCACTGTTTGTTTATCCATTCACCTATTGAAGGACATCTTGGATATTTCCAGTTTTGGCAATTATGAGTAAAGCTGCTATAAACATTTGTGTGTAGGTTTTTGTGTGGACATAGTTTTCAACTTATTTGGGTTAATACCTAGGAGCACAATTGCTGGATTGTATGGTAACCATATGTTTAGCTTTGTAAGAAACTACCAAACTGTCTTTCAAAGTGGCTGTACCATTTTACATTCCCACCAGTGATGAATGGCAGTTTCTGTTGCTGCACATCCTTGCCAGCATTTGGTGTTGTTAGTATTTTGGATTTTAGCTATCTAATAGGTGTGTAGTAGTACCTACAGATATCTGTTTGGATCTTTTGCCTATTTTTGTAACTGTAAATTTTATTTTATTTTTTTATTATTTTTATTTATATATTTTTATTGTGGTAACATTGGTTATAATATTATATAAATTTCAGGTGTACGTCATTGTATTTCAATTTCTGGGGAGATTACATCGTGTTCACCACCCAAAGACTAATTACAATCCATCACCATACACATGTACCTAGTCACCCCTTTCACCCTCCTCCTTTCCCACTTCCCCTCTGGTAACCACCAATCCAATCTCTTTCTCTGTGTGTGTTTGTTGTTCTTTTTATCTTCTCCTTATAAGTGAGATCATATGGTATTTGACTTTCTCAATCTGACTTGTTTTGCTTAGCATAATACCCTGGAGGTCCATCCATGTTGTCACGAATGGCCAGATTTCATCCTCTCTTATTGTTGAGTAGTATTCCATTTTATATATATACCACATCTTCTTTATCCATTCGTCCCTTGATGGCCCCCTAGGTTGATTCCAAGTCTCGGCTATTGTGAATAATGTTGCAATGAACACAGGGGTGCATGTATCTTTACACATTAGTGTTTTCATGTTCTTTGGATAAATACCCAGCAGTGGAATAGCTGGATCATATGGTAGTTCTATTCTTAGTTTTTTGAGGAATCTCCATACTGTTTTCCATTGTGGCTGCACCAGTTTGCATTCCCACGAGCAGTGTATGAGAGTTCCCTTCTCTCCACATCCTCTCCAAAACTTATTATTTTCTGTCTTGTTAATTATAGCCATTCTGACGGCCATGAGGTAATATCCCATTATAATTTTGGTTTGCATTTCCCTGATAATTAGTGATGTTGAACATCTTTTCATGTGTCTGTTGGCCATCTGTATATCTTCTTTGGAGAAATGTCTGTTCAGATCTTTTGCCCATTTTTTTAACGGGGTTTTTAGTTTTTTTTGTTGTTGAGATGTATGAGTTCTGTATATATTTTGGATATTGACCCCTTATTAGATATATGGTTTGCAAATATCTTCTCCCAATTGTTAGGTTGTTGTTTCATTTTGTTGATGGTTTTCTTGGCTGTGCAGAAGCTTTTTAATTTGATGTAGTTCCATTTGTTTATTTTTTCTATTGTTTCCCTTGCCCGGTCAGACATGGTATTTGAAAATATACTGCTAAGAACGATGTCGAAGAAGGTACTGTCTATGTTTTCTTCTAGAAATTTCATGGTTTCAGGTCTTACATCCAAATCTTTCATCCAATTTGAATTAATTTTTGTGTATGATGTGAGATAATGGTCTACTTTATCATTCTTTTGCGTGTGGCTGTCCGGTTTTCCCAACACCATTTATTGAAGAGACTTTCCTTTCTCCATTGTATGTTCTTGGCTCCCTTGTTGAAAACTAGCTGTCCATAGATGTGTGGGTTTTTTTCTGGGCTCTCAGTTCTGTTCCATTGATCTGTGTGTCTGTTTTTGTGCCAGTACTATGCTGTTTTGATTACTATAGCTTTGTAATATATTTTGAAGTCAGGGAGTGGGATGCCTCCAGCTTTGTTCTTTTTTCTCAGGATTTCTTTGGCTATTTCGGGTCTTTTGTTGTTCCATATAAGTTTTAGGATTCTTTGTTCTATTTCTGTGATAAATGTCATTGGAACTTTTGATAGGGATTGCATTGAATCTGTAGATTGCTTTAGGAAGTATGGGCATTTAAACTATGTTAATTCTTCCAATCCAAGAGCATGGAATATATTTCCATTTCTCTGTGACTTCTTCAATCTCTGTCAACAATGGTTTCTAGTTTTCAGTGTACAGGTCTCTCACCTGTTTGGTTAAGTTTATTCATAGGTATTTTATTCTCTTTATTGCAACTGTAAATGGGATTGTATTCTTAATTCCTCTTTCTGCTACTTCGTTATTGTATAGAAATATAACTGATTTTTGTGTGTTGATTTTATATCCTGCAAATTTGCTATATTCATTTATTATTTCTAAAAGTTTTTTGGTGGATTCTTTAGGGTTTTCTATATAAAAGATCATGTCATCTGCAAGTAATGACAGTTTCAATTCTTCCTTTCCAATTTGGATCCATTTTGTTTCTTTTTCTTGCCTGATTGCTCTGGCTAGGACTTCCAATACTATGTTAAATAAGAGTGGTGCAAGTGGGCATCCTTGTCTGGTTCCTGTTCTTAGATGGATAGCTTTCAGCTTTTCTCCATTAAGAATGATATTAACTGTGGGTTTGTCATATATGGCCTTTATTCTGTTGAGTACTTTCCTTCTATACCCATTTTATTCAGGGTTTTTGTCATAAATGGATGCTATATCTTGTCAAATGCTTTCTCTGCATCTATTGAGATGATCAAGTGATTTTTATTCTTCATTTTGTTAATGTGGTATATCACATTGATTGATTTGTGGATGTTGAACCATCCCTGCATCCCTGGAATAAATCCCACTTGGTCATGGTGTATGATCTTTTTAATGTATTGTTGTGTTCAATTTGCTAGTATTTTGTTGAGGATTTTTGCATCAATATTCTTCAATGACATTGGCCCGTAATTTTCTTTTTTTGTGTTGTCCTTACCTGGTTTTGGTATCAGGGTAATGTTGGCTTCACAGAATGAGTTAGGAAGCTTCCCCTCGTCTTCAATTTTTTGGAATAGCTTGAGACGGGTAGGTATTAAGTCTTCTTTGAATGTTTGGTAGAATTCATCAGGGAAGCCATCTGGTCCTGGGATTTTATTTTGGGGGAGGTTTTTGATTATTGTTTTGATCGCCTTACTGGTGATTGGTCTATTCAAATTGTCTATTTCTTCTTGATTCAGTTTTGGTAGGGTGTATACTTCTAAGAATTTATCCATTTCTTCTAGATTATCCAGTTTGTTGGTGTGTAGCTTTTCATAGTGTTCTCTTATAATCTCTTGTACTTCTGAGGTGTCTGTTGTAATTTCCCCCTTTTCATTTCTGATTTTATTTATTTGAGCCTTCTCTCTTTTTTTCTTGGTGAGTCTAGCTAATGTCTTGTCAGTTTTGTTTAACTTTTCAAAGAATAAGTTTTAGTTTCATTGATTGTTTTCTCTTGTTTTTTTAGTCTCTATTTCATTTATTTCTGCTCTAATTTTTATTATTTCCTTCCTTCTACTGATTTGGGGCTTTGTTTGTTCTTCTTTTTCTACTTCCTTTAGGTGCACTGTTAGATTGTTTATTTGAGATTTTTCTTGTTTGTTGAGGTAGCCCTGTACTGCTATCCACTTTTGCTGTATCCCATAAATTTTAGTATGTCATATTTTCATTTTCCTTTGTCTCCAGCTATTTTTTTATTTCTCCTTTGATTTCTTCATTGACCCAATCGTTGTTCCAGTAGCATTTTGTGTATTCTCCACTTATTTGTGGGTTTTCTGGTTTTCTTCCTGTAGTTGATTTCTAGTTTCATACCATTGTAGTCAGAAAAGGTGCTTGGTATTATTTCAATCTTCTTAAATTTATTGAGAATTGTTTTCTGGCATATAGTACGTGTTCAATAAACACTTCCTGAATGAGTGAGCACCCAACATTTTCTCTAGATCATTACCTATCAACATGAGGGTAGTATGACACCATTAGATTGCAAATCAGGAGATGCATGGTTTAGTTATGTTACCAACCAGTTGTGTGAAGTTGAGTGAGTCATTTGACATTTGGAGTCAATGTCTCTTCTTTTGTAAAATAAGGAAGTTGGGCAGATGAATGGCTCCAGATTAAAAAAATCTATAGTTTAATTATTCCCTAAAACCAATTACATTTGAGTAAAACATTGCTATTGACAGAGTGGTTCTATACACATTATCTCAGGTGATTTTCCTAACTCTCCTGTGTTAGCTCCATTTTATTGATGTTACTGTGTTACTGAGTGTTATCTCAATCTTATGGATATGGAAAATGAGACTCAGAGAGATTAAGCAATTTGGGTCACCTGGGAAATAAGTGAATCATAAGCCGGGTCATTTGACTCAAAATCCAGAGCTGTTTCTTCTCTGTAGCACTGCCTCTTAAGACTTGAGAGTTAGGATGCTTTTGGCTGCAAGTAAGACAGTTGCCCAGCTAAAGTGTCTTAAATAATAAGGACACTTATTATCTTACCTAAGGAGAAGTCCAGAGGTAGGGCAGCTTCTGGGTTGTTCAGCAGCTCTGCATGGACCCAGGCGCTGTCCACCTTTCCACTCTGCCATCCTTAGCATGCTAGCTATATCATTATGGTCATCATGATTATAAGGTGGTTGCAACAATTCTGGATGTCAGTAGGCACTACCTTAACCACCATATAAAAAGTGATATTTCCTCATGCATTTCTCTTAATCATGGAGAAACACCTTTTCTAGGGGCCCCCATAAGTCTTCTCATCATATCTCATGGGCCAGGATTGGGTCGTATACCCATGCTCTAGCTGGGAAAGAGTCTAAGAACGTGTGCATCTGGTGTCTTCACTCTTCACTCCCTATAATGGGAGATCAGCTTTGCCATTATGGAAGGAATGGAGAGATGTGTGTTTTTGTGTCTGTGGTGTGGGGTGGGGATGGCTGAGCAAGTGGTAGTGTCATATTGAGTTAGGTCATATTGAGTTATAATTATTGTTACAATAATACTGTCAGGAGAGTTTAATAAGAAGTTATCTAAACCCTGGCTTATTTCAGGCAATCTTTGTGTGATCAAATTCCAGAATAAGAGAAATTATTGGATAATTCCCCATAGTTTGTATTGCTATGTATCAGTTCAGTCTTTACTGAACTGGTGGGTTCTAGGGAATACATGCCATCTCGTATAGAGCAGGCACCTCCACTCTTGTTGCAGTGGCAGCATGGCAAAGTGGCTGTGAGCTTGTGTTCTGGAGCACTATTTGCTTGGGTTTGAACCCTGGCTCTGTCATTGACTAGCGAGGTGATCTTGGGCAAGTTACTTTACCTCTTTCTGCCTCAATTTACTCATCTGTAAAGTGGGGACAATAATGGCACAGACCTCAGGGGCTTGTTTTATGCATTAAGTATGGAATATATATCAAGTGCATAGTACATGGCCCATAGTAAGAGGTGAAAAAATATTGACTGTTACCTTAATATTATGTGAAGGTATATTAGAGATAATCCTAAGTACTGAGAGGCTTTGACTTAGAATCTAGTGTTTTTAAGCCCAAACTCTATCACTTTCTGGTTGTGCAATACCTTAACCAAGTCACTAGGCCTCCTGATTTTCATCTGTAAAATGGGCATAATAATTCCTCAACTGCCATCCTCTGCTGGGTTGTTGAGATGATGTATGTAAAAGCATGCTGTAACTTTTAAAACATCACCCAAATGTAGAGTACTGTTCTAATCAATTTAGTGTAAGAAAAAGGGAGGGGCCAGCCCAGTGGTGTAGTGGTTAAGTTCGCGCACTCCGCTTTGGCAGCCCGGGGTTTACAGGTTCGGATCCCGGGCATGAACCTACACACAGCTCATCAAGCCATGCTGTGGTGGCATCCCACATACAAAATAAAGGAGGATTGGCACAGATGTTAGCTCAGGGACAATCTTCCTCACCAGAGAAAAAAGGGGGGAATAGTTTACTGCTCTGTGAGTTTCTTATCTGTTGGAGCAGGAATTGGATGGTCACACGCAGACATACATATGTGCTAAATATCAGGCCCCATGACAATCTTGCTATGAAATCCAAGCAGATTCCAGCTGACAGCCACACCTTTTCTGCTGGAAGAACAATCCCACACTTTTCTCTATCAAACTCATCTAGAAAGCCATTCAGAGTCCACTGAAAATCAGACACAAAAGGAATAGAAGGGAGAGACGGTTTGTTGAATACCGTGGCCCAGCTCTGATGTTTTTAGGCCTAGATTACACGTGCCAGCTCTTTGTATTAAATATATTCTGAAAAAAAGTAATGTTATTTCAATGTTCTGCTCAAATCTTGTCTTCTGGTGTCCTGAAAGCAAAGGCAGAGTGTACTGACTGCAGGAAAAGGCAATACTGTCACTGGTCACCTCCAAATAAGTTGGACAGTGTATCAGCTAGATGCTTTTAAATCATCTAGCAAATTCTAATTCAAACTGGTTTTAACATTAAGGATATTTACTGGCTCCTATATCCAGAAGTCCTGAGTTAAGGACTTAATTCAAGGAACGTCCTGCCTTTTGTGATGGCTTTATCTTCGAACTGCTATTGAAATGGTTGTAGTAGTTCCAATTCTCACATTTTCATAGGATGTCCTCCAGAGGAGGAGAGTAACCTCTTTCAACTCTGCATTCCAAGCAAAAGTCCTGCAGTCATTCTGATCAGACCTCCTAGGTCACATGTCCAACCCTGAACCAGTGACTGTAGTCAGTGGAAGGGAATGTACTGATTAGCTTAAGGTGATCAGAGCCTGACCCTGGGACTCAGGGTGGGATCAGCTTCCCTCCTGGTGGTGGTCTGCATGGGGGAGGAGGCAACACCTAAAATCAGGGCCCTCCTCAGAAGGAAGAGAAAGGGAAGGGGGAAATGACTTCTAGGAAGATACCTCACAATACCTAGTCTAGACGCTTTGTCTGGTCAGTGGTTCACAAAATGTGTTCCGGGAACTCCTGGAAGTCCCTTTTTAGGGGTTCTATGAGATTCAAAGTATTTTCAAAATAATACTAAAATGTTGTTTGCCTTTATTGGGTAATAGTTTTATTGAGATATAATTCATATACCGTAAAATTCACCCACTTAAAGTGTATAAATTTAATATCTTCACAGAATTTTGCAGCCATCACCACCATCAATTTTTAGAACATTTTCATCATTCCTGAAAGAAACCCCGTGCCCTTTAGCAGTCATACCCTCATTTCCTCCTAAACCTCCCAGCCCTAGGTAATCACTAATCTACTTTCTGTCTCTATAGATTTGTCTTATTGTATGCGTTTGATAAAAATGTGATCATACAATATGTGGGCTTTTGTGTCTGGCTTCTTTCACTTAGAATAATGTTTTCAAGGTTATCCATGTTGTAGCACGTATCAGTATTTCTTCCCTTTTTATTGCTGAATAATATTTCATTGTATGGATAGATCACATTTTATTTATCAATTATTCAGTCGATGAAAATTTGGGTTGTTTACACTTTTTGGCTAATATATATAATGTTGCAGTGAACACTCTTGTAAAAGTTGCTGTATAGAGACAGCAACTTGGGTTGCTTGGGTATACACCTGGGAGTGAAATTACTGGGTCATATGGTAACTCTATGTTTAATCTTCTGAAGAACTGACAAACTGTTTTCCCAAGTGACTGCCCAGTTTACATTCCCACCAGCAGTGTGTAAGGGTTTCAATTTCTCTACACTCTTGCCAACGCTTATTATCTGTCTGATTATACCACCTTGTCTGTCTGATTATGCCATCTTACCAATCAGGGTGTGAAGTGGCATCTCATTGTGGTTTTGAATTACGTTTCCTTGATGGTTAATGATGTTGAGCATCTTTTCATGTACTTCTTGGCCATTTGTATATCTTCTTTGGAGAACTGTTTGGATCTTTTGCCCGTTTTTAAATTGGATTGTCTTTTTATTATTGAGTTATAAGTGTTCTTATATATTTTGTATACAAACCACTTATACAACAAATGATTGAGAATATTTTTTGCATTCCGTGGGCTGTCTTTTTATTTTCTTGATTGTGTGAAAAATTTTTAAATTTTGAAAAAATCCAACTTATCTGTTTTTTCTTTTGTTGCTTGTTTTTTTGATGTCATAGCTAAGAAACTATTGGCTAATCCAAGGTCATGAAGACTTATTCCTATGATTTCTTATAAAAGTTTTATAGTTTTAACTCTTACATTCAGGTCTTTGATTCATTATTGTATTAATATGTAACTGACATATCATAAAATTCACCATCTTAAAGTGTACAATTCAGTGGATTTTTTGTATATTCACAAGGCTTTACAACCATCACCACTGTCTAATTCCAGAACATTTTCATCATCCCCCAAATAAACCTGCACCCGTTAACAGTCTAAGAGGAGTCTGGTACCAATTCCACGGTATGGAAATGGTATCCCCACACATCCAACAATTCTCTGACAACAGCTACACCTGCACTTCAACTCAATTCTGACACTATCTACCTGGAGATAGCATCAGATCCCACAGGTTAAGAGCCCAGTCCCACCAGACTGCCCGCCATTCAGATGACAGTCCCAAGTCCGTGTAGTCACCTGGGCTTCTGACCCACTGGCTATAGATTGGAGGTTCCCATGACCTCCTGCTTGGATTTGATTAATTTGCTATAGTGGCTCACAGCACTCAGAGAAACATCCTACTTACTAGATTACCAATTTATTATAAAAGGATATAACTCAGGAACAACCAGATGGAAGAAATGCATAGGGCAAGGTATGGGGAAAATGTGCAGAGCTTCCATGCCCTCTCGGAGAGTGCCACTCCCCTCAGACGTCCACATGTTCACTAACCAGGAAGCTCTTTGAACCCCATCCTTTTGGGTTTTGATGGAGGCTTCATTACATAGTCATGATTGATTAAATCATTAGGCCTTGGTGATTGAACTCAATCTCCAGTCCCTAACCTCCCCCAGATCAAGGAGTAGGACTGAAAATTCCAAACCTTTAATCACAGGGTTGTTCCCCCTGGCAACAAGCCGCCATCCTTAGGTGCTTTCCAAAAGTCGCCTCATTAACATAACAAAAGGCACCTTTATTCTTCTCACCTCTTAGGAAATTCCAAGAGTTTTAGGAGCTCTATGCCAGAAGCTGGGAGGAAAACAAAATATATATTTCTCAGTATAAATCACAACATCACACAGCCACTCCCCATCTTTGATCTAGTTTGAGTTAATTTTTGTATAGGGTGTAAAGCAGGTGTCCAACGTTATTCTTTTGCATGTGGATATCCAGTTGTCCCAGAGCCATTTCTTGAAGAAACTATTTTTTCTCCATTGAATTGTCTTGTCATCCTTGTTGAGATGTTGTTTGCTTTTCCGCTCTCGTTGTCTCATTAGTGTACAGTGGAGTTTTCCAGAGGCTATGTGATAGTTGATATTGCACTGAATGCAGAAGCAGATTTGAGAATCCAGTGTCTTCTCTTCAGCCAGACAGAAAAGATATTTGCAAAGATGTAAAACAATGCTACCTTTCTCACTAAATTAATTATTTGGTAAGTAAAAGTTATTTTTCATAAAAATGCGTAATTTATGTTTATGTGCAGTGGATTTATGCTTATTTTTATTTGACTCAAAAACAGAGTATTTAAAAAAATTCTCAGCAGATATTGATATATACAACCCAAATAAAAGTTCTATAGGGGTGGCCCAGCAGTGTAGTGGTTAAGTGCGCGTGCTCAACTTCGGTGACCCGAGGGTTTGCAGGTTCGTATCCTGGGCACGGACTGACACACCACTTGTCAAGTCATGCTGTGGTGGCGTCCCATATAAAGTAGAGGAAGATGGGCATGGATGTTAGCCCAGGGCCAATCTTCCTCAGCAAAAAGAGGAGGATTGGCATTGGATGTTAGCTCAGGGCTGATATTCCTCACAGAAAACAAAAAGAAAAGTTCTATAGATCTTCAATAGTGTAAAGTAGTTTTGAGGCCAACCAGCTTAAGAATTCCTGGTTTCTGTGACTGTCAATCTACCAAACTTCCTGAAAAATTAAAAACATATACGTATATAACAAAATAGAACTCTCATGCATCTTGGGCCTCCAGGACTGCAAGGTACCAATACTTGAAAAGATATCAGTTAAATAAAAATCACGCAATGTGTACATGGAAAATGTGTATATGTATATTTGGAATTCTTAGTAGTAACTATATACCTCTGTGTGTGTGTGTGTGTGTGTGTGTCACAATGTTAAGAGTAGAAGGACAAGGCCAGGCTCTGCTGTAGTAAGCGTTTCCCAATTGTACTTGCTCTCCAGCTGAATCTTGATTTTTTTAACTCTGATAATTAGATAAAGCCATGTAGTACATTGAGACCCGTCTTTTGTCTTTTGATTATGGAAAATGTAGAGCAACAATGCATTAAGTATATAAAATATAAACCACTTGAATGAGGTCTGTTACTCTCTTGAATTTTTAAATTATTACTTCTTTTTCAGGTAGCATTTTGGGAAAACTTAAAACATTGTAGGAATGGAAATATCAGAATTTGTTCCGTGGGGAACCTAATATGAGATTCACATCTATGAGGGACAGGTATTCGGTAGAGAGCACGATATTCTCCTGGCTCCCACTTTGTGTGGTGAGGGACTCAAGTTGCTCCTTCTATGAAGTATCAGAGAGCCAGATGGGGAGTCCAGAGATGGGGAGAAAAAGGAGATTATGATCGGGAGCCAGTGGGCAGGTTTTGCAACTGAGGTTTGAACTTGCTTCAGGCTACAGGGAGTCAGTGTTCAGCTCTGGGAGGGATGTGTAAGTGCGTCTCAGCCTCTGATGTTCGTGTGGATCTTCTGTGCTCTTGTTAAAATGCATATTCTGATTCGGGAGGTCTTGAGGAGGACCCTGAAATTTGGCATTTCTGATGAGCTTTCAGAGAATGCTGATGCTGCTGGTCTGTGGACCACGCTTGGAATAGTAAGGCGTTAGTGAAATTCATCTGTCTCATAATAATATTATTAATTTCCTTGAATGTGGGGACTTTTTGGCCCTTATCTCCCTTGATAATGCCTCACCCAGCACATTTCCCTCAGTAGATGTTCAGTGAATGTTTGAGCAAGTGAGTGAATAAAATCCATCCTGTGGCTAAGACAGATAGACTGAAATGCTGATTAGGTACTGATGCTGGGGGTGGAATGGTTCCTTTTAACTCCCTGCCCCACCCCACCCCAGCCAAATCAAGAGATTGTTTTTTAAACAGGATTTCCTGTGATGGCCAATCTGATGAAGTGTTGAAAGTCTGTGAGAGCACATGAGGACCGTGATTAATGAGAGACTTTTTCTCCCTCTGGGCCACACTTCCCACTCTTGCTTTCTGTATCCTGGACTCTTGGTGGCATTGCAGAGGAACTCGGGCAACTTCTTGGCACAAACAAATCATTGTGTATAAGCCAGCAGTGCCTGGAAGCTCCCAGAGGCATAGGGGGCCCAGCTGTTCTTACTTGCAGAAGTGACCCTGAGGGACTGTGACCCGAGAGATGGTTTAAAAATGCATTTGAGGTGTCACATAAGCTCTGGAGCTGTTTGCTTAGGTGACTTTCCTTGAAGGTGCAGGAGGAAAATGAGAGGATCACTGTAGAAAAAAATGAAGCTTATTCTAAAAAGGAAGAACATTTGTATAGATCAAAAAGTTATGTTTTTCAAAAGTGAATTAGTAAAGTTTTTTGAAATAACATCAATATTATTTGATAAACATTATTTTCTATATGCTTAGCATAGAGCTGGGAACTAGAGATAAAAAGAAAATAAAATCACTCATCAAGGGGCTCACAGTCAGTTGGGGGAAGAGAGACAAGATAGTGATGCAAGGACAAAATCACAGATGCAGGGGCAGGTCTATGCAGGTGGAGGACAAAGAGGAGGCATCTGTAGCAGACTGGGGCATCAATAGTATCTCTGGTAGAGATGAAAATTGATTAACAGTGAAAGGACAAGTGGAAGCTATCTCTCTGAAGAAGGGGAAAAAGGCATTCCATGCCAGGTGATCCTCTGCTTGGTACAAAACCCTGGGTGTGAAATGGCATGATTAGCGACGGAAATGAAGGAACGGAGAATCAGGGATTGGTCCCAGGTGGTTGGTTTCAGTGACAGGGATAACGGCAATGCCACTCCAGGCAGGGCAGGATTGGCCACATTATTTTTAAGGCCCAATGCAAAATAAAAATATGGGACCCCTTGTTAAAAAATTATCAAGAATTCAAGATCACAACAGCAGACTGTTGAACCAAGTATAGGGCCCTTCTAAACATGGTGCCTGTGCAAATGCACAGGTCACACACCCATGAAGCTAGCTCTGAGCAGCTAGAAAAAAGGAGAAGGAGATTGGGGGAGGAGAAGATGAGTTCCATTTGGGGCATGTTGACTTTGAGGTGCCTCTAGGGTATCCGAGTGGAGAATTCCCAGCAGACAGTCGGAAATAAGGAAGAAAAGTCAGCAGAGCCATCTGGCATGGAGACACAGATAGAGTCCTTAGAGTTCATGCAAGAGGAGGTTGAAACTATGTGGTATGAACAAAACCGTCATGACAGGTCTTCCTTTGTGTTTCTGCTTGGGGCATCCTTATAGACCAAACCAATGGATTATGAGCTCTGAAATTCTTTCCTAGAGTACTTGATCATTTTTCTTTTTGTTATGCAGCTCTGACCCGAACAAGCGCTTCTCTATTTTCTTCTGCAAATAAGGCAGCCAAATCAGAGTTATCAGCGGAAAAGCATTTTCCTGCTCTTAATCCTCATTTCCCAGCTTTAACTAACAAATGAAAAAGTCCTCTCTCAGCTTTAAGGTTCTGAGTTATAAGCATAGGATTTTTGCTCTAGGGAAGTTACCATTTGAGACAGTGTCATGTACATTAAATAGATAATACACTAAAAATTCTATCAATGTGGCATCAAATTAAAGTAAACATGTTATATGAGGAACAGCTTTGCAAATTAAGCTGCAATAATTTATTCTTTATTTAATATTTACTTATATCTCAGATATCTTGTATGGCAAATTTTATTTTCTATTTGGTTTCCAAAGGGTTATTGTGATTATTAATTAAAATAAATTCAAATTCTGTAAAATTGCTCAAAGAAATAATCTAACGTTAGTAATGTAATGACCTGGGTCTTAGATATGCGATAGAGTTTTGTCTGTTGTACTACGCTAAGGTTTGAAGTGTGGTTATTCTGTAGCAGGGGAAAGCAATTAGCGTGTTAACAGACCAGGGTTTGGTTTCTTATCCATCACCTCAGAAGCATAATTTGTTGCTTTAGGGCACTAGGCCTTGGTAGTAAATGCTGGTCTTGAAAGGACTGACTGAACCAGGGTCTTCACACACAAATTGTGAAAATTCAAACACAGTATCGTTTACTAATGGATTGATAATAAAATTAAGCAGTCTTAAAAAATCAGTAAAAATTAGCCTTATTAATAGAAGAGAGGACCAATACCTAATTAATAAGTTGGCTAATAGTTCTTCCTTGTTGTTACTGGGTGATGTTATTTTTGGGGCTGGTCTGTACATGTATTACTGTTCGTTGTTCTGAAAATAATGTGATCTGTATCTGTACGTAGGTGTTGTCTACAGTGTTGCGGTGGTGTTGGTATTTATTGTTTCTTTGTTAGCAGCATCCTTTCTCTTCACTCATAAGCCTCTTGATATTCTTGAGTTGTATGTTAACAATGTGCATTAGCTAGTTAATTACGTTGAGATCCAGAGATGTGATGTGATTTGCCTAAGGTCGCATATTTAGCAAAGTTAGGATGGGGTATGGTTTCTTGAGTTTTGCATTTGCTCCTACTATACTAAATACTACTGTTATTTTGGTTTTGAATCTTCCTTGGGAGTCTAAATGATGTAATTCTTTTCAGCTGACAACTTTTTAATCACACAAGGGAAAAACCATACCCTGACCACATGTCTGAGTAAAGCAAACATATTGATATCTTAGAACTGTCATCTAAAGACAGAGTTTTAATTCTTCTCTACTTTCTTTTAGTCATCATGTGGCTCGATGTATATCCAAATGAAAGTTGCCATCAACTTATCATGTATTTATGAATATTTTGCCAACTAGAAAATTGAAAGATAGCTTCCCTTTCCCTTTACATGTTTGCTGTGGTACATTGTTTGTCGTTTGAAATTTCAAATTAACTCCCAAGAAATTGCAAAGAAAAACAAAAGAGGAAGGACGATGTCAATAAAATTTTCTATCTATTGTCTATGGTAATTTATCTTGTAGTTTTGAGGTTGACTCTGGAAGTGGAAATCTTGGCAATCCTAGACCATGGTATTTGGAGGACTTCTAGAAAAATATGAACACAAAGTGTGCTTTCATGAGGCACTAGCTGCATCCTTGTTGGTCTCTCTTTGTTTTGAAGGCTCAGGCAGAAGAGTAATAAAATCTCTGGAGTCAGGGGTGGAGAAAACACTTCATACCACCTGGAACCTTGTCAAGGATAACCTCACCTCCTGTGTCCCAAACCTCAAGGGATACAGGGCATCATGGCACGGGGTGGGGGGCACCTTGATGACACCCTTTGTCCCCTGGTTTGGAGACCTTGTTTCTCCACCAGGTGTAGATGACACCTTCTTGGTTCAGTGCTGAATAAAGGAAATAAAAGGAGGAAAATTTGTACAGTAGTTTAAGGAAGTGTGAAATCTGAGTTTGCAGTGCCAGCAGCGGTGTGGTAGTTTGAGAAAAGCAAATTAGAAGAACAAAGCAGATTTTAATCATATACCATAGAGAGGAAGGTGGTTCAGTTTTATCTCCAAATTATACCTGCATTAGAGAAAGGGAGGCTTTTAATGCTTAAAAATTATCCAATATTTATTGTTAAAGATTTCTTTCCTCCTTTCCACTAGTCTTTCTTTAGTCCACTCACTGGGTGGGAACTGCCAGCCTGTTTTCCCTCAATGTATTGAGCAGTTATTAAATATAAAACATTTTTTTGGTGTTACTGGAAATGGAGAGAGGGAGAGAGAGAGAAGGAGGGAGAGAGGGACAGATTGAAAGAGAGAGAGAGAGAGAGGTACATTTATTTTGAGATTCAACATTTTTACTCTTTAGGATATTTCAATCTAAAGTCAAAATTGTAGATTAAGAAAGTGTCCCCTCCCATCTTTCCATCCATTCATCCACCCAACCATCCATTCATCTATGAACCCACTCACTCACTCCTCAGCTTATCCTTTCCCCTACCTGTCCCTCTGTCCATGCAACTATCCATCCAACAGCCATTTATTGAGTATCTCTGTTGAGGACTGGTCTGGGTACCAGAAATACCAAGATAAGAATGTGGCCCTTTCCAGTCTAGTAGAGAAGACAGACACATAAACAGATTCAAGGATGCATCACTATGATAGAAGAACATAAGTGTATCATTGAAGTACATAGAGGAGCCAACAGTACAGCTAAGGTGTGGCTTAGGGGAAGGTGTAACCCTCCTTTATCTCTGACCACTCTCCTCCAAAGTTACTACTTCTCAAAAGGATATTCTTTGAAATGGGTCACTGATATTTTCTCACTCCCATTTAAGTGTGAATAATAGCATCTTTAAGAATTTTTCTCTTCTTTTTGCAAATATCTCAGCAAAAACTGTACCTTGCTATAAAATGTGATTTCAAGAAAAGTCACACAGCCCCTTCTCTGCTTCCTACCAGATTTTCACCCTCAAAGTGTCTCCTATGTAGAATTCTGGAGCAGCCACTGGGACTCCCAATCCAGCCTGGGAAGGACAGGATAGGTTTTCTGGAGGAGATGCTGTCTCTGATGAGTTTTAAAGAAAAAGTAGGCATTGTCTGGCCAATAAATTGGGGGAGTGTATTGAAAGGGGTGCAGTTAGGGAAAGAAGGGCATTCTCACAGAAGACTCAGCACAGGCAAAGACACAGTGTTTGTGATGAACTAAAAATGCATCATGATTTTGTATATTAACAGAGAGGTCCATGAGATGCAGTGGGGAGTTGGCAATTACCTGCTCAGTCTATGAAGACAACAGAGTGGACAGTTGGAGTCTAGAAAACAATGTTTGCTAGTGTTTAGTAGGGAATAATTAAATCAACGTCACTGAGGCATGGTTTGTATGGTTCAATGACATGAAGAATTGTTTTGCAGGGCCAGCTTGGCTACACTTCCAGAGCTAGAGATAGAAGGCACTAGGTGTTTTACCTCAGGCTTTGAATGCCTGAGGAACACTGGAGTTTTCGAGTTCAGAGTTAAGGTTTCAAATATTTATGTGCTGTTTAGTGTAGTGATGATTCCATGGCCAGTGACCATTCAGGACCTGTGAGCCCACTGATGAAGCAAGTCTTTCTTAATTACAGATCAGGAAACTGGCAGACCTGTCGAAGGTAACTGTCCCATTAACCTGTTAGGGTAATCCCGAGCCCAGCCAGAGAGGGCCTGAGGGAAATAGTTGTGGGGACTCCAGGAAATATGTGTGGAACAGAGGTGCAAGGAATTGACAAAGGAGTCGACCGGCGCTATCCAATAGCACCTTTATGATGATGAACTCTTCTATATCTGTGCTGTTCAGTTTGGTAGCCACTAGCCTCACGTGGCTATTGAGCACTTAAGATGTGATAAGTATCACTGAGGAACTGAATTTTTGATATTATTTAATTTGAATTCATTAAAACCTAAATTTAAATAGCTGCAGTGCTAGTGGCTACTGTATTGGAGAGCACAGCGTTAGCCTCTTAATGGTGTTAACTCAGCAAGGGGAGAGGAATTGAGAGTCCAGGTGGGGGGAAGCACAGGAAAGCTTCCCTGCTTTTCTCTGTTTACTTCTTTACCAGTTGAACTTTTGGTAAGCATGTACTACTTTTGTAATTTTAAAAACGTTAAGTCGTTTTAAAGAAGATAAATGTGCTTTTATTCTCAGAGAGGACTTAGAAAGTTGGAAAGGATTTTCGACTTTTAATCCAATGCCTGCATCTTTCTCAGGAGCACCTGAAGCCCAGAGAAGAGGAAGGACTCGCTTAACTTGTTGAGTGTCAGAGAGGACTGGGACCCAGGCCTCCAGACTCCCATTTGCATAGTTCTTTTTTTTTTATTCTTTTTTTCTATTGTGAAATTTTTCTTGTACATTATTGTTTGTCAGTCACCATATAAGTGCATCCCTCCACCCCTTGTGCCCACCCCCCACCTCCCTAGCCCCCGGTAACCACCAAACAGTTCTATCTGTCCGTGTGTTGTTTTATCTTCCACATATGAGTGACATCATGCACTGTTTGTCTTTCTCTTTCTGGCTTATTTCACTTAACGTAATACTCTCCGGGTCCGTCCAGGTTGTTGCAAATGCGACAATTTTGTCTTTTTTAATGGCTGAGCAGTATTTCATGGTATATATATATACCACATCTTCTTTATCTAATCGTCAGTCGAGGGACACTTGGGCTGCTTCCATGTCTTGGCTATCGTGAATAATGCTGCGATGAACATAGGGGTGCATAAGCCTCTTTGGATTGTTGATTTCAGGTTCGTTGGGTAGATACCCGGTAGTGGGATAGCTGGATCATAGGTATTTCTATTTTTAATTTTTAGAGGAATCTCCACACTGTTTTCCATAGAGGCTGCACCAGTTTGCATTCCCACCAGCAGTGGATTAGGGTTCCCATTTCTCCACAGCCTCTCCAGCATTCGTTGTTTTTTGTCTTGGTGATTATAGCCATTCTAATGGGTGTAAGATGATATCTTAGTGTGGTTTTGATTTCCATTTCCCTGATGATTAGTGATGTTTAGCATCTTTTCCTATGCCTACTGGCCATCTGTATATATTCTTTGGAGAAGTATCTGTTCATTTCCTCTGCCCATTCTTTGATCAGGTTGTTTGTTTTTTGTTATTCAGTTGTGTGAGTTCTTTATATATTATGGAGATTAATACCTTGTCAGATATATGGTTTGCAAATATTTTTTCCCAGCTGGTGGGTTGCCTATTCATTTTGATCCTGGTTTCATTTGCCTTGTAGAAGCTCTTTAGTCTGATGAAGTCCCACTTGTTTATTTTTTCTTTTGTTTCCCTTGTCTGAGTAGACATGGAATTCAAAAAGATCCCTTTATGGCTGATGATGAGTAGTGTACTACCTATATTTTCCTCCAGGAGTTTTATAGTTTCAGGTCTCACCTTCAGGTCTTTGATCCATTTTGAGTTAATTTTTGTATATGGTGAAAGAAGATGGTCTGCTTTCAGTCTTTTGCAAGGGGCTGTCCAGTTTTCCCAGCACGATTTATTGAAGAGATTTTCATTTCTCCACTGTATGTCCTTAGCTCTGTTGTCAAACATTAGCTGCCCGTAGATATGAGGTTTTATTTCTGGACTCTCAATTCTGTTCCATTGATCTGTGTGTCTGTTTTTGTACCAGTACCATGCTGTTTTAATTACTATGGCTTTGCAGTACGTTTTGAAGTCAGGGATTGTGATGCCTCCAGGCTTGTTCTTCTTTTTCAGGATTGCCTTAGTTATACAGGGTCTTTTGTTGCCCCATATGAATGTTAGTATTCTTTGCTCTATTTCTGTGAAGAATGTCCTGGGGATTCTGATTGCAACTGCATTAAATCTGTAGATTGTTTTAGGTAGTATGGACATTTTAACTATGTTTATTCTTCCAATCCAAGTGCATGGAATATTTTTCCATTTCTTTGTGTCATCATTGATTTCACTTAATAATGTCTTACAGTTTTCATTGTATAGGTCTTTTGCTTCCTTGGTTAAACTTACTCCTGGATATTTTATTCTTTTTGTTAGAATTGTAAATAGGATTGTCTTCTTGAGTTCTCTTTCTGTTAGTTCGTTGTTGGTATATAGAAATGCAACTGATTTCTGTAAGTTGGTTTTGTACCCTGCCACTTGGCTGTAGTTGTTGGTTATTTCTAATAGTTTTCCAATGGATTCTTTAGGGTTTTCTATATATAAGACCACGTCATCTGCAAACAGCAAGAGTTTCACTTCTTCATTGCCCATTTGGATTCCTTTTATTCCTTTTTCTTGCCTGATTGCTCTGGCCAGAACCTCCAGTACTGTGTTGAATAAGAGTGGCGAGAGTGGGCACACTTGTCTTGTTCCTGTTTTCAGAGGGATGGCTTTCAGTTTTCCCCATTGAGTATGATGTTGGCTGTGGGTTTGTCATATATGGCCTTTATTATGTTAATGTACTTTCCTTCTATATCCATTTTGTTGAGTGTTTTTATCATAAATAGATGTCAGATCTTGTCAAAAGACTTCTCTGCATCAATAGAGATGATCACGTGGTTTTTATTCCTCGTTTTGTTAATGTGGTGTATCACATTGATTGATTTGCAGATGTTGAACCATCCCTGTGTCCCTGGTATAAATCCCATTTGATCATGGTGTAGGATCTTTTTATTGTATTGCTGTATTTGGTTTGCCAATATTTTGTTGAGCATTTTTACATCTATGTTCATCAGGGATATTGGTCTACAGTTCTCCTTCTTGGTATTGTCTTTGTCTGGCTTTGGTATCAGGGTGATTTTGGCCTCATAGAATGTGTTGGGAAGTGTTCCACCTTCCTCTATTTTTTGGAGTAGTTTGAGAAAGATAGGTGTTAAGTCTTCTTTGAATGTTTGGTAAAATTCTCCAGAGAAGCCGTCTGGTCCCGGACTTTTATTTTTTGGGAGGTTTTTGATTACTATTTCAATCTCTTTACTTGTGATTGGTCTATTCAGGTCTCTATTTCTTCTTGATTCAGTTTTGAGAGGTTGTATGAGTCTAAGAATTTATCCATTTCTTCTAGATTGTCCAATTTGTTGGCATATAGTTTTTCATAGTATTCTCTTATAATCTTTTTGATTTCTGTGGTATCTGTTGTAATTTCTCCTTTTTCATTTCTAATTTTACTTATTTGAGCCTTCTCTCTTTTTTTCTTGGTGAGTCTGGCTAAGGCTTTGTCAATTTTGTTTATCTTCTCAAAGAACCAGCTTTTTGTTCATTAATCCTTTCTACTGTTTTTTAGTATCAATTTCATTTGTATCTGATTTTTATTATTTCCCTCCTTATGCTTTGTTTGTTCTTCTTTTTCTAATTCTGTTAGACGTAGTTTGAGGTTGCTTATTTGGATTTTTTCCTGTTTGTTAAGGTGGGCCTGTATTGCTATGAGTTTCCCTTTCAGGACTGCTTTTGCTGCATCCCCTATGAGTTGGTACAGTGTATTTCCATTTTCTTTTGTCTCCAGATATGAACTGATTTCTCTTTTAATTTCATCAATGATCCATTGGTTGTTTAGTAGCATGTTGTTGAGTCTCCACAGTTTTGTCACTTTCCCTGTTTTTTTCTTGGAGTTGATTTGTAGTTTCATGGCATTATGGTTGGGAAAGATGCTTGTTATGATTTCAATCTTCTTAAATTTATATAAGCACACCTTGTTTCCCAACATATGGTCTATTCTTGAGAATTTTTCATGCGCGCTTGAGAAGAATGTGTAACCTGCTGTGTTTGGATGGAGTGCTCTATATATATCTGTTAAGCCCATCTCATCAAGTTTTTCATTTAAGTCTATTATTTCTTTATTGATTTTCTGTCTGAATGACCTGTCCATTGATGAGAGTGGGGTGTTAAGATCCCCTACTATTATTGTGTTGTTGTTAATATCTCCTTTTAGGTTTGTTAATAGTTGCTTTATCTACCTTGGTGCTCCAGTATTTGGTGCAGATATATTTAAAAGTGATATGTCTTCTTGGTTGACTGCCCCTTTTATCATTATATATTACCCCTCTTTGTCTCTCATTAACTGTTTTATCTTGAAGTCAACTTTGTCTGATATAAGTATGGCAACACCTGCTTTCTTTTCTTTGCCATTAGTTTGGAGTATTGTCTTCCATCCTTTCACTCTGAGCCTGTGTTTGTCTTTAGAGCTGAGATGTGTTTTCTGCAGGCAGCATATTTTTGGGTCTTCTTTTTCAATCCATCCCACCACTCTGTGTCTTTTGATTGGAGAGCTTAGTCCATTTACATTTAGGGTAATTATTGATATACAGGGCTTGTTGTTATTTTATTGCTCTTTTTCTGGTTCTTTTGCATTTCTTTTGTTTCTCATCCCGTGTGTTTTGGACTACCAATTCAGTTTGGTAGTTCTCTATGGAGATTCTCTTGGTTTTCGCCTTCTTTATCGTGTGTGATTCTGTTCTTATTATTTGGTTAGTGGTTACCATGAGGTTTGTATAAAAAATCTCGTGGATGTGATAGTCCATTTTCTGATGGCCTCTTATTCCATTAGACTAAGTCGATTCGATCCCTTTCCTCTTCCCCTTCTAAGTTATTGTTGTCACATTTTATTCCTTCTTGTGTTCTGAGTTCGTGTTTAACGTGATGAGGTTATATTTATTCTTGTGCTTACCTTCCCTTGATCTTTGGTTTTATAATTAAGTGTTTGCTAATCTATTTTGATACAGGACTGCAATTTTTCTGGTTTTGACTTATTTTCCTCCTTGTTCAAAACTTTGAATATCTTTTCTCTTTTTTTTCTCAGGGATGAGTGCCTTCTTGAGCACTTCTTGTTGTGGTGGTCTTGTGGCAATGAACTCCCTTAGCTTTTGTTCATCTGGGATAGTTATTATTTCTCCATTATATCTGAATGATATTTTCACTGGATAGAGTATTCTTGGCTGAAAGTTTTTGTCCTTCAGAATTTTGAATATATCGTTCCACTCTCTCCTAGCCTGTAAAGTTTCTGCTGAGAAATTGGCTGAGAGCCTGACAGGAAATCCTTTGTCTGTTATTTACTTTTGTCTAGTTTCCCCTAATATTTTTTCTTTGTTGTTGACTTTTGCCAGCTTTACTACTATATGCCTTGGAGAGGGTCTTTTCGTGTTGATATATTTAGAAGATCTATTTATTTCATTCATTGGTATTTCCAGCTCCTTCCCCAGGTTTGGGAAGTTCTTAGCTATTATTTCTTTGAACAAGTTCTCTGCTCCTTTTTCCCTCTCTTCTCCCTCTAGAGTACCTATAATCCTTATGTTGGATTTCCTAATTGAGTCATATATTTCTCAGAGAGTTTCTTCATTTCTTTTTAGTCTTAGTTCTCTTTCCTCTGTCATCTGGAGCATTTCTGCATTGCTGTCCTCAGTATAGCTAATTCTTTCCTCGATATTGTCAGCTCTGATGATTAAGCCTTCCAGATTTGTCTTTATCTCATCTACTGTGTTTTTCATCTCTAAGATTTCTGATTTTTTTTTTTATAGTTTCAATCTGTTTTGTGAAGAAACTCCTGATTTCATTGAATTGTCTGGCTGTGTTTTCTTGTATTTCATGAAGATTTTTATGATGGCTATTGTGAATTCTCTGTCTTTAAGGTTATACATTTCTGTGCTTTCTGGGTTCACTTCTGTGTGCTTGTCTTTTTCCTTTTTGTCTGGAGATTTAACACATTTTTGCATAGTGCCTGTCAGTCTTGGCTTACTTTTCCTCATAGTGAAAATATATGGTCGCAGCTTCCTCTTGCTGCCGCTGGGTGGGGGTCAAAGGCTGTCTATTCTGGCCCATCTCAATCCGTGGGCACTCTCATCAGCCCCTGGCTGATCTGAAGTGTGGCTGAGTAGGGGCTGCTGGGGGTGAAGTGTGGGAACAGCTGGGACTGGAGCTCAGCTAGACCGAAGCAGCTGGGGCTCGGGTGTGGGTGAGTTGAAGCAACTGCAGCTAAAGTGCCGCTGGGCTGATGAAGCAGGAGCTGGAGCACCACTGGGCCAAAGAAGCTGGAACTGGAGTGCTGTGGGCCAAAGTTGCCGGCGCCATGTCAGCTGGAGCCTGAACACAGGCCAAGCTGAAGAACCTGGAGCTGGGGTGAGGGAGTGGGCAGTCAAGCCAAAGACTTGGGGGAGTGGCATGGTCAAGCTGATGTAGCTGGGGCCGTGGCTTGGTCCAGCCGGAGCAGCTGGGGCTGTGGTGTGGTGGGGCCTGAGCTGCTGCTGCGTCTGGTGTGGGGACACAGGCTCAACCCACTGCTGGTCAGGCCCAGGAACCTGGAGGCCGCTGCCTGTGAGGGCGGGGCACAGTCATGCTGCCCCTGCTGGTGGGGCTCAGGCACCTGATGGCTGCTGCCTCTGGGGATGTGGCTGAGCTGGAGCGCCGCTGTGCTGAAGCACCAGTCAGGTGGGCTGGGTAGGGGAGAGGCACTTACTTTTGCCTCCCCGATCTCAGAGGTTTCTCACCTTGCTGTCACTCTCTGCTGTCCTGGAGGGCTAGCTTGTTTAAAGTACCCTTGCAACAGTTCCGCTCCCTCCATAGGGGGATCCTCACAGGCTGTGAGGGGTCTTGGAGAGCACTGGTTTTCACGAGGCAATCTGCCCCCCTGCCCCTCACCGAGAGTGGCATGGTCTCGGTCTCTGGGTCACAGTCCTTGGGGAAGGAAGGGAGCTCCTCTTACCTCCTTCCACTTACTCTGGGGATTCCAGCACCTTGGTCCTCGGGTGTATGGCTGCCTGGGTGACTCAGACGTCCTCTGTATTGTGTGAATAGCTTCTGTTGGAATATGAATGTCCTTTTTGTTGTGTCTTAGAGGGGGAGAGTTTAATGAGGTAAGTTCACTCTGGCGTGATGCTGACGTCTCTCCTTCCTATTTTTTTTTAAAGCTTTGAAATTTAGGTAAATAGAGCTGGTTTTTGATTCATCAGATTGCCCCAGACACAGGTGCCCTTCAGATGTGTAGGTGGGAGATCTCTGCTTGAGCTGTAGTCTAGTCTGTGACCTCTTGCCCCCCAAGAACCTTGGGCTTTTCCTGTGTCATCACTTTTGCTGTGCACTCTGAGGAGGGAGCTTGAAAATGACCGAATTGAATACTATGTACTTTATCAGTTGTAGAACGGTAGGTTTATTTAGCAGGAACAGGTTTAAATAAACAATAGAGACATTGTAACTCAGGAGACTCAGATTCCTAGTGTGGCCCCCAGGCAGTAACAAAGAGCAGCAATTCTTCCATAGAGGGGGGGGAAACCATGGTGATTTCTAGTGGCTTCACCAAAGGTGATATTTTTACTGTACTTTGTACTTTTGAGGGTTTGCAGTTTTGAAGGGTATGGTAATGAGTTTTGAAATGTTTCGGATGCTATTTCTCTATATTTATTTCTGTGTATCGATAAGGTGTGAGCCTTAAACCCATAAACCCATAAACAGTGCACTGCCCCTTTTTGTATGCCCTATTCTCAAAAGGGAATTGAATACAAAAACAAGCTCTCCTCCATCTCAACCTCTAGGTGAGTAAAGAAAATTTAAACCATGAGGTTGTTAACTTTGACAGGAGTTTATGGCTCTAAGATTTCATAACCTTGCTGTCTTATCTGGTACAAATACATCTGCCCCAGTTTATTCATTTTTCTGCTTCTTTCTCTGCTAGCGGTGAACCTGGACTCTGAAGGAAGACAAGTTGCATTCCTTGTGATAATTTTGAGGGAGGAGCCCCAGTTCTTTGGAGCCTGGATATTGGCATGAATGCTTTCCTTCAGAGGAGTGAATCTCCCCGCCCAATCTTACTGGCTAGCCTGCTCCTTCCCAGTCTCCCTCCTCCCATTATTATTATTGTTAGTGGGATTACAAACAAAGTGGGTGATGTACTTTCTGTCCCTGAGAAACTTTGAATTTAGTTGTGCTGAAAGTCAAAGCCAAGTGAAAAATTAAATACCAACAGAAAAAGTTAAATAGCAACAGAAGTTACTAAAAGATGAAGTACTAAATGGAGAGTACAGACCCCGCTACAGAAATGTGATGAGAGGAGGACTGGACTCAAGTCACGTGGAAAGGTTCTGTGGACTGGAGGATTGGGAGTTCTATGGATTTAGAGCTGGCAAGGAGCAGGTGGACACCTTTGACAGGGAGACTAGAGTGCGGAAAGCCTCAGAGTCAGGAAGGAGCTAGGCGGGCATGGGGTCTCAAGGGTGTTGGGACAAGTGGGAGACGTGGGAGGAGGGGTGAAGTCCCCTGGGGGAGAGCCTCACATGTCAGCCACTGGAGTGAGTGTGGCCATCCCAGAGGCAAAGGGGGACATAAAAGTTCTCTGAATGGGGGAGCACAGTGATGATTGTTTTAGGAAAGTGAGGCCAGCAGGAAGGGGACGTATTGTAGGCGTGGAGGGTGGGAGGTTTCACTACAATCCCCGTGAGTGTGGCTGGAGTTGGTGACATGAAAAGGGAAATAAAGAGGCAGATTGGAGGATGCTTTTGAAAGAACACTGATGACTGTTTGACTATGAGTAGAGGCTGTTGGCGTCTTCTGCAAATGCAAATTATGTGCTTTTGAAGTAGTAGAGCATAAAAATATTAACAAAGATTTTTTTATGAGAGAATATTTGAAATAACCACAAAACCTTCCTTCTCACCTGTGACAAATAGTCAACTCTCATGGTACAGATTTCCACACTTTACAGAATGGATCCATTCACACAAAAAGATTTTTCAGTAAGGAGAATCTGATTTGTCTCTTGACACGCATTATAAATTCAAAGACGTGTTCTTATGAAAAAAAAATGTGCCTACTGGATATTGTGTTGGGCCTCAAATGAGGAGGAGCAGATTGATACTAGTGGCCTCACTGGGCTGGCTGGTGTGGAGTTCCTCTGGCTGGCGTTCTCCTTTCCTGGCAGCATTCCCATCATTCCTGACTCCAGAACGTCTCCTCCTTCATGATGGCGGCTGGGCAAGAGCCAGTCAGGAAATGTCATATTCCACAGGATGGCTGGGCCAGCTACTCCCTCATATGAGTTACTGACTTTTGCTCCAGATGAGCATTTCCTGAACTGTGGGCCACAGAACACTCTCTCGGAGGATGTTCATGTGTATGTCATGAAGGAGTTCCTTGCAGGATTAAGTTAGAAAAATGCTGCGTATTTTATTCCCTGCCCTGAGACTTCTCAGAAGATCACAGTGCATGTTAGCATATTAACAGCTCTGAGAAGGTGGGCAAGGGAAGAGACTGCTTCCACATCCTTGAACAAAACATTTCTTGTACTTACTTTGCCCACGGAGCACTGTTATTGGATTACACTTACTAACATCTGGGTGTGGAAATCCAGGTTGGGAAATGCAGTTCTTCCTGGTAGCCTCCCTGATGGCAGCCTGGTTCCTTAAAAGAAGGACCAAATGAAGGTTCTGAGGCCCCTGCTCTGTGCTGTCGCTGTGCACGGGGTTTACACATGTCTCACATTCAACCCTCAGAACACCCTTCTGAAGTGGAAATAAGGAAACTGAGGCTCAGATGAGTCAGGACACCTGTCTGAAGTCACACAGGATATGACAGGGCCGGAACTGGAGTCCAGATCAACTGCATACCACGTGGGACCCCTTCGCCAGCTCTCTGGGGAGAGATTTGGGTTCTATCACTAAAATAGCAGCTGTTTCATCACAGTGGTTCCATGCTTCACCACTTAAACCAATACAAAATCTCTGTCGATAAAACACACATCCCAGGTATTTTCAGAGAGAATCTATTTCATCGTGTTCAGAAAGGAATCTTTGAACCAGGTGACTGCAGTGGTTCCTTTTCAGCCCTCTCCCAAGGGAGTACAAGTGCCCACCGGCGCCTCTCTTCCTTTGCACCCAGCAGTGTGGACTCTGTGGACCCATTCATTCAGCTCTCACCTTCCTTTAAATTTCCCCCAGCTGGTGCTCCGTCCACCTCACTGATCCCTGGCTGTGTCCTCATGTCCTTCCCCTGTGAATAGTTCAGAATGGCTGCAGAGGGATGCAGTCCCCTCCCGAGCATCACAGCATAAGATGGACATTGACATGAGGAAATCGAACGGGGACGTGCAGACTATTACCTCTTTTTCCAGGTGCTTGATGGGTGGCAGGATTCTCTGTTGGGCCTAGGAATTCCTTAGTAGCTCAGAATGTTTCCGTTTGTTTCCTGCTGCTCCTTTTCAGTCCTTGTCCCTCTGTGGCCAGGAGAGCAGGAGGCCAGAGCAGCTCCGTGCACTGTCTCGTCTCTTCTGAGTGTATCTTATCGAGGGAGTGCTTGTCATTTCATCTTTTCTTCTTGGTTTCCTCTTACCTGTCAAGAGGCAGAAGGATGGCACATTGTTGCCCTAAAATTGGAGTTTTACAGGATAGAGTTAGATGGGAGCACTTTTCCTCTAGCAGTTAGGCAGGACCACTAAATTGCTCTCTACTGCTGTTGGCTTCTATAGTCTGTTAGTAACAATTAATTCGTTTTGAAGAATTAGAAACTAAACAGATGAGGGAGAATGTTCCAACTTATTTAAGACAATGTCTTTTCAGTTACTTTTATTGAAAGTGAAAGAAAGGGAAAATCACCCTAAAGTGAAATTCACGGGTTATCTCCAAGGCTTCTTTGAGTCATCCAGCCCTCTAACATTCATTTATGATTCATCTACAATGTGCAATGCACTAGGCAAGATCTTGGACACCAAAAATATGGTATCAGATCCAGCCAGGTTAATCTGTTTGTTCTATTCATGAACCCAGACCCTCCTGGTGCATCAAAAGTTAGCACCTTGCTCGGGGCCAGGCACATGCTGGTGTGCCACAGACTTGGAGAGCTGCGTTGTCACAGACGAGAAGATTTTTGAGGCTGAAAATCCACTCTCTGTAGCAGCACAGTCCCTCAAATGAATGAACAAATGAATGTTTATTGAGCCCCTGCTGTGTGCAGTTCGCTATTCGAGGTGATTTACATATGGTCCCTCACCAAAATCTCTAAACAACCCTCTGTACCCAATCTGAGAAACTGAGGCTCAGAAACAATGGGAACTTGTCTAAAATTTTATGGGACAAGGCAGGGCCAGAACGGGAGCCCAGATCAACCCTAAGTCCAGTGTGGGACACCATCCCTCCCTCTCTGATGTCAAGTGCAGTGGGGAGGATCCAGAACCTTCCCTGGGCTCTTCTAGATGTGCTCTGGTGGAGGGAGAACTACGAATGGAGCTTTGGGGCAGCTGGAATCGGGGCCCGTGTGTGCAAAACCTTTCTTTATTTAAAAAAAAAAATTTAAATTTGCTGCATCAGTTTTTCCTGGAAAATTGGAAGTAGGTGTGAGCTCATAGCTCGTCTCAGCAAGATTTAACAGTTTCAACATCCTGGGCCAACCAGCTGCACTTTAAAAAGTACAGATGCCCAGTCCTGTCTGCAGAGGATCCGTGTCGTGGGAATCCGCTTTTACAAAGCTCCGGGGGATTCCGATGTGTGTCTGAGTTTGGGAACTGGTGGACCCGCATTCTGGCCCTTCCAACTCATTCCTGCTGCCCAGGCTTCTTCCCCTCCCCGATCATAGTTTTCCGAGACGTCTCATGGGTCAGGAGGCTCTGGCCTGTGAGTTTCAATTATGTATGATCAAGGAGCCTTTACCTGACAGCCGCTGGTTTCTAGTTTCCGTCTCAGCTTCGAATTCAGTCACCTCTCTCTCCCCCAATTTAATGTTCTTTTTTTTTTTCATTGTAAAAAAGGATGTTCTTGCTCTTATTTAATTCCATGCTTTCAGTGAGGCGGTTTATGCATTTTGATCTTTTATCAGTGACTTTGAGAAGGTGCAGTTATTTGGTTTTTAGTTTCTCCTCCACATGTGATGGCCTCATGGAGGAGATGTGACTCCTTTGTCTCCCCAGGCACCTCCTGCTGCCCTGCTGCTCTCTAGTTTGCCTTTGCTAGTGTGGCCTGTGGAAGTCTACATTCTCCGTGGCAGGTGTGAAATCCTGTCACTTGACCTGTAGAAACACCATCTAGTGATTGTCCAGGAAGCCTGCTGACTCTCTCAGAACTGGTGTTACCAGGGGACACCAGTTACTCAGGGGGCTGAGTTTCTCCAGGATTGATTTTGCCACAGTTGACTGCTTTAGAGCAACCCAACTAGCGGCTGACCCCTGGCCGTGAACTGCTGTTCACCAGCTGTGGAGATGTGGTACCATCCCCAGCCTGCTTTGGGCAAACTGGAGTTTTAATTTTCATCTGCCTCTGCCTCTGACTTGGGCAGCTTTTATTCGCTTGGTGTTGGATTGTCTCCAGCCAGTGTAATTCCTCATCCCTGCTGACACCCATATCATGTCACGTTTTAGTTCACCCTCCTTTGAATGCTTTGCTGTGCTGCTGGGCACTTGTAGATCATATAGGGGTGGCAGCCTGAGTCAGCCTTAGTGGTGGCTGCCTCTTCGCTCTGGGTGTTCCCAGAGCTGATGTCTGTGATCAGGCCGCAGGGTCCGGATATGCTCATTCAGTCACCGTGCTCTTCAGCGTGGGGCTGGAAGTCAAAGCCATGGCCATGATTTGGCTGCTCTGCTGCTGTCACGGGTATGTCCCCAGAGAGCAGCCTCCCTGCCCCTCTCTGCTCACCTCCCTGCTGCCTGCTCCTCCCCTTGCCCCAAAGCAGGGACAAAGGTCAGAAGATTCTGTGGTGAGCAGTTTCTGTGTTTCTCCTTTCTGTTAATCGCCTAAAGGTTTCCACAGACAAGTTGACTAATCCTGCTGTCAGGGAGGGTGAGATCAGCTTATCAAGCCTCAAATTTTCGGAGGAATCTGGGACAATCGGGATTTGTGGGGCAGGTGATGGAGCTGGGAACTTGGTCCAGCAAGACTTGACTTCTCCAGGCCCTGAGTCTAAATAATTCCTCATGGTTAATGGGAAGATGATGCAAACTTTTGCAGAACCTGAAGTTTGGACCAACTCTGTTCACCTCCCTGCGCTCCTCTGTGGGGCACGTGCTTCCAGCATTATCTGGTTCTGAACCCTGCCCACCCGAATTCCTAGTTTGGTTACTTCTCCCCATATAGTAACGATTCATTTAGTGTAATTTGAGAACGCAGCTTCAGGTGGTTGTTATGGTTTTGGTGGATGATATTCCTGGAAGAGACACATAAATAGACATGACTGAAATCTTTTTTCTTATGGAAATAAAGTTCGTAAGGTCTTGGGTCTATCTTACCGTTTATTCTAGAAATGATTTCAAATGATCACAGAAATTCTATTTCAATTCCTTATGGAAATGATCACAAAACTACATTTAACCAAATGACCTTAGCTCTATACAAGTCATTTTAACCTGATGTCTAACAAGATGTACTAGTGACAATGAGCTCAGAAGTAGGTGTTTGGCTGTTGTCTTTATTCCCACTGAATTTTTTGGATTTTTTTCCTAATGGTAGCTGAGACTGAGACCTAACCATGACCCACATCCATCTGCTGTTGTGTGATAGAGAAACGGTAAAACTTGCCTCAATATCCAGCAGGTCCTTGAATGATTAAAAGCAACTCATGTTTGTTAATCCTTTAGAAAGCCATCACACTGTTTACTGTGACAGAAATCACGAAATCGGATTTGGTGGCAGTGAGATCTCTGTGAGTCAACAATGCAATATTCAAACTGAAGAAAGCTTCAAGAGGAGCCCCAGAGCTCCCAGAGACAGAAGACAAGATGGCGGTGCTCTAGAGCGCTGGCCGGTTGTGATCTAACAAATTCATCCCATCTGGGCAAGGCAAGAAGAGGTTTGCTTGCACAGCTTTAGAAAGCGTGTGTCAAGAAGTTAAAGTGTAATCAATTCAAGTACATTTTTATTTAACATGTTGCACATCATGGACTGCTATGCAATGTTCAGCATTATTTTTACTGAAACAAATTAGAAGGAAGTGTGAAATTTAGGAGGGTCTCTTTTGAGGAGCTTCTGACAGGTATCTTGGAAGAAGCTTTTCATTTGCTTAATAGTTTTTTGAGAAACCATGCCAGAGCTCTCTGTTTTATTATCTTTTTCTCTCACAGTAAAATTTTCCCAAATCCCTGTGGTAATAATAGATCTGAAAGTGGTTTGTTTCCTGACCCAGCACAGACAACAGAGACTCAACCACTGGGTTTCCTGCTGAGGTCAAGATTGAGATGTAATTTTTCTTTAACGCTGGCCAGGCAACATTATTTTGAGTGACACCCGCCATTTTCTCCACCATTTGTGAAAGAAATGTCTCTATCATAAATGCCTTATTTTCTGATATCTCCATGGCAAATAGTTTGGTGTTTTCACAAAGGATTAACAAATTTGAGATTCTTTTGATTGTTTAAGAACCTGCTGGATATTAAGATGCAGGTCATATGGTTTCTCTCAGACCTAGGTCTAGGTACCAGCTACCAATTAGCAGGGAGGGAAGAGGTAGATGGAGCCTGGCCTGGCAGCAATTGGAATGTGATTTCCCCAGCCCCTCTGGTTTATTTCAGCAGTACCAGCCTGTTTTGGGGTGGTCCAGATTGTTCCATTTTAAACCTTCTCACAAACACTCCCCATCTCTGCCTTGTTTACTGAACAATTGGGCATTTTGTAGTTAATCTCCCATATACACCTTGCATACACGCACACCTGTGTGTGTAGAGAGATGTTAGAATTACTCTTAGTTGTTCACGGGGAATCACAGTTGAATTTCAACATGACAAAGGTCTGTTTTGAATGACATACCTCCAGACACTGTTTCAAGCTCTCAATATTTGCCCACACCAGCTGGTACACATTTCCCTGGCAATCTTTCTATGAACTGAATACCTAGAAATGTTGGTTCTCAACGTGGCCTGGAGGAACGTAGCATTTGTTTAGGTAGATGCTCAGTACACAATGTGTAAACTCGCTGTTTCCCTGATGAACATACTGAGATTCCTTTCTCAGAAATGTGTAGTAAACAAATCTGCAGTGGAGTCCCAGTACTTTAGGCCTAGCACTATTGCAGGATTCAATCTCATAGCCTTTCTATGTGGATCAAAGATTTGAAACAAGAATTTTTCCACCCTGTTATGGGCTGAATTGTGTCCTTCTAAAATTCATATGTTGAAGTCCCAACCCCAGTACCTCAGAATGTGACTGTATTTGGAGATGGGAACTTTAATGAGACGATTAAGGTACAATGAGGTCATATGGTGGGCTCTAATCTGATATGACTGGTGTCCTTATAAGAAATGGAGATTAGGACACAGACACAGACAGAGCAAAGCCCATGTGAGGATACAGGGAGAAGACCGCCATCTACAAGCCAAGGAGAGAGGCCTCAGAAGAAACCAACCCTGCCAACACCTTGATCTCAGACTTCCATCCTTCAGAACCATGAGACAATAAATGTCTGTTGTTTAAGCCACCCAGTCTGTGGTATTTTGTTGTGGCAGCCCTGACAACCTAATAAACACCCTGACAGGCAGTCTTTGCTGCCAGAAGAGCATAATGTCTTTTGGAGATATTTGGCCAAAACCAAAATGCAAATTCTTATAGAAATAAAATGCAGAAAAATCAAAACCCCCTCTACTGGTTGTGATGATTTCATAGACAGGAGCTCTGCTCCCCTCAGGGTCCCTCAGTAGTTACAGGGGGGCCACTAATGCCACGTTAACTAACAGGGTCTTGATAGCTCTGCTCGTCTCCTCCTGCTTTGTCCCACGTTGTTTGCCCCAGGACTCGATGCTCACAATCCTCGTGTTCCAAGGTATTGAGGAACCTGGTTGCTGCCTGAGTCACAGCAGTTGGTGGCTGTGAATGAGACGAAGGACTTCCAAATGGTAACTGTTCCTTCGAGAAAGTCTCAGAGTTGTCTAAAGAGATGGGCTCTTTTAGGCATTTTATGATTGATCTCAAGAGCCTAACTGAGAGTTTTGTTGTTGGTCAGTTTAAAGCCCAGGATTAAGACTCTTTTGAATTAAAAAAACAATTTAAAAATGAGTTGAACACTGCTCTAATTGATTACATGGGACATGGGCAATAGTTTCTAGTACTGTCTTCCTCACCATCTGCTGACTTTAAAACTGAGAGACACAATTTCAGGGTAGCAATTGGTAGCTGGCTGCCAGGGTGCAGCTTGCAGACAGATCCCTTTGTTAGGTCCTCTATTATCTTAAAGTCACCTTTAATTCTGTGACTTATGTGCAAATTTCCCCTTCCTATGGAGTTTAGGTGCCAGAGTGACATAAAATTACAGACCACTGGAAAAATGAAAAATGAAAGAAAATCAAGCCAAAAGGCCTGGCATTTTTCTATAACTTGGCAAAAAATTTGTGTGATGTCTGCACTAGAGAAGAAGGAAAGAAGGAAGGAAGGGGAGACTGGAGTTTTGGGGTGATTATGGAACAGGAGTCACTGTGCTCAATTGGCAGGGACTTGCTTTGTTTTCCTGGGCACGTTCATTACAGTTTCCTCATCTGTCAAATATTCCTCTTAGCCTATCAGCCTCACACAGTTGTTGGTGAGATTGAAAGGAAAGTGCATGAAAATAAAGAATGAAATGCCAGCCGAGTTTAATAGATACGCTAGGAGCCACCGATCCTATTCTAAAGAACCTTGTTAATCTTTGATCAGTTTTAATCTCCACGTGGGCGAAGCCTTCTCAGAGGGAATGAAAGCCCATGTCACAGGAGCAGGGTGTCCATCAGAAAGAGCTGTCCATCGTTGAATTATCTCTCTGACTCAGATCAGTCCCGTGTGAATTTTGGTCAGACCCTGGTGTGTTTAGGAAGCTTGAGCCCACTTTCTGAGAGACTTTTTTCCCCAGGAAATACTGACCATTAAGACCTCTTGGGAGAGTGAGAGGATTTGATCTCAGAGCGGAGAGATGTGACAATGACCTGTGAGATCTTCTCCCCTCCACCATCTCACGTGACAGAGCAAGAGCCAGAACCCAGCTGGCACCCCTTGGGAGATCGCTGGTTCCGAACATGACAATGGTTTTGGGCTTAGATCTGGAGGGAGCTGCCCGGTCTGTTGAGAATCTGGAAAGTGATGGCTGGGTGACACTACAGCCTCCAATTGGAACAGCCATTCCTTGCCAGCCCAGATGAAGAGGCTGTTGAGTAACTCATGAATATTGCTGTCAGCGCTAACAGGAATCGTCCAATCTGAAGCTCAAAAGGTGCTGGCTTCTCCTGGCAAGTGTCATGATGGGACAAAGTTTGATGGCCTTGGTTGCAAGTGAATGATGATAATTTGCATGTCAGGTGTGTGCAGTTAGAGTTGGGTACCTGGACAGATGTGCCAAGGAGAGAGGAGATGCTCAAGAATCCTGAGACAAGGAGGCATGAGGTGGGGCTGAGAGGGTTGGGAAGAGGAGGCTGAATAAGTTCTCACAGGACCTGGTGGCCAGGCAGAGGTGTCTACGCATCAGATGACATGTCCTCCCCTTGCCCTACAGCAGACAGCAAAAATTCAGATGAGTACCTTGGCTATCCAAGGGTAAGGGCCGGATTTCTCTGTGAAGTGGGGGGCAGGTGGATGTTCCACCAGATGTGAGGTGTTTTGTAAAAAATGTCACACTGATTCCAAATGGGTCTTCCATGGGGAGGGGCAGAGCATTTTCTTTCTAGGCTGGCATGAATTTCCTTGGCAAATGCAAAGTGGCAAATAGATTATTTATTTATTTATTCATTCATTCATTCATCTATTGAGGAAGAAACAACCCTATTGTTTATTATTACCAATAAGGAATCCTGAATATTTCAGTGTTTAAGGTTAACATCATCTTGAGTAGAATAGATACTTGGGGCATGATGCTTCCTGACCAGCTTCTGAGTCCCTATTCTTGTTTTCGTTCCTTTCATTGCCTTTGCTGTCAGAGAATCCCCAGAAGAGTGCAGTGCCATTTTGACACAATCTAAAAAGTGAAGAATATTCATGTGACCCTGCCAACCACCAAGCAAACATGACCGTGTGTTGGACTCTATGATACTGAGAGACTATTGTTATTTTGGAGATAATACTTTTTAATAGAGGCAACTTTATAGCCATCAGTGCTCAAGTAGTTTTTTCCCCTATGGAGTTAGATATTAACAAAAATCATGATCCCCTTTTCTAAAACATAGATGTGCCAGATAGTTCATTGAAATACTAATTAGTTAACATGCGGTCTCCCTCTATCAGCTGCTCTCCTCTCTGATCTAATTAGGGAGGAAGCCAAACTGCTAGAAGACTGCAGCTCTTCTTTTCCTCTGTAAAAGCTGAAAGAGATATTTCCACATGTTCCTGACGGATAGAGATGAGGGAATGGGCATTTGAGATCCATAAGGGAGTGAGAGGAGGGAAATTCCTGAAGCCTGGGAAGTGGTTACCATGGGAGCAATGGTCTAGGAATGTAGAGTACCATGGAGGAGATGGCATTATATTTATCCCACTGAGGATGGACCTGGGGACATGGGCTGCCAGCATTGCCGAAGAGACACTGAAACCACTGGACCTGAGATGCTGGCTAGGACAGTGGGCATCTTAGCTGTAACCATTGAGGACCAGCAACCTGACTAATAAGACGACAGGGGACTCCTTGATGCTAGATGCTTCAGAGACCCCAGAACCTTGGCACAACCCTGGCCAGAGTAGGGGGCATGTATATATGTTACTCAGTCACAACTGAGATTCAATTTCCTTCCAGCTCAGTGGTATGGGGACTAGAGTCAGAGTTATATGACAAAAATAGAGAAATATTATGTTTCTTTGACACCTGAGTTCATCTGCTAAGTAGTCATGGAAAGGTGTATGGTTCACCTAATCTAACTTGCTTATTTCACAAATGAAGACAGTGAAACTCAGAACTGTGTAACTTTTTGAGGTACCCCAACTTCTCCAGTTCTCTTATTCATGATCTGTAAAATGAAGGGAATTGGTTAATAAAATTCCTAAGAGAATTATTTGAGAAATTGCTGAAAAAAATGGGAATTTGGCTAGCAGTCTCTAATCTTGCCATTTTAACCGCCTTGAAATTCCCTGAAGAGATACCACAGGGACATTGCATACTCTCCTTCTACTCCTTGGAACTCCCACTCCCAAACTTTGTTTCTATTTTAGGACTCAGCCAAACGTCATCTTCTCTGGGAAGCTTTCCCTAAAACCTTATATCCTTCAAGTATGGTATCTCTCCTGGCATGCTGTTTCCCTATGTGTTAGTTTCTTATTGCTGCTGTAACAAATTACCACAAACTTGGTGGCTTGAAACAAATTTATTATTTTACAATTCTGGGGCTAAGAAGTCTGAAATGGGTGTTACTGGGCTAAAAATCAAAGTGTCAATAGGGCTGCATTCCTTCTGGAGGCTATAGGAGAGAATCTGTTTACTTGCCTTTTCCAGCTTCAAAAACTCTCCTGCATTCCTTGGCTTGTGGCCCCTTCCACCATCTTCAAAGCCAGGATCTTTGAATATCTCTTTATCTCTGAATACCTTTGCCTCCTTCCACATCTATGGACCCTGTGATTACTTTGGGCACCCCTAGATAATCCAGGATAAGCTCCCCATCTCTCGGTCAGCTGATTAACAATTATACTTCCCCCTCAACCTTAATTCCCCTTTGCCATGAAGCCTAACATATTCATGAGTTCTGGGGATAAGCACACAGATGTTTCTGGAGGGCCATTATTCTTCCTACCACACCCCATCAGTGCTCTTGTCACGCTGTGCGGTAAATGCCTTTCACTTAGGCTGTCTCCTTCTCTAGACTCCTATAGCTCAGATCCTGTGTTTGTTTCCTGCTGCAGTCCCAGTAATTTGTACAGACATGTCGAACTGGAAGCTTTAAGCTGATGGGGTGTGATCTGTGCAGTGTTAGGAATAGATTTAAATTCATTACCAACATTTGAAAACTGGGAGACTTTGCATAATAGCTGTGAGTCCACTTTTTGTGAAAAGCGACAACACTGGACATGTGATAGAAGGGGATCTTTGACTCAGTTTCTTTTCTAGGAATGTGTTGTGGACATTCTTGAATGTTCTGAAATTCTATGTGTGTGGGAGTATTCAGAGCAGCACTGTTTGTTTCAAAGGATTTGAAACTATGTCTCAATCTATGGGAGAGAGGCTAAATCAAACATGGCATATTTATACAATGGATGCCACCATTAAAAAGAATGAGGGGCTGGCCCGGTGGCGCAAGTGGTTGGGTGCGCGCGCTCCGCTGCGGCGGCCCGGGGTTCGCTGGTTCGGATCCCGGGCGCGCACCGACGCACTGCTTGGCAAGCCCTGCTGTGGAGGCGTCCCATATAAAGTGGAGGAAGATGGGCACAGATGTTAGCCCAGGGCCGTCTTCCTCGGCAAAAAAAGAGGAGGATTGGCGGATGTTAGCTCAGGGCTGATCTCCTCACAAAAAAAAAAAAAAAAAAAAAAAAAAAAAAAAAAAAAGAATGAGGCAGAATATATAAATATCAAATCATTGTGTTGTACACCTGAAACAAATATAACATTGTATGTCAATTATACTTCAATTAAAAAATGAAAAAATGAGGCAGTTCCATATGCACCAATATGAAAAGACCTCCAAGATATACTTTGAAATGAAAACAGCAAGGTGCTACCATTTGTGTTGAAAGGCAGGGAAGAACATATGTATGATTGCTTGTTTATGTTGGCATATCTCTGGACATAGACATAAGAAATGACATTGGTTACCTATGGGGAGGGTTGCTGGGTGGCTGGAGGCAAGGGCACAAGGAGGCTTACTTTTCACTATAAACCCTTTTGTGTATATATATATGTGTGTGTGTATATATATATATATATATATATATATTTTGTGTGTGTGTGTGTGTGTGTGAGAGGAAGACCAGACCTGAGCTAACATCTGATGCCAATCCTCCTCTTTTTTGCTGAGGAAAATTGGCCCTGGGCTAACATCCATGTGCATCATCCTCTACTTTATATGCGATGCCGCCACAGCATCGCTTAACAAGCGGTGCATCGGTGTGCATCTGGGATCTGAACCTGCAAACACCGGGCTGCCAAAGCGGAGTGCGTGCACTTAACTGCTGCGCCACCGGGCCGGCCTCCTTTTGTATATTTTGTACCTTTCAAAAATTCTAATTTAAACTTTATTTTAGGGAAAAAAACACATATGCAAGTGATTTCCAATCTACCCATTAAAAGTTTTTAATAGGGGGCCGGCCCGGTGGTGCAAGCGGTTAAGTGCGCGCGCTCCGCTGCGGCGGCCCGGGGTTCGCTGGTTCGGATCCTGGGCGCGCACCGAAGTACTGCTTGGTAAGCCATGCTGTGGCGGCGTCCCATATAAAGTGGAGGAAGATGGGCACAGATGTTAGCCCAGGGCCGTCTTCCTCAGCAAAAAAAGAGGAGGATTGGCGGATGTTAGCTCAGGGCTGATCTCCTCACAAAAAAAAAAAAAAAAAAAAAAAAAAAAAAAGTTTTTAATGATTATGGAACACACTGAACTTCTTCTATCGTTCTTACTGTGAACTGTATGCTGTGTGTATGCACATATATAATCATACATAATATTTAAATTTATACTAATTTATATATGACTTGGGTGGTGAGTGAAATGGAAAATTTATTTTTCTATCCACAAACTTGGAAAATTGTTGAGGTTTCTAGGACAGTCAGCCCTCTGTATCCAGGGTTCTGCATCCACAGATTCAACCAACTGCTGATCAAAAGGCCGACAATGGTTGTGTCTGTACTGAACATGTATAGACTTATTTTTGTTGTCACTATTCCCTAAACAACACAGTAAAACAACTATTTACATAGTGTTTGCATTGTATTAGGTATTATAAGTTATCTAGAGATGATTTAAAATATACTGGAGGATGTACATAGGTTATATGCAAACACTATGCCATTTTGTATAATGGACTTGAGCATCCGTGGATTTTGGTATCTGGGGGGATCCTGGAACCAACCCCCCATGGGTATCAAGGGACGACTATATCATCAAAGACAGTTGCTTATCTCAACTTTATATAAGTTTTTAAAAACATCTATTTAAACACACTTGTGTATATGCAGTTTTAAAACATGTCAACCTACATATTGCTGAGAGATACATGAATATGTAATAAAAATATAAATAAATGCACAGATATAATGAACAATAATTCAATGATGTCAATGGTGAGGAGAAACAGGGTATGGAGGATTGGGGGCATGATTGTTCATTGCAGTTTTCTTTATAACTTCTTGTGTATTTCAAACATTGCATAATATCTTAAAAAGTTAACATGTGTTTCTAATGTACTGCCAGAAAATTACAGTCAGAGTTCTGTGAAATCATAGAAAGAGGCAGAAACAGTGCAGGCATCGATGGCCTTTATTTTCCTTGTTCTCTGCTGTGTCACATCAGTACTCAGAACAGAGCCTGGCAGAGGGTAGGCCCTATAAAATGTTTGTAAAAATGAATAAACAGACATAAGAGCCCTCTGAGCTGCTGAAATGGTGGCTGATGGGTTGTGTGATCTTCTGGTGTGTCATCTTATGTAACAGGACCCCAGGAAAAGAAGTGGACATAACTGATAGTGCCTACAACCTTTCAGATGTGAAGGAAGAAAAGAACCTCATGAATTTTCTCAGTAACTGGAAATGAAGATGAAATATAGAGAGGTAGCTGGGTCTATAATAAAATTTAGTTGCCACCTAAACTTCAGAGTTTGTAGCTTGAAAAAGACCTTTTTACGGTTTGCAGTAAGATTGGATTATTTTTTTATGTGTCATACTCAATAACCCTCTTGAAAGTATACAGTCATGCACCTCATAACGTTTCATTCAAGGATGGACTGTGTATAGGACAGTGGTCCCATAAGAGTAGTACCATATAGCCTAAGTGTATAATAGGCTATACCATCTAGGTTTGTGTAAGTACACTCTATGATGTTCACACAATGACAAAATTGCCTAATAACACATTTCGCAGAATGTATCCCCATCACTAAGTGATGCATGACATTATTTGGTTAAGACAGCTGATGTGAGTGTAACTCTTGAGTTCCCCTTGGTGATGCTGTCGCTGTTTATCCTGTATCTGTGCCAAGACCAGGAGTTGGGTTGTATGGGGGTGACTGGAATTACTGGCGTTTATTCCTGCCCACTGTAGTGGTAGAATAACCTTTGCTTCTTAGTGTAGCAGTCAGTCATTTGGTTCACATATTAATATTTAATATTTAGAGATAGGATGAAAGGAGTGTGGGAAAACAACATGGTTATCCTACAATAACTACAAAAGCTGTGTTAATATATGGAGACAATAAATGAATAATATTCTATTATTGCTATCTACCCACCATATATAGCTAGCTAGAGCAGTGCTGTCCAATTAAACATAATATGAGCCACATGTGTAATTTTAAACTTTGTAGTAGCCACATAAAAAATTGAAAAGAGGGAGTGATGACAGCATCATGGCAGAGTGAGTTATTCTCTTTGTCCCTCCCCTCTAAGTTACAATCAAATGGACATCTATTGACCAACAGAGGATTCCCTACACAGCAAAACAGGAAGCCTAAGAGATTCATGCATCTATACATCTGAAGGTGGGTGGACTGGACCCCCAGGAGGCAGTGGAACTAGGGGATCAGCCCCCCACCCACCCCACTGGCAGTGATCCAGGCCATGGAGCCTCACCTTGTGGCTCGTCCAACTATGAGTGGAGGTGGTAGGCACCCCAGCCCATGTGGCTTCCAGCAGAGAAGACGTGGCAGTAGTGCCACAGCCCATGTGACTGCAAGCAGATGTGATGGGAGAAGTAAAACAGCCCCTGCTGCACCCCACCATGGTGACAGGTGGAAGCTGCGACCAGAGGCATCAGGAACCACAGCAGAACTGGTGACCCAGACCCCGGTGGCAGCACCACCAACACCAGCTCCACCAACAGTGGAGGCTGCATACAAGTCCCCAGGTCCCCAGGCCCCTGGCAGTGACAGTGACACCCATGAACCAAGCTCCCCTGGCAGCAATGCAACCAACACCCCCAGACAACCTAGGAGTAGCAGGGCAAGAGTTACATGGGGCAGCAGCATCCAAGCCCATGGAAAGCCTGCAGGGAGACAGTGGAGGAACACAAGACCCAGCCAACCCTGGAAGCAGCAGAAGTGCTCACAGCCTGGTGACTCCAGTGGCAATGCCTGAAACTGCAGTGACATCACAAGCAGCAAGGCAACAGCAATCTCAAAGGCACAAGTGGCACAAGTAGGGCACTGATGATGCCTCTGGACGAGGCAGTGGAAGGTGGAAAGTGCAGGTTCTCAGATAAAATCAGAAGCAGCTCAGAACCAAAGTAACCAAAGCTGTACTCTAATAAGAAAGGTGGTTATTAATACAAATGTGCCAGCAGAGGATCAATTCATCAAACACCATGAAGAACTACGGGAACAAGGCAGAACAGGAAAATGACAAATCTCCAGAAACCAAACTTGAAGTCACAGATGGTTACAACACAACTGACAGAGAATTCAAAATAGCTGTCATAAAGAAACTCAATGAGTTACAGGAAAACTCAGAAAGAAAATTCAATGAGCTTAGGAATAAAATTAATGAACAGAAAGAATACATCACCAAAGAGATTGAAGCTCTAAAAAAAACCCAAACACACAGAAATTCTGGATATGAAGAACACAATTAATGAGATGAAAAATAATGTAGAAAGCATAAAAAATAGAGCAGACCTTATGGAGGAGAGAATCAGTGAGCTCAAAGATAGAAACCTAGAAATGATCCAGGTGGAAGAGGAAAGAGAACTAAGATTTTTAAAAAATGAAGAAATTCTTCGAGACATATCCAACTCAATTAGGAAAAGTGACATAAGGATTATAGATATCCCAGAAGAAGAGAGAGAGAAAGGAGAAGAGAGCTTATTCAAAGAAATAATAGCTGAAGACTTTCCAATCCTGGAGAAGGAACTGGACATACAAGTACAAGAAGCTAATAGAACTCCTAATTACCTCAATGCAAAGAGCTTCTCCAAGGTATATAATATTAAAACTCTCAAAAGTCAATGACAAGGAAAAAGTAATAAGGGTAGCCAGACTGAAGAAAATAACATACAAAAGAATCCCTATCAGGTTTTCAGCAGATTTCTCAGCAGAAATCCTACAGGCAAGGAAAGAGTGGAATAATATATTCAAAATACTGAAAGATAAAAACTATCAGCCAAGAATACTCTATCTAGTGAAATTATCTTTCAGATATGACAGAGAAATAAAAGCTTTCCCAGACAAACAAAAGATGAGGGAGTTCATTGCCACTAGAGCTGCCTTACAAGAAATATTGAAAGGAGCCCTCCTACATAAAACAAAAAGACAAAGGTTTACAAAGCTTTGAGCAATGAGATAAATAGACAGAATCATAAAATTTTAGCTTAATATCAGAATAGGTTAGTAAATAGTGATAAGACAAATGATAAAGAGAAATAAAGCATCAAAAATAACTATAAACACTTCAAGTTCTTCACAAACTCACAACACACACAAAAGTAACTTGTGAGAACAAAAACATAGAAAGGAAAGAGGAAAGTGATGGAACCTGCATGGGCTAATGGAGACAAGAAACTATCATAAAATGGACTATCTCACATATGAGACATTTTATGCAAACCTCATGGCAACCACAAAACAGAAAATCAGAGCAGAGTCACAAATCATAAATAATGAGAAAACCATCACAGAAAACCACCAAACTGAAATGGCAGACACAAAGTACAAAGAAAAAGAAACAGTGGAAATATAGAACAACCAGAAAACAAAAGATAAAATGGCAGTATTAAGCCCTCATATATCAATAATCACTCAAAATGTAAATGGATTGAACTCACCAATCGAAAGACACAGAATGGCTGAATGGATTGGAAAACAAGACCCAACAATATGCTGCCTCCAGGAAACACATCTCAGCTCTGACAAACATAGTCTTAGAGTGAAGGGATGGAAGATGATACTCCAAGCAAATGGCAATCAAAAGAAAGTGGGTGTAGTCATACTTAGACAAAACAGACTTCAAGATAAAAAAGATAACAAGAGACAAAGATGGGCACTGTATACTGATAAAAGGGACAATCCAACAAGAAGACAAAACACTTATTAGTATATATGAACCTAACACAGGAGCACGAAAGTATATAAAGCAACTATTAACAGACATAAAGGGAGAAATTGGCAACAACACAATAATAGTAGGGGGCTTAACACCCCTCTTATGTCAAAGGATAGATCATCCAGAGAGAAAGTCTACAAGGAAACAGTGGCCTTAAATGAAACCCTAGAACACATGGACTTAATGGATATATATAGAACATTCCGTCTGGAAACAGCAGAATATGCATTCTTCTCAAGTGCGCATGGAACATTCTCAAAGATAGACCATATCCTGGGAAACAAAGCAAGCCTCAATAAATTTAATAAGAGGGCCCACTGGTGGCATAACGGTTAAGTGTGCATGCTCCACTTCAGTGGCCCGGTGTTTGCAGGCTCGAATCCTGGGTCTGCGCCAATGCACTGCTTGTCAAGCCATGCTGTGGCATTGTCCCATATAAAATAGAGGAAGATGGGCACAGATGTTAGCCCGGGGCCAATCTTCCTCATCGAAAAGAGGAGGATTGGCATTGGATGTTAGCTCAGGGCTGATCTTCCTCACAAAAATAAATAAATAAATAAAGTAAATAAATAAATAAATTTAAGAAGATTGAAATCATATCAAGCATCTTTTCCAACCACAGTGGTATAAAACTAGAAATCAACTACAAGAAAAAAGTTGGGCAAATCACAAATATGTGGAGACTAAACAACACGCTACTGAACAACCATTGGATCAATGAAGAAGTCAAAGGAGAAATCAAAAAATATATTGAGAAAAATACAAATGAAAAAACAACATACCAAAACTTATGGGATGCAACAAAAGTAGTACAAAAAGGGAAATTTATAGCAATACAGGCCTACTGGAAGCAACAAGAAAAGTCTCAAATAAACAAGCTTACACTATACCTAAACGAACTAGAAAAAGATGAACACACAATGCCCAAAGTCAGTAGAAGGAAGAGAATAATAAAAATCAGAGTAGAAATAAATGAAATAGAGACTTAAAAAAAGTAGAAAGGATCAATGAAACTAAGAGCTAGTACTTTGAGAAGATAAACAAAATTGACAAACTCCGGGGGCCAGCCCAGAGGAGTAGTGCTTAAGTTTGCGTGTTCTGCTTTGGCTGCCTGGGGTTTGCCGGTTCGGATCCTGGGCATGGACCTACTCATCCCTTATCAAGCCATGCTGAGGCAGCATCCTGCATAGAAGAGCTACAACTCCAGAACTATGATGTACAACTATATACTGGGGCTTTGGGGAGAAAAACAGAAAAGAGGAAGATTGGCAACAGATGTTAACACAGGGTCAATCTTCCTCAAAAAAAAAAAAAAAATGACAAACCCTTAGCCAAACTCACTAAGAAAAAGAGAGAGAAGACTCAAATAAAATTGGAAATGAAAAAGGAGAAACTACAATGGGCACCACAGAAATACAAAGGATTATAAGAGAATACTATGAAAATCCATACACCAACAAATTGGATAACCTAGAAGAAATGGATAAATTCTTAGAATCATACAACCTCCGAAAACTGAATCAAGAAGAAATAGAGAATCTGAATAGATGAATCACAAGTAAAGGGATTGAAACAGTAATCAAAAAACCTCCCAAACAACAAAACTCCAGGATCAGATGGCTTTTCTGGTGAATTCTACCAAACATTCAGAAAAGATTTAATACCTATCATTCTGAAACTATTCTGAGAAATTGAAGAGGACGGGACAATTCCTAACTCATTTTACAGAGCCAACATTACCCTGCTACCAAAAACAGAGGACAACGCAAAAAAGGAAAATTACAAGTCTAAGAAACTGGCCCACGATGGTGAGGAAAAGCAGTTGGTGAGCAGTGGGGTTCTGTGTGGTCAGGGAAGGTGAGTTTGGCTTGGGGTCGGTTGATTCACAGGTGAGATGTCAAGTCTGGATACAGAGCTTGAGAGCCATCGCTTCTCTGCATAGAAATCACAGTTGGATCTAGGTGGCTGATGAGATCCCTGAGCACATGACAAACAGATAAGAGACAAAGACCCAGGTTCAGGAAAAAGAACGAGAGCTAAATGACAGCCAGGAGAGAAGAGAGTTTCAAGAAGTGGAGGACTAATGAGCTCCCACTTGGCAGCTGGCATCATCCACATGTTCTCACTGAAGCCTCCTGAGGGTCTAGGAAGAGTCATGATTTCCCTGATGTTACAGATGAGGAAACAGGGTTAAGCAATGAGAGGCTGGCAAGGCAGTGGGACTGTGGGACAGACTGGGTTCTTTTAAGAAGGTGGGTGGTGAAGGGAGTGAGAGAGAGCTTGGTGGGTGAGAGCGCATCAGAGTGAAAGGAAGGGGCATTTCTAAGGGTGCCACAGGAGCATGTTTGTCACCTGAGGGGAAGGATCAAAGGGAGAGGGCAATACAGAAAATGAAGCTGGAGATGGGACAAATAATTGATGGGCTGAGTCGAAAAGCAGGGGTTGAGATGGGGTCAAGAGAGATCTTCAGAGTGACAGGAACCTCAGCCCCAAGCAGTGGTGAAACATCACAGGAGGAGAGGTACAGATTTGAGAGGAGTGACCTATTTTGGAAGCTGATGGGCAATTACACATCACTATGAAGAGAAGTATTAGCTGTTCCTTTTCTTTTTATCTGAACACTTTTTCTGGATCATTTGTGTTAATTCTCATGAATTATAGATACTTCAACACAAATTAATCCAGCCTAGATTAAGTAAACACGACTTTAATTAGCTTTCATTTTTGTCCAAGGAGACCATGCTATTATTAGTTGCTGTCACATGAGTTTTGTTTTGTGTTTTTGTTTTTAGCTTCAGTGAAGAATAGGGCTACCTATCAAGAGCAATATTGGAGGAATTAATTTGTTATTGTACTTGCATCATTATCGAGATAATCAGGACAATAACACTGTCGTGATTGAGATTTTTCTGGAAAAAGCTTCCTGTCATATGGGAAGAAAGAACTTGGGCTTTGGAGTTATTGGGTACAAATCTGACTACGGTATTTCCCAGGGGTGTGATCTTAGGCTAAAGGCACAAGCCTTAATAAAGAATGGAAATAATAATAATAAAGCACTAAATGAACTGGGGACTAAATGTTGTTGTTTGTAAAAGATATCAGCTAAACATAAGACTATAATGTATGTATAATATGTGTGTATGGCCTGTGTGTGTATATTTATGTATATATGAACTATTTTCCCATTCTTTCGTTGGTGGATATTTGAACTGCTTCCAGTTTTATTCTGTTACAAAGCAGAATTACAAAGCTGCTATAAACATTCTTATACATCTCTCTTGGTGCACACGTGTTAGACTTTCTCTAGGCTTTCTCCCTGAGAGCAGAAGTCCTCATGATGCCTGTCTGCACCTCTGCTGGGTAATGCCAAATTATTTCCTAAAGTGGTTGTGCTCATTTACCTCCTACCGGCAGGGTGTGTGAGTTTCCAGTTTCTCCGAATCCCACCAACCCTTGGAAACGTCAGACTTTAAAATGTTTGCCATTCTCATGGGTATGAAATGGCATCTTGTTTTTTAATTAGTATTTCCCTGATTATTGATCAATTCAGCATCTTTTTGCATGTTTGCTGGCCTTGTGAGTTTTCTCTTTCATGAAATGCCTATTCACGTCATGCTTTTTGCTCATTTTTTTTTCTGGAATCGTCTTTTTAAGAAGAAAAAATGCACTTTTTAAAAAGTATACATATATATATGCCAAAGTTCAAGAGTCAATTCATGCTAATGTTAACTGATACTGTTATTTGTTTTTGTTTTTTTTGTATGTGAGAATGATTGACCCAGAGCCAGCATCCGTTGCCAATCTTCCTCTTTTTGCTGAGGAAGATTAGCCCTTAACTAACATCTGTGCCCATCTTCCACTATTTTGTGTATGGGACACTGCCACAGTATGGCTTGATGAGCGGTGCATACGTCTGCGCCTGGGAACCAAACCAGCGAACCTCAGGCCACCTGGAAGTGGAGTGTGTGAACTTAACCACTATGCCACTGGGCCAGCCCCTCAATACTCTTGTTTTATCTGGCAGAAACATCAAGTTTAGTGCTGCATGATAAGTATTGAGTGAATGAATATGGGAGAGAAACAGGCCTTCCATCAAAGATGCACAGTTAGCACCTCACGTGAGGTGCTGTTCTAAACCAGGATCCTGGGAGCCTGTATTTCATGTCCTGCCCACTGAGGACTGGGTGACTGGACAACCCCTCAGTGGCTCCTTTAGTGTAGTCAGCACCTCCTGACCTCCTGCGTTATTGTGACGGAGGGAGGGCAGCCAGGATGTGCCACCCCCTGCAGTGATAGTAGCCGGGTGCTCTCCACACCCTGCCCCAGATGCCCCAGGTTTCCTCTTGTGTGGAGTCATCTTGGCTGCTCTCCCGGGGATTCAGATTCCACAGGGTGTGACCAGGGCCTGGGAATCTGAATTGTGAACAGATTTCCCCCCGGTCATTTCTATTTCTAGGTGACTTTGGGAAATCCTGCTCAAGCTCCATTCCTGGAACTGAGATCCAGTGGGGAAGGTCCTCTGAGTGTTTTTCTTTTTACTTTTTTGGCACAAATCGAGCTGGGAAGCTGTATAATTAGGGGAAAACAAGTGGCTCTAGAATGAAGTTTTCTTGTTTTCCTGTAACCAGCTAAGCTCCCTCTCCAAGTGCTCAAGTCTGTGCCAGGTGACTCTTGGCTCCCTCTGACCCACAGCTGGCCCCTGGCCACCTGACCTCCTTGGTGTCCCCACTACCAGGTACAACGAAGTGTCACACAATTTTCTACATGGTCCCCAAACCTGCCAGACAGTCTTTGTAAATATCCCCTGCAAGAGACATTTCAGGGGCTTCCAGGGCTCTTAGGAAAGACCTAGTCTGGTCCTGGAGTCACAAGGCTCTTGTCCCTTCTCAGAAACACTTTCTTTGACCACTGATTGCCTGTGACTCATTCTGTCCTTCGAGCATGTTGATCTCTGCTGTTTGGGAATGTGGGACCATCTCTCTCGCCAGACATCTTGCTTCTGCTCCTCCCTGCGTCTCAGATCCCCCCTCTCACTTATCTCCCTCTGCTTACTCATCCCTATCCTTTAAGACAGTGTTTCTCAGACTGGAACGTGCATACGGATAATCTGGACATCTTGTTAAAATGCAGATTTTGCTTCAGTTGGTCTAGGGTGGGCCTCAGATTCTGCATTGCTAGTGGGCTCCCAGGTGCTGCAGGATGGTGCTGAGTGTGGGAACCACACTTGGAGTCATAAGACTCAGCTTAGGCACCACCTGCTCCTCCCAAGTTGTAAATGCCCCTCCTTTGTGCCCTATCACCTGGGCCAACCTCAGCCTTGCTTCTCACCCAGTGTTATAGTAACTGCCTGTCTGTCTGTAAGTTTCTCCAGGGCAGGAAATGTGCTCTGTTTATCGTTATCTATATTCGCAGTGCCTGGCACATAGGAAAAACCCGACAAATATCTGTTGAACGAAGGAATGATTCCCACAGTCCAGACAGATATATGTCTGGCTGCATTTTGCTGTTTGTGGCTGTTTCCCTGTTGAGGCCAGTGACTCGCTGCTTTTCCAGATGGTGCTCTGTGGCCTGAAGGGGCGCTCCACTTTCTGTAACGCAACAGACGTTGGCGGGGGAGGAGTAGAGGAGCGGGTGGTGAGCTTTGGCATTGGAAGTATTCAACTTCTTTTTTTTAATTAACTGTATATTCCTGCCTTTTTTTTTTTTTTTTGAGGCAGATTGGCCCTGAGCTAACATCTATTGCCAATCTTCCTCTTTTTCTTTTCTCTCCCCAAAGCCCCAATACATAGTTGTATATCCTAGCTGTAGGTCCTTCTAGTTCTTCTATGTGGGACACTGCCCCAGCATGGCTTGATGAGCAGTGAGTGGGTCCACGCCCAGGATCTGAACCTGCGAACCCCAGGCTGCGGAAGCAGAATGTGTGAACTTAACGACTAGGCCACCGGGCCAGCCCAGGAATTTAACTTCTTTGTACCTAATTTAGGTCATTTAGGTCAATTTAGATTAGTGGGTTTAAAATTAGTTCTGGCTTCTGGATTTTCTTTGGCTGGTTTGCTCATGCTTGAGAGCACACGTGCATGCTTAGTTTACGGAGTAAGTCTCTGAGGTTTCTAGCCTCTCCTGACTCTGTTCTCCACAGGGTGCCAGAATGGGCTTTCTGAAATGTCAATTGGGGTTATGCCGCTCTTGGTGGCTCCCTCTCCTTTCAGAGAAAAGTCCAAATCTCCCATCATGCCTCATGAACAGGGTGCCCAGGACGCTCTACACTTACTCCTGTTGTCCCCGAGGCCCCTTTCACTCTCAGGGTCTCCAGTGAGGATGATGAATGACAGGACGTCCTCCTCCCGGGGCCCTGCAGTTACTGGCCCAGGGCTCTCCCCACGGCCTCCTGCTTCCTCTTTTCAGCCAAGGCGCTTGGTTGGGAGAATGTGCTCACATCGCTTGTCGGGTCCCAGGCTTCCAGCTCTGGCTGCGGATTCTCATGAAGGGACCTTGTTACCAGCTCACTCTTGTATCTATTCTGGACAGTTATTCTGTAAACTAGAATATATGCCTATTTTAACTTGTAATTACATTCTCTAAAACCCAGCAAAATCAAATAATGGGCATGATGGTTTATGTTCTCCCTCAGCACTTTTAGCAGAAATCTCTTAATTATTGCATTAATCCTTTAATGGACTCATGGGTGGGGCATGCTACTTGTGGGTGAGTGAAGAGCAGCTAGATGGGGGAAGAGGCTGCCAGTCTCTAATAGTTATTTTGCTTAAAGGGTGTAATCTCCTCCCTCTCCTCTGTTCATAAACTCGTTTTTCAGTGCTGTTGAGCAATAGCCCAGGACAATGGAGAGTATTAGTTGCAAAGCCAGAGAGACCTGGGTGGGCCCCTGACAGTTTCTTAATTCCTCTGAGAGTTCATATTCACACCTGTAAAAATGAAAATAAGAAGACCTGCTTTGTGTGGATAGGTTTGCCAATTAATTGAGATAACGTGGACATGTTGAGTTATGTACACCATAGCTAAGACCTTCTCCTTGTTTTCAAAGACTAAACCAACTGAGTTATTTTTGTTTGGAAACGGTGGTAGAGCTACAGATATATTATTTGATATTTACCTGTGGCACTATGTTTTCCTATTGTTCTGTTTTTAACCTGGGAGAGCTGCTTTCTTTCCCTTCATTACTCTGAATAGATTTGACTAAGGCAGCCACCTTGAATCCCTGCACGTGCCTGACTGTTCCTCTCCGAGATCCAACTGTGTCCAGGATGCGAAAGGACTGTTCTTATCGTCTGAAAACACAGCTGCTTCAGTTATATCAGCCCAGGCTTTTTGTTAAGGAAATCTCCATTGCAGGTAGTGGGAATGGAGCAAAGATAGAGATTCAGTGCTCCGCACATTTTTGCTGTGGATCCTGGAATTTCTTAAAACCAGGAAGTGCAAAGGTGCAGAGGGAGGCAAGGGAAAGAGACCGAACAAGTTCTGTGTTGTCTAATGCTCACCGTTTTGTAGAACTGCAACTTGAACATAAGAGGTGCTCTCCGTGTTAGAGAGGAGAAACATTCACCATTCAATCCAAGGGCAGCACTTAACAGGGTCGCTGTGAATCTTCTCCAGCCTCTCGGTGTGGTCCATGGACCAGGACCATGGGCATCAACAGGAGCTCTTTAGAAATGCAGTCACAGGCCCCTCCCCAGACATCCTCAATCAGAAGCTGCATTTTAACAAGATCTTCAAGTGATTCAAATGCCCATTAGAGTTACGGAAGCTTTGCTCTTGGCCAGCGCTGTCCAATAGAGCTTTCTGTGATGTTGGCGATGTTCTGTATTTGTGCTATCTAACATGGTAGACACTAGCCGTAGGTGGCTGAGAACTTGAAATAGGGCTAGTGCAGCTAAGGAACTAAAGTTTGTTATATTTCATTTTAATTAATTATGATTTAAATTTAATTAGTCATGTGTGGTTTGTGGCTACTAAATTGGGCAGTGCAGCATAAGACTACCAGGTTTTCCTTACAGGATTCCTTACAATGGTGATGTCAGCTCCCCATCACTGCCTGGAGGTAGTCAGTTCTCCTTGCTCAGTCAGGAGGGAACACTGCACATTCCAGGGTCCTTATCCATGACTGTGGCTCTGGAATGAGTCACACAGTCCCTGGAATGAGTCCAAGAACCTTGGTATTCCTGACACACTTGCTTTCTTCTCTGGAGACTCAGAATGGTTAGCTGGTCAGTAGCAGGATTGGAAAGGAAAGAAATAACTTGACAACCAAACACCTGCACTAAACCAACACAAGGCATTGAAAACCATCCTTTTCTAGTTGTGTTATTTCTGTTATTTCACAAATCCCTGAACATCAGAAGACATATTTCTCTACTTTGCTTCATCTACAATTTGTCTGGCTTACAAAATAAAAATTGATGCATTTTATTGGCTTTATTTCTCCTTTAATACTACTCTTCCTCCATAGGGAACTGTAGTTCAAATTATTTTAGTTTTGGTCCCCTGAAGAGGCCTTGAGAATCTTTTGCTTCCACCTCCTTCTCTGTCCTCTTGGCCTAAGCAGTGCCAGCTGGGGGCACCTGCTCCATAAACATCACCTGTGTGATTCTGATGACTTAAGCAGCTTCTGTAACTTGAAGGCTTCTCTCACTTTTCTACCTTCTCCATGCTGCTCATCTCTTATCATCGTTCCACACTTAAATTCTTTTTATTAAATTTGGCAACACAAAACACTTCCCAGCTGCTCACTGGTGATACATGGCTAAGAGATGATGCAAACATCTGTTCTGCTGGAATAACCCTCATGTTTCACCAAATGGAGTTCTGTGACCATCTGTCTCCCCTCCTCCCATGTGACCCCAGAGTTCTGTTGACATGAGGGAAATCCAAGAGCCATATTATCTTGAATGAAAATCAAGCTTAGTGTGACAGCAAATAACTTTTATTCTAAAATTGAAATATTTATTGTCAAATGTACATTTGATTACACCTGAGAAATGTTTTGTCATCAGGTATAGGGGAGCTTGTCATCTCCTCATATTGATTTTTTCCTTAAAGATTGCCTGACTGATGAGGAGACACCCACACTTGGACCCTGAGAGTGGGAAGGGGCTGGAGTGATCATCTCATTGTGTGGAGGAGGGAAGGGTCTTCCGTGGGGCTTCCCTGGGAGTGGGGGAAGAGCTAGCTTAGGAACTGGGGTCTCTTGACTTATAAGTCTATAAATGGGCTTCAGGGGGGTCCATGAACCCCTAAAACTGTAGTAAAGTTTTGTGTATATGTGCAGTGTTGGGGCAGAGAATCGAATATTCCTCATATTAAAAATAGAGGGAGAGTAATATCTGCTTTGCAGTCTGTGATGAAGATTCAGTACCGGAATGTATAGAGAGTGCTGAGCACAGAGCAGACCCTCCACAAATGACACCATTTCCATTGTTCTCTGCTGACCATTTCAGAGCTGCTGAAGAAGGAGCTGTGTCTTTCTAGATCGAAAAGCATCTTTTAGGTTTACTGTTGCCATAAGCAGAGGGGTGGGTGGCTGAGGAAACACAGTTCCTGGTTAAGCCTAGCTTCGAGCTGCTGTGGGAATGATGGTGGAATCCGTATGTGTGTTAATTTGGAGAATCAGGAGGAAGAAGTAGAACTGTGTTTGCTTTAGCGTCTGATTCCTTAAAATGTAAATGCTCCGACACCCACACCTGTGAAGCCAACTGGTCCACTTTCTGCTGTCAGCCTTTTGAGGAATTCAGGAGGATGTGCTGGATTATTCTCTTCTTCACTAGCTTTTCCTCTCTCTTTCTATCACCACCCACGAGGTGTTCCCATCTGCCTGCTGGAATTCCGCTGCCTGCAGTAGAGGTTACAGGATAACAGAGCACATGATCTTCCAGGAAGCTAAGTGCTGGCTGGACATTTCATTTTGGGAACAGAGCCATTAAGACATTGTGTTTTCCGCAAACATGGATCTGTTTTATAGCGAGAAATAGGAGAAGGATATGAATTTCTATTTTAGGCCACAGATGAATCTTCACGTGGAGGGAACATGCAGTTTCTAGTCCAAGGTGTGTCTTAGGTTGTTCTGTAGCATAGTTCAACCCGCTTTCCCTCGTCTCTGAAAGAGAAATGTCCCCAAGAGCTGATGTAATAATAATAATGGTGAAAATAAAGCTAAAACAAATTCAGATCAGAGAGTTAAGTTGACTGATGTAAGCCCTTCTTAGAATAAGGTGAACACAGAATATGAGTTGTGCCTCCCAGGTCTTTCCTGTCCTGCCCCCCACCGACCCACATAGCATACACATCACACACACACACACACACACTCACACACACACACCAGCCCCTCACGATCAGGAAACCTGTGATGACTTCTCTTGCACATAACATGCTTGTGAGACTGAGGACTCATTGTAATGCCTGATAAAACTACTCCTAACAAATATTTTCTTTTAAGGTTTCTCTCTTCTCAAATAAAAAAAAAAAAAAATTAAAGCAAAAGCAAACTCAATTTCAGACTTTATTTAAAAGCAACACATATTTCATAAGTCAAGTTCTCTAGGAATGGAAAACTCCCAATTCCGAATAAAAGTTAGCACTGGCTTATGGGTCATGCCACCATCAGAAATATTGTTGTACCCCCAGATATATGTAACTACCGTATCCCATGGGAAGTGTTTGTATTTTTAGACTTAGGTGTTTTAGTCACTGTTCAGTGAGTTCCCTTGGCAGCAGCACTGGTGAAGAAACGCCTCTGATGGGCATATTTCATTCTCACCTGGGAAGACCTCCTTTCTTCTTAATCACCACCTCGATGGTCGTGCCCCTTCCTCTCTTTGCGTGAGATCTGGGAGACTCACTGTAATGACTGTTGAATGTGGTGGCTTTTCTCTGGCCGCTGGTTCGTCTCTCAGGCCTTGGGTCCATTTGCAGCTCACCCTCCCTATTGTTTGGCCTCACTTGCTCTTCCTTCCCCATCCTTCCTGGAGCCCATGGTTTTGAACTTCCATCATTGTCCAGGATTGCACTACACCAGTGGTTCTCAGACTAGCAGCCTCAGCAACACCCGGTGTGGTAGGAAGAATGATGACCTCCCAAAGGGGTCCACATCCTAATCCCTGGAACCACTGAGTCTGTGAAGTTACATGGCAATGGGGAATTAAGGTAGCACATGTCATTCAGGTCGCTTTGCAGTTGACCTCAAGGTAAGGCGAGTAGCCTGGATTATCCAGGTGGGTCCAATGTACTGTAGCCACAAGGGTCTTTAAGTGTGGAGGAGGGAAGCAGAACAGTCAGTGTCAGAGGAATGTGATGTGAGAAAGACTCGCCCAGCCATAGCTGTCTTTGAAGATGAAGAATAGGGGCCATGAGCCAAGGAATGCAGATGGCTTCTAGAAGCTGGAAGAAGCAAGAAAATGGATTTTCCCCTAGAACCTCCAGAAAGGAATACAGCTCTTCAGACCCCTTGATTATAGCTCTGTGAGATTCATTTTGAACTTAAAGTTCTGAATTCCAGAACTGTAAGGAAATAAACTTGTGTTGTTTTCAACAACTAAATTTGTGGTAGTTTCTTACAGCAGGCATAGGAATCTAGTATACCTGGGAACTTCTTAGAAATGAAAATTCAAGGGCGCCCCCACTCCAGACCTACTGTGTCAGAAACTCAGGGGGTGGGCCCAGGAATCTGTACTTTAACAAGCCCTCTGGAGGAATCTGATGCACATAAAGTTTGAAAATCTCTGCTTTAGAGCATCTCTTCTCTCTTAAGGGAATCCATTGCTGGAGGCCACTTGAATGGAGGAGCTGGCTGTGGGCTGCAGCGGCTCTTTACAGTAGGAAATGAGCTTCCTCCTTGAAAACTGGTAGAAAAAGGGTATATTCAGGCTGCTGTCTGTGTATTCCATAATTTGTATCACAGGGGCTTTGAAGCTTCTAACATTATTATGTACAATGATGAAAAATATAGATTTTTTTATTGAGATATAATTGACAAATAACATATTAGTTTCAGGTGTACAACATAATGATTCGATGTTTGTGTACATTTTGAAATGACCGCAATACACTACATCTGCCTCCAAGCACCCCCTCTTCCCCCCCAAGTTCAGCTCAAGAGGTTTCTCTCCTCCTGTCCACCCTGATCTCTGGTCTGTGTCTTGTCACACCCTGTCTCATAATCTTCCGTTGCTCTGGTCTCAAACATTTGGTCTCCCCATCTCTGTTGGCTCTTATCCCTCAGGCTTGTAAATATATCCTTGTCTTTCTCACTTTAAATATCCTCCTCCTACCCTCTGATCTCCCTCTTCTCCAGCTATTGTGCTGTTGCTCACTCCTTCCTTTTCTGTCAATCTTGTTGAAAGCACGGTCTTCGCTTAATGTCTCACATTCATGTCTCAGTCATTGTCAGCCTGGCTTCTGCCCACGTCTCACTATAACTGCTCTAGGAAGGAGTGGTCCCCAGACGTCCCTAATTGACACATTGAATGCACGCTTATCAGCCTTATTTTATCTCTTTGCAATGTGGGTGCTATGACCTTCTTGGAACCTTCCTCACACCACTTTCCCTTGGTTTTCTGACTATCTTGGTCTTCTTCCTCTGCACATCCCTTAAATGTGTTCCTCAGGGCATCCTACAGCACACTCTTAAAAAAAATTTGTACACTTTCTCTGCAACATTTCATTCATTCCCTGGCTGACTCCCAGGTCTGTATCTGCATTCAAATGTCATCTCTGAGCTTCACACCTGCATATTTAAGTGTCTCCTAGACATCTACACTCGGATGTCTGCGGGCACTTCCAGCCAATGGTCTCAAAGTCAGACTCACTGTCTTCTCTCGAAACCTGTTTCCACATCTGCAAAATGAAAACATAGGATCATATTATTGGTTTTCAAGCTATGGTTTATGATCCATTAGTGAACCTGGGAAAGAATTTAGAGAGTTGTGATCAGCATTAAAACAAACAAATCAGTAAGCAAGCAAATAAAAGATACACACACACACACACGCAGAGGTGAGTTTACATTAGAATGTAAACCCCATGAGAGCAGGCAAGGTTTTTAAAAATCTTATTTGTTTACTGTTTGAGCATATAGAACAGTGCTTGGCACAGGTACTGACAAGATATTTTTGTTGAAAGAATGACTGTGTAGTCAGTTGTGATATAAAATTTATATCCTACTGTGGGTTGTGGTAAAAAGTTTGAAAGCTACTGGACCAGATGACCTTTAATGTCCCTTTCAACCGGAAAATAATAAATATGGTTTTACTATGTTTCTTTCAATGCTCAGCTGTTTGATTTTTTTACCAGTGACCAAGGTCTGTGGCAGAACTCTTGGTCTTTTCTCTTGTGTGGTGAACATTAGAGAGGTCCGAGCTGGAGGAGAAAGGAGTGGTAAGTGGTGAATGTGGTCAGGAAGATGCTGTGGGCCAGATGAAGTAGTGTGGTCATGAGGCTGGATTAGCACAACATCGTGGTCCCTAGCAAGGGACGACATGGAATTTGAGATGTGAAGCAAGATGGCAGACTGTGTACCTGCAGCTGGCCAGACAGCCTTCAGAGAGAGAGATGTTTTAAGGACCTCCTTTAGTCTCTTTAACTTATGACAAATGGACTTGTATTACAAAGGTAGCTGAGTTAGAGTGGGTGGCAGACTTAAGGCCAAGGGCTGCTATAGGAGAAGTCAGAGAAAGGATGTCACATCCAGTTACTCATTTACGTATTTAGCATACATTTAGCCTGCTAGGTGTGAGACACTGTGTGAGACTCTAAGGATACAAGCTGAACAAGACAGACAAGATCCCTGCTCATATGAACCTTCATTCTAGCGGAGGAGACAGCAGTCATATACATTGATAAGCATACAAGATTATTTCAGGTTCTGAGGAGCCTTAGGCACAAAACAGCTTAGTTTTGCTTTGTGCCGTAGTACAGAGAGGTTTAGAATAGGAAGCAAGTGAGCAATGTCCCGGATCACCTTGCAGGCTGAGGCTTGTGAAACCAAAGAATGTATCAGCGTGCCTCTTGACGGACACTTTTAAAGTCTTTTAAGAAAATTAATGTGGACAATATCTTGGATCCTGCACTAATGGAAACTGTGGTTGAGAAGTGAGTCAGAATAAGTCATGAAGAGAAGAGAGTGGGCTCGTTGGAGTGGGACGGGGCAGCTGAGGAAGTGTGTTGTGATGGAGGGAAGACCAGGGAAAGGCTGGAAGGTTCAAACTAAGAGGTACCTCTTGAAGAGGAGATTCACTTTGTGTATCTGTGGGATAATAACCTTCCCCAAGTGCCCAGATGCTGGCTCTGAAATGAGTTTGAGGAGGAGAATTTGCATCATTTACTGCTGAGGATGTCAATTCACTTTTGGACAGGAGTCAGCTCTGTATCCAATCAATAGAAAACAAATTATGCAGGGAAGGATCTTGGTTGGGTATAGAATAATGAACCGCTACCCTTTCCCTCTTCCTTCTCCTTCACAAATTGCATATGAAAAGCTAATATACTGTCTCCAAAGAATCTCCTTTTTCTGTTCTAGGAGCATAGTTTTACTGGTTGTGGTATTTGTTCATTATTTATTCCCTGCGTATTTTAAAAGAGATTCCAGGCAACTCACAATGGACTTCCAGATCTCTTCCATTCGCCCCTCCAGAGCCACTCTCTGCCTTCTCTACCCCAGGAGGCTGACCTGATCAAGGACATTGATCCAAGATCCACCTTGTCCTTTGGTTTCCCATTGGGTTTGACCAATGGGGGCCTCAGCCAGGTAGCCCCATGGACGAGAGAGTGAGGCCTGGGTATTTTTTCCCTGGCTTCTTCCCTGTGACGTGGCCTTGAGCTGGCTGTGTTCCTGGATCCATGATCACTGCTTCTCCTGAGGCTGCTCCTCTACACGACTCTCTCCACTCGGCCCCAGTACCTGCTTCCTCCCTCATCCCTTTGCATCTGGCTGGGGTGTGTGTGTGCGGTGGGGGTGACAGTCCTGCTGCCCCTTACCCGGGTCCTGTGCTACCTCTGGTGGTGTCCCTCCACCCAACTCACACCCTTGTAAATAATCTCTTTGGAAAGGAAACCTTGCAGTATTCTAAATTGAGTGTGCCCTCTGTTTCCTGTTGAGATTTTGGCAGATATGAATATCAAAGCATATAACAAAGAGAGAAACACCATTAAACAAATGGGAAGGCTGAGGGATGCCAAAGTAGGAACGGAGATAGCTGTGATATTTGTGCACCTTTCCTGTGTGTTGGCCAAATGGATATCTCTCTATCTTTTGTGAACGTCCTGTTCAAGTCTGTTGCCTATTTTAAAATTGAACTGCTTGTCTCTTTGTTTATTTGTAGGATTGTCTTAAAAAATGTATTCTGGACACAAGTCTTTTGTCAGATAGAAGTATTGCAAAGATCTCTCCCCAGCCTTGGTTGGCTCTTCATTATCTTATTCATGTCCTTTGTCTAACAGACATTCTTAATTCTAATGAAGTCCATTTTATCATTGTTTTTATTATATAGTTAGTGCATTTAGTGTTCTGTTTAATAAATTTCTGCCTACTTTTAGATCACGACAGCATTTTCTTCCAGAAGCTTTATTTTTTTTACCTTGCACATTTATGTCTATGATCCATCTCAGATCGATTCTTTAAGACAGCTTTATTGAGGTATAATATACATACCGTTAAATTTACTCATTTTATGAGTGCAATTCAATGATTTTTTAAGTAAATTTACTGAACTGTGCAACTATCTCCACAATCTAATTTTAGAACATTTCCATCACCCAGAAAAGGAACCTCATGCCCATTAGCAGTCTCTCCTCCTTCCCACGCCCAGCCCCAGGCAACCATGAATCTATTTTCTGTCTCTATAGATTTGCCTTTAGAGTTTGTTTGTGTGATGTATAGTTATTTCACTTGAGCACAAACCTTAACTCTAAGCTTTCTGGAAGCCAGAGCGAAAAGTGTATCTCAGTGCTTTGCATGGTCCTCCTGGCTGGTTCCTCCTAGGACTACAATTCTATCATTTCAGGAAGAATGAATGATTTGTATCAGGCATTGGCTAATATAATGGGCAACGCATTTGGCTATGTTTTGACATGAGACAGAGAAATCTTGATCAGTTATTTCTTCTGTTGCCCCTCTCGGAGAATTAAAGAATTATCTGTCACCACATTGAGATTAGTGAAGGCGCTTCTGCGTAAATAATGTTCATTCTCATGGATTTCTGATGATCTAAATGAACTCACTAGGAGGACCTAAGGAAGCTAAGGAACAGGCAGGCAGTGTGTTTCTGTTAAACAGTACGAGTCGTAAGCAGGCTTTTGGCAAGGGCAGATCAGTCATTTTCACAGTTGGATTCTCTGGTGGGTTAGTGCCCGAAGTGCCGAAAAGCTGTACTATTTGTTTGTTTGTTCTTCTTTTTCTAAATTTTTCCCCAGCTTTATTGAAGTATGATTAACAAATAAAAATTGCATATATTTGGGGCTGGCCTGGTGGCGTAGTGGTTATGTTTGCTTGGTCTGCTTTGGTGGCCCGGGATTCATGGATTTGGATCCTGGCCGTGGACCTGCACACTGCCCATCAAGCCATCCTGTGGTAGCGTCCCACATACAAAATAGAGGAATATTGGCACAGATGTCAGCTCAGGGCCAATCTTCCTCACCAAGAAAAAAAAATTGCATATATTTAAGATGTAAAATGTGATGTTTTGATATACATATACATTGCGAAGTGATTACCACAATCAAGCTCATTAACACATCTATCACTTCACATAGTTACTATTAGCATGTGTGTGTCTGTGTAGCGCAAACATGTAGATCTACTCTCAGCAAATTTCAAATATACAATTATTGACTATAATCACCATCCTGTACATTAGGTCTCCAGAACTTATTCATCTTATAACGGGGAGTTTGTAGCCTTTGACCTATACCCCCACAGCCCCTAGCAACCACCATCCTACTCTTTGTTTCTATGACTTCAACTTTTAGCTGTACTGTTTATTAAAGTAGGATCCATGTGCTGTGTCTAGACATGCAGGTGGCAGAGCTGACATATTGTCGGGAATATTTAAGGGTCTGGTGTGTCCTTCTGTTTCTGCCCATCAGTGGCTGGCATCTTCTCCCTTGTGCACGGATGCCAGGGGGGCTGTGAGTAGGGTCCACATTCCTCTGAACTGAAAGGACCTTCCATTCTGCTCTAGCATGTGGAAAAATAGATGTCTGGTTCCCTAGATTTCTGCACCATAAAGTATGAGAGAAAATGGTTTGGGGCTTACATAATTTTAAGAGTTCATACCACTTGGCCACCTCAAAAGATGGACTTGCACACTGATACAAAACAGGATCAGTTAATTTCAAAATACAGCCTTACTTAGCTGAGTGAATTGACTTGTTGGGCAGAGTTGCTTGTAGACCACTAAATATTGAAGAATATCTGCCAAATGCAATAACTTTTTTGGACCATATTTTGATATTGAAATGTTTTCAAGGCATCATTTGGCCAACATGTTCAGCTGCTCACAAAGCCTACTCTTTGGTCTGTCATGGCAAAAGCCACATAACCGGCTTAGAGAAGGTTGCTTTTCTGTTTGTCTCAACAGTAGTAGGGTATGTATCCCACTCTACCCAAAAGCTATATTGATTGAAACATGTTTAAAAAAAGGACTCTCATGCACTGCCCATGGGAGTGTAAAGTGGTACAACCACTTTAGAAAGCTCTCTGGCAGTATTTACTATAGGTAAACACATGCACACTGTGTGTCTTAGCAATTCCACTCCAGTAGAAACAGATATATGTTCACTAGAGGGGGGTACAAGTATGTTCATAGCACCTTTATTGTAATAACCAAGAACTGGAAGCTACCCAAATGTCCATCAATAGTAGATGGATTAATGAATTATACTCATAAAATGCAAATACCATAGAGCAATAAAGTGAATGAATGACTTCACACAACACCACGGATGAATATCAGAAATTATGTTGAAGTGAAGAAGCAAGACACAAAGAGAACCATATGTAGCATTCCATTCATGTAAAGTTCAGAAACAGGCAAAACTGATGACAGACATCAGAGTAGTGGGTCCTCTTGGGGAAGTAATGACTGTAGGACATGAAGGGGCTTTGGAGGAGCTGGTCGTGTTTCAATGCTATTCTGAGTGGTGGTATATAGATTTGTCCCCTTTGTGACACTTCATTGAGCTGTGTACTGATGGTTTGTGTACTTTACTGTATATCTGTCAATAAAAATATTTACTTAAAAACAAGAAGTGTAACTAGAACAGTCCTATCTTATGTGTTGAGGATTATCTGATAAAAGTCCATTTCTGTGCATACACTGATTACAGAAATGTTGCAGATTTTGGAGAATCATGAATATCCTGAGATAAAATGTGAATGGATAGCTTGGATCATAGAGAGTTTCTGTATTTAGACACAAAATGTGACATGGATTAATGAAGGAGGTGAAAAATTGCATATTTTTATTAATGTTAACCCCTCTTTGAAGAGATGAAATAATGCATAATAGTGAATTTTAGTGAAATAGTTGTATCTAAAGCTGTTTGCTGCTCATCTAAGATATTAAATTAAGAAACTCAAGTTTGTGGTCCCCCCCACCCTCCACCTCTCTACTCACCTAGACAAAACAGCAACCTAGTTTTACAAAGGGATATCTGACAGAGTAAGAGTCTATACTTTTGAGGACTTCTTCCCTCCTTCCCTCCATGAGGAATTGGTAGATAATACTTCAAGTCACTGTTAGAGTAAGTTGGGAGTAGAATCATTTGGTGTGGTTTGGGACCGACCTTCCCCTTGGTCCTACAGGATCTGGCCACCTTCACCTCTCTGACCTCATCTACTCCTGTCCCCTTGGCTCACTCTGCCCTAACCTCAATCCAGCTCCCCCTGACATTCTTCAGACCCGTCCTGACTCTCCAGCCTTAGCACCTTTGCCTACCTGTTCTCCTACCTGGGATGCATTTCCCTTGTTCACCTCCACACCTGATGCCTTCACGTCCTTCAAGTCTTTGCTCAAATGTCGTCCAATCCATGAGGCCTACTCTTACCATCTTACTTAAAACTGCAGCCTTCCACCCCCACCCCCTCACTGCACTGCTAAGACATTTCTGGACACACGTAGGAGACAGTGTGATGGGATGGAAGAACCATGGTCTTTAGAATGAAATCAAAATGGAGGTTGACACTTAGCTGTTGGATCTTGGGGGAGATCCTTAGTATTTCTCTGGGCCTCAGTGTCCTCAAATGTAAAATGAGGTTACCTCATAGTCTTGTTGCTGGATAGGATCCTGTAGGTGAAGCACCCAGCTCAGGGCTTGCACATAGCAGGTCTCAATAAATAGAATCTCTCATCCCTTTCTCTCTAACCATTTCCTCCTGCATCAGTAGGGACTGATTTACACACTAAGATATTCCAGAAAGTCAGTTCCAGATGACAGTTAATACACTTTCACAGGGCGAACAAGCTGACATTGAAAAGTTGAACTTCTGGGCCGGCCCTGTGGCTTAACGGTTAAGTACGCGCGCTCTGCTACTGGCGGCCCGGTTTGGATCCCAGGCGCGCACGGACGCACCGCTTCTCCAGCCATGCTGAGGCCGCGTTCCACATACAGCAACTAGAAGGATGTGCAACTATGACATTCAACTATCTACTGGGGCTTTGGGGAAAAAAAAGGAGGAGGATTGGCAATAGATGTTAGCTCAGAGCCGGTCTTCCCCAGCAAAAAGAGGAGGATTAGCATGGATGTTAGCACAGGGCTGCTCTTCCTCACAAAAAAAAAAAAAAAGAAAAGTTGAACTTCTCGTATAGTAACTGAAATTATTATGGTTAGCCTCATTTTACCTAGTCAAAAATGACTTTGTTAAAAGCCTGGGAGAAGAAATGGCCTGAAGTCTTAGACACAGATGGGAATTGACTATTTAATAAGCCAGGTGTCTAACTGGCAGGTGATGTTACAACCGTAGAGGAAGGTGAGAAGATGAGGATCTTCACTCTTGCCCCAAACATTCTGAGGCACTCCAGGGAGCAGCTGTGTCATTAGGAATCATGTTCTCATACACGCTGAGAGTCAGCAAAAGGTACCATTTGCCTCTGGGGCACAGGGATATGTGATTCTAATTACTAAGCAACTCACCCTTCTGGGCTGGCTTGGCCTCATTATTCTGCCTGTGGTGGAGGGGAGCAAATCTGTTGTTTTTAGGAAGAGAATGTAGGGTTTCCTGATCCTTCCATTTATGAAAGGGAAGATCTTGGTGAAAAATCAGTAACACCCAGAAGGATTTTGTCCCTTTTGTGGTGAGAACACGATTCAGAGGGGTCATGACCTGGAGGGAATGTTGTCAGTAGAAAATTGAGGGGTAGGTATCTGTGCATCACTTTCACATTTAGTCCAGTGAATACTCAGGAAAAGTGTGAGAGAAACTGGTTGGCTGGGTAACAGAACAGCTTACTGAAAAAGAAGTGTTCTCAAAGCGCACACTCTAATGTTTGAGGACCTGTAACTTGGTGGAAAAGAGCAGAAGCTTTAGAGAGGCAGAGAAGAGAGTGTGTGTCTTGGGTCCAGGTCCCACTTTTTGCTTGAGCCTCCATTTTCCCATCTGTGGAATAACAACAGTGGGGATAATAACAGTGCTATCTACCGAAGTGATTGTGAGGATTGGATGGCTAATCCATGTAAATGGCTTAGCACAGTGCCAGGCACAGAATATGAGCTAAAAATGTTTGCTCTTATTGAGAAATTTGGATGGTTGTCATTGTATACAAGAGTGTGTCATGGCCACTCTGAGGAGTCTCACATTCTCTTACAAACGTTCTTGTCCGTCTTTTTCTGGATTAACATGGGAAGAAGCTGGTAGAGATTTCTCTGTGCTTATGAAGTGTTGTTTTTGTGGTTTTTTCCCTGGGGGATGGCAGAAGTTGGGTGACAAGGCAGAGAGCCACAGTCAGAGAGCACTTGGGAGCTTCATGAATAGGTGTCCAGTTGGACAGAGTGAAATGCTAGAAAGGAAGGTGCAAGCCAAGGGCAGCAAGAGTGGGGCAGCTGATTCCTTTCTCAAACCAATAACTTGCAAAATCAGGAGACAGATTTCTACTCCACATGCCTGGCTTCTTGTCCTGGATTGGGCAGTGTGTGCTTTTAAAGCACCGCCTGATGCCATCTTCATGGCCTTTCTGCTCAGCTTCCCACCTCTACCGGGGCTACCTCTGAGAGCCGCGCAGAGAAAAAGTTAACCTTCATGCCTGTGGACCCACAACTTTTGCACTGCCCAGTGTGCTGCTGACTTGCATAGAAGTGATTATTTGGGATAATAGAGTGGAGAATTTAATTTTTGTTTGTTTCTTTGTTTATTGCTGTAACATTGGTTTATAACATTGTATAAATTTCAGGTGCACATCATTATACTTCTATTTCTGCATGGATTACATCATGTTCTCACGTTCACCACCCAAATACTAATTACAATCCATCACCACACACGTGCCAAATTATCCCTTTCACACTCCTCCCTCTCCCCTTCCCCTCTGGTAACCACCACATGGAGCATTTAATTTATTGCAGTATTCTTGGAGCCTCCGAGGGAGACTTTCAGGACAATGGATTGGGCGTTATGTTGGTTCTGGCTGAGTCACTGCCCTCTTCCTTTTCTCTTCTTTCCCATCGTGAGATGGAAGATCCATCTCCAAACTGAGCTCTGGATATAGCCTCTCCTCCATCTTCTCTGCACTTGAATGGTTGATCTTTCAATTCCTGTGCTCCTGTGTGGATTGTGTCTGCGGGTGCCTGTGGGTAGCTTAACTCTGCTCGGGTAATCGTGAAAGTAGATAACGAGAAAACTCAGCTTTGAGAGACAGAATGACTTCCCCAAAGAGTCAAGTTGGGAGAAATAAAATTTCGGGTCTGATACCAAGTGTCATGACAATGAATGTCTGTCCCCAAACCCAAGCTAGAAGAGAGATTTCAATTCCATTTTCCATAAATCAACCCAACCTTGTTGACAATCTCTCATCCTACTAGGGTGGTTGGAAGCTCCTCATCTATCTTTCCTGAACTTTCCCCCACTTGGGGAGGCATGGTCATCATTGGCTATATGTCCATATCAGCCTGTCCCTTGGACACGGTGGATATTCTTGGGACATGGCAACCTGGTGAGGCCAGAGCCAGTGCTTGTGGCTGTATTTCTCTACATACACCATACCTTTCCTCCCTAATTTCTTTTTGCCAACACAAAGCATATCCAGGGAGCAAGCTCAGGTCCATAGGGCATGTCCTCTTCTTTCTTTTTAATCTGGAAAAATGCTCTTCTTTTCCTGTGATAGATTAAATATAGACAGAAATTCTTTCCTACTCCTGCCATTGAGAGGGATAGTCTAATTACCCTTCCCTTGAATCTGGGCTGGCCTTAATGACTCACTTGTAATGAATAGAATGCAGTAAAAGTGACATTGCATGAAAGAAAACTTCTGCCTGGGTGCTTTGAGAATGCTCATCCTGGGGAAAGCAAGCTACCAATTAAGAAGCTCTGGCTTCTTTGAGACTGGCATGCTGTGAGGAAGCCCAAGCTAGCCACACGGAGAGCCTATGTGGAAAGAAACAAAAAGGAGAGAAGGAGGGGAGGGCAGGGGAGAGGAGGGAGGAAGGGAGACAGAAAGAGAGAGAGAAAGAGAGACTGAGACTTCACCAGCCGGCCAGTTGGGCCAGTCGGCCCAACCAAGCACAGGCCCCAGGCAAGTGAGTGAAGAAATCTTCAGATGCTTCCAGCTGCAGCCACCATCTTACTGCAACAATGTAAGAGACCCCAGGCAAGAACCATCCAGCGGAACTTGTCAATACACAGAACCGTGAGAGATGATATTAAATTATTGTTTTAAGCCCCTATGTTTTGGAACGGTTTGTTACACAGCAACAAATAACTGGAACACTCCTCATATTCTCTTCTGTTCAGTGGGTTTAGAGATTTGAAAACAAAATCCAGGAGGTCTCGGCTATTAATTTTCAGTCTGTCACATACAACCTCAGAGGTCACAGATTACAGATCCTGCTACGTCTTAAATGGAGGAAGGAGTCTGAGTAAGAGGAGGAAAAATAGGGATTAAAAAATCCCCTAAATTAATATCTAAAAATTTTCACTCATACTCAGTTTAACTTTGACTTCTATTAGGACGTAATTCCATTGTTGCACTCTTGTCGGGGTTGGCTATTTTTAGAATATTTTGGCTTTGTGCAATTGATAAGTAAAAGTAGTATACAGGGGCTGGCCCAGTGGCATAGTGGTTAAGTCTGGCCTGCTCTGCTTTGGCAGCCTGGGTTCACGGTTCAGATCCCGGGCACAGACCCACACCACTCGTCAAGCCATGTTGTAGGGGCAACCCACATACAAAATAGAGGAAGACTGGCACAGATGTTAACTCAGGGCTAATCTTCCACAAGCAAAAAAGAGGAAGATGGGCAACAGATGTTAGCTCAGAGCGAATCTTCCACACCAAAAATAATAGTATGCATTTCTGGCCTCACCTGTTCTCTTCTGTGAAGTGTGTCCTCTCTGACCTTGGGTAGCATCTACCAACCACCAAGTGAGAACCCTTTGACCTCCTGTGCACTGTCCAAGACCCAAGGAAGTAACTTTCTGAGGTGCAGCTTCTAACCTGGGGGAGCAGCACTTGTGGGTTGAAAGATGTGTTCTGACCTGGGAGGGTTGTCACCAGGACCTTTCCTTGACCTGCAGGTGAAAAGCCACCTCATCTTCCTTTCTTGAGATCTTTACATTTAACCAGCGATTGTTACCTGTGGGGCCTTTCCTCCCTCCCAGGGGGTCTAGGTGGAATCTTTGGGGTGCTGGTTCTCCTCGTTTGCACAAAGCATGTGTATGTCCACTGTGCAGTGGAGCACTGGACCCAGAGCAAGGCTTCCAGACTGGTCCTCTGAGACACTTCAGCTGATCATGAAGAATTCTCTGGCTCTGGTAGCCTCTGACTTTTTTCCTTCTCATCTTCTAACTTTTGGCCATGTAGATGGTGAGGAGAGATGGGAGGCCCTTCATAGTAAGAGAGAGGAGCTAGCAGGTGCGGGGGGAGGGAGGTAGAGAGTGTTCCAGGACTGGAGGCAGAAGAAGCAGAGAAGGACTGTTTTCTGTGCTCTGGGAAGTTTGAAGATGTGTGGGGTCCCTAAGCAATACTGTTTATCTGCTTTTCTGATTCCTGCCCTGGTTGCCTTGCATGAGTGTCAAGACCAACTTCTCAGAGTATGTGTATGGCGGGGTGGGGTGGGGAGACAGCATGAAATGTGATAGAATTGCTGCAAAAGATAAGAAGTTAGCTATGTTTAAAATGAAACAGAAGGTATTTTTTCTGGTTTACTCCCTATGGATTTTAGAGATTATCGTGGTATTTTTCTATTTCTTTTTTTCTTCCAGCTTTATTGAGATATAATTGACATATAACATTGTTTAAGTTTAAGGTGTACAATGCGATGATTTGATTTATGTATATATCACAAAATGATGACCACAAGAAAGATAGTTAACACATCCATCACCTCACAGAGTTATAACATTATTTTTGTGGTAAGAAATTTAAAAATCTTTTCTTTCAAATATGTAATACAGTATTAACTATAGTCCCCATGCTGTACATCACATCCCCAGAAGTCACTCACCTTATAACTGAAAGTTTGTGCCCTTTGACCACTTTCACCCATTTCTCCCACTCCCCCACCCCCACTCCATAAGTTACTGTTTGGTTTAATCTGTGACTGAGTAAAATTGGCAGAATTTTCATCAGGACAGAAAGTAAGAGCCAATCGTACAGCCCCACCCAACTCCCAACCAACTTTCCAAAGTTTGGAAAGTTACTTTTAGATGCAAATCAATCAACGTGAGCCCTAGCCAAAGCGGGGCAGCCCTCTGCTGAGGAGGCAGTTGGAAGCCCAGAACTGTTGGAGTGGGGTCTGGGAAGGACCCTCGCCATCATCCAGGCCAGCCCACTGATGCACATGTGAGCACCTGGAGGCCCAGAAAGGCTGGTAACTTGCCCAGGGCCATTGGTTGGCAGAGGCAGGGAGCTCTAAGCCTGTACTAGGACTTCAAGATCAGATACATCCTCACGACACCCAGCCTCTTGTCTCTTGCTTCCCCTTCTTCCTGGAGGAAGAGGAGGCAGGACTTCCAGATAATATGGTGATAACTGGAATTCTGGTTTGTGAGTCTTATGGATACTTCTAGCCATTGGCCTGTGTGAGGATATTCTATATGTTCCCTTCAGAGAGTAAACCATTGATTAAAAAGTGATGAGAAAGAAATACTATACACTGATAACCAACCTAATGCTTGTTATTCATTGAAAAGCTAGAAAATGCAAATAGGCACAAAGAAAAACTAAAAATAACATGACTCTCATCTCCCACAAATATGACCATCAACATTTAGCCTTTTAGCCTTTAAGTCTTTATTCTTTGTGTCAATATGTATATATAAATGCATGTGTACAAATATGTACATGCATGTAAAAATAGTAATTTTACCAAAATTGTTCACTCTATCTTATAATCTTTTTTTTCCATTTTGTGTTGTGTCTTGAAAATCTTTGCAGGCCTTCTTAAGAGGGATTCCTTGAAGGGGTTCTCACTTCCATACTCATTTTCGAGCAGGTGTTTCTGTGCATTCTTATGTGTTTACATGGTGCTGTCAGGCTCTGTGCTGTGCATCGCTAAACAACAGACCAGCGTGTTCTTCGGGTGAGAAGAGCTGGTGGATGCATCTGATATTTTCCTTCCTTCAGGAAGCTTGTGTCTGCTGCAGAGAGTGAAAAGAAAAAAGGCAGAGGAGGGTTGAAGAAAAAAGCTGGTTTGTAATAGCAGGTAATAGCTGTTAAAATTCACATCAATCATTCTCTATATTGTTAGTTTCATAAAAAGCAAAACACCGGTGGCTGAGGTTGCTGTGTAGCCAGAAGAGATGTCAATACAATCAAGATGTTTTCGTCCTTTGTGAAAAATCACTTGAAGAAAGGGGTAGTATGACTATCGGGGACCCCAGCCTACGCTTTTCAGTCTTGAAATACTTGTGATAAATCGTTCTTGTGCGTGTGTGTGTGTGTGTGTGTGCTTACGCATGCAGGAATCCCCCAGCACACAGGGTTATTTCAGCTACTCCTGAAATGTAGCTGTGTGGGCTACAGGCCTGCTAATCTCCTGCATACTGATGTGAGAACCTTCTGGAATGAGGCATCAGGCCTTCACAGAGCAGAAATTATGGACCGTGCTGGGTTGGTTTTTTGCCAGAATAAGGAGTAGAGTTTGAGAGGAAAAAAAGTGCAGCTTGGAAGAATTAGGAATGGAAGTGGGTGGAAATCATACATTTCTAGAAGGTCATCCACCCAAATAAGGCTGGTGCTAGGGTTGTTGGAAGGAGTGAATGACACAATCTCCACTCAGCTTTCAGCACAGGCCCTCATTTATAGTGAGCATTCAGTAATTTGTACCTGTTATTCCTATTATGATTATACCCTTTGTTGTATTACTTATCACAGTAAATTATAATTTCCTGTGGGGTGGCCACATCTAGACATGTCTATGCCAAGTAGTGGACATTCTGGGGCTGACCTGTTGTCCGGTGGGATCTCCTCTTTCCCTGCCCAGACTTCTTGACTTCATCAGAGTGCTTCTCAGGCCATCTGCACCAAATACGACAGTGATATGCTTTGGGTCATTGCATGGGCTCTTTAAAACCATGTTACTCCCGTAGTTCTGAGCATACATGAGTGGTGAACACCCTTCAGCCTTGGCTCTCTCAGTTTCTCCCTATTGGTCTCTCCTGGAGAGGAAGGGTTATTTCCTGCTGTGAATCAGGCCACCAACCTACATCTTAATAGGGGAGAGGTGGGGGCGGGGAGATGAACAATAAAGCCTGTGGGCTTGCCACTGGGGAGGGAATTTTGGAGGAAGAGGTGTTTTCCCAGCAGCCAGAGGGTACAAGAACATGTGGAGAGGTGAAAGCACTTTGGGAAATGGTGTTGTGGGTTAGATCTTAGATTTTCTATAACGTTCTTTGAAAACAAATAATGAAGAATTGGATTTCTTTTTGAGTCCTTTTACTGTTGATCTACTGTTCTTTAAATGTCTGAGGTGTGCAAAGACTGAGCCATATGGACGCCCTTGGATGGATGTATTAGAGCTACATGTGTGCAGTCTTCTCTTAAATTCGTCTCTCTGTCTTTGTTCAGTTGTCTTTTCTTATTGGCCTAGGTTGAGGGGATTTCTTTCCCACCTGAGCAAAGCCTAGCTCACTGTGTGAGTGGTTTTGATTTCTCCGCAAACCATTAAATGCCTCTTGTTCTGGCTGTTTCCTCACCATCCTAGATGGACCGAGAGCTGCCCTGTCAGAGTATCTCAGAGACTGGTGGTCCCTCTGCCCTAGGCTCTGACAGACAGACAGGACTATGGAAGAGTTCTGTGCCTAATCGGACCTGGTTATTTTTAAATTATTGAGCTCAGTGTAGACATCCTGTATGCAATTTCAGCAGGAATTCTATCTTCCTTGTTAAGCTCCTGGGTGCATTGAGAATTCCATAAACAGAAGCAATCTCTTTGTTCTCCCTGTGTGTGAATGGCAGCTCCTAACTGACTATTGCCACATTTTTCTTGGAGACTTATATTCTCAAATCACTTAAAAAATAATATGATTAGCAGGTGATTCAGTTGGATCATGGACTCCAAACTCACTATATTCCTTCTGTCATTATAGAGATGCTCAAGGTAAATTTGTGAGGACTGTAAAATGGGTGGCAATGCTGTTGTTTTAGGTGCATATTTAAAATATATTCTTTTGAAGAGAAAACCTGACGTATTATGCTAATTAAGCCAAGTGTTGGACCAGCCCTAGTATGATGGGGGTATTAGGATTCTTTACAAGCATTCCCTTTCTCATCCTTTGGGCACACAGTGGAATTTCAGTTCCCTCCCCTCTTTAAAGTTAGGCAAGAATTTTAACTCATTTTGGCTAATGAGCTGAAGTGACATATGTTGAAAAGCCAGTGTGGGATTCAGCACATTCCCTTCCCACTGCCATGGTGATTGCTGAAGCTGCTGTCAAGAGGAGGCCTCCATCATTCTGATCCCTAAGCCATGATGAGAAAAGCCCTCCCCTGGCCAATCAGCATCGGCTATGGATTCTAGGTGGGAAATAATCCTCTGTGGCGTTAACCCACTGACGTGTTGGAATTCTTTGTTACTGCAGCCTAACCTAGCCTGTTCTGACTGATACATCTTGGCTCCATCTCTTGATTTTAAATCTAAATTCCAATAGTAATTTGTGTTATTTCATTTTAACCTCTCTCAGCCTCAGATTCCCCATTTCTGAAATGAGGGATTTGAATCAACTTCTTCTATACTACCTTCCACCTCCAGTATTTCACGATTCTGCTTCATTTAATATGAAAGTTAGTACTGTTCCCTAACTGTTAATAATTCTAATCTTTTCTCTTTGGACTCTGAGAGGCTGGGGTTCAAACCTGAATTTTGCCATTTGTTTCCTGTGTGACCTTGGGCAAGCTGCTCAACCACTCTAAAGTTGATCTTCCTTTCCTACAAAATGGAAAAGCAACTAGCTCCTGGGACTCATATGGACTAAATAAGACGAATAGTTGAGATAATGTAAATAAAGGGCATGGCCCACCGTGCCAGGCACTAAGGAGGTTCTGAGCAAATGCCTGCGGATTCGGATCTGAGGAGGAGAGGAGCTGATGCTGGCATCTCCTGGTACAGCTCAGGGAGACTGTGAAGCCCAGAGGGCTTGACCTCTCTTCACAAGGCTTGTTAGAGAAATCAGTGCTGCAGATCGCAGGCTAGACTAAGGGCAAAAGCAGGTATTAAATGCAGGCATATTTAAATTGAGGAAGTATGGAGTAATGAAGACAGCTGACTTCTAAAAGCACTTTGCTTAACCTCTTGTCTCAGCTACCGGAGAGGGGATCAATAAACATGTGTTTTTCTCCTTTGGAACTTTAAATAATGAAAGAAAATACCTTTATATCCACTTTTATTTTGAATAATTACAAGATTATTTTCTTACTCAGTCTCCTGAGTTGGAATTTTTATGTCCATGTTCCCCCTGAGTTGCTCTGCGGATTTCTTTCTTTTCCCGTGTTCCTTCGCCCCTCCCTCCTTCCCTTCCTTATTTCCTTAATCAATAGATTTCATGTTTTGGAGTAATTTTAGTTTTACACAAAACTTGAGCAGAAAGTACAGAGTTCCCATATAATCCCCCCTTCCCCACCACACTTTCTCCTATTATTAACATCTTGCATTAGTGTGGTACCTTTGTTACAATTGGTGAACCAATACTGATACACTATTAACTGAAGCCTGCAGTTTATATTAGGGTTCCACTTTGTGTTATATAGTTCTATGGGTTTTGAGAAATGCCTAATGTCGTGTATCTACCACTAAAGAATCACACAGAATAGTTTCACTGCCCTGCGCATCCTCTGTGCTTCACCTATTCACGTCCCCCTCTAACCTCAGCAGCCCCTGATCTTTTTACAGTCTCTGTGGTTTTGCCTTTTCCAGAATGTCATAAATGGAAATATGTAGTATGCAGCCTTTTAAGACTAGCTCCTTTCACTTGTCAATATGCATTTATGTTCCTTTATTTTTTATCGTGGCTTGATAGCTCATTTGTGTCTATCACTGAATAATATCCCACTGTGTGGATGTACTAGTTTGTTTATTCACTATTGAAGAACATCTTGGTTGCTTCCAATTTTTGGCAATTGGAATAAAGCTGCTATAAACATGTGTGCAGGTTTTTGTGTGGACATAAGTTTTTGACTCATTTGGGTAAATACCGAGGAGCACAATTGCTGAGCTAAATGGTAAGCTTATGTTTAGCTTTGTAAGAAACTGCCAAACTGTCTTCTAAAGTGGCTGTACCATTTGCATGCCCACTAGAGGTGACTGCGTGTTCCTGTTGTTCCATATCCTCTCCAGCATTTGGTGTTGTCAGTGTTTTGAATTTAACCATCCAATATGTGTGTAGTGGCATCTCACTGTTTGAATTTGCATTTTCTCAATGACATGTGATGTGGAGCATCTTTTCATGTGCTTATTTGCCAGCGGTATGTCTTCCTTGGTGAGGTGTCTGTTCAGATCTTTTGCTCACTTTTAAATTGGGTTGTTTGTTTTTCATTGTTGAGTTTTAAGAGTTCTTTGTAGTATATTTTAGATACAAGACCTTTGTCAGATATGTGTTTTGCAAATATTTTCTCCCAGGCTGTGGCTTGTCTTTTCATTCTCTTAACAGTTTCTTTTGCAGAGCATAAATTTAAAATTTCAATGAAGTCCAATATCAATTTTTTTTCATGAATCATGCTTTTTGTGTTGTATCTGAAAAGTCATCACCAAACCCAAGATCACATAGATTTTGTCCTATGTTATCTTCTAGAAGTTTTGTAGTTTTATATTTTACATTTAGGTCTATGATCCATTTTGAGTTAATTTTTGTGAAGGTTGTAAGGTCTGTGTCTAGATTCATTTTTTTGCATGTGCATGTCCAGTTGTTCCAGCACCATTTGTTGGAAAGACTATCCTTTCTCCATTGAATTGCCTTTTTTCTGCTTTGTCAAATATTAATTGACTATGTTGTGTAGGTCTATTTCTGGGCTCCCTATTCTGTTCCATTGTTCCCTTTGTTTATTTTTGGCCAATACCACACTGTCTTGATCACCGTAACTTTATAATAAGTCTTGAAGTTGAGTAGTGTCATTCTTCCAACTTTGTTCTTCTTCATCAATGTTGTGTTGGCTATTTTGGATCTTTTTTCCTTTCCACATAAACATTAGATTCAGATGGTTGATATACACAAAGTACCTTGCTGAGATTTTGATTGGGCTTCCATTGAATCTGTAGATAAATTGATATCTTAACACTATTAAGTCTTCCTATCCATGAACATGGAATATCTCTCCATTTCTTTAGGTCTGTGGTTTCTTTCATCAGAGTTTTGTTGTTTTCTTCACATAGACTTTGTACATATTTGTTAGATTTATAACCATTTCATTTTTAGGGGGTATAAATGTAAATGGTGGTGTGTTTTTATTTCAAATTCAAATTGTTCATTGCTGGTATATAGGAAAACAATTCACTTTTGTATATTAGCCCTGTATCCTGCAACTTTGCTATTATCACCTATTAATTCCAGGATTTTTTTTTTGTCAATTCTTTTGCATTTTCTACATAGACAATCATGTCATCTGAAAACAAAGACAGTTTTATTTCTTCCTTCCCAATCTGTATACTTTTTATTTCCTGTAGTTATCTTATTGCATTAATAAGAAGTTCCAGTACGATGTTGAAAAGACGTAGTAAGAGGGGACATCTTTGCTTTGTTCCCGATTTTAAGGGGAAAACATTGAGTTTCTTTAAGTATGATGTTAGCTATAAGCTTTTCGTAGATACTTTATCAAGTTGAGGGAGTTATTTCTTTTTAGCCATTTAAAAATTTGCCTATAACAACCAAATCTAGCAGACCTGGGATTAAATATTGACTCTGCCTCTTTCTAGCTGTGTTGACCTTGGGTAAGTTAAGTAGGCTTTCTTAGCCTTGATTTCCTCAGCCTGAGATTAAAAACAAATACTTTTTTGAAACTGTAGAAAGGACTGGAGTTGAAAGCTTTTAAATTATTCAGAGGGAAGTGCCTTCAAGAACTGGGCCTGGCAATGGCACTAAACCCTGAAACCGGAATAAGAAGAAAAAGATGGGGAAGGAAGAACCTTTTGAGCACTGAGCAGTGGCAGAAATTGCTAAGAAGAGCTGGCACATCAAATTTTGATTCCCCAAGCATTGGGATGGATCTGTGTGCCAGTCAGAAGAGAAACGACCCTATGACTGAGCACAGACACACAACCCATCTTTTAGAATGAAAGCTGTGGAACACAGGAGAGGTAACGGAGGTGGAGAACAGCCAGGAAAGAAACAGAAGGAAACATTACCAACCCCAAGCCACCTGCTTGCTTATTCAACTATGACATTCCTTCAGAAGATGCCGTTCAGGACCCAGACAATGGAGTGGCCAATCTGTTCTGGTTGCTTCGTCTTCTCATGGTTGCACTGTTTCTTTGTCTTTCTTCCTTAGGGCCCCTTTAAATTCCTCAACCTCAATACTACTAAGCCTCTTGCTGTGAGGATGGCAGCACATTTCTGTCTTCTCCATGTGCCTAGGGACCATCATGGACTCGAGATCAGCAGTTGGGTTTTGACTCTCTAGCAAAGGGCCTGGCTGGGTTAGGTAGCCACTTCTGTCTTGCTTTTATTTTTGTAGCCAGATGCTCACTTTCAGGTAACTATTGATTTTTTTTATCCCAATGAGTATCTGGCTTTGGTGGTAGTTTTACTGTTATTTTCTGGTTTTTAGGTCACTGCTACAGTCATAACCATGCCCCTCCCATCCCCTAACTTATAACTATTTATTGTGTACAAAAATGGCTTTAATCAATCTAGCTTATATTTTTAATTACTGTAGCCATACTATACTGATTATTACTATATAACACATGTATGCAGAATTAGGTACTGCAGGTTCCTCAAACCTTGGCGTTACCTTTCACACATCTGAAAATTTTCGAATAACCCATTCAAAGCAACTTTTAATTTCTGTGTGAGAACCACAGATTCAACCATGAGAGGTCCCTCTATTCTTGTTTTTCTTTACATTTCTTTCCATTTAAACAGATTTAATATTCTTTCCTCACTGTCTGGGGATGATACAATCTTCTGAATGTATGTCACAGCCAAACATCAAATAACAGTTACTGTCTGCAATAAGAAAGAACTATTAACAAAGAAATATATCACTTGCTATTTAAAATCCAATTATAAGAGCTAATTTCTTTCTAAATAAATGCTCTTTTGTGGGTAAAGCTGTGACGCTTACCATAATAAAATGTATAAATTGACAAAAATGCTTCAAAATTTTTTTAGCAGATGTATAAACAGAGCATTGTTGTGTTGTTCAGTCAAACCACAATCTTTCTTAACTTAACAAATGCTTGTTCTTCACAATAGAAGCATAACTATTTAGTTCACTAATTTCTCATTACTATTCTTTGTTTATCTGCCTATGAGGGTAAATGGATTGAGGCTTTTAACTCACAAAAGAAATGCAACCACCTGTTCCTAGAAGACATACTCCTAGCAGCAAACCCTGAGTATTCAGTTGCTGTTTAGGGCCTCATAATCATCTAGAAGCCCCTCTGGAGTTTCTAGGTATCCATGTGGGAGTTGGATTCTTCCTTCCCAGGTAGAAGAATCAGCAGAGATTGACAATTCTGCTCTTCCCCAGATGTGCATCCACGGACGCTGCCCCTGCTCCTCAAGAAGGCATAGGGTACAAACAACAGAGCCCTTTGAATAATAACTTCACAACCTTTATTATCAGAAAACAAGGTCTCGCATTCCCACTTCTTTTTGCCAGAGAGGGCCCCTGGGAGCACAGTGCCAGCCCCCGAATGAACTGTTCCCAGTATCCTGGGACTGTGCTTCCAATTCTTCCAGACATTCCCTGCTCCCTTCTTCTCCATGATCCTCCCTAAAGTCTGTTCTGTGTTGGGCCCTTCTTCTTCCCATGGGTCCTAGGACTTCTGTGGTTGCATAGCCTTAGAAGGCAGCTCAAAGCTGTGGACTGAGGACATTTCCTGGCTGTGAAGATGTTCCCAAGCATTTTTAAGGAAAAACTTTTCAAGGAACCCTTTCAAAAGCCTCTGGTTTGCCTTAGATCAGCGTTGTAAGCTCAAATCCTTCCAGAAGGTCTGGAAAGTGTTGGAAATGGAAGATGTGGAGGATGCCAGGATGGGTGGGAACGTGGTGGACTGCAGGGCTCACTCTCCATGGAGGGGCAGCTGATACTGAGCTCCAGCAGACCTTTATGGTCCAGCTTCCAGACCCTCCAGCCTTTCAAGAGCAGCCAGCATCCAGATTTTATGTGCAGTCTCCAAATGTAAATATACAAACCACTATATTGGCTGAATAGAACCTGTTGGTAGATGGACTCAGCTCTCTAGTTCATCAGTCGATAACCTCTGTGATCATATTTCACATTGGCACTGTTGTCCTCTCTGCGCTCTTCTACTTAACCTGAGGCGTTGATTCACCTTCTCTCCTGAGTGAACATTTTGGGTGGGACACGCAGAAAAACAAGTCTGTACTAGGTGACACAACAAGAATTTTGTTGGCATTCCTGGAAGATCACACTCAGGGTGAGCTTCATGATTAATAATCTGGAGACACAAGTTCCAGTTCCCTGTGACTATTTTGGCTCTACCCTGTGTTGGCTTCATCTTCAACCTGGTTTCAAGATGGCTGCAGCAGTTCCAGACCACAGGCCTTTGTATAACAATGTCCAGAGGGAAGAGAAAGTCTCTTCCTGTAGCTCTTTCAGAAGAGTGAACAAGAACCATCCCAGAAACCCCAGTCAATTGCTCCTCATGTCTCATTGTCCTAAACTGGGTTATGTGTCCTTTCCTGAACCAGTTCAACAAGAGGGGTGGGATTATCCTTTACCAGCATATCTTGAGCCCTGGAGGTGGGGGTGGGATATAGTTCCCTGAGGCTCATGGACTTTGCATGTACCTGTGTGTATTATGTGTGTGCACACTCATGTACATACCTGAACAAAGTGTGGGTTCTAGTAGGAAAGACAGAGGGGTATATGAATGCTTGGCAATCAACCAATGACATCTACTATAACATAGTTTGTGTTTTATAAAACTGCCTCTCCCCAGGTCTGGTGTGGTGGTCAATAACCTGGTGCCCCTTCCTGCCAGTATCCAGATTCTACTAACTGGAGCTCTTGATACTGCTCCCAAATCCTCATGCTGTTGTTTTCTTCTGTCTCCACATAGAGAATGGAGGAGATAGGCAGACTGAATTCCTACAACAGCTTGGGCATAGGTGTTGGACCTGGGTTTGACACAGGTTATAAACTTAACGTTTCTGAGTCTATTTTTAAAATCTGTTACATGGAGAATATTAATTACCATAGTGGGTTGTAAGGAGATTAAATCCAAAGTATGTAAGAGTTTTGGCTGTACAGTAAATGTTCAGTAAATAGTAATTATTATTATGTTCATACCTTTGTTCCTGAAGGTAGCTATCTAAACTCTAAAACTTGGTCTATAACAATATACTAAGTATTTTGGGGTTGGTACACTTTTCCTCACATAACCAATATCTAAAAGGTAGCAAGCTGTCTTGGCCTAGAGTTTTAGGAATTGGGGATTGAAATCTGCCATACTTTTGTATGGAAGACAAGACATTGCTGACTTAGGCAATTGATTTCTCTTGCCGTTTTTCTTTAAACATTAATATATTGTTAACTTTGCCACCAAACTGGGGCAAATAAATGCATCATCAGCAGTTAACTCAAGAGGAATTAAGCAAAAGAACTGAGTTCTTTGCCTCTTTGTTCACTTTTTCTCCCACAGAGTCCAGTTCTGAGAGTTGAATCTTGTTTCTCTCAAATTCCTTGTATCTAAAAGGATCTATGAAAATAGAGACAAAGATTTAAGATTAAGATTATTCTCAATATTGTTAATAATGACACTTTACATTGGTAAAATGCTTTCACATTTTGCAAACCACAGGGTCTTAAGGTCTGTGAGAGTATAAATTTTGTTTGGTTCACTATTTATCTCTAATCCTTATCTCAATACTCGCTGTGTAGTAGATATTTAACAAATACATGAATGAGCCTCAAAATAACCTGTTGGGGTAGATTTGGAAGCTATCATCATTATTCCTCTTTTGCACAAGAAGAAACTAAGTCTCAGAGAGATTTCATACTTGCTTAAGGCCACCCCACTGGTAAGTGGTAGAAACAAGACTAGAACATAGTGTTTTGTTCTGTTTTTCTAATACATACTTTGTAGGGGGGGGGGAGGTGGGATTTTCTGAAAAGTAGGCTAGATTGCAATTACAAAGATTAAGTTCCTTTCCCACCTATGTGAGAGGACCCTGAGAAAGTGTGGGATTATTGCAAGGAGTTCAGGGATTCACATGCCCACAAGGAATTGTCTGAAACATGGGCAGAGAAGGGGGAGAGAAGCCCCAGCCCCCTCCACAGTTCAAGCCTCCCAGAGTAAAGAAATCCCAAATGGAAGCCCAAACATGTCAGCACTGTTTAGATCAGAGCGTCTTAAACTCTCTCTGGTGAGAGACCAGTCCTAGATTTTGTTCCCCCAATATCTATTTTGTACCAATACTTGTTAAAAAAACAATGAAAATAAATAACTCTTAATTTCTGCACTTATCTCATGGACTAGTAACAAAGAGTTTAAGTTCCAGCACAATCCATAGGCCACATCTTGAATAGCACTGGTTTAGATTTTTAGCACATTAATAATATTACAGTTGTATTCACAATATTTTACTACAATATTTGTGAAAAGTACCAATCCACGGTGCACTACGGGTGGTGAGGACCAGTGTTGGGACACAAGTTTAAGTGTGTGTGCTGAACCAATTCTTCTTTCAGCCCTGTCCATGCACATCTGGTGTGTGACCCCATTTAGAGGCAGCCTCAAGAGTCTAGATTTAAGGTACTTTCTTGAGGCACAGATCACAACATCGTACTGCCCCCTGTATGAACCCTGCTCACACATTTCCGTCCTACTGTTTTTCCGATGTGTGAAACACTATTGCAATTAATAAAACACAACTTAGGCACCAGCTCTAAAGAATTCGTATTGGCTGTTTGACTTTCCCCAATTCAGTCTGAATAGAAAGTACAACTGCTATCTTGTGGGAGAATCAACAGAATTCCAACATTGAAAAGAAGTCCTTACACTTGGAATATTTGATAATCACTTCTCCACACAGACCTTGAAGGATCTGGATGAAGGCTGGCTAATTCCACTATGTTTGTGGAATCTCCCATACGAAAAGACTCTTCTTTCTTGCCCAGGGCTCACTACCAGTTCTCAGACCCCAGGTTTTCTAGGAGAGAAAGCAACACCTCATTCATCCACTTGATACCATCCAGTGGGCCAGGCACTGGCTTAGGCAGCAGGACAGGGTGGTGAACAATGGCTGCTCCCCACAGGAAGCTCAGGAGGAAGCAACTGGAGGGTTTGGGTCAGTTCACCAGAGTTCCAGGGGTGGGAGGTGGAGGGCAGAACTGGTGTTCACCCCCAAGCCCCTCCCCTGAAGTGAGGAGGTGGGGCTGGCAGCTGGACTTCTGCACCTCACACACCTGACCCTGAATGAGCTCTTCCAACCCTTGGTACTGGGTCTGGGTGGCCTTCTCTTTAGTGCAAGAGCTAGGTTTATTGCACAGAAACGATAATAATAGCCACTTAAATGGCCTAGGAACATTGTCCAGATTTCAAGGCAGGAGTGGAAGAGACCAGAACAGGACTGTGTTCTGGCTTCCTCAGCACAAAGAGACAACACGGAGCACCTGGGGATGACGAGGCTGGCTGACAGTCTGCAGACACAGGGGCAGAGGTGCAATGGTCCCGCCTCTGATGAAGGCAGGCGCAGTTTGTGTTCTCCAGGTTGGGAAAGACTTTGATTTTTCCAAGTTGAGAAACAGACAATTCCTAAGGGAAAATGGGCTGTTTTTCTAGTGACCCTTGAAGACAGGTACAATTTTTTCACTTCTCCCATGTCGGGGAAATTCCCCTAGACCAATGCAGCTCAATCTTGAATGAGCATGCGAATAACCCGGGAGCTTGCCAAAATGCAAGTTAGGTTCAGAAGGTTTGGGCAGTGCCTGGGATTCTGGCAACAAGTTCCCTCCTGGGTGATGCTAAGGACGCTATTTTGTAATATTGCTGGTCTGTGGGTGGTGCTTTCAGGAGCAGAGACCTAGAACCCATCTGATGGCCTGGGACCATGGGAACTGGCCTCTCCTGCTTTTGAGGAAAGCATGATCTTTCTTTCAGCAACACTGCACACTCCAGTCACCACATTGTCTGCAGTGGCACTTCCTTCTCTCAAAGGTCTTAGGTAGTCTAAGGGGGTATTGCTGGAGCGTATGTATTGGTTGCTGTGTTTAAAGGAGGATAATTTTATTTAGTTCTTTCTTTTCCCCCAAAGCCCCAGTAGATAGTTGTATGTCATAGTTGCACATCCTTCCAGTTTGGTTGCTGTGTTTAATCACTTAAAAAAAAAAATCTTTGTTGTGCTTTTGAGTACATCTTCAGGGCGAAATGCTAGCAGTAGCTGTCATGCACTATCAGGGTTTGCTCACTTCCATGTCACTACAAGGCAATGCCCTGACCCGCACATCTGGCGTGTCTCGCACATGGTGGTAGTTGTCCACTTCAGTAAATCCTACTTCAGGGAGCTTGGGAAACCAATCGTAAAATGATGAGCTCACGTGTTATGTTCAGTGACTTGGTCCTGCAGCAGCCTCTTTACGAAGGATGGATTACAGAGTAAATCTGTAAAAGGAACTAAATTCATTGATTATATTCTGGGCATTGGATTCAGTTATCATCAGTTATAGCTTGTCATGTGAGCCTCTTGGGTTAAAAATAATTAAAGAAATCTAAAAGCAAATTCCATTTTATTGTTTTTTCCCTTTTGAGCTACCTCAGGTGGTTTCTCTTAAAAAAGAAGTAAAGGCTCAAAGTTCATTCAAAATTAAACTGGAAAGTGATTTAAGAAAAATTGAAACTTCTTCTCACAATATGTGCTTATAAGCCCCAGTCCTTCATTCAGTGCAGCACATCCCAGGCCAGTGAGTGGCTTTTTCATCAACTTCCCGAGCCGATGGTACTAGTTTCTAATGAAAAGATAATCATGTAACATAGATCAAATGGATCTTCCAAAATTATTTTTAGTGGGTTGGAAGACTGACTTAGTTAATGTCTCTAATTTCTTCATTTCTTTTTATAGGTCACATTCCATCCCTAAAACATTCCTTTGGTCTGTCAGTGACTTTGATTGAAGAAGAAATTAATCTTATCAAATATCCTGATGAGGCTCTGAAAAGTCTTTGCTATTAAGAGGATTTTGTGGTAATGGTATTTATCTTAATCAGATTTGGCTGACAAGTCTCTCACTCATAGAATTTTAGAAGGAAAAATAATCTCACCAACTTAGAAATCATCTAATCCAACCAACTCATTTTATTGATGTGGAAACACCTGGGAAGTTTGCCCAAGGTCGTCTAGGCCTGTCTTTGAATCCCAGTGTTGGGTCGGGTCCCTTCCCCAGTGTCCACAGTGCCTTTCTGTGTTGATTTATGGATGTGATGCAGTGGCTTTGAGGCCTGAGGCAGCAGGTTTTCCACCTTTCCCATGAAAGTCAGGGTGTTACCATTCATTGCATTTCCACACCATCCAGACTGTGCCTTCTAGCAGAGTCACAGTGGATTCGCCAATGCTCCAGGGAGACATACTGTGGTAGGAGCCTGATTCTGTACCAGGGGGCTTTGGTTAAATCTTACATTGCTCGGTACATGTTGTGTGACTTTGGGCAAGCCACTGAGCCTCTCTGTGTCTCAGTTTCTTCAGATGTAAAATGGGGACCTTCCTCGTAGGATCATTGTGAGGAATGGATGAGTGAATACCTATGGAGCAATTAGAGCAAGAAGTCAGGTGCATTGTATGTGGAGATGTGCACGGGTTTGCAAACCAAGGGTATCCATTAGGTATTCAGATGTGAAATCAGTGTTCTGAGTCATAAATAGCTTTTGAAAATTAAATGGCATATAATAGAATAAAATACAACATATTAGAGTGCACTGAATCTGTGCAGAGTATTGTTTGGTGTCTCTTTGGCTCCTCTTTTTGGTGTTTCTTTTGGTGTGTGTCTGTGTGTGTATAATGGCTTACAATGTAAAATGTATTTCTCCTTGTGGATTGTGGTTAAAAGAGTTTGGAAGTCCCTGCCCCAGGCACTGGAGTGAGTGAATCCACTTCTCTCTCTAAGCACAGACCAAACAGAATGAATGAGGCACATTTTAGATAAGAATGTACAAGGTGAGCTCTGGCTGAAACTTAAATGTGCTTCCTTTGCAGAGGGAAACCAAAGGGCAGTTTCTTATTGACCACATCTGCAACTACTACAGCTTGCTAGAGAAGGATTACTTTGGCATTTGTTAGGTGGACCCAGAGAAGCAGCAGGTAAGAGCCCACCTCTGTCCAGACCCATTTGGGGGAATGACTCAGGCTTTGGGGTGCTGAAGATGCTCCTCTCAGAGCAGTCGTGATGCACTCTTGTTCTCATTGTAATTGACCACATGAAACTGACCAGTCCAGTGTGTGCATGTGAGTGGAAGAGTCTGGCATTGTTCCCACTGGACTGAGTGGGGCAGGAGAAGGGAAAGCTTACTTTAAGCCTTTCCAGAAAGCTGCTCCCACTTGAAGAGAATATTCCTGCGCCCTTGCAACCCAAAGTTTGGCAAAGCTCCTCAAATAGTGGCTACATAAATTCTCATTGTGGGACTCACAGTGATGTGTGTCCCTCACATCTAAAAAGTCCTTGGACTCTTCATCCCAGCTCCCACCACCAGGTTTCCCATGCCTGTAACACTGCTGTGGGTCCCAGCTATGGAGTAGGAGGCCCTGTACCTGCTCCCGTCTCTGCTTCTTACCCTGCCCCACTGCCAAGCAGGGCAGTGTGTGAAACGGTCAGCTAGGGGTGGTCAGGGATGGGGGGACAGATCCTCTCTGCCTTCTTTAATTTGCTCCCCTCTTTACCAGCGTCCCTGGTCATCTTCCTGACACCTCTTTCTCTCTGCAACCTCACGTTGCTCTTGGTTTCATATTTATTGACCTAATACAATGAGGAGAGGCTGGAGAGTTTGTTTTTTTTTGTAAAGGAGCAGGCTGTTTAAAGAATAAATTAGATTTTCTTCTGAAACATGGAGAATCTTACTTAGTTCTTAGAGTCCAGTAGAGCCTAATCTTATATAAATGGGTACAACACAGAGGCTCAGAAGAAGGAGATTTTGCTTTCCCATAGAAATTGCAGGAACCCTTTAATGGGCCAAGCATTTCCCTGAGTGAGAGGAAGGAAACAGGACCCTGGTGAGGATGTAGGGCTGACATGAGTTCTCAGAGGGGATTTGTGTGGCATTTTCTGATCATTAATTGGCCCTGCAACAAATTCACCTTAGGTGTTTGCTAAAAATGCTTAGTGTGGACCCTATTCTAGACCTTCTGAATCAGAATCCTGGGGCTGAGGCCAGGGACATGTGTTTTAAGACATCTTGATTCTACTTTTGATGCAGCCATCCAAGCTTTGGTCTTCTGACCGGTGTTGGGGCCCATGGAATAAAGATGTGCACAGACATAACTTCTTATGGCCTATGAAGATATTACCCTTGTATGGAGATAGACACATGCTCAAAGATGTTGTTACTGTCCCAAGGTCCCACAGCAGGTAAGTGATCAAGTGAGTATGGAGTTTAGGATTATGGTTCAAATTCTAAACCCTATGGGCCAGACAGACTCTGTGGACTATATTAGTTACCTAACCACCACTGAATATAGATTATTTTAGTGCAAAATTCCATTCTAAATTCTAAACAGCCAACCTGCAGAAGTAATTCTAGCTACCATTGGGTGAGCATCTATAACATGACAAGAATTTTACTCATACAGTCTCTAGTCTTCCCCAAAACACTACAAGGAAGGGGGCAACGAAGGTGCAGAAAGGGTCAGTGGCTTGCCTCAGGCCATATGGCTAGTAATTGTTGGAGGAAGGATAGGATTTGAACCCACATTCTTTCCATTACATCTCCCAAATGAAAATTTGAAACATTGCCTAGACCAGGCATCTGTAAGCTTTTTTTATAAAGGACCAGATAGAAAATATTTTCAGCTTTGTGACAGCTTCTGTCGTAATTACTCAATTACAGCACCAGAAAGTAAGGATGTGCTCAAAAAACTAAAAGATGGGGCACTAGAAAAGGCACAGAGCCAACCTGAAAGAACTGCCAATGGCCAAAATGGAATAATTGGAGCAGCAAAAATAAATAACAACAGCATTGGATTATAATCCATAGAATAAGTATCCATGACTCCATACTGATATAAATAAAATAATTGAATAAATAACTAAAAGAGGAAGAAGGGACAGCTCTTGCTTACAGAAGAATTCCAATTAATAAATGTTGAAGGAATGAGAGAAATAGAAAACTGCCATTAAAACACCACAATAATAACTACCGTGGCCAAGATCCCTCAACGATTGCTAAAATCAGTGGGCAAAAGTTTGAGGAGAAACAGGATATTTGCATAGTCTCATACTATCCCCCCCCAACCCCAGATATTTAATTGCAAAGGGATAAAGAATAACTTTATAGTGGAGAAACCTGGCAGACACCATTTTAACCAAGCAATCAAGGTTAACATCACCAGTAAAGACATACAACATCACGTCCCCCATGATATCATGAACCGAGGAGGACACATGGTTTCTGTGGTATTCTTCCCAACAATGCACGACCTCATTCACATCTTGAGGAAACATCAGACAGACTAAAGTGAGAGGCATTCTCCAGAATAACTTACCAGTACTCTTGAAAAGTTTTAAGGTCATGAAAGACGAGGAAAGACAGGGCCACTGTCACAGATTAGAGAGATGCATCAACCAAGGCAATGTGGGATCTGGGACTGGATTCTGAACAGAGAAAAGTGTAGTAATGGAAAAAACCAGTGAACTCCAGATGAAGTCTGTACTTGAGTTAATAGTACTGTGTTTATATCCATTTCTTAATTTTGACAATTGTACTATGGTTATACAAGATGCTAACATTAGGGGAAGATGGATGAAGGTTGTACTATACTCTTTTGCAACTTTTCAATATGTTTAAAATTATTTTTGGGGAGAGAGAAGTCAAGATGGCTGCATAGGCAGACTCTGAACTCACCTCCTCCCATTGACACAGCTGATTTACAACTACTCTTAGAAAAATTACCCGAGAGAGAACTTAAAACTGGATAAGAGGAACCCCTGCAACAAACGACAATCCTAATTGAGGTGTAAGAGGCAGAAATTCCCCCTGGAGAGAAAAAAATGCCATGTTAACAAGCCACAATGCTTCATGGCCACCAGGGAGCAACCCAAAGGTACGCAGCCTTCCCTGGAGGAGTGGGGGACCTCAGCCAGGGAGCACTACCACTATAGGCATTTTGTGGACCCAGCACAAGTGAGACAAGTGGTATAACGTCTGACTTTGCTTGCTACTAACAACATTGGGGAATACCCCCAGAAAAGCTGGTTCACAAAGAAATTAAAGCTGGCTCTTAAAGGGCCCATGCACAAATTCACCCTTTTTGGAAAGCAACCTAAAATGACCAGAAAGAAAGGTGCACAGTCCTTTGGTGAAAAGAGACTCACCTGATAGGCTCTGAGTGCATCTTGGTGAGAGGTGAGACCTCTCCCGTGACTGGGACATTGGCAGTGGCCATTGTTGTGATCTGGTGTGGGTGTGCTGACACAGACACTGGCAGAGGCCATTGGAGTTTTCCCTGTAGCCTGCTAGCCCAGTGTCTGTCCCACCCACTAGAGCACCAATTTAATCCAGCTCAGCCAGGGCAAGCATCCTACCCTAGGGACTGGCCCCACCCAACAACAAGCCCTCAGGCAACTTGTGGGCCTGCATAGACTGGTGACTGGATTCCCTGCAGCCTGGTGAGTGGCTCCACCTCTGTGGGGCAGGGCATATACAAGGAGTGGGTGGAGAGTGTGGGGCCTTGGTGGAGTGTGTGGGGCTCCTGCCTTGGAGAAACTGGGTACACTTCCTGGGGTCGAGGCACATGCACAGGGAAGGACTGTGTTGAGTATGTGTGTGAATCTGTGGGTGGAGGGGCTTGTCAGCTACAGAAGACTTGTGCTTCTCAAAGAGCCACATAGGGGATTGGCCTGAACTTCCAAAGCCTGAAACAACTGGGTGCTCCCGTGCCTGAGGCCAGCCCCACACAGCTGAAATCCTCAGAGAGCTGACAAGAGCCTTATAGGCTGGAGGCCTACAGCAATTGTAAGGCCCTGAGCTGAACAACAAGGCACACTGGGAGCCTAATCACTTAACAGAAAAACTGCAACAGAAACGTGCTATAAGACCTGGCAGCCAACACTGCTGGGGCACCCCACACCCTATAAGGAGACATAAGGGCCCAGAACAACTACACACAGCTGAGCATTACAACCAGCCAGCCAGGGGGACAGCTCAGCCTCACTGGACAACTATGGGAAGAGCAACCCCGCCACAACAGAAGGACACACATAGCCCACACAGGGGTCACTCCTGGAACATTTGGAACTGTTGAAGAGAGGGAAGCACAGTGCTGGACCTCATAAGGCATCACTTACATAAGGTCACCTCTCCAAGATCAGGAGACGTAGCTGACCTACCTAATACTTAGACTCAGGCTCAGGGAAAGAGGCAAAATGAAGAGGCAAAAGAATTCATTCCAAGTAAGGGAACAGGACAAAACCCCAGAAAAGGAACTAAGTGAAACAGAAATGAGCAACCTACCCAACAGAGAGTTCAAACAAAGAGTGTTAAGGATGCTTAATATCTTGGGAGAAGAGTGGATGAACACAGTGAGAATGTCAACAAAGAAATGGAAGATACAACAAAGAACCAATCAGAAATGAAGAATATAATACTAAAAATGAAAAATTCACTAGAGGGACTCAAAATCAGACTAGAGGATACAGAAGAACAGATCAGCGAGCTGGAAAAAAACTAGAGGAAATCACCCAAGCTGAACAGATAAAAGAAAAAAGAATTAAAAAGAGTTAAGACAGTCTGAGGGACCTCTGGGACAACATCAAGTGCACTAACATTCGTGTTATAGGGGTCCCAGAAGGAGAAGAGCAAGACAAAGGGGCAGAGAATCTATTTGAAGAAATAATAACCGAAAATGTCCCTAACCTAAGGAAGGAAACAGACATCTAGGTACAGGAAGCACAGAGAGCACCAAACAAGATAAACACAAAGAGGCCCACACCAAGACACATCATAATTAAAATGTCCAGATATAAAGATAAAGAGAGAATCCTAAAAGCCACAAGAGAAAGACAACATGTTACATACAAAGGAAACCCCATAAGGCTATCAGCTGACATCTCAGCAGAAACTTTAGAGGCTGGAAGAGATTGGCAAGATGTGTTTAAAGTGCTAAAAGGAGAAAACCTACAGCCAAGAATACTCTACCCAGCAAGGTTCTCATTCAAAACGGAAGAAGAGATAAAAAGTTTCCCAGACAAGCAAAAATTAAAGGAGTTTGTCACTAAGAAACCAGTGCTACAAGAAATGCTAAAAGGACGTATTTAAGGGGGAAAGAGAAGACCACAAATAGGAAAAATTATCTATTTCCACGATAAGAGGTTAAGGATACAAACGCACAAAAAAAACGTTAGATATGATATCAAAAACATAAAATGTGGGATGCGGGGAGTTAAAGAGTAGAGCTTTCAGATAGAGGTCAAACTAAAGAGACTATCAACTTAATATAGATTGGTATAGGGGCCGGCCTGGTGGCTTAGTGGTTAAGTGCGCGCGCTTCGCTACTGGCGGCCCAGGTTCGGATCCGGGGCGTGCACCGACGCACTGCTTGTCCGGCCATGCTGAGGCTGCATCCCACATACAGCAACTAGAAGGATGTGCAACTATGACATACAACTATCTACTCGGGCTTTGGGGAAGAAAAAAAAGGAGGAGGATTGGCAATAGATGTTAGCTCAGAGCCGGTCTTCCTCAGCAAAAAGAGGAGGATTAGCATGGATGTTAGCTCAGGGCTGATCTCCCCCACAAAAAAAAAAAAAAAATCATTAAAAAAATATAGATTGGTATATACGTAGGTTACTGTATATGAACCCCATGGTAATCACAAACCAGAGACCTATAATAAATACACAAAAAACTAAGAGAAAGGAACCCAAACATAATACTAAAGAAAGCCATCAAACCACAAGGGAAGAGAGCAAGAGAAGAAGAAAGGAACAAAGAAGAACTACTAAAACACCGAGGAAAAAAAGTTAAAAAATGGCAGTAAGTACATACTTATCAATAGCCACTTTAAACATCAATGGACTAAATGCTCCAATTAAAAGGCATAGGGTGGCTGATTGGATTAAAAAACAAGACCCTTATATATGCTGCATACAAGAGGCACAACTTCAGACCTAAACACACAAACTGAAAGTGAAGGGATGGAGAAAGATGCTCCATGCAAATGGCAATGAAAAGAAAGCTGGGGTAGCAATACTCACATCAGGAAAAATAGACTTTAAAACAAAAACTATATCAAGAGACAAAGAAGGGCACTACATAATGATCAAGGGAACAATCAAACAAGAGGACATAACACTTGTAAATATCTATGCACCCAACGTAGGAGCACCTAAATATGTAAAGCAATTATTAACAGATGTAAAAGGAGAAATAGTTAACACAATAATAGTAGGGGACTTTAACACACCACTTACACCAATGGATAGATCATCCAAACAGAAGATCAATAAGGAAATATTGGCCTTAAATGACACACTAGAACAGATGGACCTAGTAGATATATACAGAACATTCCATCCAAAAACCAAAGAATACACATTTTTTTCAAAGGCATATGGAACATTCTCCAGGATTGATCACATATTAGGCCACAAAACAAATCTACATAAATTTAAGAAGATCGAAATAATACCAAGCATCTTTTCTGACCACAACGGTATGAAACTAGAAATAAACTATAGGAAGAAAAGCCACAAGTATGTGGAGATTAAAAAAATGCTACTGAACAATGATTGGGTCAATGAAGAAATCAAAGAAGAAATCAAAAAATACCTGGAGACAAATGAAAATGAAAATACAACATGCCAGAATTTATGGGATACAGCAAAAGTGGTTCTAAGAGGGAAGTTTATAGCAATGCAGGCCTATCTCAACAAACAAGAAAAATCTCAAATAAACAATCTGACAGTGCACCTAAAGGAACTGGAAAAAGAAGAACAAACAAAGCCCCAAATCAGCAGAAGGAGGGAAATAATAAAAATCAGAGCAGAAATAACTGAAATAGAGACTAAGAAAACAATAGAAAAAATTAATAAAACCAAGAGCTGGTTCTTTGAAAAGATAAATAAAATTGACAAACCTTTAGCTAGACTCACCAAGAAAAAAAGAGAGAAAGCTCAAATAAGTAAAATCAGAAATGACAGAGGAGAAATTCCAACGGACACCTCAGAAATACAAAAGATTATAAGAGAATATTATGAAAAGCTATATCCCAGCAAATTGGATAATCTAGAAGCAATGGATAAATTCTTACAATCATACAACCTTCCAAAACTGAATCAAGAAGAAATAAAGAATTTGAATAGACCAAACACCAGAAAGGAGATTGAAACAGTAATCAGAAATCTCCCAAAAAAATCAAAGTCTAGGGCCAGACGGCTTCCCTGGTGAATTCTACCAAACATTCAAAGAAGACTTAATACCTATCCTTCTCAAACTCTTCCAAAAAATTGAGGAGGAGGGGAAGCTCCCTAACTCATTCTACAGAGCCAACATTACCCTGATACCAAAACCAGACAAGGACAACACACACACAAAAAAAATTACAGGTCAATATCACTGATGAACATCGGGTCGATGCAAAAATCCTCAACAAAATACTAGCCAATTGCATACAACAATACATTAGAAAGATTATACAACTGTAATCAGGTGGGATTTATTCCAGGGATACAGGGATAGTTCAACATCCACAAATCAATCAACGTGATACACCACATTAATAAAATGAAGAATAAAAATCACATCTTCATCTCAATAGGTGCCGAGAAAGCATCTGACAAGATACAGCATACATTTATTATAGAAACTTTGAATAAAATGGGTAAAGAAAGTACTTCAACATAATAAAGACCATATATGACAAACCCATAGCTGATATCATCCTCAATGGTGAAAAACTGAAAGCTATCCCTCTAAGAACAGGAACCAGACAAGGACGCCCACTCTCACCACTCCTATTTAGCATAGTCTTGGAAGTCCTAGCCAGAGCCATCAGGCAAGAAAAAGAAATAAAAGAGATCCAAATTGGAAAGGAAGACGTAAAACTGTCACTATTTGCAGATGACATGATTTTATATATAGAAAGCCCTAAAGAATCTACCAAAAAACTTTGAGAAGTAATAAATGAATACAGTAAAGTTGCAGGATACAATATCAATATACAAAAATCAGTTGCATTTCTATACACTAACAACGAAGTAGCAGAAAGAGAAATTAAGAATACAATCCCATTTACAATTGCAACAAAAAGAATAAAATACCTAGGAATAAACTTAACCAAAGAGGTGAAAGATCAGTACGCTGAAAACTATAAAACATTGCTGAAAGGAATTGAAGAAGACACAAAGTAATGGAAAGATATTCCATGCTCTTGGGTTGGAAGAATTAACATAGTTAATATGTCCATGCTTCCTAAACCAATCTATAGATTCACTGCAATCCCTATCCATGTTCCAACAACATTTTTCACAGAAATAGAACAAAGAATCCTAAAATTTATATGGAAGAACAAAAGACACCGAATAGCCAGAGGAATCCTGAGAAAAAAGAACAAAGCTGGAGGTATCACACTCCCTGATTTCAAAATATACTACAAAGCTATAGTAACCAAAACAGCATGGTACTGGCACAAAAACAGACACACAGATCAATGGAATAGAAACGAGAGCCCAGAAGTCAACCCACGCATCTATGGACAGCTAATTTGTGACAAAGGAGACAAGAACATACAAAGGAGAAAGGAAAGGCTCTTCAACAAATGGTGTTGGGAAAACTGGATAGCCACATACAAAAAAATGAAAATAGATCATTATCTTACACCATACACAAAAATTAACTCAAAATGGATTCAAGACTTGAATGTAAGACCTGAAACCATGAAACTTCTAGAAGAAAACATAGGAAGTACACTCTTCAACATCTGTCTTAGCAATATATTTGCAAGCACCATATCTGACTAAGAGAAACAATAGAAAAATTAAACATATGGGACTACATCAAACTAAAAAGCTTATGTGCAGCAAAGGAAACCATCAACAAAACAAAAAGACAACCTAACAATTGGGAGAAGATGTTTTCAAACTATATATCTGATAAGGGGTTAATCTCTAAAATATGTAAAGAACTCATACAGATCAACAACAAAAAAACTAACAACCCAATTGAAAAATGGGCAAAAGACCTGAACAGACATTTCTCCAAAGAAGATATACAGATGGCCAACAGGCACATGAAAAGATGTTCAATATCACTAATCATCAGGGAAATGCAAATCAAAACTACAATGAGATATCACCTCTTGCCCATCAGAATGGCTATAATTAACAAGACAGGAAACAACAAATGTTTGCGAGGATGTGGAGAGAAGAGGACTCTCATACACTGCTGGTGGGAGTGCAAACTGGTGCAGCCATTATGGAAAACAGTATGGAGATTCCTCAAAGAATTAAGGATAGAACCACCATACATTCCAGCTATTCCACTGCTGGGTATTTATCCAAAGAACATGAAAACACCAATGCATAAAGATACATGCACCCCGTGTTCATTGCAGTGTTATTCACAATAGCCAAGACTTGGAAGCAACCTAAGTGACCATCAAGGGACAAATGGATGAAGAAGATTGGTATATATACACAATGGAATACTACTCAGCCATAAGAAATGATGAAATTCAGCCATTTGTGACAACCTGGATGGACATTGAGGGTACTATGCTAAGTGAAATAAGTCAGAGGGAGAAGATCAAATACCGTATGATCTCATTCATAAGTAGAAGATAAAAACTACAACAAACAAACACATAGAGGCAGAGATTGGATTGGTGGTCACCAGAGGGGAAGGGGGAGAGGGAGGAGGGTGAAAGGGTTGATTAGGCACATGTGTGCGGTGATGGATTGTAATTAGTCTTTTGGTGGTGAACATGATGTAATCTATGCAGAAATAGAAGTATAATGATGTACACCTGAAATTTATACAATGTTATAAACCAATGTTACCGCAATAAAAAATGTAAAATAAAAAATAAAAAAATAAAATGATTTGTCAAAGACAAAAAAAATAATTATGTTTTTCAAGTTAAAGAGAAATCTTTAGGTTGATGTGCTTCATTGTTCTTTATATTTTGACTTGGTTTAGCTTAATTTGTAGTGTCCAGACTTGGGTAGTAGATTAGTGGAAAAAATGTGGGTCACCCCCAAAACAAAATTGTCTTATGTGATATGTCCATTCTGTTGCTTAGAGGGTTTCCTGTATGGTTCTGCTTCTCCCTCGCATCATACAGCTCTTATAGCCTTTTGATTTTGAAGATAGAGCGTGAGTGTGGCTTCCGCATGAGTTGCAGAGTAGTTGCTGCATTAAACTGCATGGACTTTGTATTCAGAACGATGTGAATTAAATCCCATCTCTGCCAGTTAGTAAGCACTGTGATCTTGACCAAGTTCCTGAGCCTCTCTAGGTCCCTGTCCTGATTGTTAAAACAGATAACAATACCTACATGTAGGGTTGAGATGGAAATTAGAGATAAGGCACGTAAATGTTTACCAAATAGTATACACTGAGTACCTGGTATGTATTATTGTTATTGTTAATTGTTGTTGTTATTATTACAATTATTATGCATTGGCTAGGTCTAGGTGCCGCAATTGCATGAGGAAGTACAGCCATGATTAACAAGTCTAAAACCTAGAAACATTCATAACAACTTCTTTGAAAGGCAGGGAGGCCAGTATTAGTATCTTTGGGGAGAGAAGGAGGAAAGCGAGTCTTGGATAATTAGAAAAACGGGCTCAAAGACACAAAGACATCCTGATATGGGAGTTTTAAGCAGAGATTAATTGACCAGTGGTGTTTTTTTACCAGCTCGTGTCCTTTTACTCAGTGGAAAATAAAACCAATGAATTATTTGGTAAGAAAGCTAATCACCAGAGAAAATCAAGTTAGTTAGAAAGCCGAAGTGGAGCTTACCTCTGCTGTGGGAGGTGGGGTTTGCCTACAGCTCCTCATCACTTGGTTGACAGTAAACCATCATGGGTATTAAATATTGAGCATCTTACATGTGGAACAGCATATGGTTGACAAGATGTCTCACGCCACATATGCTCTGAATGCGGTGAGGACCAAATCAGTGAATGATGACTATCTTTGGCTCTTTTATTGGCAAGTGCCCATAATTTCCATTATTTCAAAAATTTGAGGTAGGGAGGGCAGATTGAATACTGGTCAATAAAAATCCCCTTGAGTTTCAACCACATTCATCTTCTGAAGAACTCATATAATCTTAGTTGCCCATGATTAGGGAAAAGGTGGGTGGTGGTCCCCTCATTTTAGAGATAGAGAAAGCTGGGACTAAACATTTAGAAGTCTTGGAAGAAATAATTCCAGAAGAAAAAGGTAGTACTTGGCTTACGTCCAGGTATTTTTTCTTAAATCCGGCACCACTTCTGCTCAGGTGTTTGGGTAACTTTTCTTTGGAAAGATGAAGTTTTGAAATAATGAGTTGGATTTCCTAATTCTAGTTTCCATGGCCATGCTTTGAGATGTCCATTGTCCTGGATTTTTATTCTTGTTCTTCCACTCTTTCCCCTTTCCCAAACCCAGCTAGGGAAGCCACCCCCAGTGCCTTAGAACTGAGAAAGTACCCCACCACAGTGCAGCCAGAGGAGGAATTATTCCAGGGCATGGGTGGAGGTGGTTGGTGCATAGTTTGCATGAACCCAGTGCTTTTGCTTTTAACTTGTCTATTTCTAAGCATCTGTTTAACCCACTTACATCAGTGTCATTGCCTTTTCTAACTCAAGGACCGTTCTGATTCATATTCAAAGACAACAAATTCATGTTGGAAATCCACGTCTGGGGTGATCTCCTCAAGCACCCTCATGTTAGGGCATTGTGTGTCATGTGGCCAATCAACATGCTGTCTGATAGAATGACCTGGGAGATCATGGATGCAATGACATGCTGAACCCCAATGCCTCCTTCCTCCAAATGCAATTACAGCCCTGAGGTTTTTATGTTGTTAGCCAGAAAGAACTAGTGAGCCTATCAGGGAGTTTTATTAATAATGGGAAAAGATATTTTCTATGTTAAAGCAATTTGCTTTTTTTAGGTGCACCTTTGGGGACAACCTGGAATGGAATAAAAATAGGCCCAGTGATTTGAGGTTTCACTCTGGAGATGGTGCCTGGAAGCCAGACAGCATTGTGTTCCACCAACTGGTCCTGCCATTGAAAGGCTGCTTCCTACTCCTGGGGACAAATGCTTCACAGATGCTCATAGCTAGGACCAAGAGTGGTACCTAAGATTTAGGGCAGCCCCGCACTGAAAAGAAGAGTTTACTGCTGCCTCAAGTCACTGGTCACGAATTTGTCTGCTTAATGAGTCCTCTTTTGTCTTTAAGTCTCAGGGGTATTAAAAATCAAGACTGCTTGGATGCCTGTTTTAGGGGGGAGTATGGACAAGTGACTTGTCTTGATGAGAAAGGACTTTGGGCACTCAAGTTACAAGGAACACAGCACTGTCATCACAGCTTGGAAATTGGATACATTGTCTAGAGGTTCAGTTGTGGCCTAGGGTGTTAACAGTGACAGATTTGGGGAAATTGTCATATTTCTTCAGCAGAAAGCAGAACTTAGTGTTTAATAATATGAAGGCTGATAATTGACTCTGTCTACACCTTATGTCCTCCCCTGGGAAATGAGGGGATGCCTGATAAAGACAGATTGCTATCGGGAAGTCACTTAGCCAACTGGGATGTCATAGTTTTAGTGAAGGGAGGAGCAAACAAATGAACTGGTTATCTTGTTTGGGCAAAAAGGCAGACAAGAGTGAGTGGGCTTGGAAAATGCCATTTTATCCCAATTTCAGTTAGGAAACAACAGGAGGCTATTCAAGGTAGGGTGGTCTTCCTTCTTATGGTGGGAACCTCCTGGTCTTGATTCAGATGAGGACAGAACTTAATTAGGACGATAAGGTTTAAGTACCATCATTGGAGAGAAGCACCACTGGACGCTTCCATCAGGCAAGAACATCAGAGCTGAATGGAGACCAGCAGGTTTGGAAGTTTCAAAATAGCTTTAAAGACCATTCTTAATTCAAGCTGGGAAGAAGACTAGACTGTAGCTATGATGTATAACTTGGAGAAATAAAAGCAGTACAGGTTAGGAAACGACAACCTGAAGAGGACTTTTCTTCTTTCTCATGCATGCTCCAGCAAATGTCCTTCAGAGGTTCAGCTGTACGTTATATCCGTGGAGGGTAACAGTGAGGAGGGTCTCAGTCAGCTTGGGCTGCTATAAGGACACACCATAGACTGGGTAGCTTAAACAGGACATTTATTTCTCACAGTTCTAGAGGCTGGAAAGTCCAAGATCAAGGTGCTGACAGATCTGGCCCCTGGTGAGGACTCTCTTCCTGGCTTGCAGACAGTTGCCTTCTCCCTGTGTCCTCACATGTGGAGAGAGAGAGAAAGAGAGAGAGCTTTGGTCTCTCTTCCTCTACTTATAAGGACACTAATGCCATAATGGGAGCCCCACCCTCATGACTTCTTCTAAACCTTATTACCTTCCAAAGTCCCCACCTCCAAATACCATCACATTGAGGGTTAGGGCTTCAACAGGTGAATTTTTTTTGGGGGGGGGGGTGGGCACAAACATTCAGTCTATAACAAGGAGTGAGAGTTCTAGTTATCTATTGCTGTGTAACAAGTCTCCCCCAAACTCAATGGCTTAAAACAACACAATTTTATTATCTATCAGGATTTCATGGGTCAGAAATTTGAGCAGGGCTCAGCTGGGTGATTCTTCTGCTCCACATGGTGTTGACTGGGCTCACTCACTGGTATTCAGCTGGCAGCTGGTCTGGTCTGGGGGTCCAAGATGTCTTCATTCACATGCCTAGTGCCTTGATGAGGGTGGCTGGAAGGTAGAGTTTGGGGGTCCCCCTCCCTCTGCATGTGGTTTCAGGGCCTTTCCACATGGCCTGTCCAGCAGGGTATTTCAACACCTTACGTGGCCACTTGGCTCCAAGTGTAGGTGGAACTGCTCACCAAATGAACTGTACAAAGAGAGTGGGTTTTGGGCAGAGGTGTTACGTTTTGGACATGTTGAGTTTGGGATGCCTGTGAGATGCTGAGGTGGAGATGTCCAGTGTATAGTTGCAAGTATGGATCAGAAGCTTAATGAAGAGTTTAGGTCGCAGATGGAGATTTTGGAGCCCATGAGGTCTCCACTACTTCAAAGCCCTGAGAATCGATGCAGAGCTGAGGGAGAGTATAGAAGGAGAGGAGAATCTCAAAGGTAAGGAACATCCATATTTTAAAGGATGCTCCAGAAGGAGAAACCAGCAAAGGAGATGGAGCAGGAATGTACAGAGCAGAAAGAATAGAATGAAGAGAGAGAGAGACTTAATAAAGGGGAATGGGCTACAGTTTCAAACAACAAGGAGGATCAGAAGACACCATTGCTCAGGTGCTAAGAGTTTTGTCACCAGGAAGACCAGGTCAAATCCCGTCCCTGCCACTTGCTGGTTGTATGACTTTGAGCAGACCCCTTAACCTATGCCTCAATTTCTTTATGTGTAAAATGGGCATACTATTAGTACCAATGATATAGAGTTGTTGTTTAAGTGAATTAGCCCACATTATCAACATATGTAACTGATCTGTTTACTATTCCATGCTTGAAAGAGTTTGAAAAGGTCCATGGGTCTGGCAACCAGAAGATCTTTGACTTTAGAACCGTTTGGAGATGATGTTAAATTTATATGTCTTGACAGCAGCTCTTACTAGTGGTAAACTCCAACATAACAAGCTTGAAGGAATCCCATAATTTCCCTTATGATTGCATTTTGGTATCCTAGTGTACTTTAAAATAAACAGCAATAAATGTTTTTACAACCTCTATTGCATTTTCAGATGACTACTGTTTTTTTCTTTAGGTGAACATTAAGGATTGCGTGGATATAGAGTGGGGGCTGGAACAGAACAGTTAGGATGGCCCACAACTGTTTTTGTAAATAAAGTTTTATTGGAAAACAGCTACTTCTGTTCAGTTATGTATTGTCTGTGGCTTCTCTCAGGTTCCAGTGGCAGAGTTGAGTAGCTCTGACAGAGGCCATATGGACCACAAAGCCTAACGTATTTATTATCTGGTCCTTTATTAAAAAAACGATGCTTCTGCTTTCTTAGGTGTCCTATTTCTGCCTGTGTTTCTTACAGTGTTTCTTCTCCTGACTCTTACTTCTATTTCACTCATCTCTAAGAGCCTAGAATGCAAAGACAGTTACGGCTGAAGGAGTGAAAAACACTATGCAGAAGCAATGAAGATTTTCTTACGTAGATTGCCTTCCAAAAGGACACTAACTTTGGAGTGTACCTGATCTACACATAGCGTTGTTTTTGCCATTGTGTCGTAGATTTTATTGAACCTGGAGTGGAAACTATTGTTACTGTAGCTAAGTCACTAGGCCTGGCTCTCACTTCACTGTCCAGATTACTGTTAGGCAGCATTCATTCAGACGGCATTCTTTTCACCAGCAGAGGCCGAAGGGCCTAGAAATGGCATAAACTGGCTACATAATGCAAGGACTGAATTACTGGGGCATTGTTCGGATGAGATTTGAGAATCAGGCCATCTTTTCAGGGCCATGAGGGGAACTGGTCAGATTTTGGATCTGGTTACTCAGAGGGGAAAAACAATCTCCTGTTTGGGGAGGTGCATTCATTCTTGTTTAAAGCCCCATTGGTTATTGACACATTTCTCTGGGCTACAGATTATTCTGGTTTAGGGCACCAAGGGTTTTGAGAGAGATAACAGGGAGGTGTGTAATTTATTTTGTAATCATAGCCTGAATAATCAATTTCAACAGAAGCCCCACATTTGGAGATAACTAAGTATTATATATTGTTTACTTTTGGGAGCCTTTTTTTTTTTGGTCTCAGCAGCTACCAAATTAAAAATCAATCTACTTAGTCACATAATACCATCTCACACTCATCTTCTTTTTCCCCAAACAAGGCAAAATTAGAAAGTACAAAAGAAATGCACCATTTCTAGAATGGGGTGGAGAAAATGATCTCTTAGGGCTTAGTGCAGCTGGGCCTTGCAAATTAAAAAGAAAGAAACATCTGTTGGCAACGTTCTCATCCTTCAGGTTCAGAGAATGTGGACGTGAGAGCTGAAGGATCTTAGGGTCCTGGACTCTGCTACTCCTGCCCCCAAGGTCACAGGTGAGGGAATCAGGGTCTAGAGGGTTCAGGCCTCTCTCTGTTTTCGCCCCTTTTGTGTAGCCTCCTTCTGCTCCTCCTCTTTTTCTTCAAGCTGCTGTCAATCAAAATGCATTTGTTGTAAGAAATGGGTTGGAAAGTGAAAACCCTATTCAGTTGGGCCGTCTCACAGGGGCCTTCCAGGTTACCAGGGCACAAGCCTAAGGCAGACGGAACCAACCTCCAAGGGAAGGATTATAAAACAGGGAGGACAGTTTCTGGGGGAGGGTTAGGGAGACTTCCTTAGTTCCGATTCCCAGGAAGCAGATCCTGAGATGAAAATTCCAGTCTTAGTAGGAAGTGTTCCCAGGAAGAGACTCATAGGAGAGCAGCGGTTGGGACAGGGAAGAGAAGGAGCCCTGCAAGTGTGGAAGTCGGCACAGTCGTGCAGAGGGGAACTTGGGCTCGGGCCACAGAGGAGCCCTGGAGCAGTGGAGGTCGTGCCTGAGTGTTGTCCTGGCCAAGGGGCGAGGGAGCAGAGGTGTTTGTCCTCCCACACCTGTCAGTTATTGGTTAAGAGCTGCCCCGCTGTGGGGCGGGGGGAGTGGGGAGGCACTTCTCCACTCTGCAGTGGATTCAGTGAGCTGAGGGCAGCCTTCCTAAAAAGAAGCGGACTGCTGTATACCGAAAGGGACAGGCACCCGAGGGGACCTGGGCAGAGCCCTGACAATGTCTCTGCAGACACCTTCCTGATCCCTTCAAGTCAGGTTGAGGGAGGCATCCTTGGGTTCATCCCTCTCCCCAAGCTCAGCAGGTAGAGTCGATGGTTGAGTCTTAGCTACCTTAGTCTTTGGAATTTTTATTCTAAATGACAGTTGAGGAAATGATGGTTTCAGCTACAGTAAACAGCCACAAATTCAGATATTCGGTTGGCAGGCTTTCCTCTCTGCCTCTCTCAGGGAATATCAGTCTCCAGTAAGGAAACAGACTTAAAAAATAGCATATATTCCAAGTAGCAATTGAAAGGAAAGTAACAACGCAATAAATATTCTGAGCCTCATGTCTAAGCACCAAGCCACCACATCATGGTTATATTTTCTCACAGGTGTCTAATCTGTCTGTACCTACAGTAACAGCAGGAGCTGTTGGTGTAGACCAGACTCGACTTCACTGCCCGACCCTAACTCCAAAAGGCAGAATGAAATAAGGGAGGAGAACTCTCTGTCCCTGTGGAGGAGAGGCAGGTGGGGTGGGGAGTGAGAGAGGAAGAGAATGACAAGGTGTGCTCCCCGAGAGGGGCCACTGCACCAACCTAGGAGCCTCCCTTAGTGAACACAAGGAAGATGGGAGCAGCTGGGGTTTATGCAGCCTGCACTGTGCTCTAAGCTCTGTTCTAAGGGCTTCTTAGTGAAGTAACCCATTTAAACCTCACAGTGATGCTGTAAGTGAGGAAGCAGGAACTTGCTGGAGGTCACACCACTAGTAAGTGGCAGAGCTGGGATTCGAACCCGGGCCTGCTGGCTTCTGAGCTGGACTGCAGTGTCAGCCCTGGGTGCTCAGCTGGATTTGGGGTCTGTCTATTATGTATGCAATTCTTCCTCTTGATTCTAAATTATGTGATATCCATTTTTATCCTCTGAGTAGAGCTAGCTTGCTTTCTTCATTTTTAACTGATTTTTAATTATTCGTGTAATTCACCAGTACATGTGAAAAGTCTAAGTTAAAGCATCACAGATGAGAGATCAGGAAAGTCATGGTTTCCTTTGACCAGTACCCCTGAATTCCTGTTCTCTCCCTGTTACCACCCTCGCTGGTGTAATTTAGTGTGTATCGTTTCAGGTCTTTAGAAGTACATTTAGATGCTTATTCTGTATTCTTTGAAAATACATGGTAGTGTTTTTACTTTTTATTTAAAGAGGAAAACATATTAATTGTATGACACCATGGTTCAGAGGTTCCCAAACTTTCTTGGTTTATGTCTCCATTAGTATCTTAGTAATTATCTCCTGGTGCCCTGGGTCAAAAGAATATCTAACAGTTCCATCTAATAAGAGTTAGACGCAAGCAAGTTAATGAGTGTTTAAGTCCTGACATAGCCATTATGGCCTTAGTAGCCGTTTGAAACATTACACACATGAAAATAGTATTTTCAGCTCTTTGTTAACCACAGTTACTTGCTAAGGGGAGATGTGTGCCTGTTGGGCGTCCCACGGCTTCTCAGACCCTGGGATCGGATCAGACACTGCTGCACCCATTGCCTGTTCCACACCTGTTTTTGCGAGGTACTTGCTTTTCATCACAGCAACCGCTAGAAACCCAGCTTTGCAAAAAGTATGACATCAGAAGGAATATCGCATGACCTAACGTTGGAACCGTGAACGTCCTCCAGCTCATGCTTCTCCCGGTGTCCGACAGTGGTCTAGTCTCGCTGTTTCCCTAGGGCACTTCAGTGGGTGATGTGGGAACTAACTGCAGCCATCATTATACATTTTGCAGCTCCCCTTTTTTATCCCACAGCGTGCCTTGGAGATCTAACCGTGTTACACATGAAGATCTACCTCATATAAGACACTGCTGCAGAATCATCCAGAATGTGAACTGACCACAGTTTGCTTACCATTTTCCTGATGATGACCATTAATGTTATTTTTAGTATTTTATAATTTTACATAATATTGCAGTAGAAATCCTGTTGCATTCCTCTTTGTTTACATGGGCAAATTAGATAATAAAGGAATTGCTGGGCCATAGGCCAGTCAAGTTTTTAAATGTTAATACATACTTTAATACACACTAACAGGTTGAGCTTCATCCTCTTTGAGGAAATGATTTCCTGTAGCCCATTGAAACATGGTTACTACTGGCTCATTTTCCTCAGGGCTCTATACCCCATAACTATCCCACTGGGGAAGAATGGCTGTCCTGGAGAAGCATGTTGTGATCACACTGTGGACATAGGTAATTGAGACGAACGAGGCCTGGGAGGCAAGAGCAGGACATGAATAGGCCGAGACGGGGACGAAGGTCAGAATGGATCACAAACTGCAGGTGTGTTTCCTAGGACAAAGAGGAGGCCAGTTCATTTAGGGAAAATAATTGATTTATGGCACAGACGGTAAATACCTTGCAGCCATGACATAAATATTTCCTACCCCTCCATACAGACACAGCCAGTCCATCAAGACGTGGCAGGCACAGCCAGTCCATCAAGACATGGCAGACACAGCCAGTCCCTCATGGCTCTCATTCCCACCGAGCCTTCACCCAGTCTTGGAATCCTCCACACAGCCCTGGGAGAGGGCCCCTGACTAACTGGTGTGGGCACACAAATGAAACTCACCTGTCATCCTTGGAGGCAGAGAGAAGGTGGAGAGGTAGGTTGAAGTTAGGCAGAGAAGGCTAAGGAGTTCAAAGGATGCCAAGCAAAGAGAATTTGGAAAACATATTTATATTTCAGACTTTATTGGGAAGAGGACTGGTGGTCCTCCTCTGTGAGACAATAGCAATAGGTACTGATCTCTGGCTGCTGTTATTTGTTTTCTCCCCTTAGTTCTAAATTATCCTATTTATTTATTTCTATAAAAGTAATTTCATCACCAGGGGCCCCTTTTATTATTCTCCTCCATGAGTCCCATATATTGAAAGATATGGTCTCTCAATTAAACTGTACTTATTAAATAACAATAACAGCGTCAGCAAACAAGTGTTGATTATTTTTCACATGCCAGTGTCTTAACATTTGTTAACTTTTAACATCCTCACAAAAGCCCTACAATAGCCTATTACTATTCCCATTTTATAGTTGTGGAAATTGAGACGCAGAGAGGTTAAACATTTTTCACAAGGTGGTATAGCTGGTAAGTGGTATAATCAGTATATTTTCCACTGTTTGACTATAACTGTGTAAAGACCAGGCATCGTTTCTGATTAGAAGGAATAACCAAAAGTAGAGTAGTGGTTTCCAGGGGCCAAGAGGAAGGGGAGACTGGGGAGTTATTGTTTAATAGGTGTAGAGTTTACATTTTACAAGATGAAAAGAGTTCTGGAGATGGATGGTGGTGATGGTAGCACACTGTTATGAATCTATTTATTCACTCAACTGTGCACTTAAAAATTGTTAAGATGGTGAATTTCATGTTATGTGTGTTTTACCACATTTAAAAAAAATGGAGAAAAAAGGAGATAAGTAGGGTTCCCAAAATGAGTTGATATAATTTTGGCCAGAAGCAAAGAAATTGCTATTTTAGTTTGTGCAGCATGTCAGGGGTAAATGTATGGTTTTCTGTTAGATTCTCCATTGTGTTGAAATAGTTAAAAGACCCCCAATTCTTGTTTTTGAAGACTGCCGAGATCTGACAACCTGGATTGGAAACTACCGATTTGACCACTTAACTTTCATTTCCTGGGAAATAGGGCACGCTCAGCGAGGAAAATAATACGTTTTACAGCTAGCCGACCCATCCAGATGCCACATGGGCAAGGTCACGGGCCTGTGTTCTGGAATCGCACTGCACGCTGGCTTCCACATTTATTCACTGGGGACCTTAGGCGAGCTGTGTAACATCCTGAGCCCAGATTTCTCATCTGTAAATGGGATGGTGGTGACAGTCCATGGAAACTTGTGGAACAGCACCAGGCACTTAGTAAGCACTCAGCCAGTGCTAGTTCTTAAACTTTATGGTTATGCATTTACATCAAACAATGGGGATCAGACAGACCCTTGAGCTTACTGGATGACGCAAATGAGACAGAACGAGGTGTAAGTGCTCCCCTGATGGTAAGTTACCCCCTCTTCTTTCCTCTCTGTATCAAGCAGGAAAGGGGGGCCCCATAAGTGAGGGCTCCCTGACATATTGATGGATACCTAGTGGCACCCCTCTTGTCGTCTTTATAAACTTCAGTTGTATAAACACTTCCCGACTTCCCCTAAGCAGCTTCAGGGACATGATGGTTAGTGACATCAAAAGCTGCCTGGCTTTCTGCATGCTGAAGTGACCTTCACACGTGGTGTGGAGAGAGCTGGCTACTTGGGCCAGCACGGCATCTGCTTCAAACGCCTGTTAGTAACGCGATTCTGAGCTTCCCAGGTCTTAGGGCTTCTTTGTTTTGTGACGGAGCTAATTTTTCTTCTTGATGACCTCAGTCCTCTGAAATTAGATATTTCAAAATCATTTGTTCCTCCTGACTTTAGAGGAAGAAATGCCTCTGTGTGACAGGGCTAATGCTGGCTTGGCCCACCATTGGCCTGAAAGGCGGCTGCCCAGAAGGGGAGCAGGGTGCTCATGCTGTCTTGGACTGTGACTCTTTGAGGTCATGGATGTCAAAGTCTTTAGCCATCTGCAGCTTGCTCATAGCAATGGAGCTCAAAGAATCACCTAGGGGTCAAGTGAAGCCTCTAGAACCTCCCATTTCAGTGCGTGATCTCCCTGCTGTCCTTCTCTCCCAGCAACTGTATGACTCAACTATTCCTCAGTGTTGGTTCTCTGTAATTTACACCCTTGGCTGTGGTTTTATTATTGCTAAATTGTTCATGTTGATCTTCAGAGGGTGGAACCTTGAGGAATGTCTATGGGAACCAAGGCTGTACTTTGGAGAAAGAATGTCTTTATTAAATTCTTTTTAGTTATTAGGTATGCATTATATGGTCCAGTCAGTTGAGCTAGAATCTCCGCTTTTTTTTTCCCCAGCACTGGCTTGAACCTAACAAGTCCATCTTCAAGCAAATGAAATGTAAGTGTTGATCTGCAGGTTCACTTTTGTATGTCCGAAGATAGATTCTGTTTCTTGACAAAGTTTCTCCTGCCAGGGAGGAAATGGATGGAGTTGAAGATCTGTGGGAGGGTGGGGGCTTCTCTCTCCCGTGAGAGCTCTGTAACTTCTCTCTTATTTGCTGGCCTGGGTCCCCCTTACAGTCACTCTTCCTATAGCCTCCTGTGTCTCCCCCTCCTCATCATCTTACCCTCCTATTTCATTTTCAAAGAGGGGCAGTGGAATTAGATGGTTAAGTATCTGGTAACATAATCATCAGATGCCTGGTTCCTTTTGATTGTGGTAGTTGATACAGTAAATGGTTCAGGGTGGGAGGTACAGTCTTGAGGGGATGAGTGAAGCAGGTATATTTCAAAACTAGAATATTGCTGGTCACTTTACTGAAGATTGCATTATTCTTTTCCATCCCTCAAACTCCCTAAAACAAATATTTTTTCTGGGTAATCATTTTTAAGCTCTGGTGTTTTGAACTGCCTTTTACTTTTTTTCTTTTTCCTGATGAGCTCTTGGTGAAGTCCTCCTAGAAAACATCTCCCTAAAATATGTGCTCGTCCCCTTGGGGCATTGTGAGGAGGGTGTTGACTGATGGCCCTGAGTGGCATGATGTTTTGTCCTGGTCACCATGCCAGGCTGTAGTCAACCTGCGTTTGTTTCTGGATTGGAGGAGAGCTCCTGAAATGCACCTCAGAAATTCATTGCCTGCCCTGAAATCCATCTATCCCTCATGTCCACTTTCCCAGGGCTCTGAAATGTAGGTGATAAATGAGTTTCTCATCAGAGATCAGGTTAGAGCACATTATGTCACTTGTCTTCATTCAAGGGACTCTTTTCTTTTTCAGATATGAAGAAATTATTTCCGGGCAGGGTTTTTAAGTGGCAGAAGGAAGAAACTGAACATGGATGGCATACTAGCAACCAACATATCTATCCCTTAACTGTCTTCTTTTCCCTCCTCCCCCTTTTCCTCTTTCCCTCTGTCCCTCCTCCCTCCCTCCTCTGTCCCCTCCTATTCCTCCCCCTTCCCTCTCCCACACTTAAGAGCAGACTCTGTCTTGCCAGTGCAGGGAAGTCACTGGGTTGTTCTGGGGCAGGCTAACCCAGGGCTGCGGTAGGCGATGGGTGCTGCAGGGAGAGGGCGGAAAGATGTGTGAGGTGAAAACAGGGGCAGCATTGCGTGTGGGGGGTCCAGAGAGGTCAGGCTCTTGGGGTGAGGCTGGAATAGAGTAGGGACAAGCATCCAAGAAGAAGTAGCAGGACAGAGGTCTCAGGAGGCTCTGTGTAGAATGATATGCAGGATAATGAGAATCAACAAACATGCCTGAGAAAAAATAGCTGGTGCCTAGCTTTGTCCCTTGACTACCAAGTTTTGATATTTTTGTTTATACATTTAAAAATATTTGGACAATTTTCCAGTAAACTTATTTACAGGAAATGGTTGACTTATTTCTTAAATGTCATGAACTATTTTTTTAGGCCACAGACATTTTTGAAATATAAATTTATCTCTAAAGTAAGATGTATTTCAATACTTAATAGAAGAAAAAATTTAAAATTTGTGAAGAATTTGCTGCTTAAGAGCTTTGTCTCTACAATTAGTAAATCTGAACAACCAACACAAAATTTATAATATTTTATAAAAGTAGTTTAAAGATTGACATATGACTCCTGGTCAATTTCAATCTAGTGACAAATGGAATCTGAATCTGGAAAAAAGAATTGTATTAGATTCAATTTCTAAACCAAACAAGGTGACTCATTGTATGAACTGGCAAGGGTCTTACCCATTAGCCAGTGCCCTGTTGTTAATGACATTCATGAAGAAAACTTATGTAATTTTCTCAAGATCACAAACCTGGTTTTATTGTTGTTGATGATGTCTTTTATTATCAAGAATTTCTGTGTTCTTGTACGTACGTCATAGAAATATTAACTTTAATATGAATTACAAAAAATAAACAAACTAGGGCTTATATATTGTTAACCCAGAGAAACTGGGTCTAACTCCTCAGACTCATCTGTGAATTTACCTAAAGGGTCTGGTTGCAGAACCCCGGACAGCTTCCTCCTTGGTATGGGGATGCCTTTTATGCTCTGACCGCCTTTGAGTAGGCAGGGAGGGTGTAATTTCTTGGAGGAACGTTTCTCTGGTTCCCATCTCACTCGCCGGTGATGACTGACTTTCAGGTCCTTTGCATGACTTTATTAAGATCCCTCTGTCTAGAGGTGTTCCCAGGAACGGTGTTTCCCAGGGTTAGCTGAAGATCAGCTGTCCTGATTAACAAACTCTGTACAAAGGCATTATTATTTCAATCTAGTATTTTTTAAAATAATTTTTTAGTACAATCATGTGCTACATAACAACGTTTCAGTCAACGACAGACAGCATATGCGATAGTGGTCCCTTAAGATTAGCACCATATAGCCTGGGTGTGTAGTAGGCTATACCATCCAGGTTTGTGTAAATACACTCCATGATGTTTGCACGACAGAATCGCCTAACAACACATTTCTCAGTACATATCCCCGTCATTAAGGGACACATGACTGTAGTATCATGTTCACGTCCTTTCCAAAAGTTCAGAAAAGTTAAAAGTTAAAACCAAAACTATTTCCTTTCTCCTCCCCATTATATCTCCAAGCCCACCCCAAAGAAATTACTATTGTTAACAGTATTTTATATATACTTCTGGGAATTTTTATGTGTATACAAGCTCCCCCAACATATCTAAAGCCTTTTATAAACAAAAATGAGATCATCTCTATATAATATTCTTCACCTGGTTGTTTTTTCTTAATAATTTTAGAGATTTTTCGCTATCAGTGATTGATGATTGGCCTCATTTTTAAAATGGTTTTCTGATAGTTAATTGTATGCATGTATGTAATTTACTACTTAATGGACATCAATGTTGTTTCTAGTATTTAGCTATTATAAATTATGCTGCATTAAACATGCTTATATGTACATTCTTACACCTTGTGCAAGTACATCTGTACTAGAAATTCCTAGAAGTGGAACTGTTGGATCAAAAGGTATACACGTTACATTTCCTTAGTGATAAATGTCCGTCCAGAGAGCTTATAGTAACTTACTCCACTGATGCTACAGGAGAGTACTTGTTTCCCCCAAATCTTTCTGGAGATCGGTATAATCAAACGTATTTTCATGGTGACCTCAAATTTATTAAGGAAGAGAAATACTTAATTGAAAAACTAATTAATTGGACAGTTACTTAATTGGATATAAATTTTAAAGTTGGAAAATTTCTTAAACCAAAGTGTTTTCTCCTCTGACCTTAGGAGTCAGTTTAAATTTAATTTTTGAATGGACATATGGTAAAATTGACTGTATTTTGGTGTATAATTCTGTGGACTTTAACAGGTAGGTAGATTTGTGTAACCACCACCACAGTCAGGATGCAGAACAGATCCATCACCCTAAAAACCTCCCTCGTGCTGCCCTTTTGTAGTCACACCTTCCTCCCCTAACCACTAGTGACCACTGACCTGTTCTCCGTCAGAATGGTTTTGTCTTTTGAGAATGTCATATAAATGGAATCATACAGCATGTCATCTTTTGAGACTGGCTTCTGTAACTCAGCACTAACAACTCTGAGATTCATCCAAATTGCTATGGTTATCGATTAATGATAAAGAAAATCAATGAGAATAAAAGTTGGTCTTTGAAAAGATCAAGAAAATTGATGACCCTCTAGCAAGACAGACGAAGAAAAAATAGAAGACACGGGTTCCCAATATCAGGAACGAAAGAGGGGATATCAGTATCAACCCCACAGAACAACTCTATGTACATAAGATTGCCAGCTCAGATAAAATGGACCAATTCCTCAAAAACCACGAATTACCAAAACTCACCCAATTCAATATACATAATGAATAGTTTTACACCTATTAAAGAAATCAGGTTACAAACCTTCCAGAAAAGAAATCTATAGTTCCCTGGCTATTGCTGATGTTGGTATCAGAACCCCCTTTTCTGCTCCTGAGCCTTAAATAAGAGTGTCTCCTAGAGCTTTCTCTGTCCACGTTGATGCCCTTCTGAGTTCTGTCTGGAGATACCAGAAGGAAAAGCGTGGTGAACTCAACACTGGTTCAGTGGTCCTTTGACCACTATTCTAATCTGCTTGCTGCTGTTTACTTTCCAGAGTCCTCAAATAGCTGTGCACATATTCTGTCCAGGTTTTACAGCTGCATTCAGTGAGAGAGACAGCGTGGGATGCAGCTAGTCCATCCTACCTGGAACTGGAACCTTAAAGTCATATTTTTAAGCATTCTTTGTCTACTAGGTGGAAATGCAGGTAAGTGACATAATTTATCTGGGCAGTGTTGAGGGAATATCTTGCACATTTCCCTATTCCATCATTGCACGTCTATGGGTACAGAAGTGGATTAAGCTGTTGATCTTTTTTTTTCTTTTTCTTTCCAGGATACTCAGATAATAGGTTGCCTGCAAACAAGGTGTTAATGAAGTGGCATATTTTGGGTGTTTGGTTTTCAGAGTCCTTGCTTTCCATGCAGGGATGTTGCCGTGTAAGACATAGTGACTCTTCTCACTTACGATCAGTAGCTTTTAGCCTTGTCCTCAGAACTGTGCAGTGTAGCCCAGTGTGTGTACATGTGGTGGCACACACCAAGAGGACAAAAATTACATGTCTAACAGGGTCTAGTAACCACATAAATTATGTTAGCATGAAAAGGTTTTTAAAAGTTACACACCATGACTCAGATGTGCAGAAATGTGACATTATTTCCCCATGACTGAATTCAGCCTGCTGTGAGCCCCTATTTCCTTTGGGGGCAAAAAGTTGAATCTTGCCACTTCAGGGTAACTCAAGATCGGCCAGTTTAGAATTTGATCTCTTTCAGCAAATTATTCAGTGAATTTGTAATTTAAACATAGTCACTTGAAAGCGCATACCCTATATTGGGGTGTTTTTCCCATATCAAGAGCTTCCCATCCCCAGAGTGGCATCCTGAGGCAGGGGAAGCTGCATGCCATCATGGCAGTGAGGGGGATGGCCCTCTCCTGCACAGTCCTCTGAGTCCTCCCCTGGCGTGACTTATGTGATTTGGCCTTTGGTTGCTGGCCTCTTTCCCCGCTGCCTCCTCTCTGGAGGTAACTGGTCCCACCTGGCCTCTATCGTGCACTAGCACATGCTGTCGCGACCTGTGGTTCCTGCCATGGTCTGCCCTGCAAGTTTGTAGACTCTGCCGTCTGTGCTCCCCACTCCAGGTCTCTTTCACTCGTTGGCTCAGCACTCTGTATTCACCACTGCGACAGGCAGAAACTGCTCAGCCTCTTCCGTGCCACGCTTCAGCCTCAGGGAAACTCGTGTATACTCTCTAAGGTTTCATCTCTGCTTAAACACACCATGCCACTATTTCTTCAGTGTTCTCACAGTCCCAAACAGAACACTTCCCCTAAACTACTCTGCGATTTCTTTGTCTGGCCTCGACACCTCACTCCATTCAGCCAAGCCTGGGGCGCTGAGGGGTGCAGGATCCCTTCTCAGAGCTCCAGAGAGCACTTAAACTTGGTGGTGTCCTCTCGGGATCTCTCCAAGCTCTCCACCAGCCCCCCTTCCCCACCCTCTACCCACAATTGATAATGGCTTGTGTCCGTGGGTACAAGGTTAATATCCTAAAACAACAGTTTTATTTATACATAAGCAGTAACTATTTCTCAAATGCAATGGGAAAAAGTGCTACTATGTACAATAGCGATAACAAAACATAAATTTCTTATAAATAAACATACAAGAAATGTGTAAGATCTATATAAATAAAACTCTGAAATTTTACTGTGGAGGTACTTGGGAGTAGATAAATTCAGCCCACCTTCTGTGAACAGCCTCAGTCAATGCAGCTGAGCAGGGTCCCGGGAGGGCCAACTCGGTGGATGGAGAAGAGCCGATGTGTGCTTAGTTGCTGATGAGGATCTGATGAGGTGACAGCAAAGATCACTGTGCATAACCATCTCTCAGAATGCTCTGCATAGGTCTGAACGCAGCAGAGAAGCAAATGCAGTTTGCTCTGATCTTCACTTGCAGGGGAATGTATGGGTTTCTTGGATACTTTGCTTTCTTTTTATCCACAAGTGTCGGTAAAGCTTGACCACAGTGGCACTGAGGCGACGTTGGAAGGGAGCAGATGGGTCCGTTCTCTACTATTAATTTGTGCACAGCCATTTAGTGAGGTTCGTGCTTGGGGGCGGGGGCAGGGTGTGTGTGTGGAAAGGACGGATACATAGATGACGGACATTAGAAGTGGTGTTGGTATTTTGCAATCCGGCCAGCATTTTTATTAATTGAGGCAAAATTAACACAACATAAATTAATTTCACCATTTCAAAGTGTATAATTCAGTGGCATTACAAACATGCCAGTGTTAGGCAACCATCCCCACTATCTAGTTCCAGAACATTTTCTCATCACCCCAAAAAGACACCCAAAAGAGACCCTGTCCTGGATGTTTCATATAAATGGAATCGTACAGTGTGTGGCTTCGGTCTGCTTTTGGTTTGAAAAATTTATTCATTTATTTGATAAGTTCTTCATCAGTTCCTACTCTCTGTATAGCCCAGGGGATGGGGGCTATATGAGCGACAAAAAGAAGAGAGAGATACATCCTGCCCTCCGGGCGCTAACAGTATGATTAGGAAGATCAAATCAAATACTAATGCCAGGCCTTATTTTGTCAGGTGCCAAAATGGCTCACTTTTGTCATTTGTTTTCTTTAAAATCTTGTCTGCGGGGTAAAAATTGAATATGTGTCACAATATAAATTAAGGATGGATCTTTTATTGATGAGAAAAGTCTCATTTGAAAGTGAGTACAAAGTTTTCGTTAATAACTCTGGTTAAACCCCCTCAATTACATTTGCTAGCATTTTCCTGCATTTGACTGAACAGCTAAGGTATGAATAGTGGAAAATTGTGAACATTTTTATGTTTCCTAAGGAAATTAAGACAATACCATGTCCTTGCACAGGTAGAAATGGACTTTTCTTAGTCACCACAGTCCTTAGAATTCAAAACGAATCTAGAATCTGTGGAATGTCCCTGGCACTTATGGTTGAAACCCTATCTTGAAAGTGTTTAGGTTTTCTGTTTGATAAATTGTTATTTTATTATAAAATTAATCTAAAATTTAAGAAGAGTTTAATATATGAGGAATTAAGACCACATTCATGACCATGCTTAGGGCTAAAGAAACATTGAGAAAAAGGCAGGTTTAAAAGAACAAAACACCAAAAATACTCACAAAAAAGCATATTTGAAATCATTTTACATCCTTCGTCTCTCCATTTATGCAGTCATCTTACAATTCTTTAGATTTCTGAGGCTTTTGTAAATGCTATATACAACTGAATATAATCAACGTATATTGGTTTTAATTTTTTTACTAAGAGCCGTCTTTGAATTCATATTAGGTAGAGAAGCAATGTCATTAACGGGTGCACAGTAATGTAGGCCCCAGATCCTCTTGTGCTTTTGTTCCTTAAACCTTTCTTGCAAGTGATACCAAAGGAAGAGGCGTTATTTATTTATTTATTTATTTATTTATTTATTTATTTATTTGGTGGCTGTCATATTAAAAAATGAGCGTTTGAACCTGAAGCCATTTGTAAGGCTGAGTGGATTATGCTGAATCCACGATAATCCATGGTTCTCTCTCGAGATCACTGATATGAGCAGGGACCCAAGCTCGGATGTTGTGAAAGCTGATTTTCTTTTCTCGGGAAGCTTTCGTCACACTTGATTTCTGAGTTATGGGATTAGGACCCAAACCTCTCATTCATCAGTAAACAGTTATTCAAAACTTTTTTCACTACGAAACTCATCAAAAAGCAGAAAGGAATGCTTTTTGTTCAGTGCATACATTCAGCAAGTAGAAAAGAAACCCCCTGGGGCCGGCCCGGTGGCGCAAGTGGTTAAGTGCGCACGATCTGCTTCGGTGGCCCGGAGTTCGCAGGTTCCGATCCACGTACTGATGCACCGCTTGTCATGCCATGCTGTGGCGGCGTCCCATATAGAGTAGAGGAAGATGGGCATGGATGTTAGCTCAGGGTCAATCTTCCTCAGCAAAAAAGAGGAGGATTGGCATCAGATGTTAGCTCAGGGCTCATCTTCCTCACATAAATAAATAAACAAACAAACAAATAAATTTGAAAAAATAAAAATAAAAAAATAAATAAAAGAAAAGAAACCCCGCGGCCTTTGGCCTGGTAGTTTACTACCCCCCCCCACTGGCACTGGACTGTAGAGCTCTGGCTATTCAGAGCTCCCCTCCTCCCCCACCTGTGCCCATCCTGCCCGTGTCCGTGGTCTGAGCTCAGGCAGGTCTGGGTACTTAGCAACACAGCCCCTATTTACCTTCCCCCTCAAGCCAGTGGTGTCCTGGTGGAAGGCTGGGCTGTGGTGGTCACAGGGGCCTCTGCAAGAACAAAGGTCCCCCAGGCCCTGTGGTAGAGCTCAGAGTCTCTCTTTCAAAGGGGCCTGAGTGCATGACTTTATAAGAAGCTCTGAAGGGACGTGGGGTGTTCTGTGCTCTGAGCTCTGGCCGCCAGGTGTTGGCCTAATGGGTATATTGAGGGGGGAAACTGTGTCCAGGGAGATAGGTGTCAAACAGGTGTCATTTCAGACATTTGAAATGAAGTGTCAAAGCATTTTTATACATGTATGTATTCATACGTGTAGTACGTGTATATATGTGTACCTGTACACGGTGTCTAATTCTCGGCTTTTGTAGCCATGGGCCATGGTGAGGAGAGCACCAGGTCACAATCTGTTGTACCTCAGTTTGAAGCTTACTTCTCATTTCCTGGTGATTCCACACCAGACAAATTATTTAAGCTCCTTAGTTTGTTTCTTCATATATTAAATGGGGTGGTCATACCTCCTTCACTGCCATGTAAAGATTTCATGAGACTTATTTTCAGGGTTCAACAAGCCCCAGAGCATGGGGCAGTGGGAAACAGAAGCACATATGACCCAGGGTGGGCTTCTGGATGTTTCCACCTGTAAGAACAAGCTGTCTGAGGGAAGGGCCCAAGGCAGCACATTGCCTGGGGATGGGCCATATGTACAGAACTGTACATATATCTCATTATATTTGAATCCCTATCAAAATATCCCAAAGACATCAGTTGATAAATATTAATATATCTCTTATCCTCGATTAGGATTTACATTTTCAAAGAGGACTCTTAAACACCAAAGGGTCTTTAAGGCCCAAGCAATGATTCTGTAATAGTAAAACTTCAAGCATCATGTGTGATAAAATAAGTTTATTGGGCAAGGGAAGTATGTTTTTCTGAAACTAACCCTGACTATCAGCTTCCCAAAGACTTAAGAATCAGTCTTTGTGGATTACGATAATAGTGACTAATCTGTCCACTCACCGTATCAAACACGTTTCTCACAATTTTAACACAAATTGTTATGTCATTATAAGCTTATCCAACGGATTTGGTTAATTAAGTTTCTTTTTAAGTGAGTTTACATAAAGCCTCACTCTCAGGAATCTGAAATAAAACAAGAAACACACATATGTTGGTCACCCACTCTATTTATTATATGGTGCTAGATGCTGGGAACACTAGGAAATATAGGACATGGTTCCTGTCCTGAAGGAGTTTGCATGGTCAAAACAAAAATAAATAGTCAAGCAAATCATCATTTGGCCAGTATAAATCCCCACACAAAAGTGATAACACACTCACCAGAATCACTTCGTTTTTTACTGGTTTCTCACTGCATTTAGAATAAAGACAAGACTTCCTCACAGGGCTATGAAAACCCATATTGCCCTTTGTGACAGCATTTCTCTGCCTTAAGTCCACTTGCTCTCTCTGCTCCAGACATACTATCCATCGTTCAGTTCCTTGTTCTTTCCATACGCCCTCCCACGCCAGGGCCTTTGAACAGGCCTTTCCCTGACCCTGGAAGGCTCTTCATTCCCCTTTCTCCCTAGATAATTCCTTTTCATAATCAAAACTCAGATCACTTGTCACCCCCATTATATGCTTTCATTGTCCCCATATGCCTATCCTAAGAAGGATAGGCATTGGTATTTTTCACTGTAGAAAATCCTTTATTCATTACATAATTATCTTTTTCTTTTTTGTGTGTGAGGAAGATCAGCCCTGAGCTAACATCCATGCCAATCCTCGTCTTTTTGCTGAGGAAGACTGGCCCTGGGCTAACATCTGTGCCCATCTTCCTCTACTTTATATGGGATGCCGCCACAGCATGGCCTGATAAGCGGTGCATCGGTGCACGCCCTGGATCCAAACCCCGGCCGCCAGCAGCGGAGCTCGCACACTTAAGTGCTACACCACGGGGCCGGCCCCCCATAATTATCATATTAATATATTTCTCTCTACTCAAAGCTCCATAAAGGCAAGGATCATGTCTATTTTTCGCTTATCACTGAACCGCTAATGCTTAGCATACAATAGGGCTTCAACAGATATTTGTCTGCATAAATGGATGAATGAATGAATGAATATGTGGACTTATAGAAATAAATCCATATCTTTTTTTATTTGATAATAATCATTTAATATATAGTTACTAAAAGTCTAAAGTTCACTTAGCAAATAGTGATAAAATCCCTACCACGTACCTGGCACTCTGCTAGGCACTGTAATGCAGACACGAGGACATCGTCCCTGTCCATGCTGCCTCCTGAGAGACAGACAAGTGAACAAATAATTACAACATGACCTACATTACAGGGGAGGGAAATCCAGAGTGCTGAGAACAGAGGCAAGAATTAACTCCGCCTGGGGAAGCGACAGAAGACAGAATCTAAGGAGGTGGCCTTTGAGCCCTTGAAGAAGAAATGAAAGTGCAATGGGCAAAATAGAGAGACAAGGCATCCTATGCAGGAAATGGAATATGAACAAAGTCAAAAGGTTTGACGAGCTTGGTACATCCTGGAAGGGGAGATAGTTTGGTACCACTGTGACTGAGGAAGGGAACGATGTGAAATGGGGTGGGAATTGTAGGCTGAGGTGAAGAGAGGAGGACATGATAAGTCCGAGGTAAGAACAACACACTCAAGTGGGACTGAATGGCAGTTAGTGAGACGTACAGAATAGAGGTTTGGGAAAGTAATGAGAGAGAGAGAGAAACGCCTTCACGGGAATGATGGGAGACATGTGGGAATCAGGGACTTCCTGTCTCTGATCTCCTTTTCAAAACCATACTTCATAGGGCTGTGTTTCCCACAATTCCCTAAGGACAACAATCATGGCTGTCAACATACATATTCCAGGGGCAGATCCCAACCCCCCCTGCATCAGCATCCCCAAGAAGAAGGCTGGAAATCTGAATGTTTAACCAACACCCCAGGTAACTCTTATTATCAGGGAAGCTTGAGAAACATTTTCAAAGGGAACTCCCATTCCACCCTCAGGTAAGCTCACATCCTTTTCCCAGCACTGTCTGTTGGCCTGTCAGGGATGTGGCTGTCCAAGAAAATATCAACTTCAGTTAACAATTCACATAATGACCTTTTCCCCCAATATAACAATAAATACGACTGTGCTAGCACAGGGAAAATATAAGAGTGGTCAGCATGTCTTTGGGAGAATTACATATGATACTGGAGGAAAATTTCAGCCAATTATGCTGAAAAGGTAGAGAAACTAGACTCTGTGCAGAAGGAAGAAATCCCGTGACTTCTTCCACGAGTGTGGCAGCTATGGGTGATTCCTTAGGCCTCCAACTCCATTTGCTTCTCCCCAAGTAACTATCAATTAAATCATCAGTTGAGGTCTCAAGAGCTGAGTGGCTGACTCCAGAACAACTGAAATTCCTTCAACACTTACGTGTGGGGCTTTTCACTGACAGAATGAAGAAAGGATGTAAACACATAGCACAGCCCAGTCTGAGTTCATCTCATCCCCTGTACTGGAGAAACACTCTTTCTCTGCTATTGAGGTTTTAGTGTTCAGAGTTTGAGTTGGCCATTCTGTAATCATTCAGATAGCAACCCTAAAGCCCACATACTTCCTGTGACCATCTGGGTCACCGCTCAGCTGTCCATGATGCAGATGTAAATGGAAACTTGGTGTCGGGAGCCTGAACCATTGCTAATGGAGAGGTTTGCCCCTCTTGGGAATCCAGCTGGGTAACTGCCTCCAACCTCAGAACTCATTGAAAAGCAATGCAGTGGAAACTCGGGTTGTTCATACAGTTTCCTTCATGGTTTTAGCTAAATAATTTCATATCTCTGTGTCTCAGTTTCCTCACTTGTGATTCATCATAAATGCTTGCTTTTTAACCTGTATCATGTGATACTTTAAAAATAAAAGATGTTTTTAAGAGTTTGCTTGACAGGATATTCAAATTACTTGTTTGCATCAAACTATATTTAAACAAAAGTTTTTTATTCCAGTGGGAAAATATGCATAATCTATTGTTTTTCTCATTTTCAAATTGGATTGAATGAAGCTAAATTTACATAGGCACCCCATCTAAGGCAATAACAAATTGCTTAGAGGTAAAAGGTTTGTTCAAAAGCAGAACACCTAAAAGATAAATACTGCTATGTCTGTATAATTTTGAGTGTAAGACAAGATGCTCTTAATAAAAGATGATTTGTTTTCCAAAGTCCTGTACTGCCAATTTGATAAAAGAGGTTTTGGGGAAGGAGAGCTATGAAAATAGAGAGGGAAAAAGAGTAATTCCTGTATCTTACTGAGCTGTAGACAGATTTTTTTGTAATATCAGAAATTGTACTTGGTAGGCCAAATAGATGTATTTGAATGAGGATCCCAAGACATGCTGGGCATTGCTTTGTAAATGGCCATCTCTAAATTTAATGGATATTATGTCCAGTCACAAAATGATCCATGGGGTTTTCCACGGTTTCCTGCGCTTCGGTCCACGGCAGAATTTCTCAAAGAGTGTTTACAGTGGATATGGATAAGAGTTATACAGAAAAAATAAAATAGCAGGGTCATGTTCAGAACCCATGTCTATGTGGACACTTGATTTATGACAAAAATGAAACTACAAGAAGTGGGGAAAGAATGATCATTACAGTAAATAGTGCTGGAACAACTGGGTGTCCACAATGAAGAAAATCATGTTGAATCGAAGGCGTTAAATAAGTAATTCACACTGTGTATTTGACATGTCATAGTCTCGAGCAGTGCTTCTCAAAGCGTGGCCCATGGACCACTTCCACTCAAGTCACCTGGGTGATACTTACAGATATAGATTCCGGAGCCTGCCTTAGATTTATTGATTCTCTAAGAGTGAGACCTAAGAAACTGTATTTTTATCAAACTCCCCTAGATGGTTTTTAGTACACTAAAGCTGGAGATCAACCAGCAGAATGTTTTGCAGTTAGGAAAACAACTCTCTGAATCCCAGTTCTGCCACTTATGGGCAAGTTAACCAATCTGTCTAATGTCAGTTTTCTCACTAGTAAAGTGGTGATAATAATAACCTAATAGGGAGGTTGTGATAGTTGAATGATATATCGCATATACAGTGCTGAGCATAGTTCTGGTTCATAGTAAACACTCAGTGAATGTTAAAACTACCTTCCATATCCAGTAAACCTACTAGAAATGAAGTGTTTTCAATCACAAACAAAAATTTTTATTGGTAAAATTGTAATTTTGTACTCATGTTACTGTACATGAAGGTGAGTGCCTTTTTTAAGTGTATTGACCTATAAGTAGAGAGTATTTGATCTTGAGAACTTGTTTGGAGGTACCACCTGGAGAACATAGCTATTCATTCATATACCCCCCACCAATGAAATCATGGTCCCATCCAAAAGACGCCCCTTTAGGATTTGTGCACGTGATGCAGGCAGGGACATCTGCCCAGCGGCCCTGATGAGCTAAATCACCTTGGTGATCAGTGCAATGGCAGATTAATTCATTCACCAATATTTCCTGGAAGATTATGATGTTCCAGGCCCTGTACCAGACGCTGAGCATCAAGAAGAAAAAGATATGGTCCTTCCCCTCCAGTAGTACATAGTTTATGAGATATTGCAGTGTATCGTCTTCACATTTGCATGTAGTACACATGCAACCTATTGTTTTACACATTAACCAATTTTTTGTGTTAAATGGCTACAAAACTGGAAAAGCCTGGTTTTATGGACAGGGTATTTACGGCTATTCTTTCTGAATCAGGGATAAAGGAAAGATATTAAACAATAAAGGCATCTAGCTTCCTCTCCTCCTCCTGTCCTCAAGAGCAAACATTTTTCTTTGGAACTCTGAGGACATTGCTCCATTTTCTTCTAGCATCCAGCACTACTGATCGTAAGTGGGATGCAATGAATGAAGAAAGGACAGGACTCTGGTGAGATAAAAGCTACCTTACCACCTCCCCGGTCTATACATTCCTCTGCTTGCTCTTCAGCACTGAGGGACTATCAGTGCTGGGAAGTGGACAGTGGCTGCAGAAAGCAAGGAGCAAAGAGTCACTGAGTGGGCCCAACAGTGCCCAGAGAGTCCTAACCAGGGACACCTGAGATTCAGAGGAGACGCTCTGCAGAGAGTCTGGACTAGGTTCCCAGGGCTGCCATAATGAAGTTCCACACGCTGGGTGGCTTAAACAACAGAAATGTATTCTTTTACAGTTCTGGAGGCTAGAAATTCGACAGCAAGGTGTCGGCAGGCCTGTGCCCCCTCTAAAGGCTCCAGGGAAGAATCTGTTCCATGAACTCTCCTCGCTTCTACTGGATGCCGGCAATTCTTGGCATTTGCTGGCTTGTAGCTGCACCACTCCGATCTCTGCCTCTATCATCACATGGCCTTCTTCTCTCCGTGTCTTCTGTCATAAGGACACCAGTCCTTGGATTAAGGCTCACTCTACTCCAGGATGTTCACCTAAACTTGACTAATTACGTCTGCAAAGACCCTATTTCTAAGTAATGCCATTCTGAGGTTCCAAGTGGATATGAGTTTGGGGGAGACACTGTTCATCCCAGTCCAGTCTCAGCAGAGCATGTCTTAGGAGAAGGTGATAAGGGTCAGTTGAAGTGCAGGCAGGGGAAGGGAGGAAAGGCAGGGAGACAGAAACAGCCGCACACTTAGCATCCAGCAGCGCTGAACCACTCAGGGTTCCTTCCCACACGTTCCTCCCTTCACTAACGGGGCCCATGTGTCCATGAGGCACAAGAGGCACAGGGCCAGGGTACTTTTAGGGGCCCATGAAAATGTTTCAATCTCTTTCAAAATCTAAAGAAAATCCAACCTGGATTATATTCATACTTATAGCAATGCAGTCATAAAATGCAATTTTTTATGTATTTTTTTATGGAGGAGGGGGCCCAGGAGAGGCCAAAGCGCCCAGGGCACACAGAAGTCATGACGCAGCCCTGTGCACCGATGTTCATGCTCGTGCTCTCTGCCTGAAACTTCCTCCTCTCCCATCATCTGCCTTACCCTTCAGGACTCAGTGTAAGAGTCACTGCCTTGGGGAATGTTCCTTGACAACCACCCCTGTTTCCCCTCCGCCCCCTCCCCCAACATGCTCACGCCTGGCTTGGTTTATCTGCTCCTCCTGTGCAGAGCGCTGTCACCACCTATTTCTATGGAGTCACTCAGAGACTAAGCACCAGGTATCATGGTGCAGCAGACGCTCTTTACGCCCCACCCAGATCCTTTGTCACTGGGCGCACTCACCCCCAGATGTCAGCGGGTTGGCCACTACTGGCTCACACCTCAAGTCTCTAGAGGAACTGTCCTTGCCTGACAGACTGTCTGGGGTGCTTGGGGGTTTACAGCAGCCTCCACCCATCCCACCCCCAGTGGGTCTATAGCCATCAGTGCCTGGTAGCAGGGGTCTGACAGCCCAGCCCCCGTGTGATGGAGAGAATAACCTGTATGTACAACTCACTCTCCAGGTGGCCCCTGAAATCACTCCAGTGCCCAGCTCTTCCCCTGCCCTGTGCTGTTTCCCCCCTCCCTTTATGGCATTCCCTCAGTGTACCACTTGCATAACAATTCCCATCTCAGTCTCTGCATCTAGGGAGCATGACCTAAGACACTGAATCTCCATGACCAGCAGTAATACCTGGCAAAAATTCTCTAATGACCAAACATATTGAATGAATGAATGAATGAAAAATGAAGGAGTAAATGTTAGGGAGACGTGGAAGCAAGTATCAAAGACTTCCTCAGGCCTTTACAAGGGCTGAACTGATAATAAAAGCACTTCAGTCCTTGATAAACTAAAGACTTGAGCACAGGGAGAACAGAGAGGGATGTCATTCTACAACAGCAGCACCCGAGAGTGGGTTTGCTCACAAAAACTGGGGAAGAGTCTAACAATTAGGCCTGAAGAACAATGCCTACTGTGCACCAGCAAGTCACTGTCACCTACACCAATGGACTAAGATGATACTGAGTCATCAAACCTGTTAGAGGTTTCCTTAAAGTCTCTCAGTCTCTCTAAAGACTCGATTGGCCCAGCGCTGGGGACAAGGTGAGTTTTCAAGGATTGGTTATGAGGTTGGTTCGGATGAATTTTTGTGAACAGTGATCTGTTGATGAACGAGCTGCCTTTGAAGACCTGGTACCTTGCGACAGTCCCCTGGTGAGCCTAAAGGTGTGGCCTTCTGGAGCCACTGCGAGACAGCTGGGAGAATGAGAGGAGATTTCACGGCGTGGAATTTCTGTCACAGATACAGTTCTCCGTAATTTCAGCAGCTCCTCTCAACTTCTGCAGCAGTTGAGGAGCCAAGCAGATGGCAGGGGAGGGCTTGACTAAGTGGTGAAGTTTCAGCTGCAAAGGCAATCCTACAATGACAATGCAGAAACTCATCTTCCCCAACACTTATCTCATTGGCAGAGGGTTCATGAACCTTTTTAGGAAAACGGGAAGGAAGCAGCGTGTCAGAGTAAGGCATCCTATGTTTGGTTAGGTTCTGTGGAAGCAACCACCACTGAATCCAATGCTTCCCTTGTGTTTGCTGTTCCCAAGGCAATGGGCCAGACTTGTTTGTAAATTAAATAATACTGAGAAGCTAAAGCTTAGCGTGTGCGACATAACAGACCTCCAGCATACGAAGCAACTGCTAACTGCATTCTGACACCAGTGTATGATGGTTTCAGCTAAGTTGCTCCAACTCTGGCTGGCATCACAGACTCTGTCGTTTGCTACTATATCCTATAAAGAAACAGCTAGGTTGTAGAAAGAGCATAATCTGGCCTCAAATCCTGCCTCTGATACTAAAGAACTATATGATCTTAACAAATCACTTTTCCTTTCTGAGCCTGTTTCCACAAATGTAAAATGGGGGGAGATGGGGGAGGGGATAATAGCAACCTCAGAAGATTATTGTAAGAACTCAGTGTGATAATGTACATGAAAGTAACTGGCAAATACATAGTAGACTTAAACTGGTATCAGTTTTCCTTCATTTCTATTCTGCCAGCTTGGCAGAAGTTTATGTCAAAGTAGCTGTCGTTCTTTCAGACTATTTCAGCTCTGTATCATCTATAATTTTTCCTTTATCTTCAAGCAACTTTAATATTAAAGGTTTGTTTTCCTTGACATTCCGTAGCCCTTATTCTGTGTGAATGAGACAGTGAGGTTCAGCTTTCGGGATTTTAGTTTTGATCCTTCACGATGTGTATATAACAGAAACTATAAATGTATTCATATTCAGAAGCTATAAATGTGTTGTCTTTGAATGAGGACTGTAAGCTTCAATTCAGTTTAAATTACTCACATGCAACAAAAGTATTATCAGTTGGGACTATTTCTGGGGCAAATAACAGAAAAGCTATTCAACTGCCTTAAACAATTAAGTGAATTTACTGGCTCCTGTAACTGAAAAGTCCACAGGATTTTCATGGTTTGGTCCAGGCTCTGGCTCAGTTTTTCTGCAGTTCTCTCATTTCTGTCTGCCTTCAAATGTTGGCTTTGTTCTTGGGCTGGCCTCATAAAATGACTGCCAGCAGCATTCGTGGTGGCTCCACATTCACATCCAAGCGCAGAGCAAAGGCTAACGCCAGTCTTTAGAACCATCATACCAAAGTCCCAAGCTTTACTCTGATTGGGCTATCTGGATACAATCTCTGTAGCTAGGGGAATGCTATGCTCTGACTGGTTTAAACCCTATCAATCACTATGACAGGAAAATGGGATTATTCTGAGTGGCTTAGACCAAGCAGGGCCCTCCTCTGGATCTGAAGGTAAGGTTTATCCCTCGTAAACTTCATGGTTGTCACTCAAGTAAGCTGGCATGGATGTTAGACGACAATTTCAGTGTCCGCTACAATTAAACAATAAGTTTTAGCAATTTAAATTTAGTACAGTGTTCCTAAAGGCCTATTTTTCTTTTCCGAATTATCACTTATTTTAGTACATTGAACTCTTTCCAAATGAAAGATACTTTGGCATGCAAGGGCAGTGATCGACTGAGAGTCAACTAATACAAGACAAGACATGAGCAAGAATTACAAGACATCTAGGTCAGGGGTCTTGTTTCTTGTTCTGTCTCTCTTTCTACTTTCCCTTATTTTTCTCTCCCTCTATTTTTTTGGTAACTTTTCCTTTTTCTCACTTCCTTCCTTCCATCTATAGTCCTCTTTTTCTTTCTTAATATGCCTTTCAATACATGCAAACATAATAGGATGTAAGATTAGACATTTCCTGACATCTCACAATTTTAACTAAAGCCTCAAAGCTGTTGAAACAGGTGACAGTGTCCTCCTGGGGGGCACTAGACACAGCCACTCAGAAAGTATTAAAGGGTACTAAACTTGGGGCCAGCCCCATGGTCTAGTGGTTAAATTCGGGGCACTCTGCTTTGGCAGCCCAAATTTCGCTAAACAACTTGGCAGACACGCTGTGGTGGTGCCTCACATACAAAATAGAGGTAGATTGGCACATATGTTAGCTCAGGGCAAATCTTCCTCAGCAAAAAAAAAAAAAAAAAAAAAAACACAAAGAGGTGAAGAAGACAAAGTCCTAAAGAACACTGTTAGTTGTGGGACCACTTTTAAGGTTTTACATTATATTTTAATGTAAAGAAAAAAGCTGTTTCCTAATTGTACCCCACTGAATTGTTTATTTAATAAAATTACTATATGAATGCAAAGCATCATATATGTATCTTCAATATACTTTCTGTGAACATAAGTAAAGCATCAGTCGTGTCCTGCAGGAAACGGGGAATGTTCAAAGAGAACAACTGAGGAGTTTGCACAGCTGTGGGCAGGACTGAGGGAAGCAAGCCAAACAGATGGTGAATCCCTGAGCTCGCAACAATGGGGAGCCCTAGCACCCCTAGGCCTGCCGGAGGACAGGGGAGGGAAGGTTGCCCAAGCCCAGGGAGGGATGGAGCTGAGCTTCTCTCTGGTTTGCTGGCGCCTTGGGCATCGATGGGCAAAGAAGGTGCTGGACACAGAGCAGGATGGAGACAGGTGAAAAGCTCATTGGGATTGGCAAATGGCAGATGTTCAGCACATACAGTATATTTCAATTTCTAAATTCTGGCAAATACAATTGTAATTGATATATAAGACTCAAATTACAGAAAACTGATGATAAAGTAGAATTTCCCCATTGAGTCTCCCGGCAAAAATGGAATTACATCCCTCAAGGAGAGAAAACTAACCTCAGACCAATGAAATAGCCTTAAGAGTATAAAAAATGTATTTACACACAAATATTATTCACCTAAAATGAATATAGAGCATCATAGGATAAAAATTAATCACCAAAACAAATCTGGAAATAAAAATGCTGAAAATGAAAGCTGAAGACACAGTGATCCTGTGTGAGCTCACAAATGGAGGCCACAGCCTCAGCCCGCTTCACCCACATGGACATGTCTGCACAGACCATTAAAGAAACAGCTCTTTTCACATCTTTGCTAAGACAGGCCCTCAATGGGATATTTTCTAAAATCATGACAAAATCATCTATACTCTAGGAAAAACAGAAAGCATTGTCCTTCTTAGCAGCCCAAAGGATCACTTTTCCCCTTTGCATCATTTTTCCATTACTCTCTGCATTCTTATTTTGTGAACTTAAAGTGGGCCACCTAAACTTTCCACGTCTTTGTTCTTTCTCATTGATGAGATAGGTAAGTGAGATTTGTCCAACTAATTCTTTCCCCAACCCGCCCTCCAGTTGGTTCCCACGTTCCAATCATCTAAGTCTCTGTCTCTTTCTAAATTCAACTCAGCACAGTTTTGTGTTCCTCCATTGCTCTGGAAAACTTTCTTCCCTGTCCCCACTACACACACACCACACACACACACACACACACAAAACATGCACACATTCCCACTCCCTTCATTGTCCAAAGAAATCTGTCAAGGTCCAGTTTAAATGTCATCTCTTCTCTCAACCCCTCACTAATCTCGCCCCGTACCGCACCCCCTATTCCCAGGCTGGCCAATGTAATTAAACATCCCCTCTCCTCTGCTCACCTGGTACTTGTCCCCAAACTTTAGAATGCTCTTCATCACCTACATTACAGTTAGCTTTTCCAGTGACCATCTTCCCATTAGATTGTTAGATCTTGGAGGCAGAAACCGTGCCGTTTACCTCTATATCTCCAGTGGCAGAGGCTGAAGGTTCATAACGCATGCTGAAAGAAAGAAAAAATATCTGAAAAGGTTTTCAAGATGTCTTAAAGGTTTTATAAGCAATAGAAGTAACCCCTGTGCCTTCTCTGCTCCACTGGTGTATCAGCGCCAGGCCACAAGGAGATCGATGGTGGACATCTGGGCTGCCCACTAGGACATTGGCTTCCCACTTGACCCAGAAATCAGGTCAAGGCCATCTCAGAATCCCTTTAAAAACAATACAAGAACAACATGTAATAAATTAAAACCTCCTTTTGCTGCTTAATTCTTGGCCAAGTTCTATAGGTCAAGTTGCCTTAAAGTGAGAGGTGGCTGTTTATTAATATCTCCTTGTTTACTAATGAGCAGTGAGGTAGCTGTGTTTACAAAACGAGTTGTCCCTGCAACACATCGACAGTTATAAATAAAGCAAACTGCAAGCAGATTAGCAATGGGAGATCTGAGATTCTGTTTGTTTTCACGAGGACTCTCCCAGTCGCTTCAGGCTTAATGGCCAAGTCATGACTGTACCCTAAAGTCTAGTTAGCCTAGGCTCAGCGGCCGTCAGCAGCCCGGTCAGTGCCCCAGCAAGCTCAGCGGAGCTGCTTACAGAGCAGGGAGGAGAATGATGTCACTTTGTGTTTGATAGATGCAGTTCTGAAGTCTTTGAGTTTCCTTTGCAGTCAGTAAGGCAGACCCAAGTGCAGGAGGGGGTTTCTGACTGTGAACTTTCAGGAGTTCCTTCCCGGCCCACCCCTCCCCTTGAGTCCCTTTACTATGCACATTAGGTGGGTTACTCAGGGGACGGAAGTTCCTATTACTTGCAACTCATTGTTCTCTAAACCTGCTTGCTAAACTATAAAGGGCCTTAAAAATTCATTTGTTTTCCTGCCTGAGGTGGGGACACTCCTCTCCATCTGCAGTTATCAGCACTCAGATCACAACTATCCATCAATGAGGATGGACTTCCCCTGATTTCTAATGCTACATATTGAAGTGGAAAAAACACTTAGAGAACTAAAGGCTTGGGTCCAAATTCTGGCTACATCACCAGGGCTGGGCCTAGGTGAGGTGAGCTAGGGGCCCAGAGAGCACAATGTAAGGCAGCACTCACTCCCAGGGTCTCCCTGGTCCTGCCCCATCCATTACAACCTCTGTGACTCTTTTTTTTCAGTTGAGGAGTAGGGGAGGAAGACAATGCCCCTACCCACTAGGTCCTTCTAGCTGGTCTAAGAATTTAATTGTCATGAGACAGAATAATAGGAGAAAATCAAACAAAGTTTAATAACATGTATACATGGGAGAAACCCAGGAAAACTGAGTAACTCACCAGAATGGCCAAAGCCCTCACCTTAAATACCATCTTCAGCTAAAGACAAAGGAGGATGTTGGGGGTAGTAGTTTGGGTCCTCAAAGGGGAGGAAGGCAATTTACATGGAGTTAGAAATGCAACTGGGCTACCTATAGACAATGTGACCTGAGAGACACATTTTACATCACACTATAGTTATCTTACAGCATTAGCTCCTTCCTGGAACATGCTTTCTCTCTTAAATTTTTTAGGCAGTTAGAGGGGAAGGTTAAAGTTTCTTTCAGAGTTTTTTTTGTCCTTAAAAATAATCACGGCAAAAATACACATTTTTCGGTGGCCAATTCTGATCCCCCACAGAGGGAAAATTCATATACTATAAAATTAACCATTTTGAAGTGTATAATTCAGCGGCATTTAGTACACTTACAATGCTGTGCAACCACCACCTCTATCTAGTTCTAAATATTTTCATCACCCCAAAGGGAAACCTCATACCCATTAATTAGTCACACTTCATTCCTCCCTACACCCAGCCCCTGCAACCACCGACAGTTTTTCTCTCTTTGTGGATTTGCCTATTCTGTATACAACTTGTGTGCATTTGAGGAGTAGTGCTAATAACTAACTCACCTTGTGCCAAGACACGATTTGAAGTTTTATGGGCATTAATTCAATGAACCCTCACAAAAACCCAGTGAGGTGGGCACGAATATCCCCAGCTGAATGGCTTTTATTTACTTCTCTAATTATTATTTCTTCATCTGTAAAATGAAGAAAATAGCAACACACTAACAACAATTTGCTCAGCACATTTGTGTGAGAGGCGTTGATCTAGGCCAGGACTGGCAAATAGGATTCATCTCTAACCACCTGGGAGTGACTTCCTGTAGAAAGGGGGGAGGGGTTCCTGAGATGGCTCACTGGGATAGAGTACAATCCTGGGCTCATGGTGTCTGACACAGGCAGAGGAATGGATGACGTGCCATAAGGAACAGAGATCTGCCTTCCTTCCCAGGCCAGTGAGAAAAAAAGACAAGTGACAGGCAGACTGTGCCTCAGTCCAGAGCAGGAGGGAGCACTAACCCTAGGATGTGTTGAGGCCGTGCAGGCCGTTCATAAGAGCAGAGGGTCAGAATTCAGAACAGAACAAATGGACCACGTGCACATCTCTACTATGTGACTCACAGGTAAGGCCTTGAAAAGTTACCTAACCTTTCCTGTTCTCATTTCCTCTTCTGTAAAATAGATAATAAATCCAACTCATAAAGTTCTGGTGGGAATGGCATGAGATAATGTGAGTGAACTGCGAAGCCCAGTATCTGACACATAGTAAGAGCACAGTAAGTGTAGGGAAATAGAAAATATATATATCACATATTATATAGAATATATCATATAATGTGATATTATACACATACTTTATATATATATACACACACACATTCTCTCCTCTTTATAGGACATAGAATGTACACAAAGGAGGAATCAAGTCCACCTGCAAGAGGCAGAGGAGATGTGACTGAACCAGGTTCATTTTTGCCCATTGCCTGGGAAGCCAATCACTGAGATGATGAGATTGCAGCAGAGAGAGAGTTTTAATCACAAGGCAGCCAAGTGAGGAAATGGGAGGATGAGTCTCAAATCTGCCTTCCTGAAAATGGGGGCTTAGAGACATTTATGGGATAGAGGGCAAGGTCGTCTGAAGTGTGGAGATAGATGATTGGAGGTGAGGAGAGGTGATGTAGGTGATGATCTGTGCAAGCATAGTCAAACCTCACGCCTCTTCATAGGATGCATGTTCACAAAATAGTGGCGTTAGCATGATCTGAGGGTGGAGTTTTTAGCCTCTTGACATCAAAAAGTCACTTATCAGGCATCTGATAAGGGGCCAGTTTATGGGTTGGTGGTCTCAACTGGCCTGAACTGGACAAGGGGCTCCTAATTCCTGAAAAACAGCTCAAACACCCATTACCTTGGTGACCCAGGCACCAGGGAAATGTTATCTATAGGAACCTCATTGGAGTCAGATAGCATATTGCCTAAGCAGCACAGTTAACAACGGGAGAGTGAACAACTAAAAGCTATAATTGGTAATCGCAAAAAAGAAGAGAAACTTTAGTTACTGGCTACCTAATCATCAATGGCTAATTGTTTGCCAGTTTCAAAGGTCAGAAAAGCCCTCATAGAAGAGGAGGCCCTTAAGATGATACTTGAAAGAACAGACCCACATGCCTGCCTCACCCTGTTGTTTGGAGGACTTGGTGACATCGTTTACTTAAAGCATTTAGCACAATGCCTGCAGTCCACAAATGTTAGCGGAATGTAAATGGTTTTGTTGGTGGCTTCATATTCCATTGTGACCCTCCGAATCAGGCAGGGTTCTTGATGGCAAACAACAGGAGCTGCCTTGGCTAACCTAAGCGGAAGAGAATTTTCTTAGCAGAGTCTCAGAGAGCTCAGTGATTCCACAGGAAGCTGGCTCAGAGCAGAGGTGGGGACTAAGAGGGGCCGGGCAGCCGGGGACACACCAGGGCCAGCTCCCAGGAGCAGGCTGCTCAGGTTGAGGCCGTGGACACCACTGGACACTCAGGACTGCTGCCAACACCAAGAGTGATTCTCAGTGTCCCTGGGGTGTCCTACCCCTCCCTCAGGATGTGACACCCTGGGTGAGAGGACCCCCTGGCTGATTCCAGGCCAGTCGTCCACATCTCAGCTTTCAGTGGTCATCGGGAGAAGGCATCAACTCCCACAGTGGGAAGTGGGGCCCTGTTTTCCTAGTAAGAATCACACAGCGGAGCTGTTTTAGAAGTAGAAAGGGATCTGGATGTAGGTATCAAAAAAAGTTTCAGCTATGCCTTAAAGAGCACTGTTTGACATAGCAGAGACATTGTACCAAAAATGTAGAAAATCATCATGAACCTCAGAAATTTATCCACAAAACGTAAAATACTTAAAAATCAAGACTTTCAGGTCATCTTTAGGTGTTTCATGCCAAACGCCTGCTATATAGTAGGCAATCAATAAATAATAGTGAAGTAAATATAGTCAGTAACTAAATGTGTGATTAATATTAGTCATAAATAACGATTTCTTCAGATCTTTCAAGATTGGTCTAAAACGTTAATTTCTCAGTTTGAACTCATATACAGGCCAATCTGAGATGTGGGAAGATTAGTTTTGCTCTATTTGCCCCGGTTAACAAATCTGAGAGATGTTTTGATCCCATGTGAGTGTGAGCATCCAGAAAGTCGTCAGAGGGGAATGTGGGCTTATGAGCTGACAACAAAAGCTGCTTGTTAAGAGTTAGTTGATGATGGATTAGTGAGCGAGAATTCTGATGCTCCTAAAAGACCTGCTCTGAGATTTCCAGGAACCACACAGACGTTTAGACAGAGGCAGGAGCCAGAGAAGAGAAAAATTTCCTCAGTAGGAAAATGGGCCTTTTACTGTCAGCACTGAAACATGCCCAGCTCTCTCCCACATCACATAAAACCCTCCCTCTCCATCTCCCCCTGAAGGTGCTGCCCTACTTCTCCCTCCCCTGACTGCCCCGAACTTCTTGATACTTGTTTATATTCACTTTTTCTGCTTCCTCACCTCCCGCTCATTTAGCGCAATGCAGTCTGGCTCCTCGCCCCACCGCTCCACTGAAACATCACTTGCCAAGGTCTCCAGTGACTTCCTTACGGCTAAACCTAATCCACACCTTCCATGTTTGTCTCACTTGGCCCCACAGCGGCTGTGGATCATAACTTCCTCTTGGAGACACTCTCTTTACTAAACTTTCGTGACTCAGTAGTCTCGTGGTTTCCCTCCTGTGTATATTCTGTTGTAGTACAGTGCCTTGGATTTTACAAAGGCACCCAAACTCAACACTCCCAGACTGAACTTGCAATCTTTCTCTGCAGATGCTTCTCCTCCTATGCCCTCCTTCAAAATGAGTGCCCCCCATTTGCATGGATGCTAAAGCTCCTTCATCTCACATAATTTCTATTTCGTTGTTGTTGTTATGGTGAGAACATTAAAGCTCTACTCTCATGGCAGCTTTCAAGTATCAAACACACTATTGTTAACTACAGTCACCATGTGTACATTAGATCTCCGGAATTTATTCATCTTATTACCGAAAGTTTGTACCCTTTGACCAACATCTTCCCATTTCCCCACCTCTCAGTACCTGGCAACCAGCATTCCACTCTCTGTTTCTATGAGTTCAATGTTTTTAGCTTCCACATATAATTGACATCACACAGTATTTGTCTTCCTCTGTATGACTCATTTCACTTGGCATAATGCCCTCAAGTGCCATCCATGTTGTCACAAATGGTAGGATTTCCTTCTTTCTTATGGCTGAATAACATTCTATTTTATATATAAAATATGTGATATATATATGTGTGACACAAAAATTAACTCAAAATTGACTAAGGACTTAAATGTAAGACCTAAAACCATAAAACTTCTATTAAAAAATGTAGGGGGACCACTCCTTGACAGCAGTGTTGGCAATGATTTTTTAGATATGACACCAAAAGTACAAGCAACAAAAGTAAAAATCATCAAGTGGGATTTCATCAAGCTAAAAATCTGCACAAAAAAAGAAAATATCAACAGAGGGAAAAGGTAACCTATGGAATGAGAAAAAATATTTGCAAACCATATATCTGATAAGGGGTTAATATCCAAAATATATAAAGAACTCATATAATTCAATACGAAAAAAAATCTGATTAAAAAATGGGCAAAGTACCTGAATAAATATTTTTCCAAATAAGACACACAAATAGCCAACAAGTACATGAAAAGGTGCTCAATATCATTAATCATCAGGGAAATGCACATCAAAAACACAATGAGATGTAACCTCACACCTGTTAGAATGGCCATTATAAAAAAAGAAGGGATAACAAATGCTGGCAAGGATGTGGAGAAAAGGGAACTCTGGTGCACTGTTGGTGGGAATGTAAATTGGTATAGCCACTGTGGAAAATAGTATGTAGGTTCCTCAAAAAATTAAAAATAGAACTAACATATAATCCAATACTCCTACTTCCGGGTATATATCCAAAGGAGATGAAATCACTATCTTGAGAGGTACCTGCACTCCCACATTCACTGCAGCATTATTCACAAAAGCCAAAATATGGAAACTACCTAAGTCTCTATCTATGAATGAATGAATAAAAAGAAATGAGATATATATATGTGATTTTAAGGCCTTTAAGGTTTATTAAAAGTCACTGCTCGTGCGGAGCTGAGAAAACGAAGTGAAGATTAACTGACTTCTGACAGTGGTTCTCTCACTTTTCTCTCTCTCCAAATCCTAAGGGGTGATCCTAGTATAACTCACCCGTGAAAGGGGATGCACACTCTCCTCAGGACCTGCTGTACAACCTCCCTTACTGACTCCAGGCCCATAATGGGAATAAAAATCCAGCTATGCTCGGAGGAAAATTGCAAGGTCTAACCCAGAAATAAAAACACAAAACACAAAAGGAACTCAAGATCTTGCTCAGTAGTACAAGCAGAAATAGGCAGCATATATGAGGATGGGTCTTTAGGAAATTAGACCAGGAAGGATGAATAACTATGTTTGGATAGGGCCAAATGTATCAATATGAGTGTACTCCCTGTGGACTCAGGAGCAGCTCATGCTGCATTTTCTACCAATGAAATATATATTTCTTTAATGGGATCCTGACAAATATTTCTTAAAACTCTCCGCATTTCTGGTGTGCAGCCATCTTTTGTGGTGACCTGAAGGGATCTTTGGTGGTGGCTCTTTGATCATGAAGTCTATTAAAATGAAATAGATGGGCACCCTGCTAAGCCACTTCTTAAGATATATATCTATATATACATATGAAATTCTGGGTCTCGCAGGCAGAAAACTAACACAAGTCATCAAAACAGGGATTCAGATCCTCTTTCCCAGGCCTTGATATATCCTACTTTATAGACAGGAGGCTTCAATGACAGGGAGGCTGTATCCCTTTGACAAAATTCCTCATAACTTAGCCACAAGTATATATAATTAATAATTCCCTAAAAGTCCCCAGGGGAGACCTGCGGCCATATATACCAGTCGAATCTCCTTCAAACTGAGTCTACCACGTATGGTGACATCATTGGAAGATATGGCTGCTGCAATTACAGTCTCCCTAGAGGTGGTTCTAAAATGTGTAAAGAAAATCTTCCCGTGGAAGAAAATTTAGTTTGTTGACTTTGTGAAGAAGAGACATGTCCTGAGTTTAGATTTATCTTGACTCATGTCCAGTAGCTGAATGAGTTGACACATAGCAGGGGGCTAGACAAGAATAAGACAGAAAAATTGGTGACAAAAAGGTCTGGAGAAGATGTATGTGGATGGAATTCTCAGAATAGTTATTGAATGGGGTTTACAAATGCTTAACAAGGCTAGGACATTAGAGGGTAGAGAACAAGTGAGGTTTGGGTATTTATACCTCTGGCTCTCTGTGCAGAGCCATGTAACCGCCATTACGATGTTTCTCTTCCTAAGGTCAGAGCTCTCATAACGGTGGCCTTTTGTGCCAGGTTCTGGTAATATTACCTACCCTCACTATAGGCCTGGTGTGATAATGACTCCCTACCATCACTAGTTACAAGATGCTTCACCAACCCTATCCATTTTTTTAGAGCCTTGTTTACTAGACTCTTCTCGAGTGTCCCATTTTTCCTCGACAGTTGACACCTATTTCTTGAGGGGACCCTGACTAATAGGTCCCCACAACAACCCTGATCATAAACTCCATGGGAGTAGGGAATTTTTTGTGTGTGTGAGGAAGATCAGCCCTGAACTAACATCCATGCCAATCCTCCTCTTTTTGCTGAGGCAGACCAGCCCTGAGCTAACATCTATTGCCGATCCTCTCCCTTTCCCCCCCCCCCTTTTCTCCCCAAAGCCCCAGTCGATAGTTGTATGTCATAGTGGCACAGCCTTCTAGTTGCTATATGTGGGACGCCGCCTCAGCATGGCCAGACAAGCGGTGCCTCGGTGCGCGCCTGGGATCTGAACCTGGGCCGCCAGTAGTGGAGCGCGCGCACGTAACCACTAAGACATGGGGCCGGCCCAAGAGGGTAGGGAATTTAATCTCTTTTATTTGATGTTGCTGTGCCAGCATCTAGAATGATGTCTATTGCACAGCAGGTTTTCAATAAATGTTTGTTAAACGAACATATGAACAAATAAAAACATTCTCTCCATTAGTGACCTTTATGTTAAAATCTATTAAGATTGCTTTAATATAGTTTGACAAGCATTTTTGTCCTTATATTTTTAATTCACTAAAGAATGACAAAGAATTATAAACGTCAGCAAAAAGCAAGCAAACTTGTCATTATGTGCACGGAAATCCAAGCTAATAAACATAAAAATTTATTTAAAGACTAAGAGAATTCTGCAAGAAACAATGTTAATGTTTAAAAACCAACAGCTTTCCTATAAACATCTAGACCTGGAGCCCCTGTCTCCACCCCCAGCAGAACCTCCACACTGGGTTCCAAGTGCGCTGGGATGGGGCTCAGGGGTTGCTGAATCCGGTGGCTGTAAAGGGGTGGAGGTCCCAGATTGAAAAATTATAATTTTACAGCTATATAATTTCAGTCCTACATACTTCAGTCGTCATGCCTTTTTTTTTCCCAAAATAAAATTTCCTACATAACTCCAAAAACTTTTCACAATTCACCTAAGTAACAGAAATTTTAATATTTTCAATATCCCATCCATATTCAAGTTTCCCCAATTTGTCTACAAATGACTTACGAAAAATATGCTATTTCAATCACGAGCCAACAGAGGACCACTCTTTGCATTTGGCGGCAGAGTTCAGGTTTAACCCTTAACCTCTTCGGGCTCTGAGAGAACTTGCGCAGGAGACTTTTAACACCGTCATTCTCCAGCTCTCTGACACGCGGAGACGCTAAAACAGCGACCTCAAACGTGGAGGCTGAGGCCTACGGGAAACGTAGTCTCGAATCTTACCGGTTCACCGCGCGGCACTGTGGGAAGGGGCGTCTAGGCTCCTTCTGCGCATGTGCAGCCGTAGCCCCGCCTCCTCATTCGTCTTCCCTGGACTCCGGGGAAGCTTTTAAGGTACCTCAGAGTCTCCTCAGAAAGCAAGGGGTGTGCCCGCGGGGTGACACTCTCGGGGACCGCTGCGGGGCGGGAGCCCACGCCTCGGGATGGGAGCGGGAAGTCTCTGGGACCCCGTCGCCCCCAGCGCCGCTTTGTGCGCCCGGGCGGGCCCTCGGCGGGGGCCAGGCCGCTGGGGGACCCGGCCCCTCGGGCTCCCGGGGCGCAGGTGCGGCTGAGCCCGTCAGGAGCGGGCGCCCCGGGCGGCCCGGGGTCTGCGGGGACCGTGTGCCTGGCCCCGCTGCAGCCCGACCCGAGAAAAGCACAAGTCGGCGGCGGGGGGCGGGGAGGTGGGAGTGCGTTTGTAACGCGGACGGTGACCCCGGGTCTGCGGTGGAGCCGGAGCTCTGGAGCCTGAAAGGCCCGGTAAGTCCCAGCTCTGTCACCTGTAAGCAGGGGCGACAGAGGGAACCTGGGTCAGGGTTCTCATCTGAAAATATTAATAATGACTGTCTCACGGGGTCGTTTTGGAACTTAGGTCTGTCATGCGTTGTAAAGTATTTAGACAAGTGGCAGGTAGTAAGCCCTGAGTAAGTGACAACTGCTGTCATAGTTAGAAGACGCTTTGTCTTTTTTCGCTGGAGGCTTACCGTACCCTCACAACCACCTGAACAGAAACCGAGGCTCAGCGGGGTGGAACGATGGGCTCAAGTCAGGAGCTAGCAGTGAGGGAGTTTGGATTCAGGGGCAGGTGTGCTTGCTTCAGTCTCGGGCTTCGTCTAATATCACGCCTGCCTAAGACTGGCATCGCAGCCGTCACAGCACTTAGGAAAGTGGCCTGTCCCCGCATCCCCAGGGGTATAAGGGAAAGTGAATGCAGATGGAACCCTACAATGTGCCACTATTCTGGGATTTCTAGTGTCTCTTCAGGTACAAAGGTCAGACAGAGGTTCCTGGCCCCTTCTGCATTGACAGGCGGCCTTTTAAGTCTGATATATTGAATTCCAAGGGTCAAGTTTTTGCCCCTAAAATGAATTTGTGTCTCAGAGCCATGTCTCAGTTGCCTTAAAACAAAGCAACCCTTATGAGGTGGGAAGGAGGGGCCTCTGTGAAGGAGTCTGACCTAGAAGAGAGCGCCCCTCTGACCTTAGATCTCTCTCTAGAGCTTCAGGGCAGAGACAGAAGAGCCCAGGAAGGAGCAGATCCTAGATTTGCAAGGTCAGAAGCAGATCTGATCCCCTTGCCCGGAATGAGCCAGACTTAATGATGATGCCACCTTCAGGAGCCACCACACTGTGAGTGGGGAGTTCGGGCCGTCCTTGAGAAGAGCAGGGAGAGCTGGGGTGGCCCAGGGGTAGGCTGCTCAGGGAAGGCTGCTTTGTTGAAGAGCTTGTGAGGGCAAGGTCCGGGGGTAAGGGATAACCAGGCAGAGGGAGGAAGTTCTGTCTCCAGCCCCCTTAAATGTCCCCCGCTCGTTACAGATGCTGCGCTGCTGTCACAGGTGTCCATCACCACGTGTGACATTAATACCATTATCCTCATCTCACAGGATCCCAGGAGGATGATACTTGAAGGATTTTCCAAAGTCATTTACTTCCAACTCTCTTGAAAACTTTAAAGACATTGGGCCTGAAAAGTTCAGTGACTTGTCCAGGGAAACCCAGTTTGTTTGTGACAGAGTCAAAAGGAAAACAGTGCAGTTCACTTTCTCACAGGTAAGTCAGCAAAAGTGTCTCATCAAAAGGGCCTTTTGGGAAGTACCTCACAGCTGAAACAAACAATTAAAAATTTCTACCTTTAAGCATCTCTTCTCTTTTACTAGGCTTTCTGTGGATTGTCTATACCAGGGGGTAAATAATGTTACTGAGAAAAATAGATAAATGATGCATAGTGAGTATTTTTCCTGCTAATTTCAATGAAAAATACTGCCTTATCCTTTGGTGTACTTTAATTCAACTAATCTGTTGTTTTTATTTCTTTATGTTAGTCAGGAGGACACATGCGTTCTTATATCAATTGAGAAAAGTTTATGGTCATTTAGTAAAAAACTGCAGATTTAAGCCCCATGATCATTTCAGAGTCTCACAAAGACAGGTGGTGCTGCCTGTCCATGATCCATCTCGTGCCTTTTCAAGGCCCTATGTCTTTGGGGAAGATGATCCCCAACTGGGGTGCTGAGATTTGGGGTGGTGAATCCAGGAGCTGTAAGGCAGGTCAAATCTCAGGACCCCCGTCTTCTTTCTGTCCCCTCAGCTGAGCCACAGTTCTCTACACTGTCCCAGGAGCCACAGAAAATGAACATCCCTCAGGGGAACTCTTTCTTCATTTCCCACTTTGTATTGTAATAGATTTAAGGTTTGGAAGGATCCATGCATGAAATGGAAAAGGAGAAATAGAAATAGATTAAGTCAATTTTGAGGGAAAATATACACTGTTTTACTGTTAACTATGATGTTTGCTGTCAGCGTTGGGTGGGTAACCTTGTTAGGGTAAGGAGGGTCTCTCCAGGTACCAGTTTGCTAAGATTTTATGTTAGTCATGAATGTCCAGTGCACTATATTGGTTACCTTTTGTGCATCTATTGGAATAAAGCCATGGATTATTTCCTTTAATCTGTAAATACTGTAAATAGTATAATGGATTTTCTAATATGAACTTGAATTCCTATATAGATCCTAGTTGCTAATAAATGTGGTAAGTTGTTTCTTACATATTTTCCTAAGGCTTTTTGCTAATACTATATTTAGGATTTTTATTTCTGTATCCACAGCTAGATTAGACTATACTTTCTTGTTTCTCTATCCAATAATGGTCTCAAGGTCATAGTCTCGTAAAAAATGGGTCACTTTCCTGCTTTTTCTTTTCTAATAATTTAGATAAAATTTGTGTCACATGTAGATTTTGTGAAACTCACCTGTGAATTTGGGCCTTGTGAAGATTTTTTGCTTGAAGATTTTGATTATTGAATAAATTTGTTAGTTATAAGCCTATACTGGATGTGTATTTTTTTAGTTTAATTTTGGTCATAACATTTTCATAGAAAATTTTTCATTTTTATTTATGGTTTTAAATGAATTTTCATGAGCTGATAGTATTCTCCTAGGATTTCAAAGTTTTTTATCTGTTATATAAATAATTTCCTTTTTTGATCAGCTTTTAAGTTTTATTTTCGTATAAAGCCTGCTAATCAGAAAAGGACAGAATATGTTCTAGTTGGCCCAGTCTGAAACCTTAGAAGTTCAGGGTCTGAGGATCTTCAGATTCTGTGCTGGCAGCCGACTCTAACCATTGGGAGTAGAGGAACGTGCCCTTGCCATATTTGTGCTCTCTAGCTTTGCACAGCCACCTGTCAGCACCATTTGCTGACAAGAGTGTCCTTTCTCCATTGAATTTCTTTGGCACCTCTGGAAATCGACCGGCAATGTATATGTATGGCTCTGTTTTGCACTCTGTTTACTTCTGATGATCTGTGTTAATGCTTTTGCTAATACGACACTTTCTTGTTGAGTGTCTCTTTACAGTAAGTCTTGAAATCAGGTAGTGCGAGTCTTCCAACTTTGTTCATTTTTAAAATTGTTTTGGATATTCCAGGTCCTTTGCTTCTTTATAGAAAGTTTTTGAAATCAGCTTGCCTATTTCAAAAAACCCTGCTGAGCTTTTGATTTTGATTTCATGCAATCTATAGAATTTGTAGTATAGATCAATTTGGGGAGAATTAACATCTTGATCATAATGAGTCTTTCAGTTCATGAACACAGTATCTCTTTCCATTTAGTTAGGTGATATGGAGGGTTTTGAGGGTTTTCATTTTTATACTACTGAGTCAAAAGAATGGTTTTGATTTACAATTTAGAAGAATAAGTCTGTCTGCTGTTTGAGGATGGACTTTATGGGGCAGTGGTGGAAGCAGGAACAATATAGGAAGCTATTTCTGTAATCCTAAGAAGAAATGATGATCATAAGGGTGTTAGTTACTTTGAAGTGGTCAGGTTGTGGGTGTAATTGAAGGTAGAGCCAACAGTGAGAGCGTGTGTTTCCTCCACAGAACCTTGCAAATAGAGTGTGCCTCAAACTTTGGATTTTTACCGATGTGACTTACAGATGATCTCTCTATAAGCTTTGCTCTTCTCATGAATGAAATGGAACATCTTTTTTTGTTTGAAGTTCACTATATCTCTTTGTTGTTGAACTGTTCTTCCCTTACCTGTTTTATTCATGTGCTCATTTTACTGACTATCCAGCATACCCTCATAGCCCTTTTTCTGTGATATAAATTGCACATTTTGCGTACAGTTTTTTGTATTTTTGCCTTGGTCATGATTTTTTTTTTTCCCCATCTTTATGTTGTTAAATTTAGCAGTTTTTTATTTTCTCATTCCTGGATTTTCAGTCACAGTTGCACGTTTCCCACTCTAATGTTATAAAATCATTGTTCCGTGTAGTCTTCTGGAATGTGATTTTATTTTTTACATAGATCTTGAAAGCATTTTAATTTTATCCTGCTCTGTGGTGTGAGAGAGAAATCAGTCTTTTCCCAGGTGGCCTCTAATGAGCTATCCCTGTGACATTAGTGTCCAGCCTTTCCTCACTCATTTGAATGATGTCACCTGTATTCAGATAGTTAATCATTCTTCCCACCACACACTTTGTTCCAGGTCTTGTTCACTGGAAGCTTGGACGTCTTTCTGAGCTGTCCTCAGCACCCTGCTCCTTCTGCCCACTTCTCTGTTCGTGTTAGATTGTGGGCAACATTATCCTGTTTTTCTTATCTAACCGGATCTTATCCTCTATCTTCTAGAATTTGTTCAGATTTTTGGGCCTTCTGCTGGGAAGTTTCTCTGTGTTCCTTTTTTGTCGTACTTTTATATTAGGTTTTGTATTTCACCTGAGTGTGTTTTTGGAGGCAGGGACTCCTGCGTGTGCTCAGTGTGTTCTCTTGAACTAGAGGAATCATTTATGCTTCTGATTTTCTCTTCTCTTAATTTCCAGTACTTGAATCTTTCTGCTGTCTCTTTCCACCATTTAGAAATTTTTTCTCAGCCGTCGTGTTGTTTTCTTTTTCTACCTGCCGCTTAAATTTTGCTATTCACTTGAATTCTGTACTTACTCCTTTTCTCTCCTCAGTTTCTATGTCCTTTCTGAACAAGCCCTTTTTCTCTGATGACTTCAGTTAGCATCTTAATGACTAATGTCTCCTGAATTCTAATTTTCATTTTAGACCTCCCTCTCTGCTCCAAAATCATGCAACGACAGTGAAATAAGTAATTCCATCTGTATGTTCCACAGGCGTTTTGGCTGGGTGCAAGTGAAGAACATCTCCCTCACTGTGACCCAGCCTCTGACTTTCATTTTTTTCTTCCAGTCTCTGTGTATGGCCTCAGCATCCACCCAGTTGCTTGTGCAGCATCTCTGTGTATAGCTGCACAAGAAAATAATGACCAGATTTTGTTTCCTATAAGGATTAGTTTCCCATTCTTTATCTTTGTTGTTTTGCCTTAATATAGTAATTCCTTAAATTAGGTCTTCTGTTTTGCTGCTTAAGATATTGTCCACTAATCATATAGAGCAATGGTTCCTAACTAGGGTCGATTTTGCTCCCCAGGAGACATTTGGCAGTGTTGGGAGATATTTTTGATTGTCACAACTGGGGATGCTACTGGCATCTAATCAGTAGAAGACAGGGATACTGATAAAGATCCTAAAATACACAGGACAGTCTTCCACAAAAATAGCATCATCTGGTCCAGTGTCAGTAGTGCCATGTTGAAAAAACCCTGTTCTAGAGCATTGCTCCTGAAATATAAATCTGGTGGTGTGTAATACCTTCCTGGGCTTACATGTATCTCTTATTGGTTCCCTATCACCCCAGCACAGATTTCCAGGCTGGGGTGTGTATAGTCTGCAGAGCGCTCAGCATAATCTGCTGGTGTATGAGAAATGTATGCAGGAATCCTATTTATAATAACTTTACCTAAAAAAATAAGGCATTAATGTTCCTCCTTATATTAAGTAACAATATATGTGTATAAAATAGAAATAAATATAAATAAATCGGCATGAGAATAATTTTTTTTTTTTACTAATGATGTACGTCTCCTCAAAGCATAAGACAGAATTAGGGCCCCGTGATAGTCATCCTTTATAGCATTTTGTTTTAAATTCTGAACAGTAAACATAGTAAGACATAGTTTCCAAAGGTATTCTCCATGTCACTGACTCTGGACCCTCAAGTTGATTAGAAATGTGCTGTTACGGGTGTCAGTGTCGTTCAAGGACGTGACTGTGGAGTTCACCGGGAGGAGTGGTGGCAGGTGGACTCTGCACAGAGGACCCTGTACAGAGATGTGATGATGCTGGAGAGCTACAGCCACCTCGTCTCCGTGGTGAGCAGACCTTACCATGTGACTGCCTTTAGACTGCAAATTCTGTTTTTTCTTTTTTAACTGTTAATCACTTTTGTTGAGGTGTATTTAACAGAAAATAAAACTCAGCACTTTTCAGTGTACAAATGAGTGATTTTTCAAGAATGAAAAGTAGATGACCATAATCAAAATCATGATTTGGAATATTTCCATCATCCCAGAAAGATCCTTCTATCCTTTGCAGTGAGTCTCCTCCCTCTATCCCTACCTCTCAGACCCCTCAGAGCAATCACTGGTCTGCTTTCCATTGCAGTAGTTTTGCCTTTTCTTGACTTTCATGTCAATGGAATCATAATGTATATTCTCTCTTTTGTCTGGCTTCTTTCACTCAGCAGAATGCTTTTGAGACTAGTGCATGTGTCTGTATCACTACTTTATTCCTTCTGTCCTGAGTAGTGTTCCTTCGTGTGCATAAACCACAGTTTGTTATCTTTCAGTTGATGGACACATGGGTTTGTTCCGGTTGTGGTGGTCATGAATAAAGCAGCTGAGAACATTCACATACAAGTCTTTGTGTCTACATGTTTTCATTTCTCTTGTGTCAATACCTAGGAGAGGGTTTGCTGGGTCTTCTGATAAGTTTATATGTAACTGTATGAGAAGCTGCCAAATGTGTCCAAGCTGGCTCTACTGTTTTTCATGCCCATGAGCAATGCCTGAGAATTCTCATTGCTCTTTGGTTACCAACAGATGCTTTGGTAACTCTTAACTATTTTTAACCATTTTAGTTGGTATCTTCTATCTTATTGAGTTTTAATTTACATTTCCCTGGTGACTAACAGTCTTGAACTTCTTTTCATATGCTTTTTTTTTAACCATTTATAATCTCCTTCAATGAAGTGTCTGATCAAGTCTTTAGCCCATTTTTTGTTGAGTTTAGTTTGGTTTTTTTGATCTTATTGTTGAGTTGAAGAAGTTCACAACTTTATCAAATATATGTTTTGCAAACATTTTCTCCATCTCTGGCTTATCTTTTTAAGAAGAAAATGTTTTCAGATTGTTTTGGCTTTTACATATACTTTTTAAAAAACTTTTTATCTGACAGAATTATAGATTCATAGGAATTAGCACAGTTGTATTCTTCACAAGTTTCATGGTTATGTCTTACATAACCATAATATAGTCTCAACACCAGTAAACAGACATTGGTACCATTGTGTGAATAGCTGTGTGCCATTTTATCACATGTGGAGATTCATGTAACCACCACCACAATCAAGATACTGAACTATTCTATCACCACAAATGTTTCTCTCATGCTGCCTCTTTATAATATAATCATACCCGTCCCTCTCTCACACCTTCCCTGATCTTGCCCACTACTAATCTGCTCTTCATCTCTATAATTTTGCCATTTCAAGAATGTTATAGAAATGGAATCATAGAATATTTGATGTGAGATTGAGATTAATCCAAGTTGTAGTGTGTATCAATCGTTTATTTCTTTTATTACTACATAGTGTTCCACTGTGTGACTGTATCGTAGTTTGTTTAGCCATTCATCTATTGAAGGAGTTCTTGGTTGTTTCTGAGCTTAGGCTATTATAAATAAAGCTGCTATGAATGTTCATGTTCAAGTTTTTGTGTGAACATAAATTATTATTTTTCTGGGATAAATGCCCAGGAGTGTGACTGGGGTTGTATGGTCAGTATATGTCTTGTTCTTGAAGAAACTGCCAAACTATTTTCCAGAGTGGCAGTACCATTTTCCATTTCTACCAGCAGTGTATGAGAAATCCAGTTACTTCCTGTCCTTCCTAGTACTTGGTATTGTCACTATTTTTTGTATTTGTGGTTGTAATAGCTATATAGTGATATCTCCTCATGGTCTTAATTCGCATTTCCTTAATGGCTAGTGATGTTAAATATCTTCTCATATGTTCATATGCCATCTATATATCCTTAGTAAGATGTCTGTTCACGGCTGTTGTGAATTTTCTCCATCTTTATTGATACATAATGACAGATAAAAATTGTATACATTTAAGGTATACAACTTGATGTTTTGATATATGTATATATTGTGAATTCATTGCCACAATCAAGCTAATTAACATTTATCACCTGACATAGTTACCTTTTTTTCTTTGTGGTGAGAACACTTAAGATCTATCCTCTTGGCAAATTTCAAGAATACAATACAATATTGTTTACTGTAGTCACGTTGCTGTACATTAGATCTCCGTAACTTATTCATCTTGCATAACTGAACTTTGTACCCCTTGGCCAACGTCTCCCTACTTACCATCTCCCCAGCCCCTAGAAAACACCATTCTACTCTGTTTCTATGAGTTTGACTGTTTTAGATTCCACTGAGATCCCACAGTGTTTGTCTTTCTGTGTCTGGCTTATTTCACTTAACGTTAATGCCCTCAAGGTTAATGCCCTCAAGGTTTATCCGTGTTGGGGCAAATGTCATGATTTCCGTCCTTTTTTTGGCTGAATAATATTCCATTGTATGTATATATACCACATCTTCTCTAATCATTCATCCATCAGCGGACATGTAGAGTGATTGTATATCTTGGCTGTTGTGAATAATCCTGCAAGGAACATGAGAGTGCAGATATCTCTTTGAGATCCTGATTTCATTTCCTTTGGATATATACCTAGGAGTGGGATTGCTGGATCATAGGGTAGTTTTACTTTTAGTTTTTTTGAGAAACCTTCATGCTGTCTTCCAAATGGCTCTACCAATTTACATTCTCATCAACAGTGTAGAAGGGTTCTGTTTTCTCCACATCCTCACCAACACTTGTTGTCTTTTGTCTTTTTGATAATCACCCTTCTCTAACAGGTGTGAGGTGATAATACCTCATTGTGGTTTTAATTTGCGTTTCTGTGAGGATTAGTGATGTTGAGCACATTTTCATAAACTTGTTGACCATTTGGATGGCTTTTCAGAAATGTCAACTTAGGTCCTTTGCCCATTTTTTTATCTGGTTATTTGCTTTTGTGCTGTTGAGTTGTATGACTTGCTTATATATTTTGGCTATTTACCCCTTATAATTATTATTATAATTTGCAAAGATTTTCTCCCATTCCGTAAGTTGCCTTTTCACTCTGTAGATTGTTTCCTTTGCTGTCCAGAAGCGTTTTAGTTTGATGCAATCTCACTTGTTTATTTTTGCTTTTGTTGCCTGTGCTTTTGGTATCATATCTAAAAAACCAATGCCAAGACTGAAGTCACGGAACTTTTTCCCTATGTTTTCTTCTAGGAGTTGCCAAGGTCAGCAGTGCCTTCCTTACGGCTAAGCCTAATGCACACCTTTCCATCTTTGTCTCATTTTTCCTCACAGTAGCTGTGGATGATGATAACTTCCTCTTGGAGACAGTCTTTTTACTAAACTTTCATAACTCAGTAGTCTCGTGGTTTTCCTCCTGTGTATATTCAATTTTAGTAATTGTCTTGGATTTTACAAGGTGCCCAAAACTCAGCATTCCCAGACTGCACTTGCAATATTTCTCTGCAGATACTTTTCTCCATATGTCCTCTTTCAAAATGAATGCCTCCCATTTGCCTGGATGCTAAAGCTAAAGACTCAAGCAACATCTCTGAATCTTCCCTCTCCCTCAGTGCCCAGTCTCTCATCCCACCACCAGCCAGTCAATTGGTGCTCTTTATTACAGTCCCTAAATGGCTCTCAAATATTTCTACTTTTCTGCATCCTTTCTGAAACCACCCTAATCCAAGTAACCAACTAAATAACTGCATTATCTTAATGGCTTTGTCCCTCTGAGCCTCAATATCCTGGTTTGTAAAATCAGACAGTTAGAATGAACACCAGGTTTCTTCCTTTTCTATATTCTGTGATTTTAAGAATTTAAAACTGAGGAGAGGCTCAGGGTAAAATCAATTCCAGTGCTTTGGGAGACCATCTCACTTTCTCTATTTAAATTAACTCTTGGGGTGACTGAGAGTGTGCCTGATATCCTTCCGTAGTACTGCTATTAAGGACAATCTCAGGGTCTTCAAGACAACTTATAATAAGGCCCTTTCTCTTATAGGAATCTGCCTTATGCCACGTTTTGAGCTGTAGAAAATATTTTAAAATGAGATTCTAATGTTGGTAACAAATTTTTCTACTTTGTTTTGTTAATACATCTGAAAGCTCCTATTGAAAATGTCCCATGTGAAACAAAAAAGTCCCCTGGAAAGATCTGGTCCATCTTTGTTGACTGCCTCTTGAGTGTATATAAAAAAAACCTGGATAACAGGAAAATGTTGATGGAGATTGGGGGGAGAGGCAGTGATGAGGAGTTTGGTTGATTTTCAGCAGTAGTAAGGTCAAAATAAAAGCATTGTAAAAGGAGAGTAAAGAATTTAGGTCAGGGCTTTCTATGGAAAAAAAATTTAAAACCATAAGCAGATGGAAAAAGTGACACAATATGGCAGATTCCGCTAATGAGTTTAATAGGCAACCATTTTAATGGGAGAGATAATATATCGCAAAGTGAGGAGAAGTTGGGAACCTTCAGAGGGCAAGAGCCAGAAAAGTAAGCAGTCCCTTCCTGACCTGAGGATTCTTTTGGTTCTGAAGTGTTTTAGCCTAGCTGAGTGAAGACCTGTGGAAGATGTCATAGATCCTCTAAAAGGGGCATCTGTCAGCTGCAGAAAGATGTGCCGTCTCTCTCTAAAGCCCATTAGCAGATTGAAAGGGGGACCCTGCATTACTCTGATTAGGATTAATTTTCTAATTCCAGGGATGGTACTCTCTACAGGAGTCGACCTTCACACAAAAACACAGAAGTAACTTTACTGATGCCGCCTGTCTTCCCAGGACCCAGTGGGAAGGAAAAGGGAGGTTCTCTAGCAAAGAGGGTAGGTAAGGGTTGGAGTTTTCCAGCTCTCCAAGCCAGGTGCAGGTCCCATGAATGGGGGAGAAGTGTGATGCCATCTTTATGGTAGCCTGAGACCTTTGGAAAACTGGGTCCTTCTGATGTGGTTAGGGAAGACACAGTACTTCCAACAGCCGCTGCAGCAAGGCACCAGCAACATCACAGATGAGATGAGGAACCTGTTACCTCAGAGCCTCCCAGGGAGAGAGCATTTGGGCTCCTACCATTTATTGGGATAACTGGTTCCTGGCCCTTTGGAAAATGCCCAGAAATCCCAGGGCTAGGCTTCTCAGGAAAAGTAACTTGCCAGTCTCCTTAAAGTATGTAACTAAAAGCTATCTACACTTTTATATTTTACATATACTGTTGGGGCTTCATTTCAAACTGTTATATTGTAAAACTTTCAGAAAGCTTTAAATCCAAGGCAGTGGCTTTCAAACTCTCTTGACAGCAACTCAAAAAAATATGTGACATAATTTTTATATAAACCGGTATACACACATACATGCACAAAACTAATACAAAAGTTTTTTGAAACTTTACGTCCCCTTATTACATGTAATACACTCTAATGTTATCTATTCCATTTTGTTCCAGTGTTTTTTAAGTGCTTGTCACAACCCCTAGAATTATTTCATAGTCCATTCACAGATCAAGACCTGTAGTTTGAAAAACACTGTTCTGAAATTATGGGTTTCAGCTACAACTGTAGCTGGTAGACTCATGTTCAGATTTTTAAAAGACTCATTAAAATGCATCATCAAAAAGCAGTATTTGCTAAAGGAACCTCAGTCCCCATAAAGAGCACTGTCTTGGGGATTCCAGCCATATGTTACCGGATTAATAACCAGCCCTCCCTTTGTAGAACTGAGATGTGAGCTCAACGCTGAGTAAACGTAACATAAAATCAGAATAGAGTTGGAAAACGAGGACCATCTCCAAATGCAATATGTGTCCCTCTGGAAAACATAAAGCAGCCTACAGTGAGATGAGGGGAACAAAACAGAAAAACAATGGAGAAAAGGTCAAGCTTGCAACATCTATCTCCAAGCTTCACAAGGTGCACATGTACTTTCCAACCCTGGGAGACAGAGTGATGTTCGGCATGACTCCACTAATCATGTGGCCTTGAGTATCTCAGCAGACATCAGGTAAGTCATTTAAAAGGATAAATGCAAATTAAATTAGTTCGCCCTTATTATGCAAAAATGGTAAATTCAAATAAGGTAATTCACTTCTATTTCAATTTAAAAATTTTTCAATCACATAGCATCTCAAATCAAAGCAAATGGGTATGTTATCAATTTAACTCTTAAATTTAAATACATAAACGTGAGCTGATTTAAAATTCTTATTTGATGTGCACTTGTTAACATTTGCACTAGAGTAGGGAACCACATTCAAGACATGAAACATGGTCGTGTCCTTGAAAACCAAAGAAGGTCGTCATGAAAGTGCCTTTGTGAGAACCTAGCAACAGAGTGAGTCCCCAAAATCTTTTAAGCTATTCTGCAGGAAAAGTGAGGTAGATCACACTAGTAAAGCCAACAATAGGGAAGCTTATGAAATATTTATCAAGGAAAATATTTGATAAATAATAAAAATATTCAGTTTTAGGAAGCAGTAAGATAAGCTTCCACATGGTTGCACTTATGAGCACAGGATTTTCATAGGAAAGAAAGAAATGGAAATTTGTTGAATATCTGTGTTTTGTCGGGCATCACTAAATACTTACAAATACATTATAACATTGGAAACTAGGTCACACAGTGATAAATGACAGAACTAGGATTTAAACTCCATCTTCTGATTACACATCAGTTATGTTTTTCACATTGATAATCATTTTGTCCTGAACCAGTACTCAAAATATGATAATGTACCAGTACTTAAAATATTTGCTTAAGCGTTTCTTAGGATTTCTGATCAAGGTCAGTTCAGATTGTAGTTTCAAGGCTAATGAGTAATAAAGTGATCTTTAAAAGAAAAGAAATACATAAAAATTATACTTGTATTCCGAGTGGCATATGAATCTCTCAGACATTTGATAAAGTATTCTTTTTGTCTCATGTAGGGATGAAAGAAGTTATCTCTTGTTATAATAACAGACCACACCAAAGTGCAGTACCTTAAGACAGTAATTTATTCTTGTCTCTTATTCTGTGGATTGGCTGTGGTTGGCTGGGCAGTTCTTGCTTGGGGTCTCCTAGGAAGTGCAGTTACATGTCAGCTGGGACTGCAATCATCTATAGGCCCAACCGGGCTGGACGTCAAGATGGTTCACTCCTAGGATGGCAGGGGATGCTGGCTATTATCTTACTTGGGGCTGCCAACTGGAGGGCCTACATGTGGCCTCTCCATGTGACTTGGGCTTCTCTCAAAGTGATGGCTGGGTTCCAAAAGAAAGCATCCTAAGAGGAAATGTTCCAAAAGACCCAGGATTCTTACAGCCTAGCCTCAGAAGTCCCAGAAAGTCACTTCCACGGCATCCTATTGGTTCAGCCAGTTGTTGAGGCCTAGAGGGAGGGGAGTAGACTCCACCTTTTGATATGAGAACCAAAATGACATAAAGGGAGGGAAGGAGACTGCCCATCTCACCTTAGTTTTTAGCCTCCCATTCTGGCATTTCTACTTTACCCAACTGAGTGAGAAGGGGAAATATATAATACAATTACAGTAACACAAATTATTGTGAGGTATTTTCTCTGTCTCTTTGGCTCTGTCTTTTTCTCTGGAAACACAGCACTTCTTTCTTTCTTTTTTTTTTTTTTTTTGTGAGAAAGATCGGCCCTGAGCTAACATCTGCCAATCTTCCTCTTTTTTTGCTGAGGAAGACTGGCCCTGGGCTAACGTCCATGCCCATCTTCCTCCACTTTATGTGGGAGGCTGCCACAGCATGGCTTGACAAGTGGTGCTTCAATGCGTACCCGGGATCCAAACCGGCGAACCCTGGGCTGCCGCAGCGGAGCATGCGCACTTAACCACTTGCACAACCGTGCTGGCCCAACATAGCACTTCTTGAATGAATGAATGAATGAAAGTCTTGTTCTCTCCCTTTCTCATTCTACTTTTTTTCCCTCATTACCTTTCTTCTCTTTTCTTTCCTTCTTTCTAACTGAAGATAAAAGGTTCAAAAAAAATTTTTTTTAAAGCAGCAACATATTCTAATCAGTTAGTAAACCTTGTGGTTAGTTTCTACCCACATCTCCCATTTGATATCTGCTTGACTGATTCAGTCATCATCCTATTGGGGAGGTAATAAGAGAATTTTTTTAAATGTAGGCAAAGGAAAGAGAGGGAAAAATGGAAAAGAAAAAGTAGATTATCAAGGGAAGAAGGAAAATATAAATGGGAAGGGAAATGAATCAGGAAGACTGAATAGTATTAAACCTAAGTGGCTGACAAGACAAAGGGAAAGAAGCCGAATTCAATGCTGCATCCATCCTTCCTTCCTTTCCAATCCATTGCCACCATCACCAGCCCAGTATAACCTTCTTTCTTAATTATTGAATTATTGCTTAATTATCTGAATTATTGCTATGTCCTCTTACCTAATCTCCCTGCCTAGGGCGTTTATCCTCTTAGAAACCTTCAAAAACTCCATTTTCCTAATGGTGCTACCAATTAAAAAAAAAAAGAAACACTAAATGATTGCTGAAGGATAAAGTCCAATATAAGCATTTTAGGGATTTCCTTAATCTGACCTAACCTTCCTTGCCCATCTTTTTTCTCAAGTCTCCCCTGTGTGAAACTATTGACTCAGCCAGGGCATTCTACTCACTGTATCCAAATACACAGAAAAATGAGACTAGATCTCACTATTTATTACGTCATGAAAAATATGAAACATGAATCAAGGAAAATAATTAATGAACAAAAATATTAGGTTTCACAAAGCAATGTGGCAATGTAAGCTTATAATTACAGCACTTATGATCCAGATCACTTCTCATGAATACAGCCTTCTCCTTTTTGTCTTCTGTCCTTTGCTCTAACGGATCCTACACCAGCAGCTTTCCCTGCTGCTCTCTGCATTCCCAAATCCTATCTCACTGGAACCCACAAGAAGACCTCTTTTTTATGGAAACTGACATTAGCTGGTTAATTTGGAGGAAGTGTGATTAGCAGGATTATTCTGGACTCGAAGTACCTTGTTAACACTACACCATCTGATTGGCTTCTCTGTGGAGACCAAGTTGCCCCAGTTCCATTTCAGTTTTTATTCTAATAGATTTGTTCACTATACAGTAGTTTAAAGGACCATTTCACCCCAGTTTGGTAGATGCATCCAATCAGCATCCAATCATTTGTACAACTTTGATTTGCAGTAATTACAAACAGTAATTAGAGAAACAGTTAAAAACACCATTGCTAATATAACTCTTTGGGAGCCTGATATAAATGGGATTTTTGAAAAATAGGATATTTGGGGGCCGGCCTGGTGGTGTACTGGTTAAGTTCGCGCGCTCCGCTTCTGCCGGCCCGGGGTTTGCAGGTTGGGATCCCGGGTGCAGACCTATGTACCACTCATCAAGCCACACTGTGGCAGGCATCCCGCATAAAGTAGAGGAAGATGGGCACGGATGTTAGCCCAGGGCCAATCTTCCTCAGCAAAAAGAGGAGGATTGGTGACAGGTGTTAGCTCAGGGCTACTCTTCCTCACACACACACAAAAAATAGGATATTTGAAGATAATGATGGGTGTAGTCCATGAACAAACAGATTTTGTGGTGAGAGAAGTTTATTGTCAGGTATAATTAAAGCTGTAGATAGCATTTTGAAAGCACAGACTTTAGGGGGCAGGGCAAGAGACTTTTTGAAGCAAAATACAAGTTAGGAATAATTACAGTGGTGATTGTGGAATGTTAACATCCATTTCACCATGATGAGCTCAGTCTCCTGCAAAGTTCCATTGAGTCCAGGAAATCATTAGTATAAGACCAAAGGCAGTTTTGGGAAGAATACCCTTGAAGTATTTAGGAGTGGAGTGACTAGCAGATCATCAAACATAAAAGTGGACTAAAGAATGTTTCGATCACCAATAGAAATTGTACACTTCAAAATAACTTATTAAAAAACTAGTTTTCTTTTTTATGTCCAATGTTGAATGTGCATGCAGTTGTTTTTGTCTTTTTTAATCTATTTTCATTTCAAAACTGGGTAAAACTAAACTTTTTAGAGGAGTTTATAAAGGCGGTAAAATTATAACAAAAAGTAAAAGATTATCAGACGGAGAGTGGAGGCTTCTAGGGCAATATCAACGTTGTGTGACTTGACATGGGTGGTGGGTCTATGGGTGATCACTCCGTTCTCCTCATTTTATGTTTTATGCATTTTGCTGTTTATTAATAAGTTATGTACAAAATCCACTGATAGTAATGCGGTGTTTATCTTCGACAGTTCGTTATCCCATGGGCATGTGTTATGCCATAACCAGGGCTTTGCTCACATTCCCTTTTGCCCACATGAAGCGGTTGTGCATTAAGAGATGACTTCTTGGGGCCAGCCCCGGTGGCCTAGTTGTTAAGTTTGGCACACTCTGCTTTGGCGGCCAGGGTTCAGTTCCCAGGTGCAGACTTACACCTCTCCTCAGTGGCTGTGCTGTGGCAGTGGCCCACATAAAAGAAGAAAAAGGGGAAGGTTGGCAACAGATGTTAGCTCAGGACGAATCTTCTTCACCAAAAAAAAAGAGATGACTGCTTGTTTTCTAGAAGAAATAGTGAACCTGGTCTGGCCCTCGGTGATATTTCAGAACAGTCCTTTTGTGAATGGGCATGAGAAGATGTCTTTCTTCAGCCCAGGATGACATCTTACACTTTGTATTATTTATAGTACCTGATGCAGTGCTACACAACTAGTGTGCATTCATTCATTCATTTGACAGATATTTATTGACTTACCTACCAGCTGACTCTCTGGGAAGCCAGAGCAGTTTGCCAACTAATATGGTTAAATGGCATTTGATAAGTGCTATAAAGACACTAGCGATTCAGCAGGTTCTCCCTGCTATCAGATTTATTTTGGCTAATGGATATCACTTACTCTCACTCCCGTTTAAGTCTTATAAGGGAATGCTAGAAGAGGATTGACCAGTTAGAAGGTGGAGACTTAGTAAAAATTCAAAGAGCCAGACAGGAGGGAATGAAAGCAGCACAGGAAGAAGGAGGCAGAGACTGGACAGCCAACAAGGCCTCAGTGCCCTGCACAGTTTAAGTTGAGCCAGAGATTCTTCCTGTTTCCTTGCTTGCTCTTTGCTTGCTCCTTCCTCTTGCCCATGCCCCCGCCTGAAGGAGGTAAGCCCAGCGTGGATGCCGCTGAGTCGGGTCAAGGCCGGGAAGGGTCCTGCGATCAAAACTCGGCTGAGTAGGGTCAAAACTTGTGAGCAGCAGAAGTAGAAAGAGCCAGAAGAGAAACCTAACCCATTTTCGAAGGAGTGCCAGAGGTGAAAAGCAGGAAAGCCAGAATACTCATCAAGTCTAAAGGGGGAGCACAGAGCCAGAAGCTGGGAGGAGAGGGGAGTCAAGAAAGTCAATGCCAGGTAAAAACAGAATTAGAGACTTGATAAAAAAACAAGGCAAAGTGAAATGAAGAGTCCAAGACAATAATTGGGAACATTCCTTGGGGTTTGATACTGCATTTCATTGAGTATGGTTAGCTTAATTTAAAAGCATAGGCTCTGAGCAGGTACCTTCCCTCCTTTGACTTTATCTTCCACCTGACTAACAGTCCACTATCCCCAAGGCATTAAAAACACTTACTAAACAAGATGTAGCATCCCTTTAGGCAGTCATGCTAATGAACCAGCTTAATCCAGACTGATTTGGCATTGATGATGACCACATCTCCTGAGGACAGTTCTCTCTAGATACCTCCTTTGACCATTTTGGGAAACAAAACACTTGAATAAATGGTCTACTTAAATAAATGGTTCCGGTCTGAGCAGCCTGAGACATTGGCAGATGGAAATGCTTCACTTACCAGCGGGAAATTCACTGAGCACTTAACCGTGTGCCTTGCAGCATGCTCACCCAAAGGACTTTAATATGATCTCCCCGTGAATTTAACAATTTAGTTACTCCATTTGGTTAAAATCAGTTAGATTTTTTGGAGGATCTTGATCCTCCCCCACCCAATTTAAACCATAATTTCCTAAAGACTAGGATTATCTTGCCATATTCTTTTTAACCCCTGTCATTTCTAGTCAACTCTTCCCATGAGCCTTTGTGTTTTCTGAGAGGGACAGTGTCTAGTAACTGGAGATCCGCAGAGATCATGGACTTGGGACCTCGTGGAAAGCACAGAACGGGTCACCCTTGGAGAGCTCAGGTGGAATAGGCAGAACCCTACCTGTTGATATTCCACCTTTCCTTCTCCTCTTGGCTCTGCCCTGATGCTGAGAACAAAAAGAAAAGAATGAGGGCCTGGGGCTCATTTCTCTCCCTTCTCTGAACTCTAGGAAACTCACATATCCATTATCCAAGAATCACATGACTCTCTATTTTAATTAATAGGACTTTGTGTTCCTTCTTTTAATTAATTTTTAAAGGTGATAAAATATTTTCAATTTTTCTTTCTTTGAAAAATTCAAAGAAAGATTTTTGTCTATGAGGTCCACATTTGATATTCTCAGTCCTAAGTCCCCAGCTCAAAGAGGGCTAGAGTCTGAGGCCAACAGTCACTTCTGTGCTCCCTCTGATAGGAACCTCTTTTTGGGAGAGAGCTTGGGCTCCAGCCCCTGCTCAGAGGCTCTCAGAGGCTCAGTCCTGCTCTCCTGATCTACCCAACATGAAGGGAGGCTTGGTAGAGTGATGCCTGAGATGGGAATGTGATCCATGCCAAAGTGCTAGGAACTCTCTTCTGCAGAGATTCCAAACTCTCTAAATAAGCCAATCCAGGGCTGTGAAATCAGTGTTTGGGGTTTTATTCCAGAATCCTCCACCACATCCAGATGGTCTGTGAGCTTCAATTGGAAACCTTAGTCTTCCCTGAACCTCTAGTTCTGCCCGTTCTCTTTCCCTAAAAGAATGATATTCTATCCTCTCCTTAGACTTCCTATTTTAGGTGTCTCTGACCCAAGCAAACTCATTTAGAAATGTGGGAAGAGAAATAGGAAAGTAAATAATCATTCTTTGAGGGGTGACTTTTGGTTTTAGCTTCAACATCTAAAGAGCTTTGGAGTCATCACTCCAATCTTTAGAAGAAGCAAGAAGCTGAACAAACTGAAAATCAATGACTTTTCTTGGAGCTGTCAGAGAATTGAGGTCACAGGGCAAACCGGTACCCAAAATCTTCAGAGAAGGTGAGTGCAGAGAATCGCAGTCAAGATCAGCTTACCTGGAGCAGAAACGCTGGAGTCGTTAAACTGATAGAAACACTTAAAAAGACACTTTGACAAATCCTGCAGGATGCCTGTGGGTTAGCATGAGAGTGAGAAACTCCTGGGATCACTATCTTAGTGGGGTTCCCACATTATTCATGGGTTTTATCTCCAGGAACCCCACCAGGTTCTCACAGTCAAGAGCCATAAAGAAACTCGGATGTTTCTGGTGGAGGAGGATAGACGTGGTGAGAAAGGTAGCCATTTTGAAAACATATTGAAATATCCCCTGAGTATTCTCCATAACAGAAGCCTACTTAGCAGGGGAAAAGACTACCAAGCCTTATCTCACATGGGAGAAGGGAAATTGCCCAACTACAGCCCCCTCCAGCCTTCCTGTCTCATCTAAAGAGTGAAAAGAAAAAAAATAGAAACACTTGTGAACATGACAACTCAGGGACAGGGGCCTACTAAAAGACTGAGATTTAATCATGTACTCTTCCCCAACACCTTACCACCACATCCACAGGAGTCCAGTATAGTCATACTGGGATCATAGCTGAAGGAGCTGCAAGGCATAGGCTCTATTTAAGGAGGAGATTTCGGGAAACCTAAAGATACCAGGGCAGCCAAAATCAAGGACACTAGAGAAAATTGAAGCCTCTGACATCTATGGCTACAGTAAATATTAAATGCAGCCCAACACCTAGGCAAATTAACATAAAACTTCACACTAAAGGTCTGTTAACATGAAACTTCACACTAAAGGTCTGTTTACTTCAGTTTCTATTACTCAACACATCATGCCTGCTTTCAACAAAAAATTACAAGGCATGCTAAAAGGCAAGAAAAAGCTGTCTGAAGAGACAAAGCAAGCACCAGGTGTACATTTAGATGTGACACTGATTTTGGAATTATCATATGTTGAATCTAAAATAACCATGATTAATATATTAAGAGTTCTAATGGAAAAAGTAGACAACACACTAGAACAGATGAGGAGCATGAGCAGAGAGAGGGAAACTCTTAAGAATGAATCAAAAGGAAATGTTAGAAACCAAAATTATTGTAAGAAAGATGAAGAATCCCTTTGATTGGCTCATCTGTAGGTTGCATATGGCCAATAAAAGGATATATGATTTTGAGTATATGTCACTAGAAACTTTGCAAACTGAAATGTGAAGAGGAAAGGAATTGTTAAAAAATTTTAAAACCCAGAATATCCAAGACCTATGAGACAGTTTCAAAATGTGTAACATGTGCAATTGCAATACCAGGAGATAAAAGAGAGAGTGGAAGAAATATTTGAAGTAATGGCCAAGAATTTTCCAAAATTAATGACAGATTAACCGTAGATTGTGAAAGCTGAGAAAAAAACAAGCAAGATAAATACTAAAAAACTCTATACCTGGACATATCATATTCAAACTGTAGGAAACCGAAAGATGAAATCTTGAAAGAATCCAAAGGAAAAGAAACACCCTACATCTATAGGAACAAGGATAAGAATGGTGGGCTTCTCATCATAAACCATGCAGGAGTGAAGAGAGTGGAACGAAATATTTAGTGTTGAAAGGGGGAAAAAAACACCAATGTAGAATTTTATATCTAGTGAAATTATCCTTCAAAAGTGAAGGAGAGGGGCAACCCAGTGGCATAGTGGTTAAGTTCACACGCTCTGCTTTGGCGGCCCGAGATTTGCAGGTTTGGATCTCGGGCATGGACCTATGCACTTCTTGTCAAGCCATGCTGTGGCAGGCGTCCCACATATAAAGTAGAGGAAGATGGGCACAGATGTTAGCCCAGAGCCAATCTTCCTCAGCAAAAAGAGGAGGATTGGCAACACATGTTACCTCAGGGCTAATCTTCCTCACAAAAAATGAAGGAGAGATAAAAGCTTTCTCAGACAAACAAAAACTGAGGGAATTCATCAGCCGCAACCTGCCCAACAGTAAATGTTTAAAAAAATCCTTCAGGGAGAAGGAAAGTAATAACTCAGATCTACATAAAGGAAAAGAAGAAAAGGAGTAAATGAAAGTAAAATAAAAGCTTTATTTTTCTTATTCTCAATTGACCTAATAATAATAATAATAATGATAATGTATTAGGTGATTATAGTATATGCATAAGTGAAATGAATGAAATCAATGTTACAAGGGACTTAGATTAGTTGTAAATGTATGTTAACAAACTCTAGGGCAACCACTAATATATTTTTTTAAAGAAGAATAATCCATATGCTAAGAGAAGAGAGAAAATGGAATCATATAAAATGCTTGTTTAAAACCAGAAAATGCAGAAAAAGCGGGGAAGGAAAAAGAATAGGTAAAATGAATAGTGAACAGTTACAGACATTGTAGATAGTAATCCAAGTATATTTAAAAAAATCACTAAATGTAAATGGTCTAAATTCACTAATTAAAAGACAGAGACTGTCAGAGTGGTTAAAAAAACAAGATTCAATTATATGTTGTCTACAAAACACCCACTTTAAATATAAAAATACAGATAGAGTAAAAGTAAAGGGACAGAGAAAAATGTACCATGCTAACACTAACCAAAAGAAAACAGGAGTAACTATATTAATTTTAGACAAGGTGGACTTCAGAACAAGGAAAATTATTAGGGATAAAGAGGAGGATTACATAACAACAAATAGGTCAGTGCTCCAAGAAGATACACAATCCTTCACATGTATACATCTAACAACAGAGTGTCAAAATATGTGAGGCAGAAACAGGTAGAACTGCAGGGAGTAATAGATGAATCCACTGTTATTGTTGACTTCAACACCCCTCTATCAGAAATGGACAGATTCAGCAAGCAGAAAATCAGTATGGATATAGTTGACCTGAACAACACCATCAATCAACTTGATCTAATTGACATTTGTAGAATACTTCATCCAAAAACAGAATACACATTCTCTCAAACTCACATGGAACATTCACCAAGATAGACCACATCCTGGGACCAAAAACACACTTTAACAAATATAAAATAGAAATTGTACAAAGTATGTTTTCAGACCATAATGGAATTAAACTAGAAATTAATTACAGAAAGATAGTTGGAAATTCCAAAATGTTTGGAGATGAAACAATACACTGCCAACACATGGGTCAAGGAAAAAGTCTCAAGAGAAAAAACATATTTTAAATTAAATGAATATTAGAATACAACTTATCAAAATTTGTGAGATGCAGCAAAAGCAGTACTTGGAAGGAATTGATAGCATTGAACACACCTATTTGAAAAGATTTAGTATCTCTGAGGGACTCAGGTTTACTTACCTTGTTGATGTGTCTCTGTTTGCAAAATATTGGCAAACATGGATTCCTCTTTAGGTAGCAATAGCAACAGGAGAAGGAGCACCATCCCACCCAGGAAGGCAAGGATGGGAATACCTAGGAAGGTGAGCTGGAGCTCAACCATGGGGCAGTAAGGCTCCTCAGACAAAGAGGATGGTCCACATCATCAGAAGTGCATTGCTGCCTCAGGCAGCTGGACATTAAGAGTACATTCTAGACTAGAGTTCCAGGCCCACATCACAGAGCTTTACCACAGACAGTAAAGGTTCTTGAGGGGAGGGGAGGGGACGACACAGGAGAGATTAACCTACAACCCTTCCCTCACCATCCAGCCCAGCAGATCTGTCCAGCCCTTTAGATACCTCCAACCCATCTTCCAACTCCACCCATTCACCATACCATGTTATTTACCATATATTGGTGAGATTTTCTGTTGATTCCACCTGTTACCCAGATATTACCTGAGACCCTTTCACTGCTTGGTGATCTCCCTTTGGACCCCACATCATCTTTGAAAGTCTGCTATGCGCAGGGATTTACACCCCCAAGATCTACTCTGGCCTCAACTACAGCTTCCTCTCATACATAATGTGTTTTTACCTGTATGAAACCAGAAATATACTCAGCAGCAGCCCCAACCCCCACATCTCCTCAAAAGAATCCACTTTCACAAAAAAGATGAGAGAGCAGAGTAGCCTGTACCCACGAACAGAAAGCATGAGAAAGAGGGAGACAAGGGCATGGCACACCCATGGACCCATGGCAAACAACTTAAAAATCTTTAGTGATTCTTGTTTTCCCAAAATCCCTCTTAGGCTGTTCAGCCCCTAATGTTCTCAAATCTAGCCCCCTCCACCAATACGGTGTCTCACCCTGCTGCTCTCTCTTTCTTCTCTCTGCCAAATCCCCTCTCTTCCTGCAACATTTTTAATTTTTCCTTAATTTTACAGAGCAGTTGTGCTGGACTACAACCCACAGGACCAAACTCATCTTGATTTAGGGAGTGGGCTTCTCTTTAGCATAACTTCTGATGAGCACAACTGTAATTATATTTAGCAGCCCTTTTTGTTTTTTTGAATCACACCTATGGTTACTTCTTCCAAGGAAAGTTTTTATGATTTTTTTCCCCTTCTACTTTCTATCTTTTAACCTAAATTCCTATTAGCATCTCTGTACCTTGTTAAACAAGAATGTCATTTTTGTTGATGGTGTATATGTATTTATTTCATCTCTCATGCTGGCTGGTCATTTAATAGTTGTAACCCTTAAAGCTTCATTATTTAGTGGTTAACTGCTGAAATGAACCCCTGTGTCATTTCCTCCCTTTGCCTGTCTGCATTCCTTCACTGAGTCTGATGAGTCAGTCTGGGCCATAGATGCCCAATCCTTTCCCTCCCATGTGAGATGTTTTTTTTCCCTGTCTTCTTTCTTTTCCTGTCTTCTCCTGCATCCACAGCTTCACCATCGTCTCCACCCAAAAGGAAGGGATGCTTCAAGCCCACCCCTCTCACGTGCCCTCCCTCGACTGCAGGAGATGTCTCTGTTCAGAAAAATCCCTCCATATATCTTTACTTCTCTGGTGGTGGTTTTTTATAGCGAGTCTGGTCCTGACTGCCCATAAGGTCCCCAGGACATACAATTGTGAAAAGTCTGAGCAAGATAAACTCCACCAAAAAAATTTCCAGGTGAGTGGGGGTTATAAGAATGGTACATTGAACATATTCTTCAAAAGTGGCCTTGTCACAAAAAGAAAGGCTGAGAAACTGATCTAGATTAAAGGAGACAACTTGTGAAGACACAAGACAACTAAATGCAGTATTGTTATTCTAGACTGAATCTTGTAAAGGAGGCTTAAAAAAAGCCACAAAGGACATTAATAAATTGACAAAAATGGAATATGAATGGGAGATCAGTTAAAAGTTTTATGCCAATGTTAAATTTACTGAAGAGGATAACTGTACTGTATGTTAGAGAATATTCTTTTTTCAAGAAACACACAAATATTCAAGGAGGAAGTATATGATGCATAAAATGTATTCTCAAGTATTCAGGAATGTATGCATAGTTTTCATTTGTGTGTGTTCATATAGAGAGAGAAAGGGGAAGGAGAAAAGGAGACAGAACAGAGAGACAGGAAAAAGATCGCAAATGGCTTGAAATATTAACAGGTATGTCTGGATAAGGGGTGTGTGGTTGTTTACTATCCATGCAACTTTTCCACAGGTTTATTTCCGAACAGATAGATTTTAGAAATGGACCATTGACTGTTGTCCTGAATTTTACCTAACCTTTGAGATTTCTGGCTTTAATTCCCACAGCTGCCACCACTACCTTACCCAGACCTCAGAAGTGTGCAATGCCAACTTTAAAACAGTTGTCTCAGGTTCTGTCCCAGGCAAGAAACCAGGGGTCCTCTTTGCACATTTGAAGCATGCTAACATTTCAACAGGGCTTTACAAAATACTGGAAAAGAGCATCCCCCTCCCAAAAAAAAAGATTTTTAAAAATTATTCACAATATAAAACGAAACAAAAGAACAAAAAATTCAACATGTTTACAGCATGAAACCCTTAATTTCTTTCTTATCTGGTGCCACCGGTTGTCGTCTTCTGCAGTTTTGAGGTGTGAATTGGCTTCCCGGCACTTCGTCTGCTCTGCTAGTCGGTTACCACTCCTCCAACAGGATTTCCATCTTCCAAAAATGTGTTGACATCCTTTGTCCTGTCCTCTCCTTGTCATCCTCAAGCACTTATTCTTTTTAAATCCTTTCCTTGTTTTAACAGCTGTACTGAAATACAGCTCACATACCATACAATTGACCCACTTAAAAGTATATAATTCCATGATCTTTAGTGTACTCACAGACATGTATAACTGTCACCACAGTCAATTTTAAAACATTTTCATGACTTCAAAAAGGAAACCTCATAAACTTTAGCTATCATCTCCCTCCCTCCTCATCACCCCATCTGTAAGCAACCTAAGCAGCTAATCTGCTTTCCGTCTCTAGATTTCCCTATTCTGGACATTTCATATGAATGGAATCTTATGTGGTTATTTCTGACTGGCCTCTTTCACTTAGCATGGTTCATCCATGTTGTAGCCTGTATCAGTGCTTTTTATTGCCAAAAAAGATTACATTTTGTGGATATACCACATTTTATTTACTCATTCATCAGTTGATGGACATTTAGGCTATTTCCACCATTTGACTATTATGAATAATACTGCTGTGAACATTTGTGTATAAGTTTTCGTGTGGACATATGTTTTCATTTCTCTTGAATATATACCTAGAAGTGGAATTTCTGTGTCATATGGTAACTCTCTGTTTAATTGAGGAACTGCCAGACTGTTTTCCAAAATAGCTGCACCATTTTTCACTCCCACCAGCAGCATATGAGGGTTCCAATTTCTCTATATTCTCACCAGTACTTGTTATTGTGTGACTTTTTGATTCTAGCCATCGTTGTGTGTATGAAGTGCTATCTCATAGTGGTTTTGATTTGCATTTCCCTGATGACTAATGATGTTGAGCATCTTTTCATCTGATCGTTTACTTTTAATGGCATTTGGGGAAGGAGAGGAAATAAACAAGTGTGTTTGATCTTCTGTATTTAACTCGAAACACAATAGCTCACTGTAAATGTATGACAAGAAAAGATTTTCTTCTAAATATTTGAAAACACTTACATAGTGATGTCAAGTCCTTATCAACATGTACGGTTTTCTACTTCTATACTCTTTGCTTGCTGTGGTTACTGTGTGATTAAGGGACTGCAACACTGCACTGCATTTGCTCAGTAAGGTTACTTTCTGTGTGGGGTTGAGGGAGGAATCCACTCAGATGACTCCTCAGGCTTGACTACAGGGCAGAGCAGAACTGATGGCCGAAGCCTCTAAAGCTCAATGCTTTTCATCACTGATGCTGTGTCCATCTGCTGTGGATCAGTGTGCTCCACAGGTGGTAAATATCAAAGAAGTGTGAGAGCTGTGACAGGGGCACAAAGCATACGTCTGGGAGACGGATGGCAGGATGATCCAATGGGCTTTTGCCCTTTAACCATAGTGTGGGAGATGGGCCGTATCACATGTGCTAGATGATAACTGTGAAAGCTGAGTGAGGGGTACGTGGGAAGTCACACTGCTCTTGTGCATGTTTAAACGTTTCTGTGATAGACAGCTTAAAAAAATAAAAGAAGTTGGAAGCCTCATAAGGAGAGGGAGGGGATGAGAGGATGCCCGGCAAGGGGGGCTCAGTCCATCAAGATGAGGGTTTAGGTCTCTCAATAAGGACTTTTCAGGAAGTGTAATTCCTTTGAGGTTAGGAAGAAAACTTGTTTTCATATAACAAGAAACAAGAAGGAAAAGAGGAACAGGAAAGTGTTTTTGTGAAGGTTTTTTGATGGAAAGTTCCTATCTCATGGCTTCTAGCTCCTCTGTGAACAGTGGTCAAACAGATCTGCTTAGCAAGTGGAAATGGCCTAAGTTTGAGGAAAGTGAAGGAGATTTGAAATAAATGAGTAGCATCAGAGGGGGAATGGACTAAGGAAACAGTGACCTAAACTCCATTTGTTTTGTTCACATGTTAGTAAGCATGGGGTAATTATTTGTGGAATGAATGAGTGATTTCCAGGTAGTGCTGGGGCTGAATTTATCGTGGCACCAGTAGGACTCAATTGTGAGATTTAATTCAATAGTGATCAGTTACTTATAGGAAGGCATTCCTGGAAAAGGCAGAGAGATGGGATTTTGCCAGACAGGAAGGATTAAAGGGGATTGGATGGGGCCAGTTTGTAGTGGAGCTTTTTAAATGTTGGTTACCTGATCGACCATCAAGTCTACCTTGGAGAGGGGGGAAATGAAGACTAGAGCTTGGTGGATAGACGAGGAGTAATTGGAAAAATGAATGGCCTGGAGTTGAAAAATTAACAAGGGGCATATAAACCAGAAGAATCAGGGATGAGGCCAGAGGGTGGAATGTCAGCCTGTATTAGTCCGGATGGCAGAAGCGATCCTGTTGATAAGTTCTGGAGTGTGGCAGTGACTGCACTGGAGTGGAAGTAAAGGACCCTAAGACGAGATGATGTAGGGACTGAGAGGCTGGGCTATTGGCTGGTCATCCACATGAATGTTAGAGCCTCCACGGCCTCCTCACCTCCTTGGATTCCCTGCCCTGGGCCCCATCCCACCTTTTGTCCCTCCCAGGGCCTCCACAGCATCTGTGTTCTTTCTTTGACCTCAATCTTCAGACATTGGAGAGTCAGTGGAATAACTCTGGACAAGAAGATACAAGTGTGGAGTAAGAGAGGTCTGTGGTGAACATTGGTTTTGTTTTTGTCTTTTCTGTTAACACCCAGCATTCACAAGTCTTTCTGGAAGAACTACCTCAGGTGCCCTCCAGGACACTCACCCCATGTTTGAGTTGCAGTCTGTACAAGTGGAGTTGCCTTCCCTCCAGACACCTGTTGTAAGGATGGGTATGTGTGCAGTCCATGGTGAGTCCTCCAAATATCTGTAACCTGGTGCATATCTAGGACTCACCTCTGGTTCATGAGCTGCAGGTGTTCTGGGGGAGACCTACCATGGCTCCACCAAGGCCGTGGATATCAAAGGTGGCACCTCCATCCTGATAGGTGAACCGTATACACTAAGGGCAAGATCTTGTATATTTCTATCAAGCATGGATAGAAGGAGGGCACCAAGATCACCCTTCCCTAAGAGGGGGATGCTGTGCCTGACAACATCCCTGCAGATATTGTTTAGTACTCAAAGAACAGCTCGGTGCCTTTTTGGTATAAGGCATAAGCATGCTGTACAGTGGTCCGATCAGCCTCAAGGAGGTGGAGCCTGGATCAGGTTGAGGAAAAGGGGGAGCAGGACAGGGTCACAATATGGGGATGAGGCGTAAAGCTTTGTTCCACCAGCAAGGCCATTCTTTCCCCTCTTCATTTTTAGCCCTCCCCACTCCCTCTAAGGCATCTTTTCCTTACTCTCAGCTTCATTTTACCCTGGGAGGTAAGTGGCTGCCTGGTCAACGTTACTACCACTGGCAGCTGAGTGATGCTTTTGCTCTGCAAGGAAGAGTCGTCAATTGGCAGCCTGAAGAAATACCCAGGGAGGGGAACCACTTGCGCCAGGTGCATTTCCAGTAGGGAAGCCTCAGTGTCAAGTCTAAAGTATGCTTCCCCAACACATTACCGTGACCCTCATGACAGATTCTTCAGCAGCATCTATGCTGTTCCTAGCCCCTCCCCCACCAGCCCAGGATCCACTGAGGCAATATCCCCCAAACACTGCCACTCAGGGTTCATTGACCTGTGGGATCCTCTGGTCAGTGACTTCTAAATCATGATGAAGCCACTGTTTCTTCTTCATTGTTATTTTCTGAAAAATCTACCTGTCCTTGACCCTCTTCAGATATAGAAGACCTGTCTTCCCTACTGCTCTGAAGGGAGGGGAAGCATTCAGTGAGGGGAAGCTGTGGGCTGCTCTACATTTTCGTTAAGGCTAAGTTAAGAATCAGAAGACAGGGCCCATCTGAAACTCATCAGGGAGGAAATGGGCTTTGGGGGGGCACATGATGCTTGTTTCTCATCAAGAGCTCCAGGGAACTGGTGACCTTTTAGAAGCCAGAGGAAGAAATTAGTAAGAGCTGAACTGACTCCTTCCTTTGCCTGAGCACAAGCCCTGAGTTTCCCGAAACCCATGCCCCCAACACAGTACACGGAAAAGACATCACTATTATTAGAGAATCATTTATTGGGGAGAATCAATATACCCCACAAAGAAGAAATTATTTTGGGGTAGGAAATTTTCCTCTCTGAAAATGCTGGAGAAGCATTTTCTGTTGAATCAGCAGAGACAGATCTCTGAACACAGTGCCTTCAGCAGTGATGAGAGTGGCCGGAGGTCCCTGGCTGGCTTGATGCCTGCACGTGGGGCCTGGATGGGGCACAGGCTCCCTGCAAGGCACGGATGAGGGATGCTTCTGACACAATAGCTGGTCCTTAAAGGCCACAGTTTTCTGGGGGCGTCTGTCCTCGTCTCTGCTCTGTCTAGGACTTGGATAACTCTGGCCAGCAAAGACAGCTTTCTGGCGGCAGGACTTGGTGTTTGTCACTTTACAGGTGGGAGCCCTGTAGTTGGAAGGATGCCCCTGGGTGGGCTCTGCCTGGGCGTGCACTTCTGCCTTCTGCTGAGTTTTCCCAAACTTCCTTGGGGAGGGTAGGGGCTCTCGAAGACAGGTGGTATCTATCACATGCCGATGCCCCAGTTTCTCCTCTGGGAACTTCCCAGTGTCTGTCATGATCTTCTGAGCTGTGGTCGTCCCAGTAACAGCAGCTCTCCTTTTAACTAAGCCTCTGCTCTGCGCAGATGAAATGGGGCTGCGCTTTTCCTGGGAATTTTCTTGCCTTTTGTATTTTATCCTGGGATGAAGCCATTGCAATAAGTGATTCATTTTTTTCCTGAAGAGGCTTTCAGGAGGAGCCTGTTCCTTCTGTGATGGGGCCTGGGAAGGCTTGCTCCCAAGCGTCTCCTGTAGTGCCATGTCCTGAGTTGGGAAACTCTTCCTTCTAGGTTGGGATGTCCCCAACCCTGCGTCCCCTCCACCACACTCTTCTGCTTTGGGGCCCGGAGTGCTCACTCTCTCTGCAGCTGGTGGGAAATTCTTATCCTGGCACCTCCTTAAGACATGTTTAGGGACCCAGCGCTCCTGCCGCTGCTCCATGCTGATTCCTCTGTCCTCCAAATGGACATGCAGCACCTGGGAAGCTCCCATGTCCCCAGTGGAGACACCCTGGGCATGAGTCAGTGAGGCCTTGTCAGTCAAGCTCTCTGAGGGAAGGGGCCTGTCAGTGGGTTGCCCTTGGGCCTGGCTCTGCTCCCTCTTCTCCAGTTTAGACTTTAATTCGCTCAACAGCTGTTCTTTAAGGTCTAATGATTTAGGATCTTGGAGAACTGGTCTTCTTGGTGTGGGGCTTTCAGTGGTCACAGTAGTTTCTACTTTACTCTCATTCACATTTATCATTTGGGAGCTTCCTGTCTTGCTGGTTGTCAACATGTCACCAGTTTTTGATTGAAGAGCATCGAGCTCCTTAGCCCTGAATATCTCCCTCGACACGTTGAGCACGGAGAAAGGTTCTGACTTCTCCATCTTTTTGGCCTGTCGTGTTTCTACTCCATCCTTGGAACTCACTCTCTTCTCCTCTGGCTCATGTCTGGCCCCACCTTGCCTTGCAGGCAGCCTTGGGGGGCATCTGTTGCCTAGTTGAGTCTGTCTCTGACTTGCTTTGCCTGTGATGCCGTGTGTGACAGGCAGAAGAGTCTGTCTGGCACCCTTACTTCTCTGAACATCCTCCACAAGCTCTTGGTTGATACCAGAGGGTGATTGTCTCAGGGCCCCTTGTCCTTCCTTGCCCACAGATGAGGTGGCTGGGAGAGGATGATCCAGGACCAGAGCTGAATTTGTTGTTCCCACTTTGTCTCCATGAACAGATTTAGAGCTTCCTCTAAGGGGCTTGAAGCCCCCAAGTTTGTAGTCCAGCTCAGAAATAAGGTTGGTTGAGGAGGGAAAGTGGGAACAGGACAAAGACTGGGATGCGGCATCTTTCAATTTAGAGATCTGTATGGATTCAAGGACCCTGCAGGGAAGGCCACACGGCATCCTCATACGAAACCTTTTGATATGGGCTTCCAGCATCTGTTGTGCACTGGAATCAATGAAGGAAAGCTCCTGGAAGGTATCCAGGGAGTAGTCCCCACCCAGTGATGGTGGCAGACTTCTCTGTTTTATTTGGGTGTGGGATTTGTCAGAAAGCAGCAATGTCTGCTTGATAGCATGCCATGAACTATGCACAGTCCCAGGGAGCCGACCCTCATTGATTTCCTCAAACTTCTTGCTCAAATGTACTTTCAGGACATTTTCGAGTTGTTTGTGACCTAGACTCCCTGTTGAGGCCCTTGAATTTTTCCCTGACAGACTCGCCATGTGACTACTTAGGTCTTTCTCAGAGTCATACCCCAGATCCTTATCTGAAGAGCTCTCTGGGTCACTCAACAGATGAGCTTTTGGGCTATTCTCTGGGCTGTGTCCCTGATCCTTCCCCATGCCCTTCTCTAGCTGAAGCATTTCTGAGCCCCTCTCATGGCAGCTTCCAGGATGACTGAATCCAGCATTTAGATTTTTGTTCACAGTGACCCATGAGAGTCCATGATCACTCTCCAACTCAGGTATCTGTGAAAAATTCCTCGGAGGCATCATCAGTGACAGAGAGTCGTGGATCCTGCGGGGCAGGCCCCACTGGTGTTGGTTGAGCCTCTTTTGAAGGTGATCCTCTCGTTTCTCCCGAAGCTCATCTTGGAGAGGAAACTCTCCAGGAAGGATGGAGACTGAACCATGGGCCTGGGAGGCCTGGAGGTAAGGAGAGTTGGGAGCTAAAGGACCAAAGTCCTCCTGAGATCTTTGGACCACAGAGGGTAAACCCCGCAAACTTTCCTGTTGCTTCTGCAACACATTTCGTTCCAGGTGTTGAATTTCAGATGCGATGAGAGACTCCGATTCATTCTGCCATCTATGGAAACACACTCCACACATCTCAGTCTTGGGTAGAGGACCAGATGGTGGGATTGGGAGTAGGGATTGAAGGTGGGCCTGGGGCTGGACCTGAGTGAGAGGTAGGGGCTGGGATTGGGGCAGGGTTTGAGGCAAGGGTTGAGGCTGGATCCCAGGCAAGGACAGAGGTAGAGGATTGGAAGGTACTGGGGAGTCATGGCCTGTAGAGGCATTCGAGATTCTATTGAAAATAAAGATTGAGGAACAGTCACCCGAGACATGGTCAGCAGAGGGCAAGGACTCGCTGTGCAGAGATGGGAGACCCCAGAAGAACTGGACACGTTTTTGCTGTAAATGGCCCTCTGAGGTCTTAGGATACGGGGGCTGCTGGTGCACGTGCAGCTCCTTTGGTTTGGCTTTGCTGCTCCAAAAAGGAAGGGAGGCTGCTGAGTCATGCTTATGAGCAATTGACCCCAATGTTTTCCCTGAAGAGTTTAATTGGTAGTCTGGCCTAAGTTCTTTTGGAACAGAACCCCTCGTCTCTTCTTTTTCATTCCCCATGAGGAAATCACTCCTCTTTTGGACTTGTCTTTCCAGGAGTGCCAGGGCATCAGGGCTGAGAAACGAGAAGTTACCAGACTCTACAAGGTCGGGGGCAGGGTCTCCCCCAGAAGAGTCCTCTGAAGAATGGAGGGCAAGAAACTCTTGATTGACATCACATTGTGCCAAGGTGGAAGGAAACAAGTCTTTGGCATGAGCTTGCCATGAGGAGAATTCTGAAGCCGACAGGCTTGAATGGTCAGTGCCTTTGATTGTTGGTACACAGGTGCATGACCCACCAGGGCTATCTGGAGATGAGTTCTCCAGAACAGGCTTCAGTAAGATGGAATTCGAATTCAATTGAGTCACAGTTACAGCACAAGCTGGTGGTGGTGAAACAGACAGGGTTGGTGGTGTGTGATGATGAGCCAATGAATCCATGGGATTCACTGTCTGGGACAGATCTGGTAAGGGAGTGATATCTTGGGAAAGGGTGAGGTCAAGTGGGAAGATGGTATGCAGAGACAAAGTGGCCTCTGGTTGGAGAACAGGATCTGCTGTCTGAGTACCTGGTGTTGAGAGAGGAGAAGAGGCAAGGGGTTGGGGTGGGGAATGGTCCACTGGGAATTTGGAATCCAAGGGAGGAAAAGGCTCTGGTGGCAGAGAGGGACCTGGTGGTGAGGGTGAAAGAAAGTCAGCTAAGGGTGTCATTGAATTAGGTGAGAGAATGGAGGGGGGCGGTGAGGAAGGCTCAGGCAGAGTGGCTGGTATTAGGTTTCCTGGAGGGACTTCTGAGAAGGCAGAGGACGCAGTGAACAGTGACTCAGTCACAGAAGCTGTGGAAGCCAAAGAAGACACAGAGAGAGTATCATCTTCTAGGTCCTCCATGAATAGCAGCCGATTGACCTCTGCAGTTGTGCTGTTACACACCTCACAGGAGGAGTCTGGACATAACAGTTGACGAATGTGGGTGGTATTATGATGCTGGCCCAGGGGGCTGTGAGAGACAGGAGGTACAAAGCTGCAGCCAGGACCAGAAGAAGGAAAGGAGGATCTACTGGTCTGGCAGGGAAGGGGCCACTTGAAGCCTGCTGCCCCTTCACATTGTCCCACATCCATGACTTCACAATACACTCAAGAACCCTCACCCCAAGGCCTTCATTCACATACCTGTTTCTATGGTTACCCCCTCCCATGACTAGGGCAGGCTGCACTGAATCCCTGGAATTGCATAGAACATGCTAAAGAGGGATCAGGAAAGAAAGAGAAAGACTAGTTACCTTTTCAGAATAGCAATCAGCTTCCTTTCCTCCTCTGTTTCCCTCTCGTAATATCTCCAACCTGGGAAACCAGAACAGTGGGTTTTGGAGGGAGTAGGGAGAAGCATGGGTGTTAGACAGTCGTCCCTTTATAGGAGACCCTTGGGATATTAGACTCTGAAAGCCCAGAGAATCAATAGATGAGGTCAAATCATCGGTGATGATATTAACAAGGTTCATATGTGTATGTTGCTTCATTTGTAAAGTATTTTCACATACATTATTTCATGTGATGCTCAAAACCACCATGTGAGGAACTCAGGTCAATGGTTACCTCAAAGAGGAATCTGATCATCCAGGAAGTCAAAGTACTTTCACAAGGTCAGGAGACAGAAGTTCTGACTCTCGCTGTCTCACATGGCCACCTATTAGGCAACACCCATTGCCCAGATCCATCACTGCTTCATGCCCACAGGCGGGCAGAACAGGAATCTGAGAAGTGTCTCAGGGTTCTGACTGCCTTCCCATGAACCTCTTCTCTGAGGGCCCTGTTTTCTGAGAGGGATGGTATCTAGCAACTGACATCTTCAGAGATCATGGACCTGGGACCTCATGGAAAGGACAGGAAGGGTCACCCTTGGAGAGCTCAGGTGGAACAGGCAGAACTTTACCTCTCGATGTTCCGCCTTTCCTTCTCCTCTTGGCTCTGCCCTGACGCTGAGAACAAAAAGAAAAGAATGAGGGGCTGGGGCTCATTTCTCTCCCTTCTCTGAACTCTAGGAAACTCCTAGAGGTATCCAAGAATAATATTACTCTCTATTTTAATTAATAGAACTTTGTGTTCCCTCCTTTAATTAATTTTTAAAGGTGATAAAATATTTTCAGTTTTTCTTTTGTTGGAAAACTCAAAGAAGCATTTTTGTCTATGAGGTCCACACTTGATATTCTCAGTCAGAAGTCCTCTGCTCCAGGAGGGTGTAGCATCTGAGATAGCAGTCCCATCTGTGCCCCCTCAGATAGGACCCTGTATCCTGGGACAGAGCTTGGGCTCCAGCCTCTGCTCAGAGGCTCAGCCCTGCTCTCCTGATCTGCCCAACATGAAGGAAGTTTTGGTCAAGTGATGCCTGACGTGGGAATGTCACTCATGATCAAGTGCTGGGAACTGTCTTCTGCAGAGATCCCAAACTCTCTAAATAACCCAATCCAGGACTGCAGAATCACTGAGTTTGGGATTTTATCCTAGAATCCTCCTCCACACCCAGCTGGTCTTTGAGCTTTGAAGGGAAACAGTCCCAGCTGAACCCCTAGCCCTGCCTGGCCTATTCCCCTGGAAGGATCATGTTCTATCCTCTACTCAGATTTCCCATCTTGCATGTCTCTCTGAGCCAAACAAATTCATTTTAAAATGTGGGAATAGAAAGGGAAACAACAATAAAGAGTCCCTGTTGGGGGCTTGCTCAGGGCTCCTTACCTTTTGAAAAGCTTTGGTCTTCTGGAAGGTTGGTAAAGTTGGAATCCCCACCAAGTAGCACAGGAACAGAAGGAGCAACCCCAACCCACACAGAAAGGTGAGGTTGGGGTCGGTATCCAAGAATGTTGAGTCAAAGCTCAGACAGCACTCCATAAGGCTATTCAGAAATGAGAGAACATTCCATTGACTGAACTCCATTGTCTGAATTGCAAGACTGCCTAAGGCAACTGAGCTCTGAGAGTGAGGGCACTTGACTCTAGCCCCAGGCCTGCATCACAGAGCATTGAAGAGTCACAAAGGGTTTCAGAGGGTGGTGGAGGGGACAGCATGAAGAGGTGTGCCCGCAGCCCCTCCCCCACCTACCAGCCCGGCAGATCTCTCCACCCCTCCTGGGCACTCTGGGTCCCTCTGCCCTGCCTGCCATCCTATTTTCCAACTCCAGCCTTTCATCATATCATATATTTACTTTAATGAAATTTTCTGCTTGTTCCATCTGTACTCCAGATAGTACCTGCATTCTCTCTACTGTTTGGAGAACCTGACTTGGGTCTCACCAATTCTGTTGCCTTGAAAGGCTGAAATGCTGCCTGGAATTTTTGCCTGTCTCCAGACATTTACACTCAGGATCGTATACATCCTCAAATCCATCTTTCCTATAGAATGTTTTTGCCTTACATGAACCCAGATATAGAACTTAAAGTTCTTCTACCCTTATTTAGTTTTCTGAATGTTCAAAAGCAAATTTTAGTTTTTTGCTTTAGTCAGCCTTTACCATCTTCAGTCAGAGAGGCTGACTCAAATAATTAAAATGAATAAGTCCTTATTCAGCGTTCACAAAACTAAAATCAGTACGTGTGCATCACCTAACGATGGGGATATGTTTTGAGGAATGTCATTAGGCCATTTCATCATTAAGCAAACATCGTGGAGTATACTTACACAAACCTGGATGCTATAACCTACTACACACCTAGGCTCTATGGTACTAGTCTTATGGGACCACCATCATATATGTGGTCTGTTGTTAACCAAAATGTCCTTATAGGGCACATGACTGTATTGCGGATGGAGTAGCAGCATCGGTGATGTACAAGTGAGGTTTGCCAGGTGGCCAGTTCCTCAGTTTTGCTTCTGTTGCCACCTCTAGAAATTAAAGTCATTTTGAGAAGATGGCAGTGGTTGTGCTACTGACTGTAGCTGAATCTGTCTAGACTTTAGTTTCACAATGAAACAGAGTACTTTTCTCCCTAACCTCTAGGACACTGTGAAATTTAATGATACCATGAGGCTCAGTGCAGTGGACTTTGGGGGAGACATTGCTCTGTCATACAAGCTGAGACAGTATGAGACACTATCTACCCAAAGCCTTTGTATTTTAATGGACTTCTCAAATCAACTTTTCAGAAACAAGTTCTTTTTGTAAGGCTAGGATTTCATTTAGAACATCAGTGTACCTAATATTAAAATAGTACTTTCTGATCTTACATCAAATTTTCCAAACTTTTTTATTTGCGCCACTGCTCAATAAATTTCTAGTTGCTGGAGGGAACACGAACGAGAAAGAGAGCCTTTGTTGAGGTTTGGGGGTAAAGATGGTTTTCCAGAATATTCCATGATGATTTGAAAATTAAGAACTCTATGCATGACAAGGGCACGTTTGCACTGCACGTTTTCTATGAGACTTTTCTTATTTCCCTCTAGGGCTTTCTCCACTCTGCCCTATGGATTTCTACAACATTTTCATATTTGGCAATTGTTCCTCATTGAATGAATTATGGCTATGGCAAATCTTGTATTAAAAATATTTTAAAATGAATAAAGCGATTCTATTGTTAGATGTAACTGCTTTATTTCTTCACAAGAGATGCCATAGATCTTATCTGAAGTTTTAATAAATTAGAAAAATCACCAGTAAGGAATAAGGTTCTGATTATTCAAGTGACCACACTAACCAAAGACTGATCCACCCATTTTTTTTTTTTTACCTCTTCCTCTGAGAGATGCTCATCTCAGGTCTTAATGTGTCTAATAGAGTCTAAATCAGGGATCAGCAAACTATAGGCCAAATCCAGCCAGCAGCCTTTTTCTGTGAGTAAATTCTTACTGGAAGGCAGCCCCGCCCATCCACGTGAGTCCTGTCCACGCTGCTTTTGTGCTACAGCAGCAGAGTTGAGTAGTTGCAGCAGAGAACACATGACCCCCTGAGGACATTTACGGTCTGGCCTGTCATAGGAAAAGTGTGCTGACCCTGGTCTACGATATGTTTCTATATATTCTTTGACTATCCATTAAGCTCTGAACTCCTTGAAAGCACAGACCAAATACGATTTCTCTTTGTATCTTCACTGCTTATCAATCACACTGTCTTGTTGGAAAGAAGTGCCCAAGTTCAGAAAGAATGAAAGTAACCTAATCTATCTGTATAAATAATCATGCTCCCCACACCCCTAACCTTAAAGAATATGGGAAAGAACCATTGAAAACCAGGCATAGGGTGATTACGTATCAGGACAATTTTGGATTGGTTTTCAGGAAAATCTGTATCAACAGGGCAAACTGACCTTGGTGGGCTGCAAAGAGTTGCTTCTGTTCTCATTCCAGCAATCCAGGGATGAGAAGTCAGGGATGTGAGGGAAGGACCGATGCAACCTTTCTGCCCCAAGAGCATTTTCATACCTAGTGATTCCCCATGTGTATTTGTAAGGATGTCCCGGTGTCAGGTGCTGGGTGGCTTGGGCAAGGACTAGCTAAGTGAGCATGCTGGGATATTCGTGTCCCCCACTCACTCATCCCAGCAGAAAAATTCTGTTTTGACATTTCGTAATACATGAAAAAGGAGGTTTTGGGGAAGCAAATGTAGCCTGTTTTCTGTACTCTTTCTACCTTTGTTTTGAATGCTGTTGGTTGACTTTCCCTACATATGTAAGTCTGGGAAATGACTGGAATGTAAATTAGTTTTTAAAAAGGTTCATAGATCTAATACTTGAGTATGAATTGGAAAAGGCTCAGGAAAATACTCTTGGCTCATTTCCTTAATGACCAAGCCAGACATGGCAAATCTTTACTAAGTTTATTACCACTCAGACCCCTTATCACCCTTCTGCTGTCAGGCATCACTAATAGATCACTGTGTTCTTTCAAACAGAGCCTCAGAATCCTTCTTAACATATTCCAAGTAGCTGCCACCAATTAGTCAGAATTGGCACATGAGATGAAACCTTACTTTCCAAAGCTGGTTTTACATATTTCTAAATGTGAGAATCTTATTCCACGTTTTATTTCTTCCTTAGCTCCTTATGTGGTAATTGATCCAGGCCTGAAGGCAGGAACTGGGGAGGTCTGGCAAACCAAGGCATTTTCATCAGACAGCAGAGCACAGACAAGGTGTGAGGTGACCAGATGGAGTAAAGCAGAGTGTGCACTGGAACATCACAGGCAGTGAACTTGGAAGAGGAGGGAGGAGCCAGGTTAAGGTGGGCATTGGCGTTCAGACTGAGACATTTGAATGTGATTTGGAAAGTCAGTGTTCCCAAAGGCTGGTAAGGGTATTGGGGTTCTCCAGAGAAACAGAACCAATAGGATAGGATGCGTATACGCACACACGCACACACAGAGACACACACATAGAGACAGACAGACAGATAGACAGACAGACAGAGGAGTGGGGATAGGGATTTATTTCAAGGAATTGGCTCCTGTGATTGTGGAAGCTGGCAAGTTCAGAATCTGCAGTCAGGCCAGCAGCCTGGAAATTCTGGCAGGAGTTGATGCTGCAGTCTTGAATGTGAAGGCAGTCTGGAGGCAGAACTTCCTCCTCTTCAGAGGACCTCAGTCTTTCTCTCAAGTCCTTTGACTGATTGGATGAGGCCCACATACATTGTGGAGGGTCACCTGCTGTACTTACACTTGACTGATTTAAATGGTAATCGCATCTAAAAAACACCAGAACTGCAACACTGACTGGTGTTTGACCAAACAGCAGGGCACCGTAGCCCAGCCAAGTTGACACACTAAAAATAACCATCACAGTCAGCATAGGTGATTTTCTGTGACAGATATGTATGTTTTAAAATTTGTATTAAATATTTTAATTTCATTTACACAAAACCTCTGATTTCACAGAAATTATTGGTTAGAACAAAGATAAATTTATTTAGATAAAGCCATTGATTTAAAGAAAATTATTAAATAAATATTGGGCATAGATGTGTGTATGGAATTTGGTGAGTATATGAAGGTCAAACTGAAATGACCGAGATTAGAGAATGGCAAGTGACAGAGAATTGCTATTGTTGACCTTAAACAAATGACAGCCAGTGATTTCTCCAGCAAAAAGGGATTTGTTCGGAATTAGCAAAGAATTGCAGTTCAGGGTCTGTAGCCATGACAAACCAGGTACAAGTCCCTGGCAACTAAGTGAGGAGAATATCTTTTATAGAGGGGACAAGGAAGCTGGGAGGGCTATTGTAAACAATGAGTCCATTGGAGGAATTGAGAGTTCAAAGTGCAGTGGCTCTTCATTGTCTGAGTTTTAACAGTCTCTCATTGACTGAGCTTTTTTGCTGGGCAAGAAGAGGAAGTCTTGGGGTCAGCCCAGTGGCGTAGTGGTTAAGTTCTCGTGCTCCGCTTCAGTGGCCTAGGGTTCGCAGCTTTAGATCCCAGGCGTGGACGGAGATACCACTCACCAAACATGCCGTGGTGGCATCCCACGTACAAAATAGAGGAAGATGGGCACAAATCTCAGGGCTAATCTTCCTCAGCAAAAAGAGGAAGGTTGGCAACGGATGTTAGCTCAGAGCCAGTCTTCCTCACAAAAAAAAAAGAAGAAGAAGAGGAAGTCCTTGTTCTTTCTCTTGGGCTCTGCTGTGATGTAGGCTATAAGATGTCCCTCTTTTGGCCTCCCAGCTCCATTTTAATAAGGTTTCTGTTTATTAATTTCCACACTATACTCCTGTAACAAGGAAACGTCACAAGGAAATGGGTTTTAGGAAGATTAATTCTGCTGCCCTGAACAAAGGCCACAGGCAGAAAAAATTCAACAAATAATAAATGTGAAAATGTTCTTTTTTGTTATAGTGATAAAAATAATGCGTTTTCTAAAGAAGCTAACTTTTTGCTCTATTTTCCGAATGTAAGTTTCCCAATCTTCTATTGTCTTTTTAAGAAATTGCTTCTGCAATTTTTTTTTTTTTTTTACAAATAGAAGTTTTAAATTTTATGTAATCTGAGCATTTGATCTTTTGCTTTATGATTTCTTAAGAGGATTTTAAACTTAAGAAGTCATCCTTGGTTTTAAATTTACAGACCTAATACCTTCTTTGAGTGGGCATCTGGAAAAGGATGTGTTTAAAATATTTAATGTTTAATGTATCTTGGATTTATTTTGTTATACACTATGAAGGATGAGTCTAAATTAATTTTATTTCCCTTAAATTCTTACCCAGTTATTCCTGCACAAGTTAATGAGTAGTTCTTCCTTTCTGGTGATGTCACTTTTATTTTCTAGCAAATTCTTATATAGAACGAAGTCAATTTCTAGACTATCTGTTACGTGTTATTTATCTATATATTTTTTTTCTTCTTTCACTAGTGTCTTATTTTAATTCTCATAGCCTTACAATATATTTAAATATCTAGTGTGGCTAGTCCCATCTCATATTCTTCATTCAAAATTTTCTTTGATGAACTTATCAATTTTTTCTTCTTGAGAACATCAGAAGCTAGTCAGATTCTCCAAAATTTTCACAGAATGTTAATTGGATTTTGTGTAAGTCATTTTGAGGATTGTAATGAATTTATGTATAATTCATTTATGTATGCATTTATGCACCTTTTCAGTCAACTTTTGATGTTTGTAACTATAAAGCACAGATAAGACTAGAATCAATGAATTGGTCTAAAATAATAACAAACATTGTATGTCAGTTGCCTCCTTCACTTGATCAACTTAGATGTACAAAATAGCCAAATTGAATTTAATTCCTTTTCATTTTTGCACCTAAATGTCTGGTCGAGATGTAATCTAACAATCAAGGATCTAATGACTGGCCTCAGGGAACAGAATAAAAGAAACAGTAATATACATTGTCAGTGAGTGGATTTAGAAACTCTTGAAGGGTAGTCCTACCATTTCAACTTTTATTTCAACTTTCATTTTAATTCCTTAGTATTTCAAGTGGAACCCATGATCACTTTCTCTGAGGATCTGCACCTTGGGTGTTTATAAATTTTTTTTCTCACTTCCTTTGCCCTCCTCATGCTGGTGGTATGTGTGCAGCTGGTTCTCCTGGCCTGGCTAATTCTTGATACTCTTGAATGTCTCCTGACAGCATAAAGCAGTGATCAGATAGGTTGAATGATTCACTGGAAGTTGAATCTGATCTCATTTTAGCCACGTGTAAGAGGCAACCTCCTTTGAACTAGAATTGTAATGCTGGAATTATCTGATTCCTGCAGGCCACTCTTTCTTCTCTGCCCTGGTGAATGACTGCTAAAGGAATTTAAAGCCTGTAAAATAACAATACATGTCTATTTGTTGACTTGGCCATTGAACTGGACGCCTTGCCTCCTTGCAGGTAAAATTAAAGAGAGGTATCACTGATTCAGATTTTATTTAAAAGGGCAAAGCATTTAAGTGAATTCACTCAAGTTGCTTCATGATGCAGTGGTGTCTTATTTCCCTTTAAACTAGACTTCCAGCTGTGAACCCAGATGTAAAAGCAAAACAAAACAAAACAACAACCCAATCAAAGAAATCTCTGTTTAGCTGCAAAGACTGTCGACCCGAAGAATAGAGTTGACATGATGTGATTCTTCAGTTCACTGATCTGAAGAAAAGGAATCCTTTATTTGTGGCCGGCTAAGGAAGGCCAGTTAACAAATGCAGAAAAGCTGAGAAATGGTAGGAGAAAGTGGAGAAGCAAACAGGAGAAGAGAGAAAAACTAGACATAAGAAAAGTGTTAGGAACAAAAGAAACAGCAAACTTCAGAGTTGGTGCCAATGTTGAAGAAGATTCTGGTGACCACTGTCACATTGCTGGTCCCCAGTGAGCCACATCTCCCACTATTTGCCCTGGTCCGCTCACAGTCCCTCAGTTGGGAGTGTGACATATTTTAACTAACCAGAGGTAGCAGAGTGATGCTGTATCAGTTCTTGATCTAAGCTTTAAGTTCTGCTTTTGTGCTCTTATGAGCCCTGATCTGCCTCATAAGAATTTTGTTACCTGCTAGAGCTATGTGGAGAGGCCATAGGAGAAGCCACATAAGAGGGAGAGGCCCTGAGAGAAAAGCCTAGCTGTCCCAGTGTCCCAGCCAAGCCCAGTCCCCTGCTGACCTACCAGCTGGATGAGTCCACATGAGTGACCGTTGGCAAGATCAACAGAAGAATGACCCAGCTAAGCCCAGCCCAGAGTGCAGAATTGTGAGCAAATAAAATGTTCCTTGTTTTAAGCCACTAAGTTCTGGAGTGATTTGTTATACAGCAAAAGATAGCTGCTGGTATGACAATGGAGGAGAAGAGTAGGGATCAAGACCCAGTGACTTTACTCTCTGGGACAGCGTTGTGTAGAGTGAAGACGCAGGCCTGGGACCAAAGCACGCTTGGTTCAAATCCTTACTTTGTCACTTTTAAGCTCTGTGGCCTTGGTCAAGTTATTTAATCTCTCTGGGGCTTAGTCTTATCTGTAAAATGAGAAAAATATTTCTTCCCTCACAGGATAGTTAAGAAATGAAATAAGTGAAAGTTTGGGGCACATAGTAAGTAAGTACCCACCAAACATTAGTTCTCTTCCACTTCCTCCCTGTGGTTCTCTCGCCCCCTGAGGGGGTGAAAGTGATCCAAACTACATTAACTCTGAAGGGTGGTCTGGGACCTGCTAAAGGCAGTTCTGTCACAGGTGAGTTTTGCACTGTGTGTGTGTATTTGACACACATTCATTGTGTTTATATGAAAAAGAGGTAAACTCCTAAAATACAACTGATGGATTTTTTTGAATGATGGCAGATTTTGGGGCCACCGCTGGAGTCAATGTGCATTTGTGTCTACATCCCAGACCGTCTATACCTGCTCCTCTGGAGGACCACAGTTGCTTATTAGACTAAGCGTCAGTCGTCAGGGAATGTTGAAGTTACATTCAGCTTGTTTTATTGCAGAAGGCATGGAGGCATATACTATATTGCCATCAGATTTTCATGAAAAAGCATTACTGTCTCAGTTCTATACAAAGTTCACTTAGGCAAAAATTGCACATTTTGAGACAGTGCTAGGTAAAATCTGGTGCTTGTTGAGTCCTTACCTTCATCCTAGAAGGTGATTTAGGGCCCTGGGAAGAAAGAAGTCCCATATTGAGTGTCTAAATTAAAACTGTGCTGACACCAAGTTTCCAAGCCTTCTGAGAGAAAACACACACACACACACACACACACACACACGAAAGAAAGGATTGAGGAGAAAAGGAATAAACTTTCCCTGGCCTCAGTTTCCAATCTTTAAAATGAGAAAGCTAGACTGGAAGGTTCTCCAAGGTCATTCCAGCGCCGAGTGCAGCGGACCTCTCAGATCCTGTGCCTGTGTTAGCCCTCCATGGACAGTGAGATTGACAACACCGGTTGCTCTCCAGCAAAACTTTAAATGCAGAGCTTTAATTAGAAAAACAATCAGAATATACTTTCAGATTATGTTTTTTTAAATTTTATTTTTAAAACAATTTTTCATTGTGTTTTTATTGTTTACATTTTATTTTGAAAAAGAAATGAAAGCCACAGTTTTCCAAATTGCTGCACGTGTTTCCTTACCATACAACTGCCCTGGCAAGTTAAAACAAGCTAAAACAATTTTCTAAAATGTATTTTTAATGAGAAACTTAGATCCCTGAAATTTGTCTTAAACATGTTTTTCCTTCAGACGTCTCCTAGGGCTCTAGAGTTTCCATACCTCACTGTCAAGAGCAGGGCAAAGGAATTTGGCTGAGTTTAGCAGTTACGTTGTGTTAGTCTCGCTCAAAGTTGTTTTTCTCTTAATGGCTTAGGAGAGCCATGCAAATGCTTTGATTCTATTAATAAAAGTGCCAAAAGGGAGGGTAGGTGAATGCCCATGTAATGTTGAACCTATTAAAATGGCCATATCCAAAGCTTATGCAGAGTACATTCTTACAGGGACTCTGCATAAGGGCCAGTCAGCGTGGAAAAAAGCATGAGAAAATAGGAGAGCTAAAATGAGTCTGAGAGTGTCCCTCCTCTCTCCAGACTAGGTCCCATGATTATAGTGGACATGTGTTTTTGCCCCCTCTCATGGCGAGAGGGAAAGATCACCCCAAAGTTCTGTGTGCCTCCAGAATGCTGACTTGCCTGCAGGCTTCACAGTGGAGCATGTACATTAGACCACAGTTTCTCAAACTGTCTGTGGTGAAGGACTAGTTTGCTGCCTCTCCCACACCCCCACCCACTGTGGGCTGATACTTGTGTAAAATACAATAAAAATGAATCACTGGAAAAATGACACACAAAACAAAGACCTACAAAATATAAACCTCAATTTTTTATTAGATTTAATTGTTCTGTCAAATCTTAATAAAAGTTTCCAATCATCAATTTCTATAATTATCTTGTCACAGATGGTAACAAAAATGTGGGAACAGGCACTGGTCCACATTACGACACTTTGAGTAGCACTGACTTAGACGAGACCAATAGTATTCTCTAGTTCCCAGTAATTATTTCAGGGGTGTTTTTATGACCCGAGATGGTCTCATTCACTTGAATGTTGGAACTTTAGTTGAGAGCACTGGGATAACAATTCTCTGTTTTTCCTGGCTGATGCCATCATGGGACCACAAGAGAAGTGACTTGAGAACGAGTTAACACTAAGAAAACAGAACCAAGGGATGGTGAGTCAGAAGCTGAATTTACTCCTGTATTGTGGAGAAATATAAGCCAATAAATTAAAATTTTTCTTAAGCCAGAATTCATCCGGTTTTCTATCATCTGTAGGGAAAGAGCCCTATGTGATACAGTGTTTAATTTGCATATTTTTCATGAACTCAACCAGCTTCTCTTTTGCCAGTCATCTTTCCAAAACGCAGATTTGGATATGCCATTATTCTGGTTATGAAAACCTAGCTTCCCGTTGCCCTCAGCACAAGTTCAAGCTTCCTAAACTGTCACTCAGAGTCTTTCACAATTGAGTCTTCTTCTACGTTTTCAGCCTAATTTCTTGCTACTCTCATTCTCAGGTACTTACTTTGTGTTTTAGCGTGACCAGACATGTACTTGCCATCTGTTAGAGGTTTGCTCACGTTCCCTCTGCCTGGATTGCACTTTCTCTTGCCACGCCCTTTCTGACTTCCCAAGAATAGAACCTTGAGAACATAAGGTGTTCATTATTTGTAAATGTTAAGCATTAACGCATCACCATCACTCCTGCTGATTCAAGGGCTAATTTTGAGAGTATTGGCAGGAGGGCAAATTGATGCACCTAGACATTTGATAAAAACTGCATTTAGACCCCAAAGATCTCATTTCATAGGGAGTCTAACATGGTTATACTACCAAATTCTCAGAAAGCAACAAGTTTAGACAAAGTGTGACTTTAAGTTGTTGCAAAAATGAATAAGCAAGAAACAAAAACATACATCCACACCAAAACATGTACACAAATGTTCACAGCAGCTTTATTCATAACAACCAAAAGGTGGAAACACCCCAAATGTTCATCATCTGATCGATGTGTAAACAAAATGTGGTATATCCATACAATGGAACTATAAAAAGAAATGAAGTAACCATACATGCTACAACATGGTCAACACTTGAAAATATTATGCTAAGTGAAAGAAGCCAGATGCAAAAGGCCACATATTGTATGATTCCATTTATATGAAATGTCCAGAATTGACAAATCTATGAAGTAGATTAATGCTAACCTAGGGCTGGGGGGGAATGAGAAGATTGGAGGATGAAGGCTAATGGGAACAGAGTTTCTTTTTAGAGTGATGAAAATGTTCTAAAATTGATTGTGGTTATGGATGCACAACATTGTGAATATACTAAAAGCCATTGAATTGTACGATTTTAATGAGTGAATCATTTTGTTTGTGAATTATGTCTCAATAAAATGGTTTGAAAAATAAAAAGAAAGCTTAGAGGAGCTTTATTCATAGTTGCCAAAAGTGGGAAGCAATCAAGATGTCCAAGGTGAATGGACAAATCAACTGTGGTACAGCCAGACAATGGAATATTATTCAGTGCTGAAAAGAAATATTTTCCAATGCATTCTGGAAAAGGCAAAACTCTAGAGACAGTAAAAAGATCACTGGTTGCCAGGGGTTAGCAGGGAGGATGGGATGAATGCACAGAGCACAGAGGATTTTTAGGGCAGTGAAACTACTCTGTATGATACTACAGTGGTGGATAGTTGTCATTATACATTTGTCCAAACCCATAGAATGTATGACACCAAGAGTGAACCCTAATGTAAACTATGGACCGTGTGATTATGATGTGTCAATGTAGGTTCATCGATTGTAGCAAGTGAGTGTCCCACTCTGGTGGAGGAGGTTGTGCATGTTTGGGGCAGGGGGCATATGGGAACTCGATATTCTGCTCTGTTTTGCTGTAAACCTAAAACTGCTCTAAAACATAAAGTCTAAAGAAAGAAGAAGGAAGAAGGGGAAGGGGAAGACGAGGGGAAGAGGGGCAGGGGGTGGGGGGAAGGAGGAAGAAGAGGAGGGGAAAGCAACCTCACAGGGTCCATCTTACTTGACATCAACTCCGAAGTTTTCCCTGACCCCTGTCTCCTCTCCCTCCAGGCAAGAGAATTAATTGCTCCTTTATCTGTGCTCTCATTGTGTTCTTATTCCTACTTCTTTTAGAGTTTCTTTCACTTTATTATAGTTGTTTGCAGGTCTCACCGCCTGAGCTATGACCTGCCTGAGGGCACAGGCACTGCCTTATTTTGTTGATATTTCCACTACAAATACTACATAGTAGAGTTCAATAAAAGTTTATCAATAAATGAGGGACATCATACAGCTTCTGTTTTAAATGCAGTTTTAAAGGATTTTGCCCCAGAATCTGTTCTGCAGGCTTTCTGGTATGCTGCAAACAGCTGCCTCCGTGTGGCTCATCCCAGGGACAGCGGTCAAGATGTACAAGGACTGTCCCTAGAAAACTGAGAATGTATGAGAATCCTAAACTAATGACTTGTCTCTATTGAGTCTCTTCAGATAGCAGCATATTATGGGAAGAGCTTGTGGAAAACACTCCTCCTTGGAGACAGTAAAACCAAGTGCAGTCTGAAATCTGGGACCAGACTTCTGTGGTGACGTCGGTCAATTGGGAAGATGTCATGGGCTTGTGAGGAGGAGATTTTGTTCTCTGCCACCTCTGCACGGCTGCCTGAAATGCTCTGGTGAGAGCTCTATTACAGGGCTTAGGGGTGAGATATACGTGAAATGTGTGAGGTGTCTTCCTGGAGGGGTGACGTTTTAACTGTTATTCTTCATTTATACCTCACTGAGAGTCACATGAAATATACTTCTTGAAAGCAGGTTTTAAGAGGACAATAGAGAAAAACCTATAAAGACACTGGTGCTGAGAGTGAAAAGGAAAAGGTACCTAAGAGGTGGTAGAATAACAAACATAGCTTTTCTCTACCTCCCTCATTTGTCAGCAGATAATGGAGAAAGTGAATATTCTTAGCCACACAAGTGCTTTAATTTTAGGACTCAGGCATTCTTTTTATTTTAAGAAGCCACTTATTAATATTGTTTAAAATGGAAGTGTTGAGGATGTAGGGGATTTAGTAGTCAGGGCTCTGCTACTCACTTGCTGAATGATCCAGGGAAGTCCCTCACGCTCTCTGAGCTTCAGTTTTACTCATTGATAGAGGGGGCACAATAATACCTGTCCTGCTTACATCCCAGGGTGGTTGTGAAAATCCACTGAGATCGCTGAAAGTAAAATGCTTTATAAATTAGACACATAAGTTTATTATTTGTAGTTGATGTTAGTGGAGGAAGGCTAAGTGCCATGAACCTTTCCTACTAAACACCAATGCAGTTTATTTTTGGTGGTTCAAAAAGAAAAAAAACAAAAGTTGTACCTTTGGTATCTTGTTCCTTGGTCAGAAAAAGAATCTTACTAGCATTTGGGGAAAAGCCTTTTTATTGAAACTTCTGGTAGGTTTTCACTTAAGGTGCACAATGTATGTTAAGGATATCTAGCCAACACATGCCCTTCTAAAGGAGAAAAGCTGTTCTTTGACCATCTTTGTTAATTTGTATCAGAATCTGGAGAGGGGAGACCTGCAGGGATGCCTTTCTGAGGAACCTGGTGTGTCTGAGCAGGTGTCACCCACAGTATCTGTCCCTTCTCTGATCTCTTCCAGAGATTCCTTGGCAGTTCACGAATGTGCCAGGGCCTCTCCTGTGCAGTTGTGTGACTCTTGACCTGTGCAGGGCTTTTCCCTAAAACCGCACCATGAGGTCCTTAAGGACAGAGACCACAACCTACAGGTACTTGTGTCTCCTGGTTTCCAGCAGTAAATGCTATTAAATGAAAACCTGGCTGAGGCTGCGTATCAAGGCGAGGAGGAAGTGGCGCCTGGTGGCGGATTTTATCCTCTAGGCAGGGTACCTGTTCCTGCATAATTGAAAGGAGACTCTGCTGGAGTGAAGGCTGCCTCACCCTTTCACAGGAGATCAGGTAACAGTGCTGGGCCATAGGTATCAGAGAAAGAGCATCACAGTTTAAGAAAGACATGAGAAATCAGGAGACAGGTCAGAGGACAGCTGTCATGACAATAAGGAGTTTACAAAAGAAGATGTAGGAAGAGGGGAGGGAAATAGTGGGATTATTTAGACCTGACAAGAGGAGCCTGAAAAAAGTGTGACAGGTAGTTGATTTTTGAACATGTATGGGGATGATTACATAGAGCAGAGTTTCTCAGCCTGTTTTCATGGCAAGGCACTCTTAGGAAAAGATTGTATTTACAGGGCCCACAAGGGCAATCAGATGAGGCTGCTCAAGACTAGATTCTGCCCTAGGCTTTGACACTCCAAGGTCCCGCCCTGCCACCCAAGGGCTGAGGGGATCAACAACTTAGCACAGTGTAACCTATCCCAGCCTTTGGGGAGTATATGGACTGAATGTGTCCCCTCCAACTCATATTGGAACCCTAAGCCCAATGTGATGGTACTAATAGATGGGGCCTTTGGGAGGTGATTCAGTCATGAGGGTGGAACCCTCGTGAATGGGATTAGTGCCCTTATAACAGAGACTTCACCGAGCTCCCTCACCCTCTTTTTCCACCAGTGAGGTTGCAGGGAGAAGGCAGCTGTCTGTGAACAACCAAGCAGGCCTTGCCAGACACTGAACCTGCTGGTGCCTTGATCTTGGACTTCCCAGCCTCCAGAACTGTGAGAAATAAATATTTGTGGTTTAAGCCACCTGGTCTATGATATTTTTTTAATAGCAGCCTGCACTAACTTAGACAGGGATTTGTACACCTGTAGAGGGCAGGGACTGTATTTTAGGTCGAGTAAGAAAAAGTAGGGTCCAAATAAAAAATGAAAGATTGAACTAAAAGGAGAAAGTCCTTTATTCAGGATTTGAAAATACCAGATTGGTTTGTCATTCGATATGTGACTATGGGTGTGTGTGTGTGAGTGTGTGTGTATGTGTGTGTATAGCCTGTCCTGAAAGTCTTTATGCAGTTAAAACTTCACTAACTTGAGAAAAATAAGTGCTACAGATTACCCCCAAGATCATTTGAATATTTTAATTATTTACATATATTTTATATAGTCATGTGCCACGTAACAGCATTTTGTTCGATGACGGACTGCATATACAATGGTGGTCCCATAAGATAGTACCATAGAGCCAAGGTATGTAGTAGGCTAGATCATCTAGTTTTGTGTAAGCATGCTCTATGATGTTCGCACAATGATGAAATCAACTAATGTTGCATTTTTTAGACTGTATCCCTGTCATTAAGTGACTCATGCCTGTACTAATCAGGGTGGTGGCAGGAAACAGCACACTCAAGTTGGGTCGTTTGAAAAGGGTTTAACGAAGGGACTATTTATTGAGATGAATGTGAAGTTAGTAAAAGCAACATGGGGCAGTGTCCTAGTCCTATTAACTGAGGAGAGGTGTTACAGGGTGATGGGAAGGAATCTTTATTGGGGTGGGGAGACAGAAAGAGAGAGAGAGAGCTGTATGGTTAGAGATGTCTGACAGGAAATGTACCCTTAGGAGGAGAGACAGACACCATTTGTTGACCCAACAGGGAGGGGATCAGGAGAATAAATGATCTCTCCTCCCCTTTCCTTGCCCTCTGATCTCCTGCTAAAGATCAAACCCCACAGGCCAAACCCAATTGGAAGTCAGAGAGCTAGGCAGTCTGTTGAGTTGGCCCATGCATGCCACACCTGGGCACAGAGCAGGGAAGAGAAGCGTGAAGAGTGTATCTCATGGGGCAAACAAAAGATATCCAGCACTTTTGCTCTCAAGAGGCAGTGAAATAATACTCATGTGCTTTCTTCCAGGACAGCAGAACTCAGAGGTACCCCAAGAGCTGAATTTCACATTTTTTGGCTTCCAGAGAGTGCCACCTGCTGGTTCTGGTTGTCTCAGGGGTTCTCAGCTGTTACTAATGGGCAAACCAGAGGCTGAACATTGGTCTGTTACTAGGTCACGTCTGTCTATTGCAAGAACTGCTATGCTAGCTGAGGCCATGGTGCCCTGGAAACCTGAAGATGCTCCGTGAGGCACTGCTTCCTGCATGAGTTACTATAGTGACCCAAGTCCAGATCACCCCCAGGTTGAGGACAGCCTGCACTGTAAGTCTTGTGCAGTAAGGGTGGCTGTGGAAAGGCTCCTGTATACAGCTGCCCATTCGATAGGGGTTAAATGGGGTGCAGTGGCTAACACCTTCTCTTAATGCACACAGGCACTTCCCTGGGAAGCAAAGCAACTACAGGATGGCTGGATGGGGTAGATAGTCCCATACAAAGTGCCTCACAGATCTGACATGTCTCATTAAGAAGAGGATATGTCTGTACCTCTTCTCTTCCAGAAGAGTCCTTCATCTTGGTTTAATTTTGAGAATTCAAATAGATGCATGGGAGAGCTCCACAGACCAAATCCCAGGTCTTAGCCAAGTCCCAAAGTAGCCTGTTACACATTCTCCTGGAAGTAATGGCTGTGTAATTGCTTCACATCTTCATAACTAAAAAGGGCCACTTGAAGAACAAGGTTTGTCCAAAGGCAAAATGATTTCTGCCATCTCAATAGATGCATAAAAAGCATTTGACAAAATGTCATATCTCTTCATGATCAAAATACTTGTCAAACTAGGAATACAAAATCCTCAACCTGATAAGGAGCATCCATGGAACCCTACAGTGGACATCCTACTTAACAGTTAAAGTCTGCATGTTTCCCCATGATCAGGAACAAGCGTGGATGTCTGCTCTCACCACTTCCATTCCACATTGTACCAGAGGTTCTAGCCAGGGAAATCAGATAAGAAAAAGAAATAAAGGCATCCAGATTGGAAAGGGATACATAAAGCTATATTTCCAGATGACATGATCTTGTATATAGAAAATCCTAAGGAATGTACAAGGACTCTATTAGAGCTAATGAATGAGTTCAGCAAGGTTGGAGGCTACAGATCAACATGCAAAAAACAATTATGTTTCTATACACTAGCAATGAACAATCTGAAAATGAAATTAAGAAATATCTCATTTACAACAGCATCACAAAGAACAAAATAATTAGGAAAAAAATTAATAGAAGAAGTATGAAACTTGTACTCTGAAGATGTATATATGTGATATGAGAATTGAGAACATTCATCCTCTGCTGGAAGAAATGTAAATTAGTATCACCAATCACTCTCAAAAGACAGTTTGGCATGATGGAGTAAAACTGAATAGGCACCTACCCTGCAATTCTGCAATTCCATTGCTAGGTTTACACATGAGGACATATGTACACAAATGAGCAAGAAGTTGCGTTCATAATAGCCCCAAGCTGGAAACAACCTGCATATGCGTTAGTGATGAGGTGGTTTAATAAATCATGACATTCAAACAATGGAACACTGTATAGCCAATAATATGAGTAAAATACAGCTACAAAATCATATCAAAATCATAATTCTGATTAAAAGAATTAAATCTACATAATTCCCATTTACAGAAAGTTTAAAAACAAGAAAAGTAAGGAATACATTTATAGTCTAAGGATATATACACGTATAATAAACTATGCAGAAAAGCGAGAGAATGATTAACCTAAAATTCAAGTAGAAGGGTGTTGGAAGGGGCACAAGATATCTCCTAGTGAACTGGTAATATTCTATTTCTTAATCTAGATATTGGATAGTGGGATGTTTCATTTTATGTATCATTTGACAGGACTAAGGGATGTCCAGATACCTTGTAAAACATTATTTCTGGGTGTGTTTGTGGGGATGTTTCCAGAAGAGATTAGAATTTCAATTCATAGAATGAGTAAAGCAGATGGCCCTCACCAATGAGAGTGGGCATCATCAAGTCCTTTGAGGGCCCAAATATACAGTAGTCCCCCCTTATGTGTGGTTTTGCTTTCTGAGGTTTCAGTAACCTGAGGTCAACTGAGGTCCAAAAATATTAAATGGAAGAAAACAGAAATAAACAATTCATAATTTTTAAATTGCATACCATTCTGAGTAGTATGATGAAATCTCACTCAGTCCTACTCCATCTCGCCAGAGACGTGAATCATCCCTTTGTCCAGCATATCCATGCTGTATACACTACCTGCCAGTTAGTCACTTAGTAGCCATCTTGGTTATCAGATCGACCATTGTGGTATCACAGTGTTTGTGTTCAAATAACCCTTATTTTGCTTAATAATGATCCCAAAACACAAGAGTAGTGATTCTAGAAATTTGGATATGCCAAAGAGAAGCCATAAAGTGCTTCCTTTAAGTGAAAAAATGAAAGGTCTAGACTTAATAAGGACAGAAAAAAAATAATATGCTGAGGTTGCCAAAATCTTCATTATGAATGAATCTTCTATCCAGGAAATTGTGAAGAAGGAAAAGGAAATTCATGCTAGTTTTCCTGTCACACCTCAAATGTGTATGTATAGGAAAAAATATAGTATACATATGACGTTCGATACTATCCATGGTTTCAGGCGTCTGCTGGGGGTCTTGGAATGTATCCCCACTGATAAGGGGGAACTGCTGTAACAGAAAGGCAGAGGAAGGGCAAATTCCTTCTCTCTGCTTGGGGTGGGACGTCTAACTTCTCTTGCCCTTGGACTTTGGTGCTCCTGGTTCTCAGGCCTACAGGCTTGGACTGGAACTACACCACTGGCTTTCCTGGGCCTCCAGCTTGCAGACTGTGTATCGTGGGACTTCTCAGCCTCCATAATCATGTGAGCCAATTCCTCATAATAAATCTCCTTCTACATATCTATACATATCCTATTGGTTCTGTTTCTCTGAAGAACCCTGACTAATACAGATACAAAGGTGTTTATTTTGTTTTTTCACTTTAAACTGTACAAATACATTTTATGTACTTCTATATGTAGGATACATCATGCACACACACAATTGGGATCTTATCTGCTAAATAAATCTTGACTTTCATCTCCTCCAGCTTCATTTACTCCTTAACTGGCTGCTAGTGTTTCTGCTGACATTGCACCTGAGGGTAACTGTCTCTGACACCAATGACATTGCACAATACTCCTTCATTGGTGTTAGTTTTTGAATACTTGCCACTGAATAAGAATTACATTTTAGTTAAAAAAATTAATTCCACTTTAAGATAAGCTAAAGGATATATTTGTTTTATATTTAGCATCTCTTTGTCTCCTCTACCAGTGGCCAGTTGATTCAGGCAATACTTAAATGATGGCATGCATTACTTATTTTATTTATTTTCATTTAAAAGTACTCCAGGTACATTTTCTCTTACCTTTTGATCAATGCAATAATGATGATAGTTTTTACAAATACAAATTCTCCAGATAACTAAGCTTATCCTCCAAATTCTCCTTCAATGGGAGATACAGTTATACTGCATAACTCATAAAAATAGCCTCCTCTTTAACCTCTTGAAGAAAAGTTAGTTGACTGTTCTTGGGTTAATTCAAAGTGTGCCAGCCTTTCAAAACTTTTGCCCACGTGATATACACTTTCTAAATTTTCTTTAAGAGTGTGTTCTTCTAATTCAATGAAAATTGCTGAGTTGCTCATCATTTCGCTCCTCTCTCTTACTCTTTGTCAGTTCTTCTCCGTAATAAACTCTTAGTAACCCTGAAAAGCAGGGGGATATGAGTTTCAGCCTAGTCCATCTTCCTTGTTCAGTGAGGGTCAGGATTAGTATCACCCAGTGAATTGGAGTATACTAAGCCTTCAACAATATCAGTAGGCTGTTTGCAATTGCAACTTCTTATTCAAGATTTAGAAAATATGTCAGGATATTTCACTGCCCTGGGTCATCATTATGAATATCAGTGATCATCACATAGGATATTAGTTATCTATTGCTGCATTATAGATTATGCCAGATTCTGGGAGTGTCGTCAGCATTGTGGCAGAGTCTAATTAGAGTCCCTTTGTCTCTCTCCTCTAAATTACAACCAAACAGACATCCATTGACCAACAGAGGATTCCCTACACAACACAACAGGACACCTAATAGATTCAGGCAGCTGTACATCTGAAGGTGGGTGGATTGGACCCCTGGGAACAGTGGAACTAGGGAAGCAGCCCTCCTTCTCCCCCAGTGGCAGCAATGCAAGGCGTGGATCCTCACCCAGTGGCCCACTCAACTGTGAGTAGAGGTGGGGATGGCCTGGCCCTGTGCATCCAAATGCCCGTAGGGTGGCAGCAGCCCCACACACTTGTGAATGCCTGTGGGGCAGCAGAGGCAGCTGGCAGTAGTCCCTGTCAATGCAAATACCTTTGGAGTGGTGGCAGACCCCCCCTGGCAATGTTCAGTGGAGTGGCAGCAGTGGTGGCTGCCCAACCTGCACAACTGCAAGGAGACAGGGTTGGAGCACCATCCCCAGTACCAGCACCCTGACACCAACTTTACTAGCAGCAGGGGCTGCATACAAGTCTCTGAGTTCCCAGGCCCGCCCTAGTGACAGAAACACCAGTGAACCCAGCACACCCAGTCAATGGGGGAACAGCAATGCAGGTGGTGCACAGGACAACAACATCTGAGCCCACAGAGAGCCAGTGGAGGAACACTTGACCCAGGCGACCAGAACCAAAGTAACCAAAGCTGTATCCAAATAGGAGAAGGTGATTACTACCACAAGTGCACCAGCAGAGGATCAGTTCATCAAACACCATGAAGAACTACAGGAACACAGCAGAACAGAAGGAAAATGACAACTCTCCAGAAACCAAATCTGAAGTCACAGAAGATTACAATCTAACTGACAGAGAATTCAAAATAGCTATTGCAAAGAAACTCAACAAGTCACAAAAAAAAAACCCAGAAAGTTCAATGAGCTCAGGTATAAAATTAATGAACAGAAGGAATACTTCACCAAAGCATTTGAAGCTCTAAAAATAACCAAACAGAAATTCTGGATATGAAGAACACAATGAGATAAAATAATGTAGAAAGCATAAAAAATAGAGTAGACCTTATGAAGGAGAAAATTAATGAGCTAGAAGATAGAAACAGCAATGATCCAGGTGGAGAAGCAGAGAGAACTAAGTTTTTTAAAAAATGAAGAAGATCTTTGAGAAATAGCTGACTCAATTTGGAGAAGTAACATAATGATTATAGGTATCCCAGAGGGAGAAGAGAGGGAGAAAGGAGCAGAGAGCTTGTTCAAAGAAATAATAGTTGAGAACTTCCCAAAGCTGGAGAAGGAACTGGACATGCAAGTGCATGAAACCTACAGAACTCCTAATTACATCAATCCAAAAAGACCTTCTCCAAAGCATATAATATTAAAACTGTCAAAAGTCAATAACGAAGAAAAAATATTAAGGGCAGCAAGAGAGAAGAAAATAACCTACAAAGGGATCCCCATCAGGCTTTCAGTGAATTTCTCAGCAGAAAGCCATAGGCTAGGAGAGAGTGGAATGATATAGTCAAATACTGAAAGACAAAAACTATCAGTGAAGAAAATTCTATACAGTGAAATTATCTTTCAGATATGACAGAGAAATAAAAGCTTTCCCAGACAGACAAAAGCTGGAGGAGTTCATTGCCACTAGACCAGTCCTACAAGAAATGTTGAAGGGAACCCTCTTACCTGACACAAAAAGTCAAATATTTAAAAAGCTTTGAATGAGGAGATAAATGGACAGAGAAAATCAGAAAATTGCATCTCTATATCAGAATAGGTTAGCAAACACTTAATTATAATAAACATAAAAGATAAAGGAAAAGAAAGCATCAAAAATAATTATAAACACTTCAATTTAGTCACAAACTTACAACACAAAAAATAATAATTTGTGACAACAAAAACATAGATGGGCAAGAAGAAAGGGATAGAACCTGCATAGGCTAATGGAGATAAGAGGCTATCAGAAAAAGGACTATCTCATCTATGAGATCTTTTATACAAACCACAAAACAAAAAATTAGAGCAGAGTCACAAATCATACATAAAGAGAAAACTCAGAAAACCATCACAGAAAACCACCAAACTGAAATAGCAGACAGAAATACAAGGAAAAAGCAACAATGGAAATATAGAACAACCAGAAAACAAGAGATAAAATGGCAGTATTAAGACCTCCTGTATCAATTATCACTCTAAATGTAAATGGATTCAACTCACCAATCAAAAGACGCAGAGAAGCTGAATGGATTAAAAAACAAGACTCAATAATATGCTGCCTCCAAGAAACACATCTCACCTCTAAAGACAAACATAGGCTCAGAGTGAAGGGATGGAAGATGATACTTCAAGCAAATGGCAAGCAAAAGAAAGGGGGTGTAGCCATACTTATATTCAGATAAAGCAGACTTCAAGATAAAAAAGATAATGAGAGACAAAGATGGGCATTATATAATAATAAAAGAGACATTGCACCAAGAGGACATAACACTTATTAATATATATGCACCTAACACAGGAGCACCAAAGTGTATAAAGCAACAGTTAACAAAACTAAAGGGAGAAATTGATAGCAACACAATAATAGTAGGGGACCTTAACACCCCACTTATGTCAAGGGACAGATCATCCAGACAGAAAGTCAGCAAGGAAACAGTGACCTTAAATGAAACACTAGACCAGATGGACTTAATAGATATATATATAGAACATTTAATCCATGAACAGCAGAATACACCTTCTTTTCAAGTGCACATAAAACATTATCAAAGATAGACCATATGTTGGGAAACAAGGCAAGACTCAATAAATTTAAGAAGATTGAATTCATAGCAAGCATCTTTTCAGACCACAGTGCTATGAAACTAGAAATCAACTAAAGGAAAAAAGCTGGGAAAGGCACAAATATATGGAGACTAAATAACATGCTACTCAACAACCATTGAATCAATGAAGAAATCAAAGGAGACATCAAAAAATACCTGGCGGGGCTGGACCGGTGGCCTAGTGGTTAAGTTCAGCATGCCCCACTTCAGCGGCCCATGTTCAGTTCCTGTGCGCAGACCTACACCACTCGTCAGCCATGCTGTGGCAGCGATCCACATACAAAATAGAGGAAGATTGACCACAGATGTTAGCTCAGGGCAAAGCTCCCTCAGCAAAAAAAAAAAAAAAAAATGCCCGGAGACAAATGAAAATGAAAACACAACATACCAAAATTTATGGAATACAGCAAAAGTGGTACTAAGAGGGAAATTTAGAGGAATACAGGCCAACCTCAAAGAACAAGAAAAATCTCCAAAAAATGAGCTTACAGTATACCTAAAAGAAATAGAAAAAGAAGAACCAACAAAGCCCAAAGTTAGTAGAAGTCAAGAAATAATAAAAATCAGCAGAAATAAATAAAATAGAGACTGAGAAAACAATGGAAAGGATCAATGAAATTAAGAGTTGGTTCTTTGAGAAGATAAAGTTGACAAACCCTTAGCCAGACTCACTAAGAAAAAAGGAGTTAGGACTCAAATAAATAAAATCAGAAATGAAACAAGAGAAATTACAACAGACACCACAGAAATACAAAGGATTGTAAGAGAGTACTATGAAAAGCTATACCCCCAGAATCTTGATAACTTAGAAGAAATGGATAAATTCTTAGAATCATACAACCTCCCCAAACTGAACCAAGAAGAAATAGAGAATCTGAAGAGACCAATCACAAGCAGAGATTGACAGTAATCAAAAACCTCCCAAATACAAAAGTCCAGAACCATATGGCTTCTCTAGTGAATTCTACCAAACATTCAAAGAAGAGTTAATTCCTATCCTTCTCAAGTTATTCCAAAAAATTGAAGAGTACAGGACACTTCCTAACTCATTTTATGAGGCCAACCTTACCCTGATACCAAAACCAGACAAGGACAACACAAAAAAGGAAAATTACAGGCCAATATTGCTGATGAACTTCGATGCAAAAATCCTCAACAAAATATTAGCAAATTGGATACAACAATACATTAAAAGGATCATACACCATGATCAAGTGGGATTTATTCCAAGGATGCAGGCATGGTTCAACATGCTCAAATAAATCAATGTGATACACCACATTAACAAAATGAAGAATAAAAATCACTTGATCATCTCAATAGATGCAGAGAAAGCACTTGACATGATCCAACATCCATTTATGATAAAAACTCTGAAAAAATGGGTATAAAAGGAAAGTACCTTAACATAATAAAGGCCATATATGATGAACCCACAGGCAACATCCTACTTAATGGTGAAAAACGGAAAACCACTCCTCTAAGGACAGGAACAAGACAAGGGTGCCCACTTTCACCACTCTTATTCAATACAGTATTGGATTTTTTAGCCAGAGCAGTTAGGCAAGAAAAAGAAATAAAAGGGATCCAAACTGGAAAGAAGTAAAACTCTCACTGTTTGCAGATGACATGATTCCATATATAGAAAACCCTAAAAAATCCACCAGAATACTATTATAAATAATCAACAACTACAGCAATGTTGCAGGGTACAAAATCAACAAACAAAAATCAGTTGCATTTCTATACACTAATAACGAACTAGCAGAAAGAGAAGTCAAGAATACAATCCCAATTATGATCACAACAAAAAGAATAAAATACCTAGGAATAAATTTGACCAAGGAGGTGAAAGACCTATACACTGAAAACTCTAAGACATTACTGAAAGAAATTGAAGACACAAAGAAATGGAATGATATTCTGTGCTCATGGATTGGAAGAATAAACATAGTTAAAATGTCCATATTACCTAAAACAATCTGCAGATTCAGTGCAATCGCAATCAGAATCCCAATGACATTCTTCACAGAAATAGAACAAAGAAACCTAAAATTGCTATAGAACAACAAAAGACCCCAAATAGCCAAAACAATCCTGAGAAAAAAGAACAAGGATGGAGGTATCACAATCCCTGACTTCAAAATATTCTACAAAGCTATAGTAATCAAAACAGCAGAAAAACAGATGCATAGATCAGTGGAACAGAATTGAGAGCCCAGAAATAAAACCACACATCTGTGGACAGCTAATCTTCAACAAAGGAGGCAAGGACATACCATGGAGAAAGGACATTATGGTAAGTGAGATAGGTCAGACAGAGAAAGACAAATACTGAATGATATCACTTATATGTGGAAGCTAAAAAAGTTGAACTTGCAGAAACAAAGAGTAGAATAGTGATTACTAGGGGCTGGGGGTGGAGGAATTGGGGAGATGTGTTAAAGGGTACATACAGTCTTACAACTAGAGGATGAATAAGTTCTGGAGATCTAATGCACAGCAGACTGATTACAGTCAACAATATTGTGTCACATTCTTCAAAATTGCTAAGAGACTAGATCTTAAATGTTCACACCACAAAAAAAAAAAAAGATAATTATGTGATGTGATACAGGTGTGAGCTGAAACCACAGGAGTAATCATATTGCAGTATATAAATGTATGAAATCAACATGTACACTTTAAACTTACACAACATTATATCAATTATATCTCAGTGAGAAGAAATCAGGACTCGAGTTAGAGAGGTTTGTTTCAGCGTGGGTTGAGCTGACAGGTGAAGTGGGAGGTTAGGGTGGGGGAACACCTTTCCTTCCCACCCCTCTACAAGATAAAGCATTCTGCACACCAGGGATTCAGGTGCCCCTGCCATTCATTCGGTGTTACCAGAAGGACCTATATTTTCCCTTTCTTGTGCAGTTTTTCTCATTATCTTCAACTCTGTACTTTTTATTGCATTTTGATCACTTTCTGTCCATGATGATTGACATTAAAGAACAGCTAGCCTGTTCTTAATTTTTTTCAGAACATATATTCTTTCTCTTCATATATACTTTACATCTCTCTGTTTTCACATATTTAGGGAAATTCCAACCATACACAGACTATTGAATTGTTATGGGGAAGTAGAATCATAGACATTTGTGCTAGAAGGGCCTTGTGAATCATCTCATCAAAATCCTCATTTATGAATTAGGAAACTGAGTCTCAGCTCCATGAAGTGACTTGAGTTGATGGCAGAGAAGAGACCTGAGCCCTGTCTCCTGCTGCCATGTCCGGAGCTTTTCCTATGATAGCAGGTTCTTCCCTAATACAAATTTAAGGCATCCGGGAAAGTCAGAAGAGGCCCGTTGGGCCAAAGGTTGAAGAAATAAGGCTTTAACCTGAGAAAGCCAACTCCAGATAATTGAGAATGCTGAAAAGGTGATATTTTGGTCTGGCTCATTCAATCAACAAATATGTATTGAGCACAAACTGTGTGCTAGTCATGATGTTCGATGCTTGGCGGGTAGAGTAGGGAACAAAACAAATGTGGTTCTTGCCCTCAAAGATCTTACAAACAGGTGGAGAAGGCAGGTCTATGCAGATCGTAACACACACTGTAAGCATTTTCCTTCACACGAAGGAAGACAATGGGGTGCCGTAACAGAGGGACTTAGTTTGGATTTGGGTGGAGTAAGAAAGGCTTCACTGACATTTTTAGCAAAATCTTAAGGGTAAGAGGAGTTATCCAGGCAAAGAGTAGGAGGAAGAGGATCCTAGAGGGAGGGAGGAGCAAGTTCAAAGGCCCTAGGGGCACGTGCAGAGTCCCACTGCTACCACCTCGACTGTGGTCACCCTGACCTGAATATGCTACAAGCTACTTTAGCAGTGGACCTTCAGGGCTGGTGGTGCAGAAGCCAAGCAGCAAGATTTTTGCTATGTTACCCTGTGCTCCAGGCCATAGCCAATTGGTCCGGGGTGGACCTGGATCCACACTGAGCCGATCACGTTTTCTCTCCTGGGAATTTGGAATCTGGAACTGAACCTGGAAAGTACCCAGGCCGGTTGGGTGAATGGCAGTGCCCTAGAGCAGAAGGCCTCCTGCTGAGTATGCTTGAGCTGTCCTGGTGCAGGCCTTTTTCAAAGCCTTAAGGTTCACCTCTTCCATCAATTCTGTGAGCTATCCCATTGTGTTTTCCTGTTGGTTTAGATTAGGTTCAGCTGCTTGTAACAGAGACTGGAAACAACAGTGGCTTATATAAGGCAGAGGTTTCTATCTCCTCGTGTGGAAGACATTTGGAAGTAGGCAGTGCAGGCTGATGTGGAAGTTCCCATGTTCTTCGGATGCTGAGGCTCCACCGTAGGGGTCATGTAATAATAAATGTGATAACACATGTAAAGTTCAGCCCAGAGTTTGGCACATGGCAAGTGCTCAATAGTTGTTGGAGACTATGGTCATTCATACCAACTTCACCCAATGACAGCCTGACTCTTGTCTCTAAATGTTGGGGTTCCTCAGGATTCTGTGCTGGGTCATGTTCTCTTCTCTTTCTTCCCCTCCTCCAGTGCCATGCCTTTGTATGCATACAGAGACACAGATCCCCAGTGTCCCCACTTTGCTCATCCCCTTGCCAGCCCTCTAGTCCAAGCTACCTGGTCTCTCCCTGAATTACTGCAATTGCCTCCTATTGCTCATCCGACTTCCACTCCTAAGATATCCTGCTCCTCCTGAGCCCCAAAATCCATGGCACACCTGGCACTCAGAGGATCTTTTACAATTAAACCATCCCTCTTGTGCTCAAGAGGCTTCAATGGGGAATCATCACACTTAGAATGAAATCTAAGCACCTTAACATTGGCTACAAAGTACAATGCTATCTGGCCCTTGCCCAACTCTCATCTTGGGCTGCATTCCTTCTTTGTTGCTCTGCACTGGCCTTAGTTAAATCCCTGTAACTGATCAAGTGCATTCCCTCCTGGGCCTTTGCATGTGCTTCTCCCTCTGACTCGAACGTTCCCATTGCCACCCTTCCCCCCTCACTCCTCTATTATGAGAGGTTCAGGGGATTTGATCAGAGACGTAAAAGAAACTTTCCACTCCAAATGGACTGAAGGTATATTTTATTATATAGAGGAGAGTAAAGGTGATATTCCCCAAACAGATCCAAATAGGTCATATAATAAGAGGGAAAAACATCAGATTGATCGGAAAGGGAAACACCAGATCGACTGAAGGGAAATGACATAAATCAACCGGAAAGAGAAACACCAGGTTGACCAAAAAAAGAACACATCAGATCGGTTACTCACAACATCCACGCCCCACTGCCGGGAGAGTCCCTTCAATTGACACGACTGGGCAGGAATCTCACGTCCTGGGCAAGGCGTCCCTTCCACAGGTGAGACTGTCACCAGGCCTCGGTTTCAAGCAGGTTTATATAAGCAGTTGCAGAGTTTACAGAGCAAGCATTTAGTGTTCCCATGCACAAACGGTTATCAGTGGCATACGTGCACTGAGCCTCCTGGCTATCGTCCCAGCCTGGCTGTTGTGTACATGCATTGTTTTCCCTGGTTATTGTCCCAGCCTGGCATAGATGGCCAGTCTGCCCCAGGCTGTGATGCCCAAAGGACCTTGAAATTCTTACAAATTGCAACTATCTCTGTGGGAGAAAGGCCACCATGAGGGTGGCCTTAGGTTGAGAGTGAAAGGAAGAGTGAAGCGACCGTGACTGAACAAGAGTGAGTGAACGTGAATCATCTGACAGAGGGCTCGGCCTCAGGGGAGATAGACAAGTGCTGACTCACTGGCCTTATCTTCTGTGCTGGCACAATTAGCCTGCTGTAATTACACGGTATGTTAAATAACCTGGATCCTTAATAGAAAACACTTCATTTAAAATTTCGATTCTTTAGTTGTGTGGGGGAGGTATGTTATCATGAGCCCATAAGAACAAGGGGGTAGATGCTGAGAAAGAATTTTCTGGAAGTAGAAACGTGGTTCTGATTCAAGAAGAGCAGTTACAATTTTGTGGCAATCTTATTTAGGAAAAAGGAAACCTGAGAAGAATTATTATGCAAGTGAAAGGCTTCTTTGTTCAAATCTTGAATATTTTTTGACATCCAAGCAAGGTGACTGAATTTCTTCATACTCTTACTGGTTGGATGTAAACCCTCCTCTCTCTCCTGAATGGCAGGGATGGGATGCAACAGATCTAAATGAAACCACCAGCTTCTTTCACATCGAGATCAGGAAACACAGTGAAAAAAATTGTGAAAAGATAAGCTTGTCTTTACTTTTTAAAGAAAATTGTAGTAAAATACACAAAAAATTTACCATTTTAACCATTTCTAAGTGTACAGTTAGGTAATATTAGGTGCATTCACATTGCTGTGCAACCAATGTCCTTTCCATCTTGCAAAACTGACACTCTGTACCCATTCAACAACAACTCTGCACTCCCCCCAGCTCCCTTCAGCCCCATTTGACTTTCTATTTCTACAAATTTAACTACTTTAGATACCTCATATAAGTGGAATCACACAGTATTTGCCCTCTTGTGACTGGCTTATTTCCTTGGCAGAATGTCCTCAAGATTCATCCATGTTGTAGCATGTGACAGAACTTCCTTCCTTTTTAAGGCCAAATAATATTCTTTGAATGTATATACCACATTTTGTTTAGCCATTCATCTCTTGATGGACATTTGGGTTGCTTCCACATCTTGACTATTGTGAATAATGCTGATATGTACACGGGAGTGCAAATATCACTTCGAAACCCAGCTTTCAATTCTTTTGGATATATACCCAGACGTGGGATTGCTGGATCAATGGTAGTTCTATTCTTAACTTTTTGAGGAACCTCCATACTGTTTTCCATAGCAGTTGCACTATTTCAAAGTCTCACCAACAGTGCAGAAGCACTTCTTTTTCTCCACTTCCTCACCAACACTTGTTTCCTTCTTTCCTTCCTTCCTTGCTTCCTTCCTTCCTCCCTCCCTCCCTCCCTTTCTTCCTTCCTCTCTTTCTCTCTCTCTTTCTGTCTTCCTTTCTCTTTCTTTCCTCCTTTCTTTCTTTCTCTCTGTCCCTCCCTCCTTTCCTCCCTCCCTCCCTCTCTTCCTCTCTTCCTTCCTTCCTTCTTCTCTCTTTCTTTCTATCTTGATAGTAGCCATCCTAATGGGTAGGAAGCAATATCTTGTTGTGGTTTGGATTTGCATTTCAGACATTATCAGTGATGTTGAGCATCTTTTTATATGCTTGTTGGCTGTTGTATATCATTCTTGGAGTAATGTCTACTCAGCCTTTACTTTTTGCACTCTTTCTCCATCTTAGTGGACTTCCTCCCTCGTCTATGTCCTTTCTTATTTATTTATGCCCCACCTGAATGCTAAAAGAGGAGTTGTGGCAGCCTCCAAGGATGTGCATAAGAAGACAAAATGAGATAGTTGAGAAAGTAGGGTAAAGGGAAGTACAACGAGGAAAATAAGGGGAAGCTGGGAGTAGGGTGAGGGCACAAGGTGCATTTCAAAGGCCCTCTCTAGTTGCTGCGGCTGCAAGCTCCTTAGCAGCCAGGACAAAGTGGGGAAAATAATCCTAAAGTAAACCCAAGCTTCTCAGAAGAGCACAGCCTCTCTTGTCTCTTCAGCCTGAGAGAGGTTTCCTTATATAGGGGACACTGAGAGATGTTGAGGACGACATCTGCTATTCCTTCATCACAGACCATTCAATAGCAGTTTTCACACGGCTCTTTCCTAAACATCCCTCCATAGCAGGCAGTGGCTGGAGGCCCACTAAAGACAATCTACACAGGGGCCAAGACAATGTGTCTCCTAGTCCACTGCTCTCTGTGATATATTACAAGGAACTGGCTAATGCAATTATGGAGGCTGAGAAATCCCATGATTTGCCATCTGCATGCTGAAGACCCAGATAAGCCAGTGGTGTTAATTCCAGTTTGAGTCTGAAGGCCTGACAACCAGGAGAGCTGATGGTGTAAGTTTTAGTCCAAGGGCAGGAGAAGATCGATGTCTCAGCTCAAGCAGTGAGGCAGAGAGCGAATTCAACCTTTCTCTGCCTTTTTGTTCTATTCTGACCCTCAATGGGTTGAATGATACCCACCCACACTGGGGAGGACCATCTGCTTTACTGAGTCCACCAATTCCAATTGTAATCTCTTCTGGAAACACCATCACAGACACACTCAGAAATAATGTATAGGCACGTATCTGGGCATCCTGTGACCCAGTCAAGCTGACACACAAAGTTGTCCATTACACCTCTCTCAGCCTAGTCCTTCCCTAGTCCAATCCCAGTATACTTGGTCTCTGATCCCACTAACCCCAGGCTCTGCCCAAATAACCTACCTGGCTTCTTGTTACCTAGAGCAGGTATTTCAAGCCTTTTCATGTCAAGGCACATAAAGAAAATGAGACATTTTTATTGCACCCAAATGTTAACTGGAGGGAATTGGGGGTGTAAGCATGGTGCTTGGTTAAAAAAATGATTACTTTTTCTTTAAATAATTATAAAAAAATAACATTCTAGATATTCGGGAAGGTATGAAATTATTAATTTGCATAAAACTTCCAAATAATGCCTCTTCAATTTATTTTATTTACTGAGGTAAAACATACAATAAAATGAACAGATAGATGTGATGAATGTTGCATGTACACACACATGCAATCATGTAATCACATCTAAGATAGAGATATGGAATATTCCAACACCCCAGGAGTCTTCCTTCTGTCCTGCTTCTGGCTCATAACCCTTCAGGGTTAAACACAATTCTGACTTGTATCATCATAGATCAGTTTTACCCATTTTAGAACTTCATGTACCCAGAATCATAGAATATGTACTCTGTAACCGATTTCTTTCATTCAGTATCACATCTATGAGATTAATGCGCAGAGTATATTGGAGTCCATTTCTCTTCGTTGCTGTGTACTATTCCATTGATGAACACAACACAATTTAATTATCCATTCTGCCATTGATAACCATAATGCTGTGTCCAGATCTGGGCTACTATAAATAAAGCTGCTGTGAATATTCCTGAACACATCTTGGTGGACATAAGATCTCATTTCTTTGGAATATACCCAGGAGGGAATTGGGTTGTTTAAACATTCTACCTCATTGCCTCCTTTTGTTTGTTTGTTGGCTTGTTCTATCAGTTACTAAGAGAGATTGTTAAACCTCCACCATTGGTTGTGGATTTCTCTCTCCCGTGGTCTCAGTTTTTGCTTTATGTAATTTGAAGCTGAGGCATTAACTGCATACAAATTTAAGATTTCAAAAAATCTTCCCATTGAAATTGTTCTCTTATTATTGTGAAAGCTCCCTCTTTATCTTTCGTTTGCCATTTGGGATATTCCCTATCCCTTTCTACAGGAACTGAGATGAAATACCTAGTTTCCCTGATATGGATGTGCACTCATAAACTTAAAAAATCTTATCAGATAACTTCCTTGTGTCAAATTTCTGTCAGTTGGGATTACATTTGTCTGTGTGTTTCAAAAAAGCCAAAAATAACAGTGGATTAAAAAAGTTGGAAATTTATTTCTCTCTCATATAAAGAAATCTGGAAGTAGGCAGTTCAGGACTGGTGGCAGTTTCACAAAATCTTCAGGGACTCAGGCTCTTGTCTCTCCATCTCTCTACGTTAGCACAGGCTTCCAGGTTCAAGGTCACCTCAAGGTCCAAGATGGCTATTTGGAGCTCCAGCCATCATGTCTGCATTCCCAGCAGCAGAGAGGAAGAAGAGAGAAGAATGTAGAAGCTCACTTCTGCTTACATTCCATTGGTCAAAATTTAGCTGCATAGCCACATCCAACCTCAAAGGATCTGGGGAACTGTAATCTGTATTTATGGGTGTATATGTAGTAGTTTCTGTTATTGTGTTATATTTAGTATTTCTTCCAAGACTGGCTCCTTTCTGTTGGGTGCTTCTGGCCTCAGGCTTCCATCCAGGGCCACTGGTCTGCTGTGTTAACGGCACCACCTCACTCCTCTTGGTTGGGAGAGATCTCTAATTGTACAGAATGAGGCTACCCTGTGGCTGCCCTGCAGGTTTCCTGACTCACTTACATCCCTTCTTCACCTGCCGGTGACCATGCTGCCTGCGGGGGCATTGGGTCAGCAAGCCACCTGCCACCCCCCCATAGTTTACAACCAAAACAGGATGGACCGGGGATGTTGGCAGTCCCCCTGAGAGGCTCCAAATGAGAAAAGCAGATGTTTCCAGAGTTTTGATGTGGTTCTAGTTTAAGAAACCTCAGACATAAAGATGAGATGAATTGAAATGCTTTATTCTTGCTCCCAGGTAGCCTCTGTCTTTCACTGTCTTACTATGAAGTCTACATTCATTTGATTAAATAATGGGAGTCTTGATGTAATGATAACAGCTAACACTTACTATATGCTGGGCATCTTACTTGTACTATTATTGCCCCATTTCATAGACCAGACAACTGATGCACAGAGAGCTTAAGTAACTTCCAGAGGTCACACAGCTAATAAGTGGCAGAGTCCTGAGCTATGTCCTGAGAGGAGCACCGGCCCTCCCTCATATTGCCTCTTGAGGGAAATTGGAAGAGTTATGGCACACGTTTGAAAGCAAAGTGAAACTTGCTTGATATCTCCCAAGACACTGGTTTCAGGAAACATCACTTCCTAGCCTCCTTCCAAGAGTTCACTCTTTCATCCCCATCAGGGTTTAGAGTCAGGAAGAACAGCCAAGGGCGTACTTCAGTTATCCTTTCATTTCTCACCTTCCCTTTCAGCAGCTCACACCTCCTTCTTCCCCAGAGGACCTTGCTCTGGGCTCTCAGATGCTCTCATCCGACTGAGGTGTCAGCTGACAATCTCCAGGCTGCCACACCCAGGAGCGGGGATCTGCTGGTGGAACTCCAGGCACTAAGGAGGCCTGTGCAGGTAGGATGTGTTTCTTCAGAAAGGAAAGTCCCTTCTTAAATCATCCCAGGTCCAACTTTCCCTCTTGACTTACCCTTCTCTATCTATGTTTTTCTCAGATTAAAAAAAAAACTCTATATTTTTCATTATTGTTTCATTATGTCATTATCTATGTATTTCATTACATTCATATAATAATGTTAGAAGCTTCAAAGCCCCTGTGATACAGGTTGTGGAACACACCAACAGTAGCCTGAATGTCCCCTGTCTCCCCAGGTTTCCAGGAGGAAGCTCATTTCCTCCTGGAGAGTAAAGAGCACCTTGCCTCCCACAGCAGGCTCCTCCCTTCAAGTGGCCTCCAGCAATGGGTTCCCTTAAAGAAAACATGTCCTAAGACAGAGACTCTCAGACTTTGTGAGCATCAGATTCCCCTGCAGGGCTTGTTGAAACAGATTGCTGGCCCCACCGTCACTCTTTCTGAGTCAGCTGCTGTGGGTCTGAGAATTTGCTTTCCTAGCAGCTCCGGGTGCTGCTGCTGCGGCTCCAGGGCCCACACTTGGGCAGCACTGCTCTAGGGGAGCTGCCTCAGGCCCCAGGCTGGAGCGTCTCACCTGGGGCTGAGCTTCCCACTGTGGTGGGGTCAGGGGCTGACCAGCTGTCCCTGTTGTCTCCAGCCCCACAGGCATTCTGGGGAAACCAGAGGATACTCCAAGCATTGCCCAACTTTGTGGACATTCTACTTCACCTTTGTGCCTCCCTCTGTCGGAGGGGAAGGGAGGAAGAGATGCCAGGATGAGAATTTTCAAGGGTCTTTTTCAACATCTTGCTACTTGGCTTAAGGTCCCGGGATTGGATGCTTACCTACCTGGCCCCAAACTTCCTTTCCTCTTGTTTATCCATCATTTGTACCGTGGTCTGGAGCAATAAAAGTGTAGGATCTCATATTTTATACAACAATATCTGGTAATAATTTACTGGGATCTTGGGATGGTCTTCCAGAAGCTCATAGAATGCAGCAAATCTTTGCCGTTTAGCTGGGTCTAAAAAAGATCACACAAAGTAGAATATGTTGGTTGTAAAAATTTCAGGTGGTATGGGCTTGTGTAAAGTGTGAGATGAACATGCTTCTCTTCTCCTCTCCCCAAGGCGACCAAAGCCAAAGGTCTAAGGTGTTTCCTCTTGGACCTGTCTCTGAGCACATATTCAGGGCTGGGACCTGTGTGGTTCCTAACTATAGGGCTGTACCCGGTACTAAAATATTGAAATGCTTCTGTAAACACTGGAAAACAGCTTCTGCCTGAGACCACCACCCATACCCCACCAAGTCCTCTGCCTTCCAGGTTTAATACTGCAGGGCACATGTTTAAGTTGGAGTTCTTTTTGAACTCAAGTCAAAGGAAACCCAGAGGGTCGCTGGGAGCCCACAGTATCCACAGGAAGTTGGGGAACAGACTGAGAAACAGAGAGGAACCAGGAGGCTCTAGAGCAGGAACCACTGGACAATTCAGGCAGTGCCCAGAGAAAATGGATCCCACCCTTGTTAGTCTTGTCCCTCTGCTCAGGGGCTGACTCCAAGGACACAGTGTCTGATTGTATGGCTGGCGCCCAGTGCCCTTCCTTTGGCTCTGGAGGACATGGCACCCTAATGAACCTCTACCCAGACTGTAGCCAGTCGGGGAGAGGCTAGTCCCCCAAAGGAGATCAGGTGTGATTATGATAAGAAGGTAGAATGGATGCTGAGCAAATCAGCCAACTGATTGCTAGCACTTAATTTTCACAATTGTTTATTTAAAAAATTTATACCTAAACTGTTTTTAAAAAGAGATTTGCGATGGCTTACAATAAGGAACGTATTTAAACAATAAGGTGGGTAAAACAGAAAAACCAAGATCATTAAAATGAAGAATACAACATACTGGCATAAGAGATGACAATCTATTTGATGGGGCTAGGCATCCTTTCTTGAAGCTCCTGGTAGAATGAAGGAGGTCATAGGTTCTTGCTCTCAGAAAGGATGAATTATAGCAATTGTTAAAAGAAAGTTCTGGGAAAATTTAATAGCCTTTTTTTTCCCCATGCTGGAAACACTGACATAATAATGGACAGCATCTTCGACAGCAGTTTAATACATGGAGAATAGATAGAGTTATTTCTGGGAATTATTGTGGTGAAAGCTGAAGACTTATCATTAGTGTGCACTTCACCGAAAGCAACCCTGTGGAGAAGAGTATGGAGATTTTACATATTCATTCACTTAATAAATGTTTAGTGCCTACTTACTATACTCAGGCACTTGCTAAGTGCTGGCGCTATGATGGTGAGCAAAGCTGATGTGGTCTTGGCCCTCAGGGAGGTTAGTCTAGTTCCAATATGGTGGCCACTAGTCACATATCGCTACTTGAGTACTTAAGTTTATCCAATCCAAATGGAGATATGCTGTAAGTGGAAAATGCACAACAGATTTTGAAGACTTAGTACAAAAAAAAGAATTTAAAGTTTTCCATTAAAAATTTCATATTGATTACATGTTAAAATGGTATTTTAAATATACTGAGTGAAGTAAAAGGTATAAAATTAATTTGACCTGTGGCTACTAGAAAAATTTAAAGTACACATGTGGCTCACATTCTATTTCTATTGGATAGTGCTGGTGTAGAGGAAGAGGCAATCATCATCAAAATATAAGAAAAATTATCCATATTAATAAATAATTAGAAATTGGGGTAAAAGAGACATAAACTAAAAAGTTTGGGGACTCAAAGTTTAAGATCTCCTTGAGAATGTGCTACCTGAAGGAGGAATAGGAGAAAGTCTGAAGAAGGGAGGGATTAGGGCTGGGGTGTTCTGGGAGGCTGACAGTTTTGACCAGGGTGGTGCCGGGGGAGGTGGAGAGAAGGGAATGGATTGAAGATGCATTTAGCTGGTAGGTTGACAGAACTTGGTGATTGGTGAGATGTGGAGACCAGAAGGGAAAGAGAGGGGTTAATAATGACTCCCAGGTTTCTAGTTTAAGAAACCAGGTGGGTGGAGATGCTATTTCTGAGACATGGAGGAGTGGAGGAGGAGGAGGATCATGGGGGAGGTCAAGAGCTCCATTTTGGACAGAATCTGTGGAGTCCCAACAGTTAGAAGTCAGGTAGAAGAGGAGTCATCATCAAAGGAGACTGAGGAGTCATGGCCAGAGAGGTGGGAGAAGAAGAGAAAGCTTCCAGGGTGCTGCCAACCCTCCAATGCTGCCGAGAGGAAGAGGGGGATTGAGCGTGTCCAGTGGGTTTGCTCACAGAATTTCAATTACTCTTTGAAAAAATGATGAACATGTACTTTCCCTTCGGAAAAAATATAATAGAAATGTGCCCAGTAGTATGGTAAAATTGAGAGGGGAAGAAAAGATTTTGCATTTTAAAATTGCTGATAGTATTGCTAGGAAGGACCTCTACTCCTCCCTCTGGTGGCAGGGATGGGACGTGGCTGGTTCTGTGTTTAGGGGAACCAGGGGTCAGTAGGGTGATGTAGTGTTAAGTTCTTAACGTTGAAGGTTTCCAAAGTGAAATTTAGTCAGCATGTTCTTTTTTGGAAAAGAATAATCTGAGCAAACTAAATTTTTATAATGACAAGTTTGTGTGCAGGAAAAGCAGTAAAAATAGGAAAGTATGGTTTCACTTAAATGAATTCTCAAAAATATATAAAGGAGATTTGAAAGTCATAGAATTATTTTGGATGAAAAATAATTACTCTTGGCTCTGGAAATGAGTCCTAAGTAATGGCCAGTGAAGATTCTAAATATCACCTGAAAAGGACTTAGTGTTTATTGGAATAATTTCAATTCTTAAGACACCTTGCTTCAATTATGAGTGAGATGTGTTCTGCATCCAAAACCTTTGTGCACAAAGAGACTGCAGGCATATCTACATCAATTGCAATTTCTCTTATAATTTGAGATTGATTTCTGGATCTATCTGAGAAATTATCTCAATTGCTTCACTAATTGTAGTTGATCTCAATTCTAGGTCACGAAAGGATCTTAAGTTGGAGACCTGACTTGCTGACACTATGAAATAAAGTTTGGAATCTCTCCAAATGCCACCAACTCCAGGGCCTTGAAATTGAAATGGAGGATCTCACCAATATTTCCTTCTACTGCTTAATTCACATTGAGTTTATTATCAAGGACATATACTGTGAGTAACTTTGTTGTGTTTTTGTTTGTTCAGTTAACAAATTCTACCCAGTAGAGTTTTGAACCTCATCCAAGATTGTCATTAGAGCACTGTCATGTGGAAAGTTGGTGATTTGGGGGTGTTCAAGCACGAGAGGAGTTAACATCTTTTCCTCTCCTGAAATTTTAAAATAAAAAGACAACTCTTGATTAAAATAGCCAAGCTTAAACAAATGCTGTGTTCCCTAATGAAGCAAATTTAAGAGAAAATAAACTCTGGCACATCACTTTAACTGAATTTAAGAATTGGAAGTTTTCTTGAAGATCCACTGGATATGTTTTCTCTAAACCTGGAATATGATCTGGGTCTTATCCCAAGACTTGATTAAGATATTGCTTTTTATTTTTATAATAGCTTTATTGAGTTATAATTCACATACCATACAATTAAAAGTATAGTAGAGTATATTAACAGAGTTGTTCAACCATCACCAAAATCAAATTTGGAACATTTTCATCGCTTCAATAAGCCTTGTACCCATTAGCAGTCCTCCCCAGTTCTCCCCAGCCATTCCACCCATTCTAGACATTTCATATAAATGGATTCATACAATATGTGGTATTTTGTGACTGGTTTCTTTCACTTAGCACTTGAAAATAACATTTTCAAGGTTCACCCATGTTACAGCATGTATCAGCATTTGGATTATTTCCTCTTTTTGGCTTTTTTAATAACGTTTCTATGAATATTTGTGTACAAGTTTTTGTGTGGACATATTCTCCATTTCTTTTGAGTATACACCTAGGAGTGGAATTGCTGAATCATATCGTAACTTTAATCTTTTGAATAACTGCCACACTGTTTTCCAAAGTGGTTCCATCATTTTACATTCCCAGCAGCAGTGTATGAGGGTTCCAATTACTCCACATCCTTGCCAACATTTGTTATTGCCTGTCTGTTTCATTATAGCCATAGTGGGTGTGAAGTGGTATACCACTGTGGTTTTGAGTTACATTTCCCTAATGATTAGTGATGTTGTGCATCTTTTCATGTGCTTATTGCCAGTTGTATATCTTTGGAGAACTAGTTATTCAGATCCTTTGCCAATTTTTTAATTGGCTTGTCTTTTATTAAGAGTTGTAATATTTATACATTCTGTATATAATCCTATTATTAGATACACAATTTCCAAACATTTTCTTCCATTCTGTGGGTTCTTTTCACCTTTTTCATGGTGTCCATTGAAGCATAAAAATTTTTAATTTTGATCGTGTCTAATTTATCTAGTTTTCCCATTGCTGCTTGTGCTATGGGTGTCTTATCTAAGAAGACTTTGCCTAACCGAAAGGCACAAAGATGTACACCTATGTTTTCCTCTAAGAAGTTTAGAGTTTTAGCCTTTGCATTTAGGTCTATGATCCATTTTGTGTACAGGGTGAGGAATGGGTCCAATTTTATTCTTTAATATGTAGGTATTCAAATACCCAAGCACCATTTGTTGAAAAGTCTCTTCTTTCCCTCATTGAATTGTCTTTATAACCTTGTTGAAAATCAATTGACCATAAATGTAAAGCTTGATGAGTGGCCTCAGATTCTGTTCCATTGACCTATATGTCATCCTTTTGTCACTACAACACTGTCTTGATTATTGTTCTTTGTATTAAGTTTTGAAATTGGAATTTGTGAATCTTCTACCTTTGTTCTTTTTCAAGATGGTTTTCGCTCTTCGCGGCCCTTTATATTTCCATATGAATTTAGGATAAGCTTGTCAATTTCTTTGAAAAAATAAAGCCAGTTGAATTTTGTTGGGGATTGCACTAAATCTATAGATCAATTTGAGCAAAATTGCCAACTTAACAATGTTCTTCCTCTCCATTGACCTGGGGTAGGATGTCTTTCTGTTCCCTTAGGTCTTTAATTTATTTCAACAATGTTTTGAACTTTTCAGAGTTTGTACTCCTCTAAAAAAATTTATTCCTAAGTATTTTATTTTTTGATACTATTGTAAATGGAATTATTTTATTAAAATTTCAGATGTTCATTATTAGTGTATAGAAATACAATTGATTTTTGTATATTGCTCTTGTGTCCTACAACTTTGCTGAACTTGTCCATTAGTTCTAATAGCTTTTTAGTGGACTCATCAGAATTTCCTATATACAATCATGTCAAAATAGAGATAGTTTTGGGGCCAGCCCAGTGGCTTAGTTGTTAAGTTCACACACTCCACTTTGGCGGCCCAGGGATTGCGGGTTCAGATCCTAGGTGTGGACCTATACACTGCTCGTCAAGCCATGCTGTGGTGGCATGCCACATACAACATAGAGGAATGTTGGCATCGATGTTAGCTGAGGGCCAATCTTCCTCACACACAAAAAAAAAGTTAAAAAAAAAATTAAAGAGATAGTTTTAGGGGCTGGCTTGGTGGCTTAGTGGTTAAGTTTGAGAGCTCTGCTTCAGCGGCCCAGGGTTCATGGGTTCAGATCTCAGGCGTGGACCTATATACCGCTCATCAAGCCATGCTGTGGCAGCATCCCATATACAAAATAGAGGAAGATTGGAACAAATGTTAGCTCAGGGACAATCTTCCTCAAGCAAAAAGAGGAAGATTGGCAATAATGTTAGCTTAGGGCCAATCTTCCTCACAAAAACATAGAGATAGTTTCATTTCCTCCTTTCCAAACTGGACGCCTTTTATTTCTTTTTCTTGCCTAATTGCCTTGGCTATAATCTCCTATACAATGTTGAATAGAAGTGGTGAGAATGGACATCTTGATTTTGTGGGGTGGGCATTCAGTCGTTCACCATTACGTATGATGTTAGCTGTGGGTTGTTTGGTAGATACCTTTCATCAGATAGAGGGAGTTTCCTTTTATTCCTAGTTTGCTGAGTGTTTTTATCATGACAAGGTGTTAGAGTTGTCAAATGCTTTTTTTGCATCTACTGAGATTATCATGTGGTATTGTCCTTTATTCTATAGATATGATGCATTACATTGATTGATTTTGGGCTGTTAAACCAACCTTGTATTCCTGGGATAAATCCTACTTGGTCATGGTGATTAATCTTTTATATGTTGCTTGATTTGGTTTGTCACTATTTTGTTCAGGATTTTTGTGTCTATATTTGTAAGAGATATTGGTCTATAATTTTCTTTTCTTATAATGTCTTTGGCTTTGGAATCAGGTCACATAAAATGAGTTTGAAAGTGTTTCCTCTTTTTTTTGTTTGCAAGATTTTGTGAAGAATTGGCACTTTCTTCCTTAAATACTTGGAAGAACTCACGAGTGAAGCCATCTGGGCCTGGATTTTTCTTTGTGGGAAGTTTCAAAATTACTACTTGAATCTCTTTACTTGTTATGGGTTTATTCAGATTTTCTTTTTCTTCTTGAGTCAGTTTTGATAGTTTGTGTCTTTCTAGGAATTTACTTCATCTAAGGTATCTAAATTTCTTGGCATACAGTTTTCTGTGTTTGTTGACCCAGTGTATCCCCCCTTTACTGGGCAACTGTCCACCCCCATTCTCTGTGGTTACAGTGGTAGAGTTTCTCAGCCACATTTCTAAGGTGTGAGCCTGGCTGACCAGCTACCCTTGATTGCTTCATCTGACGAACTGGGGGTTGACAAAGAGCTATTTTCCCTCCAGTCATATAGACCAGTAACATGTAAGCTCAGAAGCTCTTGGCAGCCACATTTGCCATTCCATTACCTGAAAAAAAGAAAAAAACATTTTGCAGTGAGAGGCATCAGTGAAGCCAACTCGAGGAGTGAATATGGGAGGCAGAGGTTTGATTAGGGCTAAATCTCTGGTTTTAGTTCATATTATTGAAATTGAGTTGCATCTCTGCCATGATTCCTCACTCTCACAACATTTTCTTCTTAAGTCCTTTGAGAAGACATCTTTCAAATACAACTGATAGAGTCTTGACTAGCAGAGGACTCGGTCCTGGGGAGTGAGCATTGTAACTGGAGGCAGGCAAGGCTGCATTGTGTGTTCTCAGGGCGGTGTCACAGTCAGTGGTGAGCCTCAGTCAGGAATAACAGAACAGGGATGTAACTCAGCCAGGAAAATCCTTCCTATTAGTAGTTAGTGAAGTGAGGCAACTTAGGATCAGAAAATTACTCATCTGGGTGAATAATAATAGCTGCATTCTCTGTTATACCCCATTTCTAAAACTAAGATTGAGGTTCTGATTAGGAAGATGGAGAATCTGGCAATTAGAAAAGTGAAGACTTGGTGGACCTATGTCCGCACAAAACACCTTCTTCTAGGTCCTGCATTGGACCAAGAGATGCAGGTCCTTGCATCTGCATCTTCCAGGACAAGACAGAGCCTGAGGTTCAGGGACAATATTGCAATGTAGCTTAAGAGGAAAGCCACCTTGCTCCCTTACCCCATATTCCGATTTTCCATGTATGGCCCAAGACCAAGGTCCTTAAATGGATACAAAAGGGATGAGCAGATTCCTCAGTGTTTCTGCTAAGAAACAGAAGCTGTATGGATATGGTCCTGTTCCTGAAGTACCATTTAGCAGACCTAGGGCTTTAAAGGTAATGAAAAGATTTGCATCATATTGTCAAATTGAGTACTCCCAAATGGAAATTATTAATAATCCATAAAATACACCAATAATTTCATGTACCTTACTATCTAAAAAAAGGGTAAGATATATATTTGGGGCTAGTGTCCAATTGGAAGTTTTTTGTAGTTATCTTGTTTTTTCTCCTCCATTGTATATTAAGTAGGGGTTGGTTACATTTATCATTTTCCCATCAGTTGCAAAATCAGGAAGAGCTATATCTGGAGCAGATTGAGATTGCACTAAAGAAATAATAAACACTACCTAAAGATTCTGAATGAACAGTGTCTCTGTGAAATCTCCTCTTGGTGCAGTAGGCATTGGGGAGAAGATAGTTGTTATTGTGTTAGGTAAGGCCATTTTTGGAATTTTATGTGTAGTGGAAGAGGGTGTGTGTATGTTAGGTAGAAAAGAGAAGGAATATAACTGATACCTACTGGGATGATAGCTGTGATGTTTCTGAGAATGGCCTGTCCCTTCCATCCACGTGGTTACAGTGGTGGGAGTCTCAGCAGCCACGGTTTGAAATTATAACACAGTCCTTGGCCACGTTTGATTGGTTCACAGGTGGCCATCTGACACGAATGCGGCCAAAATCCCTTTCTTAGATCCTTTTGCTATTTCATCATTTCAGTGATGGCTGTCTCACCCAAAAAGGTAATATCAAGTGTTAGATGAGAGATTTAGAGAGAGATAGAGATCATTCTTTTTCAAGTGACTGCACCAGTAACAAATAAAGCTATTTCAGAGCATTATTTTCCACCATATGGACTGAGGAGGAGAGGAAGGAAGAGAGAGGAATGAAGGCAACACTCAGAGCAGAGTAGAGATGAGAGACAGAGAGACTATTTGTGTTCACATCCCTGCTCTATCTCGCTTCTAGGGTCCCAGTGTCCTGCCCTTGGGTTCTGTGATCCAGTCCTTAAATCAGATCTCCCTTTTTGCCTTAGTTGATTTTAGTAGGTTTCTCCTACTTACAACCAAAAGAATGTTAACTAATGTGGTGCGTTAAAGAGACTAACATTCTATTTGTCACGTTTATGGTAATATGTTTAATATAATGAGTTGTTATGCAAACATGGCAATATCTTTCTCAGCCTTAGGCTTCTTAAGTGAAAGAACTATAATTCCTTCTCCTCCTCATCCTACTCTATTGTATCCTCTTCCTTTTTGTGCTCTTGGAGCCTAGCACAGTTCTCTGATGTCAATAGATGCTCAATTAATGTTTAATGACCTGAACTGAACAAAAATAAAAAGAAAAGTAAGAAAGAAGTTCTTCCCAAATCCCACCACTAAGTGAGTCAAACCATTTCACTTCTTCCTGGGCCCAGATTTATCCTCATTCTTTCATCATTTTTATTTAAGTGTAATCCTAGGACAGACTCACTTTTGTATTCTACTTTTTTTCAATAACAAGGTATTGTAAACACATTTCCATGATGTTCACAACCTTCAGAATTGCTATTATTATTGCTTCAATAATGGGAATGATAAATTTAGAAAGTGTTTATACTGAATATTTCATAAGGCAAACAGAAATTCAAAGTGCTTTCATCACAGTCAACAAGGCAAATTCCCTCCTCTCCTGCTGCAGTGTCTTCCTTTGCAAAACCACATCCTGCTTGAATCCAAATCTTCTTGTACACCACACCTGCTCCTGACTTCTGAATGTGGCTGGGAAAAACCCACCACCACGCTGACGGGTCTCACTTTCATTCCTGATCACTAACCCCCGAGGGCCCATGATGCTGTGCAGCAATCATTCTACACTTCCTGAGTCTATTCATGCTCCCATTCTCCTAAGGGATTATTTCACTGTTTCACTTCCAACCTCTAACGTTGTCCCCTCAGCCTCTATCTGAATGGATGACCTTGCACTTTCTTTCACTGAGAAATAAGAGACAATCAGAAGAAAATTTACAAGACCCCACTACCACCTCTCCTTATCTTTTTCCATTTGTTCCAATACACTCTGCCTGTCCTCCTCTTACTAGGAGTGAACTGAACATGCTCCTCTTTAAGGCCAGCTCTTTCTTGGTGCTGACTCTATCCTCTCTTACCAGCTCAAGGATTTTGCCTCAGCAATTCCCTGCATCCCCACCACCCTCATCTCTTGCATCACTATTATTTTCTTCTTTACTGGTCTCTTATCATTAGACTACAAATGTGTCATTACTTCTTTCCTGAACACACACACACACACGCGCGCACACACACACACGCATGCGCACACCCAAAAAACTTCTCATGACCCATTTCACCTTCCACCTACTGCTCCACTTCTTACCTTCCTTTTCGAGCAGAATTCCTTGAGTTCAGTGGTTCTCAAAGTGAACTTTGAGATGCAGCATCAGCATCAGCATCCCCTGGGAGCTTGTTAGAAATGCACATTCTCAGGCTCCACTCCAGATGTACTGAATCAAAAATTCTGGGAGTGGGGCCTGGCAATCTGTGCTTTAACAAGCCACCCAGGTGATTCTGATGCATGCTAAAAGTTGAGAACCACTCTAGCATACAGTTGCTGACTCCAATTTCTCTCTTCTCATTTTCTCTTAAACACATTCCAGCCAAGCTTAAAATCCCTACATTCCACAGAAACTGCTCTGTCAAGATCAAGAATGACCTCTATTGGTGGGAGCCACATTTCTCATTGTCAGAGAGGAAAGTTACAGATAAGCAAGACCAGAAAGCTAGAATGAACCCTGTGGTATTGGATTCGAGTCAGAGACATAGTATGGACTTATGTTTAGCTTAATATAAGTATGTATACATATAGGTAGATAGAGACAGAAACAATTGTAGATATATGTGTATACATGCATGAGCATACATGCACATATTATCTAGCTCTGTCTGCCGAGAGGGCCTGGGAGCAATGACACCCCAGTAACAATGAGCACACTCAAGACCTCAATATTAGTTTCTAGTACCATTCTCCAAAAAAATGAACCAGCATCCCCTGAAGAAATGGTTGATTTTAGGGCTGGGATGGGGAAAATACAAGATGAGCTAGACTATCATGTAGTACCAGAAAGTAATGAAGTGCTAAAAAAAAAATTGTCCTGATCCAAGACAGCATATGCCCTGGTTTTCTTTTTATCTCACTGGCTAATTGTTGTTAGTCTCCTTTGCTGATTCCTTCTCATCTCTCTGACCGCTAAACATTGGAGTGTCCTAGGGCTCAGTCCTTGGACTTTTTCTCTTTTCTGTCTACAAATCACTCCTTGGGGATCTCATCCAGTTTCATGGCTTTCAATACTATCTGCAGACTCCCAAAGTTCTATCTGAGCTAGTCCTCTCCCAAAATTGTCTGTTTGGGATTTCAGTTTGGATGTCAACAGGCAGTTAAAATTCAGCTTGACCAAAACTGAGCTCCTGATATCTCCCCCACAAACCCGCTCTCCCTACAGTCTTCCCTGCTTTCACGAATGGCAGTTTCATCCTTGTGGTTGCTCAGGTCAAAAACTTTGGAGTCATCTTTGACTTTTCTTTTTCTCTTACCTCACATCTAGTCCATTAGAAAAATTCAGCTCTACTTTCAAAATATATCCATAACCAATCATTCCTCACCATCTCCATTGCTGCCACCCAGGTCCAAATCACCATTATTTCTCATCTAGATTCCAGAATCAGATTCCTAATTGGTCTTCCTGCTTCTTCCCTTGACGTTCTCAGTCTGTTGTCAACACATTTAGCAAGTGATCCTATTAGTTTGCAAGTCAGATCATGTCCCCTCTTTGCTCCAAATCCTTTGTTGACTTCCCAACTCTCTCAGAGTAAAAGTCAAAATCCTCTCAATTACCTGGAAGCCCCGCAGTGCCTTCTGACTTGGGATCCCGTTGTTCTCCTGCTGACTCAGTCCAGTCCAGCTACACAGACCTTAATCCAGGCAGACAAGTGCCTCAGATGTTTGCACTCATTGCATTTTTGCCAGGGACACTAAGTTTGTGGTAATTTGTTGTGCAACTACAGAAAACCCATGCAGATTGAATGATATGAAATTGCCAGTGATCAACTATGGTTGACCTCCAAAATGGCCATTTCATATAGCTCTACCTAATGAACTGAAATATCCACCCCTACTCGCAACACCTCCACTTCCTTTCCCTGCTCATTTCCTCACAAAGGATGCATCACCATCTATTTTACTATTTTTTCCCATTTATTTCTTATTATTTCTCACTGTAAGATAAGCAGATACTTTTATCTGCTTTGTCATGCTGTATTCTCAGTGCCTAGAGAAGCACCTGGCAAATAGTAGATATTTAGTAACTGTGTGTCCAGTGTCACAGGAGTGAATGGAGGTAGTTGGAAGAGCTGGGAGTTAGCACAAACCACTTTCTTGGACAAAAACTCAAAACTAATAATCTGGTGGAAACTTGAAAAAAAACCCAGAAGCTCTATACCCATCCTTAAACTTTGGAGTTTCCAGAAATCAGCCTTCTAGAAAATTTTAGCATCTATGCTGAAATGCTTTCAATTCAACACACACACACAAAACAAAATAAAAACTTCCATGGAAAATTCTCAAGTGATTTCACTCTCAGATGACCAGATCAGAAGATCTGGCAACCAAATTTAGCAAATTGGATATGGAAACAGCAGTAATCAAACGGCTACTTCCTTCACTTCCTCAATTTGAAGCTAATAGCAGGACATAGGAAGGAAACACTGCAGGCTTCCGAGCTCACGCTGGGCACTGGGCAGTGTGTCCACCTTTTCACGGGCAGCACACTCTCACCTCAGCCCCCAGGATGGGTGGGTGCCTGTGGATGGATGGACTGGGACTCTTTAGATTGGTTTGGAGGAAAGGCTATTTATCCAAAAATATCCATCTGCAAGAGGAGAGAGATCTCTTCTAATGTTAGTGAAGTTTCCCAGTCCATCTGAGAGAAATGTGCTTCATTAAAAAGATGGCATGAGTCTTTTTTTTTTTAATTTTTTGTTTATTGCAGTAACATTGGTTTATAACATTGTGTAAATTTCAGGTGTACATCATTATACTTCTATTTCTGCATAGATTACATCATGTTCACCACCCAAATACTAATTACAACCCATCACAACACACATGTGCCGAATTATCCCTTTTGCCCTCCTCCCTCCTCCCTTCCCCTCTGTTAACCACCAATCCAATCTCTGTCTCCATGTGTTTGTTTATTGTTGTTATTATCTACTACTTAATGAAGGAAATCATATGGTATTTGACCTTCTCCCTCTGACTTATTTCACTTTGCATAATACCCTCAATGTCCATCCATGTTGTTACAAATGGCTGGATTTCATCGTTTCTTATGGCTGAGTAGTATTCCATTGTGTATATATACCACAGCTTCTTTATCCATTCGTCCCTTGATGGGCACTTAGGTTACTTCCAAGTCTTGGCTATTGTGAATAACGCTGCAGTGAACACAGGGGTGCATGTATCTTTATGCATTGTGTTTTCAAGTTCTTTGGATAAATACCCAGCAGTGGAATAGCTGGATCATATGGTAGTTCTATCCTTGATTTTTTGAGGAATCTGCATATGGTTTTCCATAGTGGCTGCACCAGTCTGCACTCCCACCAGCAGTGTATGAGAGTTCCCTTCTCTCCACATCCTCTCCAACATATATTGTTTCCTGTCTTGTTAATTATAGCCATTCTGATGGGCGTGAGGTGATATCTCATTGTAGGTTTGATTTGCATTTCCCTGATAGTTAATGATTTTGAACATCTTTTCATGTGTCTGTCGGCCATCTGTGTATCTTCTTTGTAGAAATATCTGTTCAGGTATTTTGCCCATTTTTTAATTGGGTTGGTAGGTTTTTTGTTGTTGAGATGCATGAGTTCTTTATATATTTTGGAGATTAAGCCCTTATCAGATGTATGGGTTGCAAATATCTTCTCCCAATTGTTAGGTTGTCTTTTCGTTTTGTTGATGGTTTCCTTTGCTGTGCAGAAGCTTTTTAGTTTGATGTAGTCTCATTTGTTTATTTTTTCTTTTGTTTCTCTTGCCCGGTCAGACATGGTGCTTGAAAATATGTTGCTAAGACCGATGTCGAAGAGCGTACTGCCTATGTTTTCTTCTAGAAGTTTCATAGTTTCAGGTCTTACATTCAAGTCTTTAATCCACTTGGAGTTAATTTTTGTGTATGGTGTAAGGTAAGGGTCTACTTTCATTTTTTTGCATGTGGCTATCCAGTTTTCCCAACACCATTTGTTGAAGAGACTTTCTTTTCTCCATTGTATGTTCTTGGCTCCTTTGTCAAAGATTAGCTGTCCATAGATGTGTGGGTTTATTTCTGGGCTTTCGATTCTATTCCATTGATCTGTGTGTCTGTTTTTGTGCCAGTACCATGCTGTTTTGGTTACTATAGCTTTGTAGTATATTTTGAAATCAGGGAGGGTGATACCTCCAGCTTTGTTGTTTTTTCTAGGGTTCCTTTAGCTATTCAGGGTCTTTTGTTGTTCCATATAAATTTTAGGATTCTTTGTTCTATTTCTGTGAAAAATGTTGTTGGAACTTTGATAGGGATTGCATTGAATCTATAGATTGCTTTAGGAAGTATGGACATCTGAACTATGTTAATTTTTCCAATCCAAGAGCACGGAATATCTTTCCATTTCTTTGTGTCTTCTTCAGTTTCTTTCAGCAATGTTTTATAGTTTTCCGTGTACAGCTCTTTCACCTCTTTGGTTAAGGTTATTCCTAGGTATTTCTTTTTGTTGCAATTGTAAATGGGATTGTATTCTTAATTTCTCTTTCTGCTACTTCATTGTTATTGTATAGAAATGCAACTGATTTTTGTATGTTGATTTTGTATCCTGCAACTTTACCATATTCATTTATTACTTCCAAAATTTTTCTGGTGGATTCTTTAGTGTTTTCTATATATAAAATCATGTCATCTGCAAATAGTGACAGTTTCACTTCTTCCTTTCCAATTTGGATCCTTTTTATTTCTTTCTCTTGCCTGATTGCTCTGGCTAGGACTTCCAGTACTATGTTAAATAGGAGTGGTGACAGTGGGCATCCTTGTCTGGTTCCTGTTCTTAGAGGGATAGCTTTCAGTTTTTCACCATTGAGGATGATATTAGCTGTGGGTTTCTCATATATGGCCTTTATTATGTTGAGGTACTTTCCTTCTATACCCATTTTATTCAGAGTTTTTATCATAAATGGATGCTGTATCTTGTCAAATGCTTTCTCTGCATCTATTGAGATGATCATGTGATTTTTATTCTTCATTTTGTTAATGTGGTGTATCACATTGATTTATTTGTGCATGTTGAACCATGCCTGCATCCTTGGAATAAATCCCACTTGATCATGGTGTGTAATCTTTTTAACGTATTGTTGTATGCACTTTGCTAGTATTTTGTTGAGGATTTTTGTATCGATGTTTATCAGTGATATTGGCCTGTAATTTTCCTTTTTTGTGTTGTCCTTGTCTGGTTTTGGTATCAGGGTAATGTCAGCTTCGTAGAATGAGTTAGGGAGCTTCCCCCCCTCCTCAATTTTTTGGAAGAGTTTGAGAAGGATAGGTATTAAGTCTTCTTTGAATGTTTGGTAGAATTCACCAGGGAAGCCGTCTGGTCCTGGACTTTTATTTTTGGGGAGATTTTTGATTACTGTTTTGATCTCCTTACTGGTGATTGGTCTATTCAAATTCTCTACTTCTTCTTGATCCAGTTTTGGAAGTTTGTATGATTCTAAGAATTTATCCATTTCTTCCAGATTGTCGAATTGGTTGGCATATAGCTTTTCTTACTATTCTCTTATAATCTTTTGTATTTCTGAGGTGTCTGTTGTAATTTCTCCTCTTTCATTTCTGATTTTACTTATTTGTGCCTTCTCTTTTTTTTTCTTGGGGAGTCTAGCTAAAGGTTTGTCAATTTTGTTTATCTTTTGAAAGAACCAGCTCTTTGTTTTATTAATTTTTTCTATTGTTTTTTTGGTCTCTATTTCATTTATTTCTGCTCTGATTTTTATTATTTCCCTTCTTCTACTGATTTTGGGCTTTGTTTGTTCTTCTTTTTCCAGTTCCTTTAGGTGCATTGTTAGATTGTTTATTTGAGATTTTTCTTGTTTGTTGAGATAGGCCTGTATCGCTATAAACTTCCCTCTTAGAACCGCTTTTGCTGTATCCCATAAATTCTGGCATGTCGTATTTTCATTTTCATTTGTCTCTAGGTATTTTTTGATTTCTTCATTGACCCAGTAGTTGTTCAGTAGCATTTTGTTTAATCTCCACGTATTTGTGGCTTTTCTGATTTTCTTCCTATAGTTGATTTCTAGTTTCATACCATTGTGGTCAGAAAAGATGCTTGATATTATTTCAATCTTCTTAAATTTATGGAGACTTGTTTTGTGGCCTAATATATGATCAATCCTGGAGAATGTTCCAAGTGCATTTGAAGAGAACGTGTATTCTTCGGTTTTTGGATGGAATGCTCTGTATATATCTACTAGGTCCATCTGTTCTAGTGTGTCATTTAAGGCCAATGTTTCCTTATTGATCTTCTGTTTGGATGATCTATCCATTGGTGTAAGTGGAATGTTAAAGTCCCCTACTATTATTGTGTTACTGTCTATTTCTCTTTTTATATCTGTTAACAATTGCTTTATATATTTAGGTGCACCTACATTGGGTGTGTAGATATTTACAAGTGTTATATCCTCTTGTTGGATTGTTCCCTTGATCATTATGTAATGCCCTTGTCTCTTTTTACAGTTTTTGTTTCAAAGTCTATTTTGTCTGATATAAGTACTGCTACCCCAGCTTTCTTTTCATTGCCATTTGCATGGAGTATCTTTTTCCATCCCTTCACTTTCAGTTTGTGAGTGTCTTTAGGTCTGAAGTGTGTCTCTTGTATGCAGCATATCTATGGGTCTTGTTGTTTTATCCAATCAGCCACCCTATGCCTTTTAATTGGAGCATTTAGTCCATTGATGTTTAAAGTAGCTATTGATAAGTATGTACTTACTGCCATTTTTTAACTTTTTTTTCTCAGTGTTTTAGTAGTCCTTCTCTGTTCTTTTCTTCTTCTATACAGAACTGATAGTCTCTTTAGTTTGACCTCCATCTGAAAGCTCTACTCTTTCACTCCCCTCCTCCCTCCTTTTATGTTTTTAATATCATATCTAACCTCTTTTTTGTGCATTTGTATCCATTACCCTCTTATCATGGAAATAGATAATTTTTACTATTTATGGTCTTCTCTTTTCCCCTTAAATCAGTCCCTTTAACATTTCTTGTAGCACTGGTTTCTTGGTGACAAACTCCTTTAATTTTTGCTTGTCTGGGAAATTTTTGATCTCTCCTTCCATTTTGAATGATAACCTTGCTGGGTAGAGTATTCTTGGCTGTAAGTTTTTTCCTTTTAGCACTTTAAATATATCGTGCCACTCTCTTCTAGCTTGTAAGGTTTCTGCTGAGAAGTCAGCTGATAGCCTTATGGGGTTTCCTTTGTATGTAACTTGACTTTCTCTTGAGGCTTTTAGGATTCTCTCTTTATCTTTAATTCTGGACATTTTGATTATGATGTGTCTTGGTGTGGGCCTCTTTGGGTTTATCTTGTTTGGGGCTCTCTGTGATTCCTGTACCTGGATGTCTGTTTCCTTCCTTAGGTTAGGGACATTTTCAGTTATTATTTCTTCAAATAGATTCTCTGCCCCTTTGTCTCACTCTTCTCCTTCCGGGACACCTATAACACGGATGTTAGTGCACTTGATGTTGTCCCAGAGGTCCCTTAGACTGTCCTCACTCTTTTTAATTCTTTTCTCTTTTACCTGTTCAGCTTGGGTAATTTCCTCTAGTCTTTCATCCAGCTCACAGATCCGTTCTTCTGTATCCTCTACTCTGCTTTTGAGTCCCTCTAGTGACTTTCTCATTTCCAGTATTGTATTCTTCATTTCTGGTTGGTTCTTTTTTATATCTTCCATTTCTTTGTTGACATTCTCACTCACTTCATCTATTCTTCTCCCCAGATCAGTGAGCATCCTTAACACTCTTTGTTTGAACTCTCTGTCGGGTATGTTGCTCATTTCTGTTTCACTTGGTTCCTTTTCTGGGGTTTTGTCCTGTTCCCTTACTTGGAATGTATTCCTTTACCTCCTCATTTTGCCTCTTTCCCTGTGCTTGTGTCTAGGTATTAGGTAGGTCAGCTACGTCTCCTGCTCTTGGATAGGTGACCTTATGTAAGTGATGCCTTAGGGGGCCTGCAGTGTGCTTCCCTCAGTTCTCAATGTTCCAGGGGTGACCCCTATGTGGGCTATGTGTTTCCTTCTGTTGTGGCCTGTTTGCTCTCCCTGTAGGCACCCAGGGAGGCCGAATTATGCTCCTGGCCAGCTGCTGTAATGCTCAGCTACTTGTAGTTGTTGTGGGCCCTTCAGTCTCTTTATCAGGTGTGGGGAGCCCCAGCACAGTTGGCTGCAAGTTCTAATACCACATTTGTGTTGCTGTATTTCTTTTAAGTGAGTAGGCCCCCAGAGTGGTAGGTTGTTAGGCTCAGGGCCTTACAATTGCTATAAGCCTCCAGCCTTTAGGTCTCTTGTCAGCTCTCTGAGGATTGCAGCTGTGTGGGGCTGGCCTCAGGCATGGGAGCACCCAATTGTTTCAGGCTGTGGAAAGTGGGGCAAACCCCCTATGTGGGTCTTTGAGAAGCACAAGTCTTCTGCAGCTGACAAGCCCTGCCGCCCACAGGTCCACACACACAGTCAACACAGTCCTGCCCCGTGTGCGCACCCCCACCCCCCGAAGCGGACCCAGTCTCTTCACAGCGGTAGCCCCACACACTCCACCACCGCCCCACACTATCCACCCGCTCCTTGTGCTCGCCCTGCCCCACTGAAGTCGGCTCAGTTGCCTGTCTGCAGAGAATCCAGTCACCAATCTATGCAGGCCCACAAGTTGCCTGAGGGCTTGTTGTTGGGTGGGGCCAGTCTCTAGGGTGGGCTGCCTGCCCTGGCTGAGCTGGATTAAATCGGTGCTCTAGTGGGTGGAACAGCCCCTGGGCTAGCAGGCCTCAGGGAGAACTCCAACAGCGTCTGTGTCAGCACACCCACACCAGGCCACAAAGATGGCCGCCGCCAATGTCTCAGTCCCTGGAGAGGTCTAACCTCTCACTGAGATGCACTCACCTATTAGGTGAGTCTCTTTTCACCAAAGCACTGTGCACCTTTCTTTCTGGTGATTTTAGTTTGCTTTCTGAAACGGGTGAGTTTGCGCATGGGCCCTTTAAGACCCGGTTTTAATTTCTTTGTGAACCAACTTTTCTGGGGGTACTCCCCAATGTTTTAGTAGCAGGCAAAGTCAGATATTATGCCACTCGTCTCGATTGTGCTGGGTCCACAAAATACCCACAGCAGGGGCGCTTCCCGGCTCGGGGGCCCGCACCTCCAGGGAGGGCTGCGTATCTGTGGGCTGCTCCCGGGCGGCTGTGAGGTGCTGTGGCTTGTGAAGGAGGTGTTTTTCCTCTCCAGAAGGGAGTTTCTGCCTCTTCTACCACAATTAGGATTTTGCTTTGTTGCAGGAGTTCCTCTTATCCAGTTTTCAGTTCTGTCTCAGGGGGAATTTTTCCACAAGTAGTTGTAAATTGGCTGTGTCCGCGGGAGGAGGTGAGTTCAGAGTCTGCCTACACCACCATCTTGACTTCGTCCGCGGCATGAGTCTTTAAACAATGGAATTAAATATCTACTTGTATCACTCAGCACAGTCCAGTACCTGAGCACACGTATCTCCTTGATCTACCTTCAGAGTCTCTAGAACATTCAGGCTAGAATGTTTGTGACAATATCTTCTCTTTTCTTAGACTATTATCTTCCCCAGAGAAGAAGTTTATCTGGACAACTTCAGGAAAGCACAACTGGTTCTATAATCCTACCCCTTACTCATATGGGCTGTTTACATTTCCTAATCCTGTGTTAAATATTGCCCACATTTACATGTGTTTTAAAAATAGTTACAATTATAGTATGGACATTATTTTGATTTTTTCACTTAGTATAATTTAAAATGTTTTGGCATATTTCTACATAATTCTCATAATTGTAATGTCAATAGCTGCATGAGATTCCACAGAATGAATACATGGCCATTTCCATAGTTTTGGATAGTTGACTATTTAGTGTAAATAATGCTTTATCACCCCACTTAAGAGTCTCTATTCCTCTCACAGATGGGGTGTGCAGAGCTGGCTCCATGTGTCAGCAGAATAACTAGTGGCTTATGTGTTGTGAAATGAGATGTTTGCCCAACTCCTTTCCAAAAATTTCTCTATTAACCTGCTATATTGCCTAAAACCCCCATCATTAACAAAAGTCAGATTAAGGCTTAAACATCAGTTAAGTGCATGTTATTTTTATTTGGAGGGACAACATATACGTCATTGTCACCCATTACTTCCCTGTCACTGACTAATGTATTAGACTGACCCACCATTCACCAGCCAGATGTGAAAGGAATGGGACTGGGGACAGTCGAGTTTGACGTGGGGCTCTGAGCAGTATCTCTGCAGGGAGGAATGTGTCTCAGGCCCGGGAGCCAGTGGCCAGCATGGAGGATCCAAGAGGAAGAAGAGGAGTCCTGAGATGGGAATGGCCAGCTCCATCCTTGAAATCAGCTTCCTTACACTTCACCTCTGGGTAAACTAGAGCTAGCATGTGCTTCCTGCCATCCACAGTGACACAGAAATCAATAGAAAATCTCTAACCTGAGGCCCTTTCGTATCCATGTGTAATGACCTGCTACAGCAGAGCCCAGTGAATACCTGAAGGACCGGGAGAGGGCTGCCTATGTGATTGGCAACAGTCTCTGCCTCTTGCTTCCATTTCAAAAATAGCATCAGCCATCTCTGGAAGACTTCAGCAGAATAATGGAGTAATGAAGGCAACTGGAACAATTGGGTACCCGATAAAATCTCATTATTATTATTATTCCCAGGAAATGGGCTCTCTGGATTAACAAGTTCACACAGTGTCTACATGGGGAAAATTAAGATAAATATCTCTGGTGTCAACAACCTGACTACCAGCCAGCTCCGACTGGACAGCCAAAAATCCTTAAGTAGAAGGTAGTTCTAACATGTGCTGCCTCTGCCTTCTGAAGTGATTGTTTTTCAACTTTGGCCCCCTCAGTGCCCCCAGGTTGGCCAGCCTGCTCCACCTGATGGCCTCTTGGTGGTAAAAAGTGAATAATCGGCTCTGCATGTTTCTTGGCCTACACCTTGTACAGGTCCCCCCAACTCCCCCTTTGATAAGCTAAGGGGAAATTCTTTAAGAAATATGTGTATTTTGTGCCAGCAATCAGAGCTATCTGGTGACTGAGGTGATGGTTCTTGAGCATGGAGAGTGGGTGTATTTCTCTCTCTACAAAGGGTCCAACATCGGCCAGTTCAACGTAGACCAGGCCACAGGAAGATTTGGGGTAACTGCGGATGCCCAGAGATGCACTTTCCCTGAAATGCCGGGCTAAAGGATGCAGGTTTCTGCTAGGCTTTAGTTGGGAAAACCAGCCCTTGTGTTCACGTACTGCTTTCAGTTTGGCTTTATTAAGTGGTCAGGTTTTAGACAAGTTGGTTCTAATAAGAGACTTTCTAGTCATACACAGTGCAAACGTAGGGGGACATTGAGCCTGCTGGCCTTGACATGGGGAATTTCCTAGGACATTTCAGAGCTTGGCAATTACTAGGAATTTAGAAAATTCCTCCCTCCTTCTTTTCACTTTCTTCCTACTTATGTGGAGTAAAATTGGAGAGGAATATTGAGGTAGTAAGTAGAGATAGAGGTCTATACAGCAGTGGGGATTTTTTTTTAATTGGATGCATTGCCAATGTCCTCAGTAAGTCAATTAACAAACCTTTGATTATGGTCTCCACTTTTGATGTGGCCACTGTACTTCCAGGTGGCTGAGGACTGACTCAGACAGAGACTCAGCCATGAGACCCCTGAGGGACAGATGGAACTGATGTCTGAGCATTCCTTTCTCACTGGCAACAGCCTTTAAATATTGAGACAACAAATTTTACACTGGTAACGACTAAGGAAGTGCTCATGGTGATGAAGTTTTGTCAGAGGTGGGCACACTGAGTTGGCACTGCAAGGTAGGAATACCGTCAGGAGACTAATTTTAAATAAACATGTCAGAATGTGTACAAGCAAACGTGATTGTTTGAAGTAGTCACCTTCTAAAGATATATTCTTAGTCCAATAAAATAATGCCAGCAAAATGTTCTGAAGACCCTCAAGTACTTGGTGGCAGGGTAATGTTTGAGATATTGACTAGTCTCCCTATCACCATGCCCCATCATTTGTTATTTTTTCCCTCCTTAGCAGAAAACAGGGAAAAGAAGCCTTCTTCCTGGCTTTGCATTTCAAAAGCCCATGCCTTCTATGACTGGAGAGGCCTCAGGCATAGCTAAAGTGTTGGGAAGCTGAGATTCCCACTCATAGACTAGCTGGGGTGGGGGTGGCAAGAGAACAGACTGTCAGTGGAGCCAGAGGGAGGAGGTTTCCCTCCCGGGCCACCAGGAAGGGCATTGTAGGCTTGGTTTGAGCACCCAGGAGCCAGCTGGGAACCAGGTCAGTGCTCATACTTGAGTGAGCATTGTCCATCAGCTGAGCCTGGGGCTAACCAGCTAACCTGGCTTTCTGTTGGTGTCCATGGAGCCTTTACTTCCATAGTCACCAGCACTTTACTCACAGGCTGAGCTGCAGGATTGTCACATTGTGAGGACAGTCCCCCCCACCCTGCACTCCCTCAGGACACTTGAGAACCCAAGAGAAGCAGCATGGGGTCCTAAACACCCAGCAGGTTAGGGTGAGTGAAGGGAAATTCCCCAAACCTATCCTGGCAAGAGTAGGGGTGAGGGCTGAGAGAAAAGAACTTGGTAATCTCTGCACTGAGACAGGGGTTAACACAGCCTCGTGACACTTTAAAAGGCCCTGGCTGGATGCTGGGGGGCCTGGGTTTAATCACAGCTCTGCTTCCAAGTGACCATGTGATCTTGGGCACAAAATTGGATTTCTTTGGGTCTCAGTTTTCACATTATGTGCAAGTATTCATTCATTCATTCACCCGCTCATTCATTTTTTTTTTTCATTTAACAAATATTTACTTAACTCCCCACCTCTTCTCTAATTCAACAAACATGTATTGAGCACCATTTATAGGCAAAACCCTGTGCTGGACACTGGATATGCAAAGAGACATGGGCTCTGTCCTCAAGGAACTTCTAGCCTAGAGCTCCAAAACAAGGGGGTCTAAGCGATTGGTCTAAGTTTCTGCCCATTCTGCCATTCTGTAATTCTATTATTATTGCAAGTTCTACATTAATATCTTACCCCCTGCCAAATGATATAACTCCTCTTTCACAGAGCTGTGGCTCAATGACAGCAAATCCTTGCCCTGAGAGATTGGTTTTAATATTTGGAAATGGCTAAAGGTCATTTGGAGCCAGGTGTGGTGGAGAAGGCAGCTCAGGTGTAGAAAAGAACCAAGTTCCAGCTGGCCTGGCAGCAGAGTCTTATGTTCCTGTCTTTCTTTTTGGTTGAAGTCACCTTGAGCACAGCTTTTGAATGTCCTGTGGTGGTCTGACCAGGGATGCGGTATTTGTTAAGCTTTTGAATCATCTCCCAAGAGCAAGCTTGCTGATGCCTGAGTGAGAGTCTCCCAGCTTGTGGGCAGCCTCCATCAGTGAGCTCATTGTGGCAGCCTGCTTTGTCATCAGCTTCTCAATTCTCTGCCTTTGCCACAGTTAGTGCTATTTCATCTTCTCTCTCCCCTACCTTCCTTCAAAGATTGACAACAAAGTCAATAGTAAAGGATGACACATCTAAGAACCTACTCATCATGAATGCTAATTCCATGCCCACGCTCATCTCAATTTAGAGGTACTTTTGTACCTTCTGGGTGAAGAAGCCTATTGGATGGAAGCAGCCATTGTCACTCCGCTCGTACTTCCTAAATATTGAGCAAGATTGTTCTGTGAGTGTTCACTTTCAGATCTCATGCCTTCTCTAGACCAGGAGTACTTGATTCCATCCACTCATTTACTCCTTTATTCTTCAAATAAGGAAGAGTTACCTGAAACCAGGCAATGTGCTAGGCTGGGATGATGCATAAGACATGATCTCTGTCTCGTGAAGCTCACAATAGTGGGGAAGGGATGGACACATACACAGTTAATTGTGATACAGCACAGTGGGTGCAGGTAGAGAATTACATAAGGGATACAGTGGAAGTGCTGAGGAAAAGAGGGCAGGCTAGGCCCTTCCTTGTGGTAGGCTGTGTTCTTGTTTGCAAAGATACACTGCTTTTCTCTGTGGCAAGGATTATACTTCCCTGCTATTGTTATTATACTCCCTTCTATTAAAGTTATGTTTGGCCATGGACTTGCTTTGGCTAATTAAATGAGGTGTATCATTTTGAGTCAGAAGCTTTAGAAGCCAGCATGTGGTCTGCCATAGTCTTTCCTTTTGCCTTTTGCCGTGATTACCAGCAAATACTCAAGGTTGTTCTGTTAGCCTGGGTCCTGCCAGTGGAGCTGACATGGAATGGTCATGCAGAATAAGGAAAAAATAAATTATTGCTTAAAGCCATTGAGATTTTAGGGTCATTTTTTACTGTAGCATAACCTAGTAAATTCTGACTGGTATACTTTTATTTGTCTTTGTTCCCCAGTGTATGGTGCATAGTAGCTCATCCATAAAGTTTGTTGAATGAACAAAGAGCTGAAGGTTCAATAGGCTTGAATGAAAGAGTGAGGAAGGGAGGTTCTGGGGGTCTGGAAGGCCTTCGTAAAGAAGTTGAGAAGGAGCTTGGCCATGATGAGCGTCACAAACTTTTCCAGATGAACTTCACAGGAAAGGCTCACAGGGCTTTTGTCTCTCTTTATGTCTTCAGTTTGCTGCTATGTCACACACAAGCTTTGGAAGCAACTCTACTGATTAGCCAGAAAAGAAGTGATATTCAAAGGATATTGGGAGGCTCATAAAATCACTGGGGTGTGGGGAGTGGGATAGAGAAGCAGACTTGGGGCTAAGTTTCCAGGAGTAACACCACAGAACTTCTCACAGAAGGCAGTGTTTCCCAACTCCACTAGTAAGAGTAAAAATAAATGGCTGTAACAAAAACTCTCAAAATACGGTGCCTGAAAGAATATAGAACTTACTTCTCTTTCATCCAACAGTTCCAAGGGGAGCAGTCCAGGTCATCCATGTGCCCAGAGTCCTTCCAAGTCCTTGTTCCATCATCCCTTAGGGCACTGTCATCATATGGATTATCAAAGCTGAGTGGCTTCCATATCTGGGTCCCAGCCTGTGAGAAGAGTGAAGAGAAAGCACATTCATAACCTTGCCTAAATCTGAAAGGGGCATTTAACACTTCTGCTTATATTTCATTTTAAGAAGTTAGTCACACGTCTACATCCAACTGCAGGGGACACAGAGTCTAGTGAGGTAGCCATGCGTCCAGCAATTTTACATTAGTATGTATGTTTGTCAACGGTCATTGCAACAATGATGTGTAACAAACCCCTCCTAAATCTGGTGGCTTTTAAACAACAAGCATTTATTCTCACCCTCATAAATTTGTACTTTGGCTGCTGTTCAGCTGCCCTAAGCTAGGCTGGCTAGAAGGCTCTGATTAAGGCTACATGCTGGCTGGGCATGTGCCAAGCTGTGGGTTGGATTCAGGCCTGCTCCACATGGGTTTGTTCTGTGACCCAGGCTGAAAAGGCAGGGTCTCTCTGGGGCATGTTCTTCTCATGAGAGCAGTGCACAGGAGTGAGCAGAAATGCTTGATGCTCTGGAGACTCAGCCCAGAAGGGCCACATTGTCACTTTCACCCACATTCCATTGATCAAAGCAAGTCACATGACCAAGCCTGACATCAACAGGGTGAGGAAAATACTCTGCTTACTCTATTGGGAGATACTGTGAACTCATATAGAAAAGTGTGGGTAATTCTAATACAGGGAGTGCATGAATAATCAAGAACAACATTTCAGCCTACACCCTATGAATGAAGGGGAAAATGTATTTTGATGGATAATTAGAAATCTCTGCCACATATAAGTTTTTCATTTCTTGGCATTTGTAGTATTTGTATAGTACATTGGGATGAGTTGGAAGGAATTTGGGGCCATCTATATGGGACTAGGTGAAAAAATTGAGCATATGTTTATAATAACATAGATAAAATACAAAATATTAGGGAAGATATTAATTATTGAACAAGCATTAAACTTCTAAATAAAATACTTTCAATTTTTTAATTAGAAACTTGAGTTTGCTTCTGTGAACCTAATTATTTTATTGAGGTATAATTTATATACAAAAATGTACCCGTTTAAAGTGTACGAATTGATTACTTTTGACAATTTGATATATAACTTCTTGTAGATCAAACTTTATACTTGAAAAGGCTACTTTCAAATCCTGTGGAAGTTTCTTGTGAAACTTCCTACTACAATCTTCAACGTACTACAATTGATTTTTTCTAATAGACTATTTGAAAAGAAAGGTGAAGCTTTTTCTTTCAGCACATATTAATGTCAACATACTAATCATAACAATTCACTAGTAACATCGGCTAAATATCGCATGTGAACCATTTTATCTTCACTAATGTTGGCATTTTGCTTTGAATCCTTAATACTTGTTAACACACACACGCACATTTTACACATTTTTAAATTTAAAAAATTTGCAGCTTTTAATTTAACTTCAGGTAAACAAAAATGTTAGTTAAGTAAGCTATTTTATTTAAACTAGGCATATCCTTCAATAAATCTACAAGGTGAGATTAATTTGTAAAAAATCCTCATTTCAACTCACACATTCTTGACAACTCTTACTTTGAATGCCAATACACTGTGGTGTGCAAACAGACTGGTACTTTGATCCCATGCTTCACTGAAAGCTGAAACCAGATGGACTCTAGGAGCTTGTATTTTGTTAGATTTCCTCATTTTGGTTTCATCATTCAATGATCAATTCGGAGCTATAGAGCAACATTTACATATGAGAGTTTCACTCTGAATAAAACAACACATGTTAGTTGAATCTGGAGATTTCAAAAATTCATGCTGTTTAGGGCTTTTACGTCTTCCTGACACTGCAGGAGAATCACGAATACACAAATACTTGCAATATTTCCATCATATTTCATTTTTTAAAAATATCTTCATTTATCTACTCAATTCATCTGCAGTAGTAGATTTGTCCCTTTGCTTGTGGAACAAATACTGTTCCTGCAAGCATTTCTCTCTGGGTCTTCTAATTAGTACTGTTAACTGACACTGTTCCTCATATCTGCAGTTACATCAGTCAATGCTACACTTCGGAGTTAGTGTGGTTTCTCCATTGTATGAGATATCATCCATGTGTCTGCTGAGAGTATCATCTGATGGGGGCTCTTTTCTGTTTACTTTAATTTCCTTGGTCCCAATTAGACTGTGGACAATTTCCATGCAGGTAGATAAAAAGGGCAGTTCTGTATTTGTGTGAGGCATTTTAGCTTTAGCTATTAATGTTATGCCTTTATGATTAGCGTTCTGATATTTTTGCTAATCTCACAGAAGAACTTAATTTCTTATTTGTAGTATTCCGATGCTTAGAAATGATTGTATCTTTTTCTGTTTAAGACATTAAAGAGGAATTGGGCTGGGGTGTTGGTGTATGTTGCACGGGGCCATTGTTTCATCTGCTAACTGCAAATATGACATCTAAGCTGAGGAAGAGAAGACTTACCAGGGTAGAGAAATCCAAATTTTAGACATTCCTTATAAATTCCTAATTAGTGACTCAAAATTTTTTTTTTACTGCTGTGTCTGTCTTATGAATCTAATAGCTTTTAAAATTTAATTTAAAAAATTTCCATAAACAAATATGTGTATAAAGTAAATATTTCAATATAAAACAGTCAATGGAACTCGAGGCCTTTATGGGTTCAGAAAATCTTTTGTCAATATATTCCTGGTCATTGTCATTCTTTAGAATGTTTTAAAACAAACTACAGGGGAGGATTCTGGGAAGATGGTGGAGGAGGAAGCACCAGGAATCTATCTTCCCACCTAGACAGTAATCGCTTTGGCAGAATCTGTCTGAAGTAAGTATACTGGAACTCAGAAGTCTATTGAAGGCTTGCAACTTTCAGGAGAGGCTTGGACAGGAAATTGTAAATTGTAGTTAATTTTTTAAAATTTTGGCTCTTAGTATAGTAACAGCTACCATCCTCACCCCCTAGCCCCATGACAGAAGGCCTGAACCTGTTCCTGGAGCAGCCCGCACACAGCTTGCAGGCACCAGAATGGGCAATAAGGACCCTGTCCTCCAAATTTTGGGCATCTGTGCTCTGATTGCTGATTGATGCTTCTGATCACAGAAGTACAAACAAAGAAAAGGGTGGCTGTTGTTGTTGCACCTCCCTTTATACTTGCAAGCCACTCCTCTGGCTAAAGTAACTTCCAGGAGATTTAAGGGGCCAGCACCCTTTTTCCCCCTCTCTTCATTAGAGATTAGGACTTTCAGACACAACTGCACATACATGGAAAATTAGAAAGTGACTATGCATGCCCAGGGAAAGGTGCAGGCTCAGAAAAGACTTGAGGAAACCTTAAATTTATGCCTCAGGCTGATCCTTTGAACAGAGACAGCCTACAACAAACAAAAACAAAAAACAAATTAAAAACAACCAAACTGAAACAATAGATAAAAACAATAATGAAAAACCAGTCTTCCTAGGGAAGGAGGAGAATATATTTTTAGAATTACCACATTATTAGATTCAAATATCCAGTTTTCAACTAGAAAGTCACAAGGCATACAAAGAAACAGGAAAGTATGGTCCATTAAAAGGAAAATAATAAATCAACAGAAATTGTCTTTGAAGAAGACCTGATGACAGATCTGTTAGGCAAAGACTTTTTAAAAAAGTCTCTTAAAGATGCTCCAAGAACTAAAGAAAGATGTGGAGAAAGTCAAGAAAACCATATATGAACAAAAAGAAATATGAATAAAGAGTAGAATCCTAACAACAATAACAAAAGAAATTCTGGAGCTAAAAAGCACAATAACTAAAAGAAAAAATTCACTAGAGGGACTCAAAGGAAGATTTGAGCAGGCAGAAGAAATAATCAGTGAAGTCCAAGATAGGACAATGGAAATTATTGAGTCTGAGGAAGAGAAAGTAAAAAGATTGAAGAAAAGTGAACAGAGCCCGAGGGACAGACTTGTAGGACACCATCAAGAAGACCAGCATATGCATTGTGGGAGTCTCAGAAGGAGAAGAGAGAGAGAACATTGAAGAAACCATGGCTGAATAAGTCCTAAATTAGATGAAAGACATGAATATAAACATCCAGGAAGCTCAAATAAGGTGAAATCAAAGAAACCCATGCCGAGATACATTATAATCAAATTTTCAAAGCTAAATAGAAAGAGAGAATCTTGAAAGCAGCAAGAGAGAAGTAATTTATCATATACAAGGAATCCTCAGTAAGATCATGAGCATATTTGTCATCAGAAACTTTGGAGGCCAGAAGACAGTGGGCTGATATATTTAAAGTGATAAAAGAAAAATAATTTCTACTAAGAAATCTATATGTGGCAAAACTTTGCTTCAAATGTGAGAGAGAAATTAAGACATTCCCAAATAAACAAATTGAAGGAGTTCATTACCACAAACGTGCCAAAGAAATGCTTAAGGAAGTCCTGCAAGGTGAAATGAAAGGATACTAGACAGTAATTCACAGCTGTATGAGGAAATAAAGATCTCACTAAAGGTAAAAACACAGACCACTATAAACCTGGTATTATTGTAATGATAATTTGAAACTCTGCTTTTCCTTTCCACATGATTTCAGGGACTAATACATTAAAAGAAAACAATGATTAGTCTAAAAGCTAGTATTACTATAACTTTATTTTGTAACTATGTATTTTGTTTTCTACATAATTTAAGAGACTAATGCATTAAAAAGAATTATTAGTTTATGGTTTGGGGCACACAATGCATAATGATATAATTTTGTGATATCAACAACTAAAAGGGGTGGGGACAGAGCTGTAAAGGAGCAGAGTTTTTGTATACTATTGAAGTTAAGCTGGTATAAATTCACATTAGATTTTTATAACTTTAGGATGTTAAATGTAATCCCAATGGTAATAACAAAGGAAATGGCTATATAATATGCACAAAAGGAAATGAGAAAGGAACTTAATTCACAAAATTGTGGAAATTAAACACACACTCTTAAACAACTAGCAGATAAAAGAAGAAATCACAAGGGAAATTAGAAAATACTTAGAGATGAACAAAAATGGAAACACAACATAACTACCAAGGCTAAATTACAAAGAATTAGAAAATCTGAATAGACCTATAAATAGTAAGGTGATTGAATCAGTTATCAAAAATGTCCTGAAAAAGAGCCTAGGTCTGATGGCTTCATTGGTGAATTCTACCAAACATTTAAAGAAAAACTAATACCTTTTCAATCCTTTTCAAAGTTTTCCAAAAGATTGAAGATGAGGGAACACTCTCTAACTCATTCTATAAGGCCAGTATTGTCCTGATACCAAAACCAGACAAAGATACTATATGAAAAGAAAACTACAAATCAATACTCCTTATGAACATTAAAGCAAAAATCTCAACAAAATGTTAGCAAATTCAACTCAGCAGCATATTAAAAGAAATATACTCCAAGACCAAGTGAGATCTATTCCTGGAATGAAAGGATGTTTCAACATGCAAAAATCGATCAATGTAAAACACCACGTTAACAAAATGAAAGAAAAAAACACATGATCATCTCAATGGATATTGAAAGAGTGTTTGACAAAGTTCAACACCCCTTCATGATAGAAACAATCAACAAACTAGGTATACAAGGAAATTACCTCAACATAAAAGCCATATATATGAAAAACCTGCAGAGAATATCATACTCAATGTTGAAAGATTGAAAGCTTTTCTTCTAAGAGCAGGAACAAGGCAAGGATGCCCACTCTTGCCATTTCTATTCAACCTAGTACTGGAAGTTCTAGCTGGAGCAGTTAGGCAAGAAAAAGAAATAAAGGCATTTAAATTGGAAAGGAAGAAATAAATTTATCTCTATTTGCAGATAATATGATTTTGTATGTAGAAAACCCTAAAGATTCCACAAAAAACCTGTTAGAAAGCATAAATGAATTCATCAAAGTATCAGCATACAAAGTCAACAAGCAAAAATCAGTTGCATTTCTATACACAAACAATGAACAATTTGACATGGAAATTACAAAGAGAAGTCTATTTACAATAGCACGAAAAGAAGAAAACACTTAGGAATTAACTTAACCAAGCAGGCAAAAGAGTTGTACAATGAAAACTACAAAATATGCTGAAATGAATTAAAGAAGACAAATAAATGGAAACTCATCCCATGTTCATGCATCGGAAGACTTAATATTGTTAAGATGTCAATACTACCCAAAGTGATCTACAGATTCAATTCATTTTATATCAGAATCCTAGTGATAGTTTTTGCAGAAATAGAAAAACCCCTGATAAAATTCGTATAGAATCTTAAGGTACTCTGAATAGCCAAAGCAATCTTGAAAAAGAACAAAACTTGAAGACCCACACTTCCTAATTCCAAAACCTACTACAAAGCTACAATTATCAAAACAGTGTGGTACTGGCGTAAAGACCAATAGAATAGAATAGAGAGCCCAGAAATAAACTCTCAGATATGTGGCCAAGTGATTTTTGACAACGGTGCCAAGACCATCCAATGGGGAAAGGATAGTCTTTTCAATAAGTGGTGCTGGGAAAACTGGATATCCATATGCAAAGAATGAAGTTGGACCCTTACCTAACACTAGATACAAAAAGTAACTGAAAATGGATCAAGGACCTAAATGTCAGATCTAAAACGATAAAACTCTTAGAATAAAACATAAGACAAAACTTTATGACATTGATTTGGCAATGATTTCTTGGATATGACACCAAAACCACAGGTCACAAAGGAGAAAATAGGCAAATTAGACTTCATGAAAATTAAAAAATTTGTGCATCAAAGATGCTATTAACAAAAAAGATACTATCAACAGAGTAAAAATGCAACCCACAGAATGGGAGAAAATATTTGCAAGTCATATATCTGATAAGGGATTTATATCTAGAATATATAGAGAACTAACAAACTCAACAGCACAAAAAAAAAAAACAACCCAATTCAAAAATGTGCAAAGGACTTAAATAGACATTTCTCCAAAGATATACGAATGGCCAATAAGCACATGAAAAGATGCTCAATATCACCACTAATCATTAGGGAAATGTAAATCAAAACTACAGCGAGATACCACTTCACACCCATTAGGATGACTACTATCAAAAAAACCAGAAAACACCAAGTTTTGGAGAGAATGTGGAAAAATAGGAACCCCTGTTCACTGCTGGTGGGAATTTAAATGGTACATTCACTATGGAAGACAGTATGGTGGTCCCTCACAAAATTAAAAATAGAATCACCATATGATCCAGCAGCTCTGCTTCTGGATATATACCCAAAAGAATTGAAATCAGGCTCTTGAAAAGATATTTGGATACCCATGTTCACAGCAATATTATTCACAATAGCTAAAATGTGGAAGCAATCCAAGGGTCCATCAATGGATGAATGGAGAAGCAAAATGTGGTATACATACAATGGAATATTATTGAGCCTTAAAAAGGAAGGAAATTCTGACACATGCTACAACATGGATGAACTTCGAGGACATTATGCTAAGTGCAATAAGCCAGTCACAAAAGACAAATACTATATTGTTTCACTTATATGAGGTACACTGAGTAGCCAAAATCACAGAGACAGAAAGAAGAATGGTGGTTGCCAGGGCCTAGGGAAAGAGAGGAAGACGGATCTATTGTTTAATGTGTATAGAATTTCAGTTTTACAAGATGAAAAGAATTCTGCACATGGGTGGTGGTGATGTTGGCACAACATTATGAATGTATGTAATACCACTGAAATGTAGTCTTAAAAATGGTTAAGATGGTAGATCTTATGTTATGTGTATCTTACCACAATAAGAAATTAAACAAATAACATAAAAAATTCAAAGAAATAAAGTGTGCAGTAAACAAAAGGAAAAAATTGAAACTTTAACTTTCACTTTAACAAAAATTCTGAAGCAAGTGTACAAAATATAAATATTGCTATCCTCATATAGCATAAAAGATATTGAAAATCAATCTCCTGAAATTGCAAAGGTACATTTAATGAGTAGAATTAATTATTTTGTGTTTCTCCTTCTTTTTAGTAATACAAAGAAATTCCAGCAATAACTTGAATTTGGCTAATTGAAATTTTCAAAAGCAAATTAAAAAAAAAACAAGAAACAACAATGGAAAGAATTAGTAAAAGCTAATCATTTAATAGCAAATAATATCAACAATGAAAAACCAAATGTATTTTTGTGTTAGTAGAAAAAATTGTGGAAATTAATTTAAAAAGAAAATTAATATTTTACATTCATCTGAAAAATAAAGCATATCTGACAAAAACCAAATTACAGTTAAATTAACCATCAGATGAATTGTGATGGTCCAATGGGTAAGTCAAGTGCACAGGCAGGTGCTAAGTGGGGTTGCCACAGCTGAGTGCTCTCTGGTGACCAGTCAATAATGCATGGAGTTATACACCCCCAAATAATGTTTATTGAATGCAGAGGTTCATACAGGGAACCACAGAAATAGTGTTCAAAAGATTTTCAATGATCATTATTTTTTTGGCTTAAGCAATAGAAATTTATTTTCTCGTAGTTCTAGAGGCTGGAAAGTCCAAGATTAGGAGCCAGCCAAGTCAGTTCTGGTGCGAGCTCTCTTCCTGACTTGCAGATGGCTGCTTTCTCACTGTGTCCTCACATGGCAAAGAGTGATCAATTTTTTAACACATTTAATTTTTTTAGAGCACTTTTAGGTTTACAGAAAAACTGTTCAGAATGTACAAAGAGTTCCCATATATCTTACTTCCCACCTTCTGGCCCCAGTTTCTCCTATTATTATCATCTTTTCCAGAAGGTCATATAGTTAGAATTATACAGCACAGACCCCTTTCAGACTGGCTTCTTTCACTTTACAATATACATTTAAGGTGCCTGCATGTCCATGGCTTGTTAGCTCATTTGTTTTTATTGCTGAATAATATTCCATTGTATGGATGTGCCACAGTTCATTTATCCTTTCACCTATTGAAGGACATCTTGGATGTTTTCAACTTTTGGCAATTATAAATAAAGCTGCTATAAACATTTGTGTGTAGGTTTTATGTGGACATAGTTTTCAACCCATTTGGGTTAATACCTAGGAGCACAATTGCTGGACTGTACGGTAACCATGTGTTTAGCTTTGTAAGAAACTGTCTTCCAAAGTGGCTGTACCATTTTACATTCCGACCAGCAATGAATGGGAGTTCCTGTTGCTCCACATCCTTGTCAGCATTTAGTGTTGTCAGTATTTTGAATTTTAGCTATCTAATAGGTGTGTAGTAGTACCTACAGAAATCTGTTCAGATCTTTTGCCTATATTTAAATTGTATTATTTATTTTCTTATTTTGAGTTTTAAGAGTTGTTTGTATATTTTGGATACAAATCCTGTCTGATATGTGTTTTGCAAATATTTTCTGCCAGTCTGTGGTTTGTCTTCTCATTCTCTTAACAGTGTCTTTTGCAGAGCAGAAGTTTTAAATTTTAATGAAATCCAACTTATCACGCTTTTGGTGTTGTATCTAAAAAGTCATCACCAAACTCAGTTACCTAGATTTTATCCTATATTATCTTCTAGAAGTTTTATAGTTTTGCATTTTACATTTGCATCTATGATTCATTTTGAATTAATTTTTATGAATAGTTTAGGTTTGTATCTAGATTTGTTTTTTTGCATGTGGATGTTCAGTTGTTGCAGCACATAAAAAGGATATTCAAAAAAACTATCCTTTCTTTATTAGATTGACTTTGCTTCTTTGTCAAAGATCAGTCTACTATATTTGTGTGGATCTACTTCTGGGCTCTATTCTGTTCCATTGATTTATTTGTCTCTTCTTTTTCTATTACCACACTGTCTTGATCACTGTAGCTTTATATTAAGTCTTAAAGTCAATTAGTGTCAGTCCTCCAACTTGGTTTTTCTTCAGTATTGTGTTGTCCATTTTGGGTCTTTTACCTTGCAATATAAACTTTAGAGAATGTTTGTCAATATCCACAAAATATTTTGCTGGGATTTTGATTTGAATTGCACTGAATCCACAGATCAAGTTGAGAAGAACTGACATCTTAACAATGTTGAGTCTTCTCATCCACCGACAGGAGTATCTCTCCATTTATCTAGTTCTTCTTTGATTTCTTTCATCAGAGTGTAGTTTTTCTCATATAGATCTTGTACATATTTTGTTAGATTTATACCTAGGTATTTTTTTCAATTATCAATATAATGGCTATAAAAATGCTTAAATTTTTTTTATGAATGCACAGTATTTACAAACATCAATCTTCTGTGGCCAAGACACACCTGTGTGTTTTTCCACTCGTTTTGTGGCTCATCCAAGTGCTATGACCTATGAGTTGGGAGTTTTTTGTTAGTGAGCAGCAGCTACTACCATTGAGCCTGAGACACTACAGTCTCTCCCACTGCCACTTCTTTATTAAGAACTGGATCTTGCCAGTTCTTCCCTGCTATGGCCAATGTTCTCACTCCTCAGGTAAACCCATCTTTCCTTTACTCAAAAGCCTCTGGTTGTCTATAGGAACAGGTTCAGATTTGGGAATTTTTGTAGGGGAATTTTAGTCATGCTTTTGTTTACCAGACCTAGAAATTTTGTCTGTCCTGCAGTTCAAATAAGACCTTAGTTGTATGTCTGGTGATCAGCAAATTCCCTGTGGGTCACATCACTCTAAAGTCTGCTTGAGCCCCACTGCTCATGACTGTCCTCATGCCCTTCGTGGCACTGAAGGTTAACTACTACAATCTGTCCTCTGCTGATCCTGGTTCCCATCATCTCTATTTAAACAGAGAGCTCCTTTCAACTGCAGTGTCTTTCACAGCATCCCTGGTCACTGAGAACAGCCACTGTGGTACTTTTCAAAGATGGTGGTGCTTCCTTTACCAGTGATGCTCCAAAAGCCTTGGTGGAGGCCCCTTCAGGAGACACACTTACGAGAGACGTGAGCTGGCTACATGTGAAAATTCACTTCAATATTTCCTTCTTCTTGATTCTTTGGATTTTTTCCTGTACAAATATCAGGGGATTTCCTCCTTCTTATTTTCATTTAGCTGAGTCCAGAAGTCAGTTAATTTATCTAGATAGTATATTGAAACCAGAATCACTGGAAAGTGCCCTCAAACTGACAAATTTAGGTTTATTCACACATATACTTTTCCATTTAAATTAGCAAAACTTTGCAATTCTTTCTATTCCTGGGGTTGACTTTGTAATTGGCCTCCCAGGATCTGATCCCAAGTATTAAGAATGAGAGGATCAGAGGGGATGGGTGAGGGTTGGAGAAGACTGGCTTCCCTTTCCAAGGTAACTGCCTCAGGTGAGGTCCGAATAGAGTCTCAAACAAAGTTAAGAACAGCCTCATTATTTAAGGGAAAAGGCTTTGCTTCAGCTGCCAAGAGGGGCTTGGGGGTTCCAGTTACTAGGAATTATCCAAATCCTCCTTTAAGGCCCCATTTCTATTCCCACTTTTTCCTAGTGATAACTGTCTCTCACACATGAAATCTGGTGAGGCTGATAATTTAATTGGCTTTGTGATTTTGCAACTTGCAGACAATATTTTGAGTTTTGTTTTTAGCCTTGTGGTTCAAATAATAAAATTTTTTTTAGCTCTGTTCTAGAAGAATATCGCTTTTTCCAAGTCTTGAGTTGAGAATTTAGGACTCTGAGTGTGTCACTGCTTCTCTTTAAGTGGTCCAGCTTTAAGCTCATCTCTTAAGTTCATTCTTCGAATTCCTCTTACTCTTCATGTCATTTTTTGACCGTGGCCACTTGGTTTCCCAAAGCCTTGTCTTTAGTGGGTACGTCACTCCAAGTGACCATGAGGAGTAATTTACCTAGCTGTTTTTCCACATATGCTGAGGGCTTCTGGCGCCCAGATCTTTACAGCAGCTGAATCTCAGCCCTCATTCCAAACCAGGCCAGATAACCGATCCTGGTTTCTTCTCATTTCCTCAAACTTCTGTGCCTTCCAGTCCCACTTTGGGTGATTTTTTTTCTGCCCATTTTCCTACTGTCCTCATTCTGCTTCCTTGAAATGTGAGATAACAATTTTGGGGTATTGACATGACTCTTTTGGAGCCAAAGGTCACTATAATAAGGATGCTCAAGTATGTAGCCTGAAAACCAAAGCTTGGACTGTGTTGAGTGGTGACTTTTCTTTGATCTCTAGGCAATCTCAGGTCTGCTTTTTGTTTTGGCAGAGATGAGTCAACCCCCATTGCAGTTTCAAACTGGAGTGGGATAGTCTTATCACTGCTACCTCGTATATGCATATGGGGTTTTCAGATTACAGACTAACCTTCCCTCCACTGGCCTTGTCTTATCCTGCTTCTCAGGCACCTGTGAGATGGCAGAACAAGCACAAATGTGCTCGCCTTGGAAGTTGAGAAAAGAAATGAAGAGACTTTCCCAGGACCCCTAGGTTTGGCCAGTAGCTGGGCCAAGAATCAAATCCACATCTTCCCAGAACTCCACGGTGACCTCCCTGTCAGGTCCTGCGCTAACACTCACCTGCCAGGGCAAGACTACACATGGAAGCTCACATACTATTATCTACACATTTAAATGCAACAATCAAGACATCAACTGTTAAATAAAATATACTCTATCCTCCCATCTTGATAAATTGTCATAGTTTGGAGTCTCCAGAAGCAGATACTGAGACTGAGTTGGCCTGTGGGGTATTTACTAGTAATTAACACAAGGAGGAAGTAAGTAGGCAGAGGGAGATGTCTGTCCCATTGCAATGCAGGCCCCACCAAGCCTCAGCTGATCCCACGGCATGTCCCAGAGCATATATGGCTCCTCCGAGTGCACCAAGATTGGGTGAAATGGCTGGGCCACCTCTCCCCCAGCCCCAGGACAGGGCATGCCTTTGAAGAGGGGGCTTTCTGCAGCTGCAGCAAGAGCTGAGAGCAGGGCGACAAGTTCCTCCTCTAACAAATACTCCGTAATAATGACCTGTTCAGCTCAGGAAGGGCAGCGGGGCGAGAAGCCCCCTTTCGCTTCCTATCCTGGACGTCCCAGCCCCATGTCCAACCTCTGATCACCTGCCTCCACAGCCGCCCCTTGGCTCCCCATTGGGCCTATGGGCCCATCACACAGGGGCTTGAGCCACCCTGGGGAAGACAGAGGGGCAGGAGATCCCCTGCCCCCAACATCCTGGAAGCGGGCAGGGAGTTCCAGAGTCCCCAGTACCCAGAGACTTGTCTAAAACGGGACAGTGCACATCTGGATTCCTCCGCAAGGGGGAGCAGGAGAAAGCTTCCTAAAGGGGGAGGGGCAGGATAGGGACCCTCTTGCTGGGATCTAAGGTACCACTACCAAAGATCTTACAGAGATGTTGGGAGACATAAACGAGAAATTGGTTTAAGAAGGCTCCGAAATTCTTAGAGAAGGAGATTGACTCGGGTTAGTATTAAATACAGGCTTTAAAAAAATCCCCATGAGTACCAGAGATTGTTGTTGCCATTAGCCGTATTCCTGGTGTAGCCCTGCCACGGATTCATGTCCCTCTCGGGGGTTCGCCCCTGGTCCAACAATCCTCTCCCGCGGTGGAATCCTCCCTGCGAGTGTTGGTCAGGATCGCCCTCTAATCGCGCCCGCGGCCAGGCCCCTGGGGCCGAGACGAGCAGGGCGCTCTTGGACGCGTGGGGGAGCCCGGGCAGGGATGAGCGCGACCGGGAGCCAGAGGAATCGCGGCCGGAGAGGGAGGAGGCCGGGCCCAGCCTGACGCAGCGGCGGAGGAGCAGGCCACCGCCGGGGCGCCCGGGCCACCGGTGCCAGCCGTCCCTCCGCCTTCTCCTCTCGCTGCTCCGCACTCGTGGGAGTGAGTGCGTCGCGTGCCTGCCGGTCACGGGGTCGGGGCATCGTGGGCCAGCGAGCCCGGGCGGAGGGAGGCGCAGGAGCGCGCGCGACGGGCGGAGGCGGGGAAAGCAGCGGGCGAGGCGGAGGCAAGGGAGGAGGAGGGAGAGCGAGGGAGGGACCCGCCTGCCGCGCCCCAGCTGCCCAGCATGTGTGGCCGCAGGCGCCCGTCTCCGCTGCTGTCCCGGGGCTGAGCCGCTCCTGGGTGTCCGGGACGGTGCGTGCGCGAGGGTGTGTGTCCGCGCGGACCAGCGCCGCGCCGGCCCCGAGGCTCCGGCTCGCTCCTCCGGGCCGCGGTGCATGTTCGCCTCCTGCCACTGTGTGCCGAGAGGCAGGAGGACCATGAAAATGATCCACTTTCGGAGCTCCAGCATCAAATCGCTCAGCCAAGAGATGAAATGCACCATCCGGCTGCTGGACGACTCGGAGATCTGCTGCCACATCCAGGTGCCGGCGGCGCGGGGCGAGGGAGCCTGGGACGCGCCGGGGGCAGGGCGGGACCGAGGGGCCTCTGAAGGTGGGCGTGCGCAGGCAGGGGCGAGGAACCCGCTCTGGCGCCTACTAGAAAGCCAGATTTCGTTTCCTCCGCCCTCTGAGGCTGGGAGCCTCACCCACCGATGGGGGCACTGTCCCGGGCAGGCGCCAAGTGCCTGTTATCCGCGCCCGGGCCCCTTCCCCTGGCGTGCACGCTGCGCGCACTTCTCGCTGCGCCCAGGCTGGGGACGCGGAGCAGCTGTCTTCTGGGGAACTCGAATCCTTCTGTCCCCTACCCCGCCAGGAAATGGGAGCTCCTAGAGCCCAGAGGGGCACCTGCATGTCGCCCACTCTTCCTTCCTCCCTTTCTCCAGGTGGAGAAGTCATGCACCAGCCTGGGTTCATTCAGTTCTCTCTCTAGCGCTGGGGCTCCAAAGGTGCCCTCAGACCCAGAGACCCGCTCCCGCTCCTTGTTGCCCCCCTGCCCATGCCCCTTACTTCGTGTGGGGCGGCGGCGAAGTTTCCTGGAGGTGAGAGAGGCCAGGCAGCCCAGAGCTCCAGCCTTGAGGGATGGGGCGCGCGCTGCGCGAAACTGCAGCTACCTCAGAAGGAATCCTATGAAATCCGAGTGTTTCAGAGAAAGGAAAAGGGCTGAGAGACTGACAGGGAGGGAGCCCTGCAGGACCTGAAGCGTCCCTTGGATTATTGGTGGACATTCACTCCCGTCCAAGTTGGAGAAGGGAGAGTTGTTTGGGCAAAGGCAATTTTGCTGGCAGCCCCATCCTCCTGTAGTAAGTGCCTTTGTGTTTGCAGGAGATCTGGTGTGAGCTGCAAGGGCATGTGTGTTCATGCATGTGTGGGTGTGCATGTGTGCACTGTCGGTGCGTGGGTGTGTAGGCTGGTGTGTGCCCTCTGCCATGCCCCACTCGGTGCGCACAATCTGGAAAGGTCGTGTCAGGACTCAGCACTATTAGCTTCTGACTTTTAAATCTATTTACTTATTTATCTCGGGGATTTTCTCTTCTCACCTACCCCAAGGCTTGAAGCTCCAGGATTGAGCTGTTTTGTAAATACAGGGCACCCTGCCCTGTCTTGTGAGAAGTGAAGGGGGGCTGCGTCTCTCTGTGGCAGGAATCCCTCTCTGGGCTGTGTTAACCAAGAATGAATGAATTAATGAATGATTTTTTCTTTTTTTTTTGCTGGTAGGAGTTTGTGATGGGGGACAGTGGCAACTAATTTGTAAGTTGACAGCTGGACAAGTTTCAAGGCAGGAACTGGTGCCCTATGACCTCCCAGGGAAGTAGGCTCCCACTGAATTTTCTGGAGGATCTTGCATTTCATTCTAGCTAAACCTAATAAAAGGATTAGCAGGATAGGCAGTTTTTCTGCAGCCACAGGGTTGCACAGAAACATTTGGCATGTACTGTCTTGTGTTCCAGAGAGAGTGGTTTGTGCTCTTCGCTTTAAGTCCTAAAGTGCATGTCCAAGTCCTTTAATCCATCCTGAATATGTCGATAATGAGGGGCCAGTGCAGGCAGTGGGGCTGTGGGGTTCTCCTCTGCTCTCTCAGCCATCTGTCTGCCCTGTCCTGGCCCACTTGGAGTGGGCACCACTGGTTTTTTCCCCTTTCCGGACTAAGTTTTCCTTAGAATAGATAAGTCGCCCCCAATGACATGTATTTGTTGTCTGGTATTCTGGGAAACAGTAAATTGTGCCAATCCAATAACAGTTTGGAAAGTTAGAGTTTGTATGGCCCAACTGTTGCCAAAGAGGTTAAAATGCTATGTTCCAAAACGTTGATTTTGGCATTGCTGAAAAAAAAAATCAGATGTTTCATTTTGTGGCACATGTTTTTCTGCCCCTTCTGCCCCTAAATGGTAATTATCATTTAACCAATTAAAATGATTTAAACGATTTTTATTTTGATAATTTTGGACCTTATGCCTTCCTAGAGTATTCCATCCCCAGGAGTTGAAATTGCACTTCTGGGTGTAAAGTCACAAAAAACTTTCCATTTGTTTAGAGTGAGAAGAAAATGATTTTTTTTAAAAAAGAAGCTTTTGAAGTCATCAGTGCATGCCCTGGGGATTCCATCTGTCTTTCCTTCCTTCCTTCCTTGCCTTTTTCCTCCATTCCAGGGAATCGGAAAGTTAAAGGGGTGTATGGAATGTCACATAGAGTCACACGCATCCTCCCTCCATAAACTGCACAAAATGTGGGGTATGGATTTTTGTTTGAAAAACAATAGCTTTTAGATGTTCTTTTTCCAAATTATGTAATTGTGTTGGTATTTTGGCAAAAAAAAACTCTCCAACAAACAACCTAATGGCCAGTTTCAGCAGCCTGATGGCCATTCCCAGTAGGAGATTCCAAAAGTCACTTACTCTTTTTTCACAGTGTCTAGGATTCCTACCCATCATGTCATTTGTGTGTGAATGTTTAGGCAGGGTGGTAGAGAAATTCCAAATGAACAGGGAACAAAAGGAGAGTCTGGGGCACTAGACAGAGGTCTGGGGAAGGGAAGCAGTTGCTTCCTACTGAGCTTTTCCAACTGAGCCAACCCTTGAGTCTGGAGAAGGTAGAAAGACATGGTTTAGCTCTAACCTCTTTCCTTCAGTCTTGCTGTTTCAAGTAGAGTGGAGTCCTAGCCATCTTCTCCATCTGTCCACTTTTTTAGACGCCAGCATGGTATTCACAAGTCCTTCTAATGAACTTGCTATTTTTAATGCTGACTTTTATTGAGTAAAATCAAGACTTTTCACATTATTCATTCTTCAGCAAAGCCTGGTACACATAGTTGGTATTGTTGGAATTGGCTGCAAATTTGGATTTGGATTTGAGCAGAAATCGTAGCATAGTCTTAGCACATAGTAGGCACTCAGTAAATTTTTATACATGTAGATTAACCTCCTTTCTAGACTGTCAAATCCATGAGTTTAGCAACATTTTGTTGTTGTCATTGTTCATCAAGGAGTCTCCAATACCTAGATTAGTACCTGGCATATAGTTTGTGCTCAATAAACACTTGCTGAATGAAAGAGTGCCCAATGTTTAGTCTAGCTCATTACCTATCAACATGAGGGTGGCATGAAAACATTAGATTGAGAATCAGGAGATGTGTGGTTTAGTTACGTTACCAACCAGTTGAGTGACATTGATTGAGTCATTTGACATTTGGACTCAATGTTTCTTCTTTTGTAAAATAAAGGAATTGGGTAGATGGATGGCTCCAGTTTAAAAAGTCTATGGTTTATTACCTAAA